>NC_044385.1:57871310-58471310 GCF_006542625.1 Nomascus leucogenys
GAACATGCGGTGTTTGGTTTTTTGTCCTTGGGACAGTTTACTGAGAATGATGGTTTCCAGTTTCATCCATGTCCCTAAAAAGGACATGAACTCATCCTTCTTTATGGCTGCATAGTATTCCATGGTGTATATGTGCCACATTTTCTTAATCCAGTCTATCTTTGTTGGACATTTGGGTTGGTTCCAAGTCTTTGCTATTGTGAATAGTGCCGCAATAAACATATGTGTGCATGTGTCTTTATAGCAGCATGATTTATAGTCCTTTGGGTATATACCCAGTAATGGGATGGCTGGGTCAAATGGTATTTCTAGTTCTAGATCCCTGAGGAATCGCCACACTGACTTCCACAATGGTTGAACTAGTTTACAGTCTCACCAACAGTGTAAAAGTGTTCCTATTTCTCCACATCCTCTCCAGCACCTGTTGTTTCCTGACTTTTTAATGATCGCCATTCTAACTGGTGTGAGGTGGTATCTCATTGTGGTTTTGATTTGCATTTCTCTGATGGCCAGTGATGATGAGCATTTTTTCATGTGTTTTTTGGCTGCATAAATTTACATTTTTATAAACATTAAAATTTATCTTTGTCCAGTTTGTTTTAAAAAAAGGAATAAGAACATATTCATCTATCTTTATTAAATGCCACCAATGTTGAGGCTTTTTCCAGGTGTTCCTTTATGATTCATCTTTAATTTTTGCTAAGTTGGAATTATGGACCAATAAAAAGGTAACTACATGCATATTAAATCAATTCATAATGACTGAACTTGGAAAGAATTTTGGGGGTATTTACTACCCATGTTCTCATTTGCAACTGTATTGAGCTTCCGGAGTCTATCACCTGGGGGAACACAAGCACTCCAAGGACAGAAGTTTAGAATACAAGAACGATTTGAAGCCTCAGTTTTCCTATATTTTCCTTTTCAAGGATGGTTATGACCATGTCGATAACAACCATTAAGGCAGAATGCTAATGGAGTTGTTTCATCGTCTCCACTGCACCTGCACAGAGAGGTCTGTTTTTATCCTGAGTGGTCAGAGCATATTTTAACATCAGGCTTAGTTTCCTTGGGGACACTGCCAATCTTCCTTTATTCTTATTTCTTTCAACTTCTTTCAACCTTTGTTTTAGATTTGGGGGTATGTGCGCAGGTTTGTTACAAAGGTATACTGTGTGATGCTGAGGTCTGGAGTACAAATGACTCCGACACCCATGTAGTGAGCATAGTACCCAATAGATAGTGTTTTTTTGTGTTTGTTTTTTTTTTGAGACAGAGTCTTGGTCTGTCGCCCAGGCTGGAGTGCAGTGGCACAATCTCGGGTCACTGCAACCTCCGCCTCCCAGGTTCAGTTCAAGCAATTCTCTGCCTCCCCTTCCCAAGTAGCTGGGATTACAGGCGCCCGCCACCATGCCTGGCTAATTTTTGTATTTTTAGTAGAGACAGGGTTTCACCATCTTAACCAGGCTGGTCTCGAACTCCTGACCTCATGATCCACCTGCCTCAGCCTCCCAAAGTGCTGGGATTACAGGCGTGAGCCACTGCGCCTGGCCTCCCAATGGGTAGTTTTTCAAGCCTTTCCTCTCTCCCTCTCTTGTCAAGTTCTCCGGCGTCTATTGTACTCTTCTTTATGTTCATGTGTACTCAATGTTGAGTTCTGACTTATAAGAGACAACATGTGGCATTTGGTTTTATTCCTTTTTTATACTCAGTCCTGGTCTGTGGCCCACAGGCTGGGCAAATAAGGATGTTTGTGTTCAAATTTCCAACCAGTAGCTGCTATACATACATATCTGGGCTCGCAGATTTCCCCAATGCTTGTTGAACAATCCCACTCTTATTAGAGAACCAATATCCATTTATCTTCCTAAAACAGCATAATGATGGAGTCATAAGTGGAACTGGGGAAGCATGGGTCCCTGAATCCAGCCCCTGGGCACACACAGTCTCCTGATTCCAGCCAGGTTAATCTGTGGATAAGGGAAGATGAACCAGGAAAGCAACATCATGGGCTGCACTAAACGGAGGCCCTGCTGCTGGGTAAAGTAAGAGTTATACCAGGAGAACGGGGTGAGACATGGCCACTGACTTAAAAAGGAACGGTCTCAAAGCTTAGGGGAGAGGGGACAAGGACAGACTGGAGCTTAGGCATGACTTCATTAAAAGGGAAGGGAGCAAGCAAGTTAAAAAAGTAAAAGAAAGGCTGAATTAATCCCAAGAAGGCAACATGCTGATGTATTAGCAAATAGTTACTCAAAACTGTAGGAGTTCACTTTTCAGGAACTGGCCTTAAGACTATTTTACTAACAGGTGCAACACTTTTAAATGCCTGCCTCAATGAAGAAATAATTCAGTTTAGTATGGAGACCATCTCTTTGATTCTAACATAGATTATAGCCTTGAAACGAATAAGATTCTTCTTTTATGTACTCAACAAATATCTATTTACAGCCTATTTTATGCCAGGCACTATTATGAAAACTGGGAAGAGAAGGTCCCTGTTTTTATACAGCTTGCGGTCTAGTGAGGAGACAGGACATAAATCCTTAAACAGATACACAATAAAATGTCAGGTGTAATAAGTGCTATGAAGAAATACATTAGCTGCTGGGTGCGGTGGCTCACACCTGTAATCCCAGCACTTTGGAAGGCCGAGGCGGGTGGATCACCTGAGGTCAGGAGTTCAAGACCAGCCTGGCTAATGTGGTGAAACCCTGTCTCTACTAAAAATACAAAAATTAACTGGGTGTGGTGGCACCTGCCTGAACTGCCAGCTACTCAGGAGGCTGAGGCAGGAGAATCACTTGAACCTGGGAGGTGAAGTTTGCAGTGAGTGATCATGCCACTGCACTCCAGCCTGGGCAACAGAGCGAGACTCTGCCTCAAAAAAAAAAAAAAAAAAAAAAAAAAAAAAGAAAAGGAAAGAAATATATTAGCCAAGTATGGTGGTGCTTGCCTGTGGTCCCAGCTTCTTGGGAGGCTTGAGGTGGGAGGATTGCTTGAGCTCTGGAGTTTGAGGCTGCAGTGAGCCATGACTGCAACAGTGCACTCCAGCCTGGGTGACAGTGTAAGACCCTGTCTTACTAAAAAATAAGAATAAAACACAGGAGCTATAAGGTAGAGTAATAGCATTGCTATTTTAGATAGGGAGCTCTGGAACAATCTTTCTGAGGAGGTGACATTTGAGCAGATCTGAATCGTATGAGGGAGAGAGTTAAATGGGGATCTACAGGGTGAGTGTTCCAGACAGAGAAGAGAAACTGTGCAGTCTGAATGCAGACAGCACTTGATGAACTCGAGGATCATTACGAAGACCAGCGGGGCTGCAGGCACTGGGAGAAGGAAAAGGAGAATGCAGACAGTCAGAGGGGCAGACAAATGTGGACCACAGCAAAGAGCTTGGATTTCTTTGTTAATTTTAATAGGTAACCACTGGAAGATTCAGAGCTGGGAATGAAATGGAATAAGTTACATTCTTAAAGGAACAGTCCAGTTTTTATGGGAGAATGGACCATAGATAACCATAAATGGGATAATAATAAATGCAAAGCCAGCTTAGAAATGATTGTAGCAGGCCGGGCGTGGTGGCTCACGCTTGTAATCCCAGCACTTTGAGAAGCCGAGGCGGGCGGATCATGAGGTCAGGAGATCGAGACCACGGTGAAACCCCGTCTCTACTAAAAATACAAAAAAAATTAGCCGGGCATGGTGGCAGGCGCCTGTAGTCCCAGCTACTCGGAGAGGCTGAGGCAGGAGAATGGCGTGAACCCGGGAGGCGGAGCTTGCAGTGAGCCGAGATTGCGCCACTGCACTCCAGCCTGGGCAACAGGGCGAGACTCTGTCTCAAAAAAAAAAAAAAAAAAAAAAATGATTGTAGCAGTCTATCTAAGAGGATGATACTAGTCGTGTTATAACTGTGCAGCCCAATATGGTAATCACCAGCTGCATTTAGTTGTTTACATTTAAATTAATTAAAATAAAATACAATAAAAACTTCAATCCTACCTGGGGCTGGGGAGGAAAGGGAGAATGAGGAGTTATTGCTTAATGAGCACAGAGTTTCAGTTTGGGGTGATGAAAATTTTTGGAAAAACATAGTGGTGATGGTTGCATAACATTCTGTAATTAATGTCTCTGAATTGTATGCTTAAAATGTTAAAATGGAAAAGATGATGTTTTTAACACAATAAAAAATTTAAAAAATGGATCACAGAAACAAAACTATACAATCATTTTTAATTGATGTAAATTTAAGGGGTGCAAGTATGGGAGTGAAGTCTAGGCTTTTAGTGTCTCCATCACCTGAACAATGTGCATTGTATCTATTCAAGAATTTCTCATCACCCTGTCCCTTCCCACCCTCTCACCCTTCTGAGTCTCCAGTGTCTATCACACCACACTCCACGTCCATGTGTACACGTTACTTAGCTACCACTTATAAGTGAGACCATGCAATATTTGACTTTTTTTTTGAGTTGTAAAACTATAAAACTCTTATGATAAAACATAGCAGTGAATCTTTATGACCTTGGATCTGGCAATGGTTTCTTAGATATGGCACCAAAAGCACAGTGAGGAAAGAAAAGTGTAGATGAACTGGACTTCTTCAAAATTAGAAACTCTTGTGCTTCAAAGGACAACACCAGGAAAGTAAAAAGACAACCTGAAAAATTGAAAAAAGTACTTGCAAATTATGTATCTGAAACCTGTATCCAAAATACACAAAGCGCTCTTATAACTCAACAGTAAAAAGGGCACCCAAAAAATTTAAAAATAGGCAAAGGATCTGAATAGACAGTTTTGCAAAGAAGATATCAAAATGGCCAGTAAGTGCGTGAAGAACAGCACAACATCATCAGCCATCAAAGAAATATAAAATCAAAACCACAATGCGATACCACTTAACACCCATTGGGGTGCCTACAAAAAAACAGACAATAACAAGATGGGGAGAAATTAGATCTTTCACACATTGCTGGTGGGAAAGCAAAATGGTGCAAACCCTGGAAAACTGTGAGGCAGTTCCTCAAAGAGTTATGCATGTGACCTAGCCATTCTACTCCTAGGTACATACCCAAGAAAAATGAAAACATATGAATGAAACCCACAAAGCCTTGTACCTAAAAGCTATAGCACCATCATTATAATTATTCATAATAGCTTAAAATAATGAATAGCATTATTCATTATTCACAATAGCCTATTTATAACCCAAATGTCCATCAACTGTGAACTGGTAAGTAAAATGTGGTATATCAATATGATAGAACTCTATTATCAGGCAATAAAAAGGAATGAAGTACTGATACATGCTACAACATAAAACCTTATGCTAAGTGAAGAAGCCAGACACCAAAGGCCACATATTCCATCTCTATGAAATGTCCAGAAATGGGCACCTCTACAGAGACAAACAGCAGATCAGTGGTTTCCAGGTACTGGAGGTGGAGGTGTTTGGGAAAAATGGGGAGTGACTGAGTGACTCTTTTTTTTTTTTTTTTTTGAGATGGAGTCTCACCCTGTCGCCCAGGCTGGAGTGCAATGGCTTGATCTGGGCTCACTGCAATCTCCACCTCCTGGGTTCAAGCAATTCTCTTGCCTCAGCCTCCCAATAGCTGGGATTAGAGGCGTGCGCCACCACGCCCAGCTAATTTTTGTATTTTTAGTAGAGACGGGGTTTCACATGTTGGTCAGGCTGGTCTCGAACTCCTGACCTCAGGTGATCCACCTGCCTTAGCCTCCCAAAGTGCTGGGACTACAGGCGTGAGCCACCGTGCCCGGCCAGGAGTGACTCTTTATGAATATAAGGTTTCTTTTGGGGGTGATAAAAATGTTCTATAATGTATTGTGATGATGGCTGTACAACTCCGTGAATATGTTAAAAACCATAGAATTGCATACTTTAAATGGATTAAATGGTATATAAGTTATAGCTCAATAAAGCTGCTATAAAAACTTCAGTTCCTCAGTCATCTTAAATTCACAATAGCCACATGCAGCTAATGGCTACTGTATTGGGCAGTACAGATACAGAACATTTCCATCCTCATAGAAAGTTCTATTGAACAATGCAGGCCCAGACTGGCTTGGACAGAAGCCACTTGGAAATATTTTGAAGGTGGAAATGACAGCATTTGGCCAGGCACAGTGGCCCACACCTGCAATCCCAGCACTTAGGAGGCTGAGGCAGGAGGACTGCTTGAGCCCAGGAGTTCGAGACCAGCCTGGGTAACCCTATCTCTATGAACAAATTTTTTTAAAACTAGCCAGGTATGCTGGTGCATGTCTGTAGTTCCAGCTGTGTGGGACGATTCCTTAAGCCCAGGAAGTTGAAGCTGCGGTGAGCTATGATCACACCACTGCACTCCAGCCTGGGTGACAGAGCAAGACCCTATCTCTTATAAAAACAAACAAACAAACAAACAAACATTTTCTTATGATTTGGATGTACGGTAGAAAAGAATGTGAGGAATCGAGAAAGTTTTTGGCTGGAGTATGTAGGTAAACAGTGGTGTTTGGGATGGAGAAGACTGGTTCTGGTCATATGAATACAGGAAGACATGAAAACTTGGTATCAAATGATTCATATTTTAAGTTCACAAGAGGAAGAACAGACAGCAATGAAACATGACCATATTACAAAACAAAGAAAACATGAGGTGGAGAGAAGGGAACTAGTGTTAGTGGAGACAGTCCCAGTAATGAGTGTTACAAGACCCTATTGCAGCCCTGCTCTCTGTTCCAGCTCTGCCATTATTTCGGTTTTTAAAATTTTAGGTTTTGAGTCTCAATTCCCCACCCATAAAATGGAGATTTTTATATCAGATGCAAATGATGACAACTGAGTTATCTCTAGGGCTCCTTTCAGATAGGGAACTCGAAAAGGCTAAGGCCCGTATTCTTAGCTGCTAAATCAGCCCCATGGATTTAACAGCAGAAACTTGAGAGTCTCAGATTTTCTCCCTCCTCAACATAGCTTAGGATGTCTTTCCTCATCTCCATCTCAACCCACCTGCTCATGAATGCATCTGAATTGAGAAGAGCAATGATCTATGTGCTCGAAATCCCACCTACATTAGCCCTGAGGGGCCCTAGAGAAAACTCTGATCAGACAGAAGGGTTAGCAGGCATGGGAGACTAAGCTGAAAATCAAAATTTGTAGCTATGGTTTGACAATTTTTTGAATTTTCTTTTAATACCAATATTTCCAATCTGGTTGAGTCAGGGACTAAAACATACAAAGCATTTGTTTAATAGGGAGGACATAGAACATGTTTCATATTTTATGGATATATATACAATAAACAAAATTTTTAGACATTATAAGAAATTCTGTTTATTTTTTTTTAGATAGAGTCTCCAGTCTGTCACCAGGCTGGAGTGCAGTGGTGCAATCTCAGCTCACTGTAGCCTCAACCTTCTGGGTTCAAGCAATTCTCCTTCCTCAGCCTCCCGAGTAGCTGGGACTACAGGTGCGCATCACTATACCCGGTTAATTTTTGAGGTATTTTTAGTAGAGGCGGGGTTTCACCTTATTGGTCAGGCTGGTCTCGAACTCCTGACCTCAAGTGACCCACCTGTCTCGGCCTCCCAAAGTGCTGGAATTACAGCCACCTCACCTGACCAAGAAATTCTATGTTTAAAAAATATCTTATATAAGCACTTTACTATATGACAGGCACAGTTCTAAGCACTTTACACATACTAGCTCCTTTAATACTTTAGCAACTATATGAAATAGTATAATTATGTGCATATTTCACATGAGGAACCTGATGCAGCAAAGAGAAGTCAAATATGTCCAAGGTCACATGGTTAGTAAGAAACTGTAAATTTTTTTTTTTTTTTTTCTGAGACAGAGTTTCTCTCTTGTTGCCCAGGCTGGAGTACAATGGCATGATCTTGGCTCACTGCAACTTCCACCTCCCAGGTACAAGCGATTCTCCTGTCTCAGCCTTTACCATGTTAATCAGGCTGGCCATGAACTCCTGACCTCAGGTGATCCACCTGCCTTGGCCTCCCAAAGTGCTGGGATTATAGGCATGCACCACTGCACCTGGCCAAGAAACTGTAAATTTTGTAAACGAGAGTTTGTACTAATTAACTGAGTTAGAAAAATGGACTCCTAAGAATGACAGGAGATAATTTCAAAGAAAAAAATAATTAGACTCAGAAGTACTCATCTGAAATACTGACACCTAACGGAAAGGAAATATCCAGGAGAGAATTGTGGTAGACAGAAAATTAGACTCATATGACAGAAATTTTATACCACATAAGGAAGCACAGAAAGTGAACAACTCTGGGAGTGCCAGGAACGCCTGGAGACCTGACTTTTTATTCTGAGTTGGTGTGGACATTTCATTAGCCCAGAGTTTCTTAAATCTGGCACTACGGACATTTTGGGCCAGATAATTCTTGGTCTGGGGGCCGACCTGTCCATTGCAGACTGCTTGGTAGCATCTCTGGCTTCCACCCGCTAGATGCCAGTAGCACCCATCCTAGTTGTGACAACCAAATATATCTGCAGACATTGCCAAATGTCCCCTGGGAGGCAAAAATCAACCCTGGCTGAGAACCACTGCCTCAGAGGGAAGAAAAAGTAGGAGGTGGAGTAAATACAGAGAACATACACTGAAGAGAGAATGTCTAACAGAGAGTTCTCATCTCTCCCGTCAGCCTGAGGAGGGGACAACAGGGTTGGATACAGTCCTCTACGCAATCAGGAGAGAGAACCAATGTGAAGAAGCCAGGCATGGTGGCATGTGCCTGTGACCCCAGCTACTCAGGAAACTGAGGAAGGACGGTTGCTTGAGCCCAAGAGTTTGAGGTTATGATTGTGCCACTGCACTCCAGCCTGGGTGACAGAGTGAGACCTTGTCTCTAAAAAAGAAAAAAAAATTTTTAAAGAAAATAAAATAAATAGCATGAGGCATTCGCATGGAGCAATGCAATTCATGAAGCTGGATGGCCTTTACAAGAGACAAACTCTTGGATCATTCAGGACTGAATGTTAACCCATAAAGAGAACACCTGCATGGAGGGGGACCCTTAAGACTATGTACAGAAGGCTGGCAATTTGGCAGAACAGCAGAAACAGAGAAATCTAAAGGATGTTTTCTAAATGTAGCTTCTAGGGTTTGACAATGCATTAATTTCTTTCCTTTTTTTTTTTTTTTTTTGAGACAGAGTCACACTATGTCACCCAGGCTAGAGTGCAGTGGTGTGATCTCAGCTTGCTACAAACTCTGCCTCCTGGGTTCAAGTGATTCTCCTGCCTCAGCCTCCCGGGTAGCTGGGATTACAGGTGCCCACCACCATGCCTGGCTAACTTTTGTATTTTTAGCAGAGACGGGGTTTCACCATGTTGGCCAGGCTGGTCTCGAACTCCTGACCTCAGGTGGTCCACCCGCCTCGGCCTCCCAAAGTGCTGAGATTACAGGCGTGAGCCACGGCGCCCGGCCGACAATGCATTAATTTCTAACTTGTCATGATAGTGAATGCTACTGGCATTCAATAAAATGTTAACACATAAGGTAATTTGAGCATTAAACTTTAATGAAGATGGGCTAAGCCTAATATTTCAGTTCCTTGTTTTGGAAAGGTAACTCAGTATTGCACTGTAGTTTTCAGCCTAGGAAAGAGTATCTCCTTCCCTAGGCAATGCTAACACCATCTGGAAATAGTTTATTCCCTTGGAGGAGAAACTCCCAGACCAAGGTGAGGTTCTGGGACTTGCCAAGAGCCTCTGAAAAGATAGCATCCTTCAAACAAGCCACAGTCATCACCCTGCACACCCGGTAGGGGTTCTGTTTCAACTGTTTTAGAGGCAAACACCTGTGGGTGTCGTTTCTTGTTAAAACCTGCCAATAAGCTACTCCTGGAGAAAAGAAGTCCTAAGAAAGTGTTTGTCATGCAGGTGTTCCCAAGCTACAGCTTGCTGATAATGCAGGCTGGAAAAGCTCCATTCGATTGTCCAGTTTATTCCTAAAGCAGGCTGCTGACAAAATATTCCTTCCCACAGCTGAAATCGTAACAGCTCTGTTACAATTCTACCACTCTGAGAGTCTTTCCTGTCTTTATTTTAGTCAGGCATTTAAAATCCCCAGTGAATTTTTTCAAAGGGGGACAAAATCCCAAACGTGGAATAGTTGGGTTCCCCAAGCCAGCCTTCGGAACAGTATTTATCCACCTTCTGTTCAAACCATGGTAAGAGCATAATTTCAGAGAAAGTAGTATGGGGGGCAGAGATGGATATTTGGGGTGAGGGTCAGTTGACAGGGCAAAGGACATTTCAGGCAAAAAGAAAACCAGCCCCGTCCTTCCTTCCTCCTTCCTTCCTTCCTTCCTTCCTTCCTTCCTTCCTTCCTTCCTTCCTTCCTTCCTTCTTCCCTTCTTTCTTCCCTTCTTTCTTTCTTTTCTTTCCTTACTTCCCTCTGTTGCCCGGGCTGGAGTATAGTCGGCACGCTGCAGACTCCCTGCCTCCGGCTCCGGTGATTCTCCTGCCTCGGCCTGCGGGCTGCCTGGGATTGCGGGCGCGCGCCACCACCCCTGCCTGCTTTTTGTCCTTTGGCTGGAGGCGCGGTTTCGCCATGTTGGCCAGGCTGGTTTCCAGCTCCTGACGTCGAGTGGTCTGCCCGCCTCAGCCTCCTGAGGTGCTGGGACTGCAGACGGAGTCTCGCTCACTCGGTGCTCGGTGTTACCCGGGCTGGAGTGCGGTGGCGTGGTCTTGGCTGGCTGCAGCCTCCGCCTCCCAGCCGCCTGCTTGGCCTCCCAGGGTGCTGGGATTGCAGCCTCTGCCCGGCCGCCGCCCCCTCTGGGAGGTGCGGAGCGTCTCTGCCTGGCCGCCCAAAGTCTGGGATGTTAGGAGCGCCTCTGCCCGGCCGCCCTGTCTGGGAGGTGAGGAGAGCCTCTTCCCGGCCGCCACCCCATCTAGGAAGTGAGGAGCGTCTCTGCCCGGCCGCCCATCGTCTGGGATGTGAGGACGCCTCTGCCCAGCCGCCCATCCTCTGGGATGTGAGGAGCGCCTCTGCCCGGCCACCCCGTCTGGGAAGTGAGGAGCGCCTCTGCCCGGCCGCCCCGTCTGTGAAGAAATGAGGAGCGTCTCTGCCCCGCCGCCCCGTCTGGGAAGAAATGAGGAGCGTCTCTGCCCGGCCGCCCCGTCTGGGAAGTGAGGAGCACCTCTGCCCGGCCGCCCATCGTCTGGGAAGTGAGGAGCGCCTCTGCCCGGCCGCCCATCGTCTGGGAAGTGAGGAGCGCCTCTGCCCGGCTGCCCATCGTCTGGGAACTGAGGAGCGCCTCTGCCCAGCCGCCCATCGTCTGGGATGTGAGGAGCGCCTCTGCCCGGCTGCCCCGTCTGGGAAGGGAGGAGCGCCTCTGCCTGGCTGCCCATCATCTGGGAAGTGGGGAGTGCCTCTGCCCGGCTGCCCCGTCTGGGAGGTCTACCACACAGGCCAGACGCAATGTGGCGGCTGGACGTGGTGGCTCACGCCTGTAATCCCAGCACTCTGGGAGGCCGAGGCGGGTTGATCACTTGAGGCAAGGAGTTCGAGACCAGCCTGGCCAACATGGCGAAACATAGGAAAAATACAACAGACAAACCAACCAACCAACAACCCAGCGACAACAAAGCAGGTCTACCCTGGAGTCATACTCTAATTTTTTCTATTTTCCTCCCTTTCTGATCCTTTATCCCACTTGCTTTTTCTTCCTCTTCCTTCTCCTTCTTCTTTGTCAAATAGAGGATTGAGTTATTATGATTGATCCATACAAAGTCCCTCTCTCATTTATTTTCTTTAATTCCCACCCCCCATTTCTATTCCCCATCTTCCCATGTGCAACCTTCCTAATATGTTTGATATGCATCTTTTTGTTTGTATATATTTTTAGAAAATGTTTATTGTTTTGTGTGCAAAAAAAAATTAATAAAAAAAGACAAAAAAAAGAGAAAGAAAACCAGCCCGTACTGGGCATGGAGGTGGAAAGGTGAGCTGATGAGGTGGGGGTGGGGCTACAGTGGTGAGGTCAGCAGGGGTCAAATGTATAGGCTCCAAAAAAGGTCTCTATAAAAGAAATTCATCCAAAGTGCATATGGAGAGATGTGATCTCACCAAACCTGTGTTCTCCAAGAGCCAAGCTCTTCCTTGCAGACACCCATCATTGGTACACAAAGGCCTAAAGAGCAAGGAGAAAGCTAAGAAGGCTTTGCCTCCCCATTGCATCAGAAGGGCTGGCATTTACCGGAACGAGACTAAGATCAGTTAGTCTTTTGCAAATTCAGGATCAGGTCCACCCATGGTGAGGGCTGAGATGAGAGAGGAGGGCATTACCCATCTCGGAAATCCAGGGGACAATTTCTACAGGGTAAACAACAACAACAACAGAAAAGGTAACACAAGTTCCCCATGTGCTTGGTTTGATAAAATACTAAGTCACATTTAGAATGATCCGTGATTGCATGTGATATAAACCTAATATAATGATGGTGCTTATGGCACGCATGAAAAGTGTCATAAAACGAGAGAGACAGAAACATAGTCCCAGATGCTCTCTTAGAGACAATTCAGTGTTATGTACGGCTCCAGGATCCCCTGACCCAGGGCAGCAGGTGAGCCTGTTCTTCCAGACTCCTATCAGTCATCAAATCTTGTTGGGGTTCAGGAAGAGACATAATTAACATAGGATTAGCCAAATTAGGTCTGAAAACGTAGTCACTAAACCAGCCTACTGTGAACAATTGGGACAAAACCACATGGGCCCTCCAACATTAGTAGTAACAGCTCAAAAATGTTGTCTGCAAAAACCTCTTTGAAAATACTTGTGGGAAAAGCCACAATTTATAAGAAAAGCATGTCTCATTTTCTAAACAGACAAAATGATCAAGGAACTTATTTTAGAATATTCCAAAGAGCTAGGTTGATGCCATTTTATAAAGATGCCATTTCAATTAAATGCTCATTAAAAACATTACATCATCATCCAGCTAAACCACAAAATGTATTCAGACATGGCTCTGACAAAGGCAAAATTTCAAGACAATGTTATAACATAGTGGTCAGAAGAGACAGCGTTTAACAATTATGAAAACAGATGGGCTGAATTTACATGTATACTTTTGATGTAGTCAGAATCAGTGGAACACCTGAACTGAACAATGCAGGCATCACACTCACGCAGGGCTCAGGACGGAGAACTGAGGTAGAGGTGGCACCATTCCCTCAACACCAAGACATCTGCCAAGACATGCTGGTCCAAGAGCAGATACCAAGTTTCTCCTGCTTTTCCTCTCTCCTCCTTTCCCTTCAGGAGCTTCCAGCAGCACTGTTTCAGAGCAGCTGGGATTCCAGAACATTAACTGAGCCAGCCCACACCCCCACCTTACTCTCTGGGCCTCTCAAGACTCCAGTGGCTCAGAGAAAGCGCACCCCAACTAGCAACTTCTAGATTTACATCAAGAGTGAAGATATATTCCAACTCTCAGGACACTAAATTACAAACTTTTAGAAGTTAACCTGCTTATACCTATAGTGCCTGAACTAGAATTAAAATTACGCTTTCTGCCACCAACACTATGAATGCATGGAGAGAAAATTTATTTTTTCCTCCCCGTAAAGAGTAGTATAAAGCATTGGAGGTTGCTTTATAAAAAGCAGGGTTTACACAAGTGTTAGTGATTACGATTACATTCACAACCAGCGCTGCCGGGTGAAGCTCCTGGTTATATAAGCCTATTGCTGGATTTTCTCCTCTGTTGCCATTTCTGCTGGATAAAGTTAAGGATGTGAAACTCAAATTTCAATCTTTCTCTTTTTTCACATTTGTTTACTAAAAATAAATCTGAAAAAGGAAGTAAAAATGACACAAAGTAAACTTGATTGCCAATGCCCAGGCAGTCACCCAGTGAGGCCACACGTGTTTCTTACTCCTGGGTACACAGCTAAGTGATATCCCCCCAGCATCCCATGCCGTGCTAGGCCCTGTGACTAGTTCTTGCCAATCAGATATGGGGAGAACTGATGGATCTCTTCCTGCCACACGTGGGTAAGAGCAAACGATCCTTGCCCTGCAAACCATCTTGTCTCTCCCCTCCCAGTGTTGAGCTGAGGGTGTACTCCATGGAGCCTCACTGTGTTGAAATGAAGCAGGCTTAGTTTTAACAGATACGGTAAGACAGTCAGACATGGAATGATTGTCATGGAGGCAGAAGTTCATACTCACAGATGCTAGAAGCAGGAGGCACAGCATGCCAGGCAAGGCCATGCCAGGTAGAGCCACGGATCTCAGGAGGTTGGAGAGACGCTGAGCATGGCCCAGGCCTCTACTGGTGTTCTCACAGGGAGGAACGGGTGAGGCAGGGTAGGTATGCTGACTGAGGACACTTAGGATTGTATAATGGGAGTAATTCTAGCAGGCTCGGGGCTGTAAGGATGGTCGCTAGTTGTTGGGTACCTGGCTCTGGGGTGCTGTTGGGCAGAGGGAACACCAGCTCAGTGTGTGAGAGTTTGATAAAGGAGGTGGCTGGGGGCATGGGCTTGGGCTTGGTTGTTTTGTATGTCAAAGGCATGCAGGCAGGGGAGGCATTTGCTATCTTCAGGAACTAGCTAGCCCTGGGAGGACAGTCTTTCCGGAATCAGGGCCCCTAATGCCAGTGCATCGGGAATATGGAAAATAAGAAAAATATACTCAACACACCCACGAACAATGCACTCCTCCACTGGATAGGGACATGGGTGAGAAATAAATCTTTACTAGGTTAAGCCCCTGAGATTCCTTGGCTAATCCATCTTGATTCAACTTCCTGCTAAGGGTAAAATCTAGGAACTCTGGCTCACACTTCTTACAACATTACACCAAACCCATCTGTCTAAAATACGCACAACACAGAGTTTGTTAAAAGAGACATTGAAACATAAGAAATATTTAACTGAATGAAAACAATGGCCCTTCCAGCCCAATTCTGGGTTTCAGGATGTGTGAGGTACACTGTCACAATACAGAGAAACAGCTAAAGTCAGAGCTTTACCGCAGTTCATAATTGCATTTAAGACAAAACAGAAACAAAAATCTTGCATTTGAATTTGGAAACCTGTTTATATTTTCAATGTACTATGATCGGGTTAGTAACCAGTTATGCAGATTCATGAGCTGTAGTTTCATTTGTACAAATCTGAAAGACTCCCAGAATGTTCTGTGTTTCTAGGTCTTAGGGAGCAGGTTCCACTAACTTCAGGATTTTATGAACTTCCACCACACTCTGTCCTCTCCGCAGGTCTTCCCAGATGGCAGAGGCCACATGGAGTTACTACCCTCTTTTCCTCTCCCATTTAGCATTTAATGTTTGTCTCTGAATCTTTTAAATTTATTTTAGATCTTTTCTATGCCGCACATAGCATTGTTGGTGACTTTTACGGGGGAACGAAATGTGAGTGTATTGTTTCACATACCGTACTGTAAAATAAAGCATTTTGTTGCCCTTTATGACTGCATTAGCACATTCTCCTGGCGGGTTTCGGACATTGTGCAACCAGGTGGAGAAGGGGATTGTTAATTAATGCAATACTAAGTCCTTCTAGCTTTGCCTCCAACCCATCCACTTTTCTCAAGTGCCATTATTGCTACATTAGATCAGCAACAGCCCAGGAACTGGACTCCAATCATTATCCTGGCCTGTGTGATTATATTACAATAAATCAGACTGCACAGCTCCCTGCTTAAAACCTGCCAATGGCCTTATTACACTTATACTCCAAAAGGCTCATTTATTCCAAAAGGCCTGGAGGTCTGACTTCTCTGTCTCCACTCTCACCATCCCAAGGCAATCTGTGTCTCACAATCCGCCCTGCAATATCTCTCCCCAACTGCTTCATGCCATCTTTCTCTTGGAACTATTCTATTCCTGCAACCTGAAACTCTTTCCTCTCTCCTCTTCTCCTACCTCATTCCTACTCATCCTTCAACTCTGCTGCCACATTCTCCAGGAAGCAGTCCTTAAAGCTCAGCCCAGGTTAGTTTTCCCTGGAAGACATTCCATCTGAACTTGACCTTCTGCTTTGCTAACATTTTCTGTTCAAATCCTGCCTTCTCTAGGTGTCAGCTCCATGAGGGCGGGAACTCCTCTGTTATATGCACTACTGTGTCCCCAGAACCCAGGAGGAGCCTGGCAGAGAGAACATATTCTTTTATCTTTTTGTTTGTTTGTTTTGAGACTGAGTTTTGCTCTTGTCACCCAGGCTGGAGTGCAATGGCACGATCTCGGCTCACTGCAACCTCCGCCTCCCGGTTCAAGCAACTCTCCTGCCTCAGCCTCCCAAGTAGCTGGGGTTACAGGTATGTGCCACCAAGCCCAGCTAATTTTTGTATTTTCAGTAGAGATGGGGTTTCACCATGTTGGTCAGGCTGGTCTTGAACTCCTGACCTCAGGTGATCTGCCTGCCTCGGCCTCCCAAAGTGCTGGGATTACAGGCATGAGCCACCGTGCCCAGCCACTCTTTTATCTTTTTACAAAAATGAGTGAATAATTGAGGTTAAGAAGTTGCAGTCTCAGAGAACACTGGCAATCTTGCCCAAATTTAGCTTAATGTGAAACAATGCAGGTCTCAGGATTTATATGGTATGAAACACTCAAGTTTTCAGTAATAAAGTAAGGGTCAGAAATAGTTTAAACTAATATGACCCAACAATGCCAGGGGCAAAGAGAGTCACACTAAGTCTTATTTTGTACACGTGCACTACTATTTCAGTATACAAAACATGCCTGATCTTACAGGAGCACATTTATTAAAAATTATAAAATAGCCTTCTCCAAAAATGTCAAAAGGCCCAGTTACTTAATTAGTGCCTATACATAAGAGTCCGTATGGTATTCTCCTTAAACAGTGAGGGAACAGTTTCTACGGTGTGGACTCTGGGGAATCAAGAACAAATGTTTTTAGGAGCTCTTTTCTTCTGTTAAGTGTAGTCTTTTTCCCCATCACCTCCCTCTTAAATTTCATCAAGAAAAATCTGAATACTTCCTTTTTTAAAATCAAGACCGATTTTGTATTATTTTGCCAATAACCACATTACACTTGAAGGAGGGTTGCTCAACTCTGCCGACCGGACACGCCAACAGGAAACCCGGGTGTGGGCTGACACCAGGGCTCCTGACGGACTTGGGTCCCTGTGAAGGTGACATGCTAGGTCTAACCTAGCATCGCTTTCCAGATCAAAGGCGAGGAGCTGCAGGCAGACCATGGCAGTAAGTGTATGGCTGTGATGGTTGGAAGAAATCTGATTTACTGAATTGCTTGAGTGGAAAAACTTATTTTGAAATTTGAAATGAATCATCACAAACTCCATCAGCAAAGGAGCGCTTTGAAAAGTCTCTCCAAAACCACATGAAAATAAGCAAAGCAAAATTCTTGGAAGCATTCTAGGGAATGAACGATATACCTTCTCGAAAATATTTCTTCCCAATAAGAAGTGTGCTTCTGGCCGGGAGCGGTGGCTCACGCTTGTAATCCCAGCACTTTGGGAGGCCGAGACGGACAGATCACGAGGTCAGGAGATCAAGACCACGGTGAAACCCCGTCTCTACTAAAAATACAAAAAATTAGCTGGGCGTGGTGGCGGGCGCCTGTAGTCCCAGCTACTTGGAGAGGCTGAGGCAGGAGAATGGCGTGAACCCGGGAGACGGAGCTTGCAGTGAGCCAAGATTGTGCCACTGCACTCCAGCCTGGGCGACAGAGCGAGACTCCGTCTCAAAAAAAAAAAAAAAAAAGAAGTGTGCTTCTGTTGCCTTGCCCACAGTGAACACCATGGATATATACCTGAGGTTCTCTCCATAGATGGTGGAGGCAGAATTTTCTAGTAAAACCTCCTGTCTTTGTGACATCATCCATACGGTATCAAGGGGGAAATGAAACTACTCTAGGGACTTCAGCCCCTGGTCAAACAAAACTCCTCTGGGGCTCTGGGTGTGGGTGGGCATCTGAGGGACAGCTTCAGGCAGCTCTTGGCGGAGGGGAGAGGCCTGAAGGCGCCCCTCTGTTACACCAAGGGCCCCCACCCCCAGCTTTGACAGTGCCCTAGTTTGTCTCAAATTGGTGCCATGTTCCTATGCCTCTTTGGGGGTGGGGAGGCTATACACTCTCCTAAATGACAATTAGGAGAGTGTAATAAGAGTAGACAAATAAGAGTGTAATAAGAGTGTAAATAGAGTGTAATAAGGCCAGGCGCAGTGGCTCACGCCTGTAATCCCAGCACTTTGGGAAGCCGAGGTGGGCAGATCATGAGGTCAGGAGTTCGAGACCAGCCTGGCCAACAGGGTGAAACCCCATCTCTACTAAAAATACAACAATTAGCTGGGTGTGGTGGCCAGAGCCTGTAATCCCAGCTACTCAGGAGGCTGAAGCAGGAGAATCACTTGAACATGGGAGGCGGAGATTGCAGTGAGCCGAGATAGCGCCCCTGCACTCCAGCCTGGAAGACAGAATGGGACTCCGTCTCAAAAAAAAAAAAAAAGTGTAATAAGAATTCACTTGTACTCAGGACAGCAAATCAGCACACATAAACAAGTCCTCCAGTCAGCTGACATATCCTGGTCCTCTGGAGCTTACAGTCTTTATCCCTGCCACTCCCATCCCTACCAAAAAAATCCCTGCCACCCCCAGTCCCACTAAAATACTTCCCATGGCCTCAGCAGCTCAGGTCCTGTGCAACTGCATGGTACTGGCATACTCTTGCCAGATCCTATGTTTCTCTACAGAGCAGTCTTAATCTTCTTTACAGGCAAATCCCATCACATAACTCTCCTACCTCCAACCCTGCCCTGAGAAAAAGTGCCCCCCCCCCCACCAGGTGTTAGTGATCAGATCCTCCCTCACTTCTTTGCCCCCTTTTCCAGCCCCTACCTCCTCCCTATGCTTTAGCTGTCTTGACTAGGGGTGGTTGTCCACTACACGGGGGATGCTAGAAATATGTAGAGATGTGTTTTGATTGATAGTTCCAGAAGGATAGGGAAAGGAGGAGAGGGAATGTCTTAGTTCTTTCAGCTGACTATAACAAAATACTATAAACTGCATGGATTATAACCCCTGGAAATTCATTTCTTTTTTTTTTTTTTTTTCTTGAGACGGAGTCTCGCTCTGTCGCCCAGGCTGGAGTGCAGTGGCGCAATCTCGGCTCACTGCAAGCTCCGCCTCCCGGGTTCACGCCATTCTCTTGCCTCAGCCTCCCAAGTAGCTGGGACTACAGGCGCCCGCCACCACGCCTGGCTAATTTTTTGTATTTTTAGTAGAGACGGTTTCACCGTGGTCTCGATCTCCTGACCTCGTGATCTGCCTGCCTCGGCCTCCCAAAGTGCTGGGATTACAAGCGTGAGCCACCGCGCCCGGCCTGAAATTCATTTCTTATAGTTCTGGAGCCTGCGAAGTCCAAGATCAAGGAAGTGGCAGTTGTGGTGTCAGGTGAGGGCCCATTCCTCATAGGTGATGTCTTCTAGCTACATTCTCACATAGTGGAAGGGGCAAATGAGCTCTCCAGGGTCCCTTTTATAGGTACACTAATCCCATTCCTGAGAGATCCTCCCTCATGATCTAATCACCTCCCAGAGGCCCTATGTTGTATACCATCACCTTACAGTTGGAGGTTTTGACATATGAATTGCGGGGGCTGGGGGGGGGGTGCGGGGGCATGAGCAGTCAGATCACAGTCAGAGGTTACAGTTTTTTCCAGTCCAGGGCAGGAATGCCCAGATTCCTGAGCCTCTCACCAGAGGCTGACAGAGTCCAGAGTCCAGGCACCCCCAGTCCCACTAAAATACTTCCCATGGCCTCAGCAGCTCAGGTCCTGTGCACCTGCATGGTCCTGGCCAGGAATGTTCCTTCTCCCAACCATGCCCCACATCTCCCTTGTCCCTCGTGACAACCTCCTACTCCTCTTTCAAGAACTTCAATATCACTTCCTGGAAGAAGATGCTCCTGGACTCATTAGACTAGGTTGTGTCCCTTTATTATAAAAGCTCCACTCACAGACCCTAGGACTCAGTGCACTGGTAATTAAGCAACATGTACGAAATTCCTGACCATCAACTCTGACCTTAGGGAAGCCTCCAGAGGGCAGGAGAGGCAGTGCCTGGCTTGCTGATATCTATATTCACTGTGCCCTCAGAGAGCCTCTTACCTCACAGATATGCCACAATCTCAGCAAACAAAGAAGCTCCTTTCAAAACACCCTCTCCAAACACAATCCCATTCCTGGGTTTAACCCTCCCTAAGCTGTCCCCTGGAATCTTTGCCAGTAGTTTTTTTTCTACCACTCACCTTACAAGACGTGACAGGTTTCTTTTCCCAAATTGCCCTGATCATAAAATTCTAGATCTAAATTCTACACTGACCCTTCAATGCCTAAACAGTTAAGTCCCAGCTTCTTTCCTTCTTTCTTCCCCCTGCTTCCTTCCTTCCTTCCTTCTTTCCTTTTCTTTTCTTTTTCTTTATTTCTTTTTTTTTTTGACAGAGTTTTGCTTTTTTGCCCAAGCTGGAGTGCAGTGGCACAATCTTGGCTCACTGCAACCTCCACCTCCCGGGTTCAAGCGATTCTGCTGCCTCAACCTCCCATGTAGCTGGGATTATAGGTGCCTGCCACTACAGCCAGCTAATTTTAGTATTTTTAGTAGAGACGGGGTTTCACCATGTTGGCCAGGCTGGTCTCGAACTGATGTCAGGGGATCCACCCACCTCGGCCTCCCAAAGTTTTGGGATTATAGGCGTAAGACACCATGCCCGGCCATGTCCCAGTTTCTTAACCTCATACTTGAAGCCCATCGTAATTCAGCTTTTATCTGCCTTCCTAAACTTCCCCATCTTCCATCCTTTAGCTGCTCAGTTTTCCACACCTGTCCTGATTTCCCCACTTTGCTTGATTCTTCCTTCTGCTGGATTTCATGGCTAAACTTAAATATTACCTCCTCTAGGAAGCTACTAATAACTCCAAATGAAAGGCATCTCTCAGTCCTCTGATGTCCAATAGCATTTTATCTATGGTTTACTTGAAACAGCTATTTTTTAGCTTGTACTGGAGTTATTCATTTGCAAATCTGCTCTGGTTTGAATGTAGCCCGCAAAGCTCATGTGTTGAAAGTCTGATCTCCAACACAGTGGTGCTGGGAGCTGTGGCCTGATAGGAGGCATTTGGGTCATGGGGGCACCACCCTCATGAATGCATTAATGCTGTTGCCGCTGGCATGGGTTCCTTCCTTCTCTCTCTACCCTATATCCTTCCACCATGGGATGACACATCAAGCAGGTCCTAACAAGAAGCCAGCTCCCTGACCTGGGACTTCCCAGCCTGCAGAACCATGCGCCAAATACATTTCTGTTCACTATAAATTACCCAGTCTATGGTACTCTTACAGCAGCACAAAATGGACTAAGACAAAAATCTATTCTCCCTTTCCATACTACAAACTCTTTGAAGGTGAGACCGACATTGATACATCTACTGTCACCCTTAGAATCTACCACAGTGCCTTGAACATAACAGGAATAAGGTTAATGAGCAATAATATAATGATTTTTTTCTCTGTACTAACAGTGAGAATTTAGAAATTAATTCTAAAATATTCAATTTGTTAGGGGAAGTCAACTAATGACCAAGAACACCAATGTCCCTCTGTTGTTCTGATACACTTAATATTTGCAATTTACTTCACTTTACACAGTTTCACTCAATAGATTATTGTTTGCAACACAACTCAAAGAAAACCCCTATGCTGGAGGCTCAATAAATACAAGGAAATAATGACACTGATGATGACGGTGACAATAAAAAGAGGAAGAAAGCATTCTATTGGCTGGCTGCCAGGTAATTTGCCAAATCTGGAAGAATTAGGTAACTACAGCAGAACTAATTTAAAACTCACTTAGTGCTGTCTCTTAGGTAAGTTAGCAACTGCTGGGAGTCTACCTCCTTTTAAACACTGACCCTGTTAGGTGAATGAATGGACTTACATAATGGAATCTGGGTAAACTATAGCAATTTCACCATAAACTACAAGGCACCAACTGAGAGTATATGATCATAATTCCAGGATTAGAAAACCATCGTCTCCACTGCAGAATGGCCACATTAGTTCCTTTTGAAGCAGGTAAATAAATGACCATCTTGTAAAGCTTCTGAGAGTCAAAAGGCAAGCAATTCTGAGTTAGGAACACAGTAGGATGTCTAGATAAGAAGTAGTAAGGGGTCTTCAGAGAGTATTTGTGGCTAGTTCATGCTATTTGCAGACTCTTAAGTACCAAAGCCTGGGCTCAGGTACGGAGGATAATTGCTCAAATTTCTCTTATGCTCATCAGACATACCATTTCCCATCACTAATCCTTCCTGCTACAATGATGGCTGAGTGTGTCACCAAAATATCACAGCCTCTGAAACAAAATCACATCCCAAACTCTTATATGTACACACTCTTATTTACAAAACCATTTTAAAATAAATTAAATCCACCGAGTAAAGATGAATCACAAGAAGGGTTTCAAGTTAAAAGAAAACGATTTCACTAGAATGCTCTTTTTTGGGGTCGGGCTAGAAAGCATAAAATTGTATTCTCTGATTTAAAGACTTAGGAACCCTCAAAGGAAAAAGAGTTCTGATGAAATTGAAAGAATATGTCACGTGGCATAAGAAAATGGCAGTGCATGCATTTTGTCTGTCAGTATTTAATAGGTTAAAGAATATCAGTAAGGATGAGTCATTTTCTGTTTGAAGCATAAAACTCACTGACAAAGAAACAAAGACGCTTGGAAACTTTATATTCTTTAGTTCTTTGAACAATAAAGGGCCTTGTCTAGTCAACATTTGGAGTAATTTTTCCCAGGGGGATTATTACTATTTGAGAGGGATGAAAGAGTAGCATTCTCATGATACATTTTTATTTTCTGAGAATAAAAATATGTCTCTTTAGGAGGCCACGTTCTGGATGTATGAAGAAGTGTGAAAAAACACGGAGTCTGCCACAGTTCTCAGACATCCTCTTCTAGCTGTAAAGACAAACACCAATCTGGAGAATTAGTTCTCAAACTCTAATTTCAAAAGGCATACATCAAGGACAGGACACTCTTTCAGAAAGCTAGGAATAAGATTCATCTCTTATAAGATTTGAGTTATTCTGCGTATGGGTAGGGGAGGCTTGGAAATAAAAGTCCAAGTAATTAACAGAGAATTTCAAACCACGGACAAAAAGTGTCAACATTTCATTATAGTACAGGGCTTTCCTTGAAGATCTCTGGCTCAAATAGTTTTTACAAACTGAGTTGAGAATTCCTAGTACTCAAACTATCCAGTCAACTGGAAAGAAAATGGGTTCTCAAAGCCAGAACTGATGAAACCTAACAGCTATAAACCTGGGACTAGCTCTCATTATGCTTTAGATATGTTTTTCCTCTAAAATGTGTTCCTGTGATCTCTTGTTCTGCAGAACTGGAAAAAGAAAATTGTGAACACACAGGCAGCAGAGCGGCTGCAAAGCTCCTTGCTGACAGGTGAAATCACACAGCCCTTACCATGCTCCAGAGCTTTCATGGGAAACCAGAAGAGGATGAGGGAGTGGACCAAGGCGTTGATGCAGTGACCCCAGAAAACCTAAGGAAAAACAAACCAAGGGAGTCAGGGGCTGACCAAAACGCTTGACCTCTGTGAAACTCTCAACAAATGCCACATTGTGAAGGATCCTGGCCGTGCGCTGCACGGTTCCAGGAGTAGCGTATTATTCTTGAATTTGGAAAAAAAAAAAAAAAAAAGGCCCACCCAAATCAATTATTTAATTTTTACATACAAATAACTGGATTATCTCCAGATCATATTACTTTAGTTACAAAGACCTAAATATCTACTCACACATATGCAGACCAACACAATCTATCCACATGTGAAAAATTCACTCTGATCAGTTTTCTTTAGCATTGTAAGAGAGACAACAACATTTTACAAACATCCAGAAAAAGGGTACTAGGTCAAAATTGTTAAGAAGAGGCTAAAACTGTGTCTCTTCTTAACAATTAAACTGTATCGGGGCAGATGGGATGTCTTAAAAGTACTGAAGGCCGGGCACGGTGGCTCACACTTGTAATCCCAGCACTTTGGGAGGCCGAGGCGGGCGGATCACGAGGTCAGGAGATCGAGACCACGGTGAAACCCCGTCTCTACTAAAAATACAAAAAAAATTAGCTGGGCGTAGTGGCGGGCGCCTGTAGTCCCAGCTACTCGGAGAGGCTGAGGCAGGAGAATGGCGTGAACCCGGGAGGCGGAGCTTGCAGTGAGCCGAGATTGCGCCACTGCACTCCAGCCTGGGCGACAGAGCGAGACTCCGTCTCAAAAAAAAAAAAAAAGCACTGAAAACATTCCACTTGTAAATTTTTACATGGCATTCTCACTCTTTTACTACTTCAAATCCCTCTCATTCAACTTTTTCTTTTATTTTTGGGATTTTAGATAATATGCATATTTGAAAATTCTCTTTATTTTAATGTTTAAAGGTCAGAAAAAAGAACACAAGGTTTAGTTTATTCTAAACTTTAGTTTCACTAATACATCGCAATCATTGTTTTAACCACTGTGATGACAGAGTTATTAACTATTAAAGCCAGCTTAAATTTATTTAAACATCTACAAGTTGTCCCTGGGAATTATCATATAGTTTGAGCCTAAGTAGTGGTAAGACAACAGAAAATAGTGAAAAATGTTATTATAAGACAATGGAATTTCCCCTTGCTTTAAATGTTCATTTTGCACGAACTCTGACCTCTCTACCTAAAAAAAAAAAAAAATTCTTTAAAGTGCCTGCAGATAAGTTTCCGTGCATTCTCAGCTCTTACTTCCCATCTCAAGTGGCCTTTGAATTCAAATTCTATAGAAAATGGATTTATGTAAATAATGCAGTGAAAATGGATCATATTTTCCCATTAACGGAATCACAGTCAACAAGGATTGGTAAAACGAGTCCCTCAAGTTTCTTTGGATGTGGGAGACGGTAGAACCAATAAGGAGCCCTTCTGTTTCTTCCTTGCCTCGGATGTGACTAGTGAGCCTCCCCAGAAAAAAGCAGCTGTAAGGGACGTCAGGAACATCTGGCTCAGAAGTAAGGCCCTGGGAGACTGTTCTCTCCTTGAGGCCTGGCGAGGTGACTCCCCGTGTCCTCACTGACGACCCAGAAACCACGCACACAAATCGTGACCACCACCAGCACACAGTACTGGAGGTGAACTGTGCAACGGACCTCTGTCTAAACTTCTGAATCCCCCCTGCACAAAGACCTGAGGCAGAAACAAGGCCATGCAGCCATGCTCACATTTTGCCCCTCTGTGCCCAGGCACACATCTCTCTTTTCTTTGGATGGGGTCACCCAAGCACTCTGCCACTTTCACCTGCAAATGGCATCTGTGTGGCAGACCCCTCTGCTGTCTGAGACTGCACGACTCCTTTAACAGCCCACCCAGCTTTGGCGTGGGTTTGTCAGGATCACCTATATCTTTTGTTTGTTTGTTTGTTTGTTTCCTTTCTGATTCTCTGGTCCAGAAAAACAAAACCAAACGAAACCCCCGCAACTCATATGATCCCTGAGTTCGTATCTGGCCAATTTTACGCACTAGCTAAAGACACATTTTATTTCAAATGACAAACCCAGCAACAGCTAGGTAAGCTGCCATCAGGCCTCCACATGGGGCTGCAGGACTGTGCAAGGGAGGTCTCTGACAGCGGATCCTGAACCTGGGCTATGGGAGCTGCTGCCCACACTGATGTCAGGGGCTGACGGGGAGAAGCGGGAAGGAGTCAACACACTGGGACCAGAGGTTGCAGCCCACGCAGCATGGACCCATCACCTGAGAAGGCGTCTTGAATTCACTGGGCTTGTGGCGTGTGTGTGTGTGTGTGTGTGTGTGTGTGTGTGTGTGTGTGTGTGGGGTGAGTGGATCGTGTTCTCAGCACTTCTCAAATGTTCTTTCTCAAGCTTCAACTATCTCCTAGGCAGATGACTAGAATCAAACAGCCACGCCTTTCTGAGGTGACAGTTCTGAGATCACACCCTGTTTACCTTTGTGTTGAAGCCTTCGCCGTTCTGGGTGATTTTGTAGAGCTGGGGAAACCTGAGCATGCTCTCCTGAGTGCAAGACCTCTCGAAGATTCCCAGAGTGAAGGGCGGCAAAGCGGTGAAAATCTGCAGGGAGAACAATGAGCCATTAAGAGCAGCCCTTCCGATCCACACGGCTTCAGTGTTCCCTTCTACCAAATGATGACTTCATTTCCAGTCAAGTCCAAACCTGAGACTCCCTGATTCACAGATCCCCAGACACCCTCCAAACAAAGGAAATAAATGAAAGACCATTTTTACGTTAATCACTATCAAATGAATACACTGAACACTAAAAACATCATACATTATCTGATTAGCCAAGATTTCTTGTTAAATTAGCAACTACCTTCCTTTATAAAATGAGGACTGATGTGGAATCATGCCACAGTTAGCTGTGTGACGTGTTGCTTTGTTTTCTGTTCGCGCTAGCTGAGGTAAAATTTACAACTTTCCATCCTGACGTTATACTCAAATTTCAGGAAGCATAATGTACTTCATCCATTTATTCATTCAACAGACATTTACTATAAATGAATTATGGGCTAGATACTGTGATAAGCACCAGCCATGGAGAGATTTACAAACAGAAGAAAGAAGGAAAGGAATTAGGACCTCCAGGAAAGCCATCTACTGCACAAGTGGGGGTGGGGGAGTGGGGCAACAGGCATAGAGATAAATATACAAAACGCAGAGCTCTGCAAAACTATTAATACCTGTTGGGGGAGGACACAGAAAGAGAAGGGAGAGTCACTAAAGGATTCTTGCACCAAAGAATATCTGACCTGCAAGGTATTGGACCAACATGATTTGGCAAGATGACAGGGATGTGGGTGAGGAAGGAGTCCCATGAGAGATGCACCCCTTATAAAGCTCTGAGACATCAGCATGCCTGTTTGGAGGTGTTGAACAACGTTTACAGGAGGCCACTGTTTGGACTGAGCTCCTGCACTGGCCCCAGCAGACCTGACCAAACCAAAATGGAGTTACTTGTGCTAAGAGCTGTGTCATCAAACTAAACTTTGAAACAGGCCAATTTTCCAAAAACAAACAAACAAACAAACAAGCAAACAAAAAACAGGAGATTCACAGCAACCGGTTTACCTGGGCACCAGAAAGGGCCCAGTTTACCTGAGGCAGCATGATACGGAAGCCCCCTGTTTGAACTCTGTAAAGAAAGTCACTTTGAAACAACCAATCACTTTTTGTTCTGCTTCTGGTTCCTTAGCCCCTTTCTGCCTATAAAGCTGGCCTCCTCTGCTCAGCTCATCAGAGCACTCATTCTGTTTCATGGAATGAGATGTTACCCAATTCCAGAATGGCTAATAAAAGCCAATTCGATCTTTAAATTGTTGTAATTTTGTCTTTGGATGAGGAACCTTCTAAGATACACAGGATGGTCACTGGCTGAGGGTGCAGTGTAAGGCAAGGATAGGAAGGAGACCAGACCAAACAATCTCCAGTGACAATGAGTTCTTGGGCAGATGGTGCCTTGCAAGACTTTTGACTTTCACCTGTACTCACATTTGTGTTTTAGAAAGATCAAGCAGGAGCTGAAGAAGGTGCTTGGAAGAAACATGTCATTTTAACTCAGGATGTGTTGTCCCTGAGGGTCCTTCTCCTGCTTGGTTCTGGGAATGGTTCACAGAGCCTGGGTCACTTGCTGCTTAGCGTCCCTCAAATTCCCACCCATAAACCCAGCAAGCTCTCAGGCCTATGGGAATTGGACGTGTGTCTGGAAGATAATTCTGAACTCACACTAGCTATTTGGAGATGGAGTATATGGCCAGAGAAAGCTGTTCCCAAGTCCACTGGGAGCAGGCAATCAGATGTGTGGTGAATAGAGTCAGTAAAACTCTCACACTCTTCCTTCAGTCCACGGCAGAATGGAAAGCAGCCCTGGGATTTCAATGTGCTACAAAGACTTCAAGGACAAATCCACACGAGACTTGTTGCACTCACTTTCCTCACAACAACAAAAATTGTCTGTTTTATAGCTGGACAGAGCTTCTACCAGAAGCCAGGAGCCATGCACACTTCCTTAGTACATACCCTCACCTCCATTGCCCTGCATCCATGTGTACATATGATGTCATGCCTACTGTTTATGTGGCAGTCTTTTTCTTTTTTTAAACTTGAGCTTCTCCTTCTACCCATCTTCAAATTCTCCCCTGCCCTTCATCACCAAGCTATAATGAAGCCCAGCATGCCTACATATTTTCCACTCTGCCTATAGCATACTACACACACACACACACACACACACACACACACACACACACGTTAGGGATCATAATTTGTTTCATAAAACGTTGACACTGGCCAGTCATGGTGGCTCCTGCCTGCAATCCTAGCACTTTGGGAGGCCAAGACAGGAGTTCGAGACCAGCTTGTGCAACACACCAAGACCCTGTCTCAATTTCACAGAACACACCAAGACAGTGTGTGCCTGTAGTCCCAGCTACTTGGGAAGTTGAGGCGAAAGGGCTGCTCCAGCCCAGGAGGTTGAGGCTGCAGTGAGCTATGATTCTACCATTGCATTCCAGCCTGGGCCACAGAATGAGACCCCGTCTCCTGCCAACCAAAAAAGTAGACATTATACATTATACACATTTTTCTTCATCATGCTTTTCTTGCTAAACAATACATTACAGAAAGCCCCCCAAGTCCCTTGGGTTTGATGCTAATGCAGTCTTTTAATGGTCACATAATAATTCATAGTATGGATGTGCCATTTTTTTTAGCCATTCACCCACTGACAGACATTCATTTTCTTTCCAGTTCTTTGTTACCACAAACATTATGTAATACATATCTATATTATATTATAACATACAGGCTTTTTCTTTTATCTCTATGGGAAGAAGGCCCAGCCGGAGAGTTAAAAGGATACACGCATTTTTAATTTTACTAGATTCTGCCTTTCAAAGGATTTTGAAAGCATTTTCCTCTCCCATTGCAAAAGACAATCAGATATTTCGCTATTTCCCTATCAGCAATGGTTGTTACATTGATCTTTTCATGTTCTCCAGTCTTAAAAATTAAAGATGTTACTTCTTACTTTAAAAAGCTGCATTTCCCCAACTACCAGTGAGTTGGGGCATGTTTTCATACATTTGTTGGTTATCTGGATTTGCAGTTCTGTGAAATGTCTACTCATGTCTTTTGTCTACTTCTTACTTTAAAAAGCTGCATTTCCCCAACTACCAGTGAGTTGGAGCATGTTTTCATACATTTGCTGGCTATCTGCATTTGCAGTTCTGTGAAATGTCTACTCACGTCTTTTGTCTACTTTCTATCCATGGCTTATCCTCTTTTTAAAGAGTTCTTTGAGTAGAACAGATATCAACTCTGTCTTTATATTATGAAATTTCATGCAAATGCACTCTTTGTCTATTGGTTTTTTAAATGGGTTCTTTTGCCATATAAAAGCTTTTAATATTTAAATGGTCAAGAAATGCTTCTGCATGTCCAATTGTGGCTACAGAAGTTACTCTTCCATGAAAAGTACATGTTTCCAGGAGTGTCTTGTAGGATTTTACTATTTTATTTTCCACATTTAAGTCTTTAATATATCTGGAATTAATTTTTCTATATAGGAGTCCATTTTTTTCCAGATAAAGAGCCAGTTGTGACAATATAATTAATGAGGCCAAACTTTCCCCACTACATTGAAAGATCACCTTTAGGGCTAATCAAATTCTCATGTATTACACATCTAGACTCTAGAACGGGAATGTAGTTCTAGAATCTCCAACTTATTTGTGAATAACAGTGATTTGGCTATGGTGGCTTCATAGTATAGTCTGATATTTAGTAAAAATAAGTCTACTTTTATGATTTTTTTGAGCATGCTTTACATATTTATTCTCAGATACATGTAAATTCTATTTATATTTTAATATAACTTTATGCAACTTCCCCTTTCCTCCCAAAACATTCACCTATTGGGATTGAGTCTATGTGGAATCATATATATTTATATTAATTTTAGAAGAGTTGAATCTTTTATGATACTAAGTCTTCCCATACAAGAAAATAGTATGCTTTTCCATTTGTTCAATAAGACTTTTAAAAACGTAGGTACTGTAAACATTTTTCCTATGCAATGTATAATTTTAATTGCTTTTTTGAAAGAATTCTTACTTCCTTTGCATTTCTAGTGTCCATTGCTAGAGCAAAAAAAAAAAAAAGCTACTTATTGCTAGGCTAGAAAAAGGCTATTGATTTTTAAAATATATTTATCATTTATCCGGTCACTTTATCAAATTATCTTATAATTCGAGTATTTCTCTACTGGTATTTTTTGTTTTCTAGATAAACAATCATATATGGACATATTTACATTACCATATTTCTGTGAGCATATGTGTATAAGTACAGAAATTGTTCATTGTTTTCCCAATATTTGTAATCTTCTTTGCAGTTGCTGAAAATACGAAAACAATGAATTATACAGTGATGGCAGGCATCTTGATTAATTTCTTATTTTAAATGAAACCATTTCAGAATTTTACCATTTTGGGCAGCATGCTACTGGTTTTTGTAAATGGTCTGAATTCTGGTTAAATGGCTTTTTTCTATTCCTATTTTATTTAGAGTTCTTATTTTGGGAATGGCAGCTGAATTGCTTCAAACATTTTTGTAGCATCTGCTGATGGGATCATGTTTTTCTTATTTTATTGATATAGTGATATTTAGAAAGATGTTTAATTTCAAGCCTCCTGTATTCCTAAAATAAATCTCTTTGTTACGAAATTTTTCTTTTAATATATTATTGAACTCCATTTGCCAATATTGTATGTAGAATTTTTGTATTTATGTTTATAAGTGAGACTGGCCTACAGTTTTCTTCCTCAAATGATGCTGGCTTAACAACAGGACTCATTTTCTGCAAGAGGTTAAATAATACTAGAGTGTTCTCTGCATTATAAAAGACATAAAATTTAGCTGAAATTCATTTGATCCTAGTAGCATTGGTCCTTCGTGGTATTTTTAGTCTCATTCTACCCACAAAACAAAATGAGCTGGGTACAGTGGCTCACGCCTGTAATCCCAGCACTCTGGGAGGCCAAGGCGGGCAGATCACCTGAGGTCAGGAGTTCAAGACCAGCCTGGCCATGGTGAAACCCGGTCTCTATTAAAAATACAAAAAATTAGCCAGGCGTGGTGGTGCACGCCTGTAATCCTGGCTACTCGGGAGGCTGAGGCAGGAGAATCACTTGAACCCAGGAGGCGGAGGTTGCAGTGAGCCAAGATTGTGCCACTGCACTCCAGCCTGGGCAACAAGAGTGAAACTCCATCTCAAAAAAAAAGGAAAAAAGAAAAAACAAGAAATTTGACTATGGATATAATGAAAATCTTCTGGGACAGCATTCATTCATTACTTAGGAAGAAGCCGGTTTGTTGTTGTTATTGTTGTTTTTGAGACAGAGTCTTGCTCTGTTGGCCAGGCTAGAGTGCAGTGGTGTGATCTCAGCTCACTGCAACTTCCGCCTCCCTGGTTCAAGCAATTGTCCTGTCTCAGCCTCCCAAGTAGCTGGGATTACAGGTGCACACTGTCACGCCCAGCTAATGTTTGTACTTTTAGTAGGGATGAGGTTTCACCATGTTGGCCAGGCTGGTCTTGAACTCTTGACCTCAGGTGATCCACCTGCTTTGGCCTCCCAAAGTGCTGGGATTATAGGTGTGAGCCAATGCACCTGGCCTCAAGTCTGTTTTAATGCTATTAATTTGTTATGAAAATTAGTTTGAGAGGCCAAATGTGGTGGCTCATGCTTGTAATCCCAGCACTTTGGGAGGCCGAGGCAGGTGGAACACAAGGTCGGGAGATTGAGACCATCCTGGCTAACACAGTGAAACCTCATCTCTACTAAAAATACAAAAAATTAGCCGGGCACGGTGGCGGGCGTCTGTAGTCCCAGCTACTTGGGAGGCTGGGGCAGGAGAATGGCATGAACCTGGGAGGTGGAGCTTGCAGTGAGCTGAGATTGCGCCACTGCACTCCAGCCTGGGTGACAGAGCGAGACTCCGTCTCAAAAAAAAAAAGAGAAAATCAGTTTGAGAAACAATGACTTGCTACTTTAGCTGACTTGCAGAATCAAACAAAGAGTCCATTTAGAAGAAAAAGCAGGAGAGAAATACTGCATGAAGAAAATGATGGGAGAACCCAGCCCAGAGGAGGAGGGTCACTAGCAAATGCCTTCCACATCACAAATGTTCTCTTGCAGGCAGTCTCTAGAATGATCCTGGACTGGAAAAACTGCTAAATAGGGCATTTTTGGAGCAAGAATGGCAAAACTGGAATACGGATTAAGATGAATTAGATAATAGTATTAAATCCATGTTAAATGTTTCAGATTTGATCATTATACTTTGGTTGTATAAGAGGAAGCTCTTGCTACTGTTGACTAAAGTGTTAAGCAGGAAAGGGACATGATGTTTGTAATACTCCACTGGGTCAGAAATAAACGCATTCACTAGTGTGTGCATGAGTGTAGGCATGTGTGCATGTGTACAAGTATGGAGAAAGATAACGCAACTGGGGGAAATGCAAATTACTGTTCAATCTGGGTGAAGGGTAAATAGCAGTTCTTTGTATCTTTTTTGTAACTTTTCTCTAAATTTCTATTTATTTTATACAAATGTCACCAAAACAATTTTCATGGGGGGAAATCTCCATGTTCCCAAAAGGTTTGGCCCCTCCAGTATGAGCAAGTCCAGAGTCCAGTGGCGACTTTGAGTTCACTTGGCAGATCCTTGACCATTCCATCCCAACTGCCAGCACTCACTGGCAGCCCACTTCAATGCCTGCACTGTGGACTCTGCGGTAACCTAGGCCCTTTCACCTTGAAATACACTTTTCTATCACAGTGTACTCTCCCTATAGTTTAGGGGACAGAAAAACTGCATAAAATATAATCCCAACCCTAGGGTTGTGCATAACAATAACTAGAAAAGTTTGCGGCTCATGACTGTAATCCTGCCACTTTGGGAGGCCGAGGTGGGAGGATTGCTTGAGCCCAGGAGTTTGAGACCAATCTGGGCAACATCGTGAGACCTCGTTTCCACAAAATTTTTTTTTAAATTAGCTGGCTGTGGTGGCACTTGCCCGTGGTCCCAGCTACTAAGGAGACTGAGGTGGGAGGATTGCTTGAGCCAGGGAGGTCAAGGATACAGTGAGTAGTGATGGCGCCACTGCACTCCAGCCTAGGTGACAGAACAAGATCCAGTCTCACAAAAAAAAAAAAAAAAAAAAAGGCAAAAACTGCAATATGTCTGAGATACTCTCTGTTAATCTGGGGTGGGGCCCACGAATCTGCATTTTTCAAATAAACCCTAGTTATTCTCCTGCAAATGGTCTGTGGGCTTTATTTTGACCAACACTGCCCTCTAGCCTGTCAGCATCTTATGTGTAGTAGGCACTCAATAAAATCTGTTGGATTCACTTGAATTGGCCAAGACTGCATGGAGCTAGGAAAAGAATCCAGCCCTCGTGCCCTGAGCATAAAAATCAGGCTAAAATCCACTCATGCTATAAGCAGGTGATATCTATATATCTATATATCTATATCTATACCTGTCCTTGGCTCTGCCACAAAATCTCTCCTAGGTCTCAGTATTTTGTTTCTAAAATAGGGATGTGGCATGTGTTTGTGTGAAGTGTCAACTCCATTGATACCTGACCCTTTCAAGCACTGAATAATCATGGAGCATTCTGCGTATTTTCCCCAAATGGTTGCATAGCTTTAACCTATTCAAAATAGTTTCAGGAGGTACAGAGTTAGCAATCTGTGATCTCCCCTTAGTACACAAAGGGGAGGCCCTGGAGCCCCCATCCATGGGTAGGTAGTCAGAGTAGCTTTTTTTAGCACAGAAGAGGAATGGACATCAATTCTGTCCTGTTCTTACCACTCCTAATCTTTGTCTTTTAGGGCATCAGTATCAGCAAGAAATGTGCTAGTGTACTTTGCAGCAAGTTAACACAGTTACTGACTCACCAACACAATTTCAACTCAAGATCTGGACCCAGTCCTCCTTGGAGGTGTCTGAATCCACACATTTGAGCCTCTTAACCTGCAAGCTACACAGGGCCAGGGCAAACTACTGCATGCAGCATTTTACATCAGCACCCAGCACTGAGGTTATTCAATAAAGGGGGGTGAAAGCATGGAAGACTTAAATATGTAGCCACCAACGGATTTATAGCACCATAGGTTTTATTATTGTATGTCTGGTAACTTCCATCTACATTTATTTATGATGGCTGCTTCAGAATGTAAATTCCCACGGAGCAGAGTTAGGATTGAAGGCAAGTGAGAGAACAACTAAAACAATGGGCCATTCTAGGGTCTCTAGAGTGCTCAGCTACAAGCCCCTTAGTTCTTCCTGCCAGTGAAACAAAAAGCAAGAAAGCTAAGCAGCTACTGAGCCATTTTAGCTACAGTTTATATTTATTTCTAGCTTCTGAATTCATCATAGTTATAAAAAGTAATAAAAAAGGAACTTGAAAATCATAAAAAATACCAGATGAGCTGATTACCATCCTCCACAGTAGCTGGAAGTCAGAATTCATTATTTTAGCTCTAACTGCAGGAGAAAGTGTTCTTCCACAAGGTCAGATACCCTTTCAGGAAGGACAGAACGGACACCAGATCACGCACTGTATATTTGTATCTATGTTTAAGAATTCAGAACAAAAATAATGAAGTGGAATGAGTTTAGATGTAGTTCAGAAATTTGTACTTGAGCTAAAAACACGAAAGTGTTGCACAGGCATTTAGTAAGGGGGTAACAAGGGTCTATTATCAAGATATATGGGTTAATAATTTCATGGGGTTATTCAAGAATGATCTGCTATGATTGAAACCATGTGTGGAGAGTTTGGGCTTCTGCAGGATGTTTCACAGCAACAAAGGGCCCAAAGATGTATTTGTGCTGCCTGCTAAGTATACAGATGATTGACTTAGATACACTTCCCAGACATAAACAGTGAAGGAATGTCACTGAAGTTCTAAGTTCTGCATGCTATCAGATAGAGATGAAGAATGCTTACCACATTGTACAGGCCGATGCACCAACGTTCAAATAAAATCTGCCCAGAAAATCCATTAACAAAGGCGAACCAAAGCTGAAAGAGAAGAAAGTTCATGAAGTTTTATATCAATATTGACCTAAATGTTTCCATTCACTGAAGAAGTAGCGGGAATGTGGACCACCAGCTGGACACAGCTGCTAAGGAATCATGAGCCACAGGACTGCAGCAGTTGTTCCTTTATAAAACATAGATTCCCAATATCACAGAAATCCATATTGTAAGGAAAATTTATATTTAAGGCATACATCTACTTTCAGAGATAATATGCACATGTTCATAGAAAAAGAGATTTAATTTGTATTTAATAGGTTTGGTATCAAAACTTTCTCATTGACTGGAGGAGTCTCAGCTTCACATTCTTGTTTTTCTCTAAAGTTGATCTGAGAAATATGACGTGTCTTTGCTGGACTTTCAAATAGATATAAATCATAAATTAAAAACAACAACAAAAAGTCCCCTGTTCTGTGTGTTCTGAGTTCATAAATTATTGACCCTCCTTAATCAGATGTCTACCACCTTGACCAAGGTCAAAACACAATCATATAAAAGAAATATGCTCAAATCATTTTTTGAAGTAATGAGAGATGTATAAATAAATAGATAAAATGTGGACTGTTATTCATGCCTTCAAGTAGTCTATGATTCTAACTGGTTAGGCAAGACTGATATAAAAACAACTACAGAGCCAAGTGCCAGGATATAATTAGTGTGCACGACAAGGGATAAAACACTGTCAGAGGCCGGGCACAGTGGCTCATGCCTGTAATCCCAGCACTCCGGGAAGCCGAGGTTGGCGGATCACCTGAGCACAGGAGTTCGAGACCAGCCTGGCCAACATGGTGAAACCCCATTTCTACTGAAAATACAAAAATTAGCGGGGTGTGTGGTGGCACGTGCCTGTAATCCCAGCTACTCGGGGGGGCTGAGGCAGGAGAATCGCTTGAACCCGGGAGGTGGAGGTTGCAGTGAGCCAAGATCGCACCACTGTACTCCAGCATGGGTGACAAGAGCAAGATTTCATCTCAAAAACATAAAAACCAAAAAAAAAAAAAAAACAACAACAACCAAAAAACACTGTCAGAGAAAGAAAGATCACCCAGATGTAATCTGAATACACAGAGGCAGCAGGACTGGGGTGGAAGAGGGCCGAGTCACCGGGAGGACAGAAACCTGACTTAGAAGGAAGCAAACATGAAAATATGGAATTCAAAAAGTTGCTGCTGAATATTCATCTACACTTATATGAGATGTGATTCCAATGATTGAGGGCAGACTTTAGAGTGTCCCATACAAATCACAGAATCAAGGTTAGCTATGTCACATCATACAGACAGAGACCGCTGCTGTGGTGGAACCTAACTGGCAACACAGAACAGACACCACGACAACCAGAGTTGAGGTCAGCTCTGGTACTGAAATTTTACTGAGGCATATTTTTCAAAATCAGTTTCTTGACTCCATCAGACTACGTTTCTTGAAGCAGGAATTGTTCCCCATGTTGCTCTGTGCACTACTATATCCAGTATGATACTTGGTACAAACAGGGACTCACCAAGTCCCCGTGAGATCAAATTAAATGCCAATTCAAGTGCTAGATGAAGTTTTCCTTAAATACAGCTTTCACCTTTTCATTACCCTGTTCAAAAAACTACTAGGGCTCCCTCCTAAATCCAAGATAAACTTGCTGACTTTCAAAAATCCTTCCACACTTCTATTCACTCTTAATTTCTTTTCCTTTAAAACTTTTTATTTTATTGTAAATTGACCCTTTATAACTGTATGTATTTATGGGGTATAAAGTGATATTAAAGTTTCCAAATTCAGTGTAGACTAATCAAGTCATGCTAACTAACATATCGATCACCTCAAATACTTATTTTGAGGGGGTGAGAATACTTGAAATTTACTCTTAGCAACTTCAAAATGTACAATGCACTATTACATTCACCACACTGCACAACAGATCTCAAAAAACCCCATACAACTTATTCCTCCTGTCTGAGACCTTGTACCCTTTGACCATCACCCCAATTCCTTCTATCCTCTGTCATCACCATTCTATGTAGGATCTGGTGCTCTCTCTCCTAGTCACTCAATTTCAACTACCCTTCCAAGAGGTCTGGCTATTCTCAGTGAAGAAATATTGGTGAAGAACTAAGAACCAGAGATTCATGCTGTGTTCTGTGCTTGGAAAATTCCTACAACATTTATTCAAATATTAGCCAGCCCTAAAACCACAATTTCAACCCCACTCTCTCCCTACCACTGGAGGTCTTGGCAATCAATACTTCAACCACACTTTTAGTGCAATGAGAGCCTAGATCCACATCGATTCAAACACATTAGTAAACTGTTTCAAGGGTTTTAAGTTAATTTTCCCACGGCTGTGCTATAATTCTGAGTTCTCGTATTCAAACAATTGACCAAAAAGATATCTAGTGAGTATTTTATTTTATTGCAAAATACAGTTAATGTGTTGTCTTGTTATCAACTAAAAATAGCAAAAATAAATAAAGATGGAATAGAGCCTGGGCATAGTGACTTATGCCTGTCATCCCAGCACTTTGGGCGGCCAAGCGGGGAGAATTGCTTGAGCCCAGGAGTGCATTACCAGCCTGGGCAACATAGTGAGACCCTATCTCTACAAAAAATAAAAAGTTAGCTGGGTGTGGTGATGCACGCCTCTGTAGTCCCAGCTACTCGGGAGGCTAAGGCAGGAGGATCTCTTGAGCCTAAAAGGTGGGCAGCTGCAGTGAGCTCTGATTGTGCCACTGCACTCCAACCTGGGCTCTGGAGTGAGACCCTGTCTCAAAATAAATAAATAAATAAATAAATAGCAAACACATGCACAATGAAACTATGAGTAGCTTTAATTAAAACTACAAATGATATACAATAGATGCAAACAAATATGATCAGATTAGACCAAATCAAGGGAGAATGCCCACAGCAGACAGAATCTACAGATTAAACCAAGTAAAAAAAGTTTTCAAAGAAATAGGTGAAACAACGCAAGAAATAGCCAAACCAACTCTAATTTAGAGGATAAAATAGATAAAATATAGAGGTCAGGGCAAACAGTGGCAGAGGTTGAATCCTGGATGGATTCAACACAGCAGGCAAATTAAAGCTAAAGGGCAATATGCTCTTTCCCTCCTTTTTTTCAGGAATCAAGCAGAGAGGACAGCAGGGCACCATAGAAAATATAAATGACAATCAACTTGGCAGACACTGATCAAGTTTCAAGGTGAACTGAAAAGAAAAAACATGCAGAATCTTCCAAGAGAAACCTATAACACATGGAAATTTTCTGTAGGGCATACAGGCCTCCTCTCCCAAGGGAAAGAAAAAACAGCAAGGGAGGTGCTTATGATTGCAAAGTGATAGGAGACCAGAGCAGGAAGTGCTCCAAGACAACTTGGAATCCCCTTTCCCCCCAGACATCTTCCAAAAATATTATAGAAAAGAGGCTATGACAAACACATATGAAATAATCTTTCCAGGAGAACAAGGCCACACAGCAGAAGAAAATCTCAAACATTCTTGGTGAGACTAAGAGAGCTAATGAAAAAGTGAATTTTCTTTGCAATGAAAGTTACAATAAGATGTCTAACATAGCAAAGAAAGAGACAAATAGGAAGAGGTCAATGTTACAGACTGAAGCTACCCTAAAGAGAAATGAAAGCCAGAATTGACACTGCTAGCAGGGCACAGTGACTCACATCTGTAATCCCAGCACTTTGGGAGGCCAAGGAGGGTGGATCACCTAAGGTCAGGAGTTTGAGACCAGCCTGGTCCAACATGGTGAAATCCCATCTCTACTAAAAATACAAACATTAGCCAGGCGTGGTGGTGCACACTTGTAATCCCAGCTCCTCAAAAGGCTGAGGCAGGAGAATCACTTGAACCTGGGAGGGGGAGGTTGCAGAGAGCCGAGATTGTGCCACTGCACCCCAGCCTGGATGACAGAGTGAGACTCTGACTCAAAAAAAAGAATTGACACTGCTGAAACCACATGTAGAGATAGGTAGTAAAGCTTGAGAAAACAATTCTCAGCAAAGGTCAGAAGACTTTAAAGATAAGCAAAAAATTCTGAAAAAGATGTACTTAAAAAAAAGAGGAAAATAGAAGTTAAAAAAATGTTCAAAGATGTAACAGAAGAAAATTTTCTGAAATACTCTAATCAGCCAGTAGAGAGGGGATCCTTCATCCTAGGAAACAAAAAAAGCAACAGACACAGAAAGATCAATACCCACACATGTCCTGCTATACAAATTAATGAGTTTTAAGATTTTATAGGACCAATTCTTCAGTATATTCAGACAGAAAAAGTAACAAAGAGAAAAAAATCAAGGAGTCTTCCTACTTCTCTGTAGCAGTACACAATACCAAAAGAGAGTAAAAGATGTTTACAAGTCCTTAGGGAAATGAAGTGTCATAGGAAATTTAGTAAAAGATAGAAACCAAGGAAACATCAAAAGCTGAAAACTAACATAAAATGTGATGACAGAAGTAATATTAAACATGTGTGTTATATTAACAATAAAAAATAAAAGCTCAGGTGGGTAAAAAAATAAAATCCAAAATATATGCTACATATAAGAGAAACATGTCAAATGAACATGAAAAAGACACTCTATTCAAAAAAGATCAATTTCTTAGCTTGGATTTACAAAGCCCAACACACAATAAAATTTAAGATGGATAAAAAAATAAAATCCAAAATATATGCTACATATAAGAGAAACATGCCAAATGAACGTGAAAAAGACACTCTATTCAAAAAAGATCAAATTTTTAGCTTGGATTTACAAAGCCCAACACAATCAGGCCCCCACCTATCTTTCTGACAACACTGCATCTCCTCCAGTCAGCTACAATGGCCTTCAGTTGGTTCCTTGCAAGCACCAAGTACAGACCCAGTTTTATTATTTTGCACCTAAATATCAGCAATTATGTCAACAGCATTTGTTTAATAAGTCATCTTTATCCCACTTGTTTGAAATGTCCCTTATCACATGATAAATTACCATAGTATTTGGAAAAGAATATGTGGTATTCCAGTCTCTATATACTCAAATGAATTTCAGATGCCTTGAATATTTAAGCACAAAAAACAAAACTCTGAAAGCATTGGAAGAAAACATGAAAACCATTATTTTGCTGTATATGAAAAATGACTCCTGTAAGACATTAAACTTAGAAATGAGGGACAAATTTGAAACTAATTAATTCTATAAATAAAAATACTAACAAAGTTGAAAGAAAACTGATATTAAATAGTACACACATATTTGGAATATCTATGAAAACAAAGGCCCAATTTCTTCAATATATAAAGAGTTCTTACAAATCAGAAAGAAAACACCCTACAGGCTGCTAGAAAAATGGGCAAAGAGCATACGGAGTGTGATCACCGGGGGAAAAAAAGGCTTAGAAACACAGGAAATCTCATTTTTATTAAACATGTACACAAATGGATATAACTTTTTTTCTTATCAGATGGGTAAAAATATAAAAGTTTGGTAAACTGGGGAAACAACACTGTAATACCCAGCTGGTGAGATAGCATTGTCTATAAATATGTTTAATTTAGTTTTCGTTTGAACAAGTGATTCTACTTGTAAGGATATACTCTAAATTATACCTTATAGCTGTAATCACGTAATATTCAACACAAAAATATAATGGTATGGCATTATTTGGAAAACAATGCCACACCCTTATATATGGAAAATAAAGAATTAGAGCCTGCATGTATATTGATAGCTGGTTAAAGAAATTATGGCTCATCCTGTAATGAACTCTATGTAATTTTAAAAAGATTTAATTTTAAATATAAGTCCCCATGCACTGCAATACAAGAATCTCACCGATCCATTAAAAATGAAAAAATAAGGGTAGTATTGAATGGCCATGACTGTGCAGAACAGATGCACATACTCATATATGCATGGCAGCTTTCTGGGAAACATAAGAGATCATTAATATTCATCATCTTTAGGTGGTAGAAGTGTTCTCTGGGGGAAAGAGGGAGACTTGCTTAACACATTCATGTTTTATTTATATAGCTGTTTCTAGCAGTAATTCTCAGCTCGGGGTGATTCTGCCTCTGAGGAGACATTTGACTGTATCTGGAAATTTTTTTTATTGTCACACCTTGGGGGAGGAGCCTACTGGCATTGAGTGGACCAAAGATGCTGGCTGCTAAACATCCTACAAGGCCCAGAAGAGCTCTCTACAGCAAAAAATTATATAGTCCAAAATGTCAATAATGCCACTGTTGAGAAACCCTAAAGAAATAAGTTTATTTGGTCAACCTGATACAAAACTTAGAAATGTTGTTTCTAACAGATGTTTGTTACCAACAAAATAATAACATGTGGCTGGTTGCATGAAGCCATGATTCTGCTTGTATGTATGGGGGCTTGGGTTTAGAAAGCTTCACTCTAATGAGTATTCATTCTGGATATGAATCTGTTACCTTCACAAATTTGGATCCTGAAAACAAACACATAACTTTGTAAATTATTAATGAGAAATTATTTCAAAGACTGAGTGAATTCGGTATAATCAAGACACCCAAGCTGTTGGAAACATATGAGGGGGTAAAAATCTTAAGAAATCTAGCATCTCCTTCCCTGAACTGACCATGTTGACATTAACATTGTTCCAAGCAATACCGAGTCATGTAAAAAGTTTCATTCTTCATTTCCTTTAACATTGTTGATTAGCTGAATTTTGGGGTATTTCCTCTAAGCAGCCAGTGTTCTGATTCTGTCCAGGTTGGCACTGGATTGGCCACATGTTTCTTCAAAGACTTTTGATATGTTTGTACTAATTTTTATCAGTTGCAGGTGCTGCAGCTTTTTGAGAAGCATAAACAAGCTCATTCTCAAAATTTTCAACTCAATTTCAATCTGCATTCAAATAATCCATCATTAGATGATTGGACCTGTTTATTTCATCGAAACTATTTACTTGGTAGAGAAAAAAAACCCAATGCCAACATAAACAAAACAAACAGAAAAAAAAATCCACTTCTTCATTTTAAAATCTATGAGTTGGTTTTCTCTTACGTTGAAACGCTCAAACTTGATTTCATTTTGGCAAGATTTCCATAGGTGAAATGGGAAAAGTATGAGAACGCAGTGTATTTTTAAATATTTATACAAACGTACTTAGTTTTTATTTTATTTATTCATGAGACAGGTAAACGATGGCTCTCTGACACATTATAAAATCAGACTTTCACACTAGTAAGTCATATACAAATGTTAATTCATACACAAAAAAGACAGCACCACCCAATTCCTAAACATAAATGTCATTTTTGGTGGGCCACAAGTTCCCAGCTGTGTACACCAAACGCAGCGCCCTCAATACAAACAGACAGTCCGTCCCCCATCTGACATGCAGTTACTTGGATGGTGGCTTGCTTATAGCCACTAAATTTTACTCTTGGATTAACGGGAAAAAAGATTCCTCTGCCTTTAGTTTCTTGTTAACTAGGAATGCTGTTAAATGAATACAGTCAAAGCCCAGAGAGCCAGATCCCGGCAGGATGGCCTCAGACTTGGTGAGCTGGTAGGAAGACTTGCCAAGCACTGCTGGCTTGCCAAGCTCCTGGGGTTTTTGGTCCTCAAATGTAGTGTTGTTATGAGCAAACTGACCCAAACTTATTAAATGGCTTTTCCTTCTTGGAAAAAAGACCCTTCTTTGCTTTAACTGCTGCCTGACTGCCAAAAACGCAGTAACCGTCTTAGCTAATTGCACAGGCTCCTGTCTGGACGTCCCGCTGCCATCATCCAACCTTGGCGGGTTGTACCTGCCGCCACTCTCAGGCTCTCAGCTAACAGCCGACACTTAACAGACGACTACTTAATGCGGAAAAGGGATGACCCGTTCCTCTATTTACTCTGCTCTTTCAGGATCCCTGGTAGAGGACTGAAGTGAAAAAGTACCCTATGGAGAATAATGAGGTAAATTAACACATGATTTCTCACTGAAGTAGCAATAAGATCACGATCTACTAATTTGCATATCAGGTCTAGGCTGATAAACTGGCACCAAAGATATCTGTTTAAATGTCAAAATGCTTCAGTTTTTTTTTTGAAATTTGATCTGGCCATATGTAGTAAGATAAAATATAAACATATACTTTGTCTAGAAATTCTATTTCTGGAAATCCACTTCTCATAAATGAAAGCACCAGTATATAAAAACCCATCTTGTTTTGCAGTATTGTTGGTAGCAGAAAACAAAATAGAAAGCACAGACACACAAAAAAAAAACCCTAAAGTTCTTTAGTAGGGGGTGATTGTAGCAAATCTATGAACTAGAAACAACTATCTTTTAAAACGTTAAATTTATAAGTATGGAAATGAAGGAATGCCCAAGAAATAGCATGAGATTGACAAAGGAAAAGGCAAAATAAATAAGTGGGTAAATAGGTGGGAAATCAAGGGAAAAACATCAGAAACGCTATTATAGAGCAGAGGTTGTCAGGAATAATAATAACAGTAACAGTAGTAAGACACCCTAGAGTATCTTTTTCTGTTCAATAAATTATGGGATGGAGTGGCCAGAATTAAATGGAGACCAGAGAGGATATTGTGATAATGACAGGGCCTCGTCTATAAAATCTTTGGAGAATTTTCTGTTGCTGACTGAGTCTTGGGCAGATAAAATGCCAGCAGCAAACACCACATACTAATAACACTTCTACGGACTTTTCAAGGCAAACCAACAAAGTTACAAAATAATGCATAGGATCCATTTTTCTGTAAAACCACAACAAAAATGCCATATGTTTACATACATTTGTATGAGCACAAAGAAAAGTACGGAAAGTTGACCAAACTGTTTCTATTGATTCCTGAGCAGACATGGAGCCAGAAGAGGGGAACTTATTTTTTCCTTATACATTTTTATTATCAGTATAACAAATAAGCATTACTTCAACTTCAGAGAATTATGTAGGAGAAGAGAACTTGCTCATCTTTATCACCACACCACGCTCATTTTTCTCTTAGAATTTGTCACATTCTGTAATTCTTATTGTATTGTTATCTGACCACTCCATGTGCTCAGAGATTATATTGATTCCACTCAATATGGTACACCTAGGATCTAGCACACGGGTGGGCACACAGTAGGTGCTCAATAAATGGATATATGCAGAATATTGATACTTAATGTTAAAGAGGAAAGCTCATCTAAAAGAGCATTTTAAATAAGAAAACCACACACTGCAGAACTGTCGTTTCTGTTTTTGATGATGATACAGGCTAACGTGTATTTATTGCTTACTCTGTTCCAAGAACCTTGCAATACTCTAAATGAATTATCTAATTTAAATATCTTAACAATCCTAACAAAAGGTGTTATTCCATTTCACAAATGAGGAAATCGGGGCATGGAGAAGATTAAAGATATTATGGCTCATATCAAATAGGCGTTTAGTAGACTGCAGTGACTAGCAGTCAGTTCTACTTATTTAAAAGTAAGTAATTTTTAAAACATTTAAGTTAAGGCAATTCAGAATCAAATCAGTATTTATGGCTACTAACTTATTATATTACTGATACTTTAAGATTGTCACTTGAACAAAACACTTAACAACTATAAGCACATAAGCACACCAAAAAATTTATGAATTATCCAGATCTTTTTCCTTGAATGACAAGAGATCCTTTTAAGATTAGGGTATAAGCTGTTTGAAAAGCAAGCTTTAAAAATCTTCCCCATTTTGTACAACAAAATGCAACCACTCCAGTTTGAAATATTATTTGGCAATATTTTGAGTGAAAATATTGCAATCTTTTGCTAATATGGTTAAGACTGACCTAGCAGACAATCAGAAGTAATCTTCTCATCTTTCATTATCCAAATTCCTTGAATAGAAAATAACACAAATTAAATACTAATGGGAAATCTAGGTTATGTTTAAAAGGACTTGAGGCTGGGTACAGTGGCTCCCGCCTATAATCCCAGCACTTTGGGAGGCTGAAGCAGCAGGACTGCTTGAGCCCAGGAGTTTGAGATCAGCCTGGGCAACAGAGTGAGACCCCGTCTCTACAAAAATTTTTTCAAAAATTAGCTGGACATGGTGGCACATGCCTGTAGTCCCAGTTACCTAGGAGCCTGAGGTGGGAAGGTTGCTTGAGCCAGACAGGTTGAGGCTGCAGCGAGCCATGATCGTGCACAGACTCCATGACATCATAGCTCAAAAACAAAAAACAAAACAAGAAAAAGAAAAAAGAATAAAAGGACTTGAATTTTAATCTTGAGAGTATAAAATAGAAATTATTACATGGAAATAAGTGTAGCAGATGATGTACACACATACCTTTTTTACTTTAGTCTGGCATTTTCTTTTCCATTAAAATCCCAACTAATGCAAGAAAGTTGAATCTTAGAGCTCAAAGTCACAAAAGTTAGTAAAAAGAAGTCTGGTAAACGTTTAAAAATTTTCTTTAATTACTCATTTCTCAGCGTTATAAAATGTCTCTGCTTCTGCAAAACTACATGCTTACTCTATGGAACATCAGGTAAACACAAAATCGTGTTTTCCCCCATAAAAGACCGTAATACCGACCAGATGGGGTATGCACAATTAAATTGATTTTTAATAAGAAATTCTTGGCACAATAGAACATAATCGCTCCAAATTGTGTCAAGGACTTCGTAAATTTTTTTTATAGTTCAAGGCTTAGACTCTTCCGTCCAAATCCTGAGCTGGCTTGCTAGGGGACCGAATAGCTCTCGAGACCAGTAAGGAAATAATGAGCCTTTCATCTGGAGGTCACTGGTTAGGATCTGCTATCGTTCATTAATGACACAGCTGTTTTCCAACCTCCTGGTGTTAGAACAGTGGCAGGGGGTTTATTATGGAAGGGGTAGCAGAAATATGTATAAGATCACTTCATTTATAGACAGGATCTATGGCAAATATTTGAGAACATGTGTTTTATAACCAATAAAGTCACACTCTTAACTTACTGACAGTAAGATTTAGTGCCTGGCTGCACAGACTAGGATCATCAGAAGAGAAATCTAACGCTATCCCTCCATTCCCATCAGCCACAGTGAGCCTGTGGCCTGGGCAAGGTGTGAACTTGCTTTGTGTCTTATTTTCCGGTTCTGGAAAGTAGTGTGAAAGGTCTGTCTACTCTCCCAGAGGAGGGTTATAAGGAAAGAATCACATATATATATATTTTAAAAATTCAGTTACTGAACTGTTTACTAAGGTCCTGCTTCAAGTTTTGCTCTGTGCTATGGGTAGGAGTTGCAAAGGTGAGACACCATCTCTGTCCAACAATTCACTCTGTTTGCGGACAGGCATGGGATGTATCTGAGGTGCAGAAAAGTTCTTTGGGAACACAGGAGAGGGAGAAACAGGTTCTGTCTGGAGGAGTGAGCACAGCTTTTCAAAATGTGGGGGCCACTTGGGCTGGGTCTTGAAGTATCAGATTCCATTCACCAACTGGGTGCGGGGAGAAGGGGCAGTGAAAGTAGAGAGCACAACTTGTAGAAAAGCCTAGCAGGTGTGAACTGCCAGGTGGCTGGAACAAGGAAAATGAAGTGAGAGAAGAGGGCTGGATTCAGACCGTGAAGGACACTAGACAGGAATTCTCCAAATACATGAGCAGCTGTACACACATTCCCTAAGAGAAATCTAAAGATCCATGTATCTACAAATCTCAAAAACTATCTCAATATGTTTTATGTCCTTTTTGGTATGGTAAAATATACAGAACACATACAATTTACCATTTTAACCATTTTCAAGTGCGTAGTTCAGTGGTATTAAAAACATTTACCTTGATGTGTACCCATCACCATCATCCATCTCCAGGACTTTTTCATCACTCCAAACTGAAATTCTGTATTAATGGTATTAATTAAACCATTAAACTCTGTATTAATGGGTATTACACAACTCTCTTCTCCCCACAGTCCCTATTCTGCCTCTATGAAATTATACAATATTTGTCCTTGTCTGTGTAGCTTGTATCCCTTAACATAAAGTTTTATTCATCCATGTTGTAGCATGTATCAGGACTTCATTATTTTTAAAGCTAAATAGCATGCCATTGTATGTATATAGAACACTTTGTTTATTCATTCACCCATACATGGACATTTGGGTTGTTTCCACTTTTTGGCTACTGTGAATAATGCTGCTATGAACAGTGGTATAAAAACATGCGTTCACTCCTTGCTTTCGATTCTTTGGGATATATACACAGAAGTAGAATTGTTGGATCATATAGTAATTCTATGTTTAACATCTTGGAGGTACAGCCATACTATCTTTCAAGTGGCTAAACCATTTTACTTTCCCACCAGCAATGCACAAGAGTTTCAACTTACCTACATCCTCAGTAATTCTTTTTTGTTTTCTATTGATAATAGACATCCTAATGGGTATGAAGCGGTATCTCAATGTAGCTTTGAATTACATTTCCTTAATCATTAGTGATGTTGAGCACCTTTTCATATGCTTATTGGATATTTGTATATCTTCTTTGGAGAAATGTCTACTCAAGTCTTTGGCCCATTTTTGATTGGTTTTTTGCTGTTGTGTTTAGGAGTTCTTTAGATATTTTGGATATTAATCTCTTATCGGATATATGATTTGCAAATATTTTCTCCCATTCCATAGGTTGCCTTTTCACTCTGTTGATAGAATCTTTTGAAGGGCAAAAATGTTTAATTTTGATGAAGTCCAATTTATCTATTTTTTGTTGTTGTTGCCTATATTTTTGGTGTTCAAGTAAACGTTGCCAAATTCAATGTCATGAAACTGTCCCCTTATGTCTTCTTCTAAGAGTTTTATTGTTTTAGGTCTTACATTTAGGTCTTTGATTCATTTGGAGTTATTTTTTTTTTTTTTTTTTGAAACAACGTCTCACTCTGCCGTCCAGGCTGGAATGCAGTGGTGTATTCATGGCCTGCTGCAGCCTCAACCTCCCCAGGACTTAGGTGATCCTCCCACCTCAGCACCCCACTCATCCCCATGAGTAGCTGGGACTACAGGAATGTGCCACTACAACTGGCTAATTTTTGTATTTTTATTTGGTAGAGATGGGATTTCACCACGTTGCCCAGGCTGGTCGCAAATTCCTTGGCTGAAGTGATCCACCTGCCCTGACCTCCCAAAGTGCTGGAATTACAAGTGTGAGCCACTGCGTCTATCCTGAATTATCTTTTTCATATGGTGTTAAGTAAGGGTCCAACTTCATTATTTTGCATCTGGATATCCAGTTTTTCTAGCCTCATTTGTTGAAAGGACTTTTTTTTTTTAATTGAATACTCTCAGCACTCTTGTTGAAAATCATTTAATTACATATTCCAGGGTTTACTTCTGGGCTCTCTATTCTATTCCATTGGGTCTACAGATCTGTCTTTATGGTAACACACACTGTTTTGACTACTGTAGCTCTGTAGTAAGTTCTGAAATCAGGAAATGTTAAGTCCTCCAAATAGATTGTTCTGGCTATTTGGGGATCCACTGGGATTCCATATGAAGTTTAGAATAGGTTTTCCTGTTTTTGCAAAAAATGTCACTGGGATTTTGAGTCTACAGACTCAATGCAATCTCTACATATTTGTGTTTAGGTAACATCTAAAATTTTTAATGATAAGGATAAATAGTTGTAAAAGATAATTTCTGGCATATGATAAATATTAAAACTATAAAATAAGTTTACATCACTTTTTAATGTGGCTAATGGATTCTAAATACCACAGACATTCATCACAACCCACTTTTAAAAAGACATTAACAAGCACTTAATATGTGTGTGTGTGTGTGTGAGCATATGAAGAGATTCATTATAAGGAATTGATTCACGCAATTAGAAAGGTGGGCAGGTCCCAAGATCTGCAGAGGGAGTCTGTAAGCTGGAGACCCAGGAAAAGCTGATGTTTCAGTTCCAGTCTGAAGGCAGGGAAAAAAGCTGATGTACCAGTTTGAAGGCAGCCAGGAAGGAGGACTTTTACTCACAGGAGGGTCAGTCTTCTGCTCTCTTCAGGCCCTCAGCTGGTGGGATGAGGCCCACCCACATTAGAGAGGGCAATCTGCTGTCCTCAGTCTCCCTATTTAGATGTTAAGCTCATCCAAAAGCATCCTCACAGAAACACCCAGAATAATGTTGACCAAATATCTGGGCATCCCATGGCTCAATAAAGTTCATATAACATTAACCATCACAGGGTACTGGGGGACACATAGCTAGAACCTCAATTCTGGAAATGCTTCCATGATCTCCCCACCTCCACAAGATTCCATTCAGTGTCCTTTCTCTGTTCCCACAGCCTCATCACAGGCCATATTATATCATATCATCATATCATATACCATATCGTCATATATCATACCATATCATATATCATACCATATCATATATCATACAATATCATATATCATATCATCAGATCATATCACCATATCATATCACCATATCACCATATCATATCATACCATCATATATCATATATCATATCATATCATATCATATCATATCATATATCATAATCCTGGCTGGCTTGCCTGTCTCTCCCACTGGACTGTGAACTCCCTGATGTCTTTGCAGTGCCCTTAAGACATTACTCTGGAGTCAGACCAACTGGCTAACATCCTGGCTCTCCTACTCTTAGCTGTATACTTAAGCAACTTTCTTTTTTATTATTTTAAGTTCTGGGGTACATGTGCAGGATGTGCAGGTTTGTTACATAGGTAAACACGTGCTATGGTGGTTTGCTGCACCTGTCAACCCATTACCTAGGCATTAAGTCCAGCGTGCCTTAGCTATTTTTCCTGATGCTCTCCCTCCCCAGCCCCCACAGGCCCCAGTGTGTGGTGTTCCCCTCCCTATGTCTACGTGTTCACATTGTTCAGCTCCCCATGTGGTGTTTGGTCTTCTGTTTCTGAGTTAGTTTGCTGAGGATAATGGCTTCCAGCTCCATCCATGTCCCCGCAAAGGACATGATTGCATTCCTTTCTATGGCTGCACAGTATTCTATGGTGTATATGTACCACATTTTCTTTAGCATTCTATCATTGATGGGCATTTGGGTTGATTCCGTGTCTTTGCTAGTGTGAATAGAAAGAAGCATTTCTTGAACAGTCAAAAATTTTGTATCATTCCTTCTACCTTGAACTCGTTTTCCATTCCACTTGACACATACAGTTTTAAGATAATTTAATGTAGTTTTGTTTACTTTATTGATCACTTGTTATACTTTACAGAAATGGTAAATGGAAATCAAACTTAATTTTGTTTTAATTTCTATTCCTATTGCTGATTTCTATAGATCTCAGTCCTGAGAAATCTATTAATAGTTCACATATTTAAAAGAATGTAAGGCTTCATTACAGCAAGAGCCATCAATACTTTAGATTTCTTCTGAATCACATGCCAAAAATAATATGGTGCTCTATTGCAAAGTTATTTGAAATCTTCTATCTGCTGACATTGTGATTAGGTCATTTCCTAAATTTTCTATGAAGCAAAGAAACAGAAACCTCTGACTTGTGAAAATAGTTGTTAATTAGTCACAAGAATCATTTACTTTCTTAACTTCTGAGAAGTATATCTAGAGGTATACCAAGAAGTTTCAAATGACCTTGAATTATCCCTGCTATGGTCTCATTTAGATTTATCTTTTTCACTCAATATACTCAGCAAAGTTTGAGGAAAGTAAAAATGTTTCATTTGTAATAGCCTCTTGCTACTTCATTGCCATTTGATAAAATAGTTTTCTCTTATCACACACGGCTAAGCTTGCTCACATTGTATTCTTTGTGAAAAAGGTTCTCTCCAACATATCACAGTCACTGTGTCACATGCCTTAAGTGCTCTTTCAAACCCTAAAGTTGCAGATTTAGCTCATTCAAGTTTTGGAAAATTTTTGCCACACTCTGACACCTCTGTCTTCACTTTCTTTCTTTTCTTTTTCTTTTCTTTTTTTTTTTTGAGACGGAGTCTCGCTCTGTCGCCCAGGCTGGAGTGCAGTGGCGCCATCTCGGCTCACTGCAAGCTCCGCCTCCTGGGCTCACGCCATTCTCCTGCCTCAGCCTCTCCGAGTAGCTGGGACTACAGGCGCCCGCCACCACGCCCGGCTAATTTTTTTGTGTTTTTAATAGAGACGGGGTTTCACCGTGGTCTTGATCTCCTGACCTCGTGATCCGCCCGCCTCGGCCTCCCAAAGTGCTGGGATTACAAGTGTGAGCCACTGCGCCCGGCCTGTCTTCACTTTCTAACCAATCAGTTAAATCAGAAAAAAAGACTCTGATTTCATATTTCAACTACAATGCACATGTTAATAAACATGCTATGATGACTCTTTTGCTTCTGAGCTTCCACTCATAGACACAGATGGATCTGATGAACAGTCTGGCCATGACCTTGGTGTCTCCACGATATCAGGTGCAGCTGCCTCCCACGCTTCTCACTGGCAGTTTCTTTGGACTTTGGCTCAGGAGCAAGGTATCGCTGACCACTGTGTATGGTGAGAGGGTGGGTTGTACAGCTGAATAGATACTGTCTCAACTCCGTGACAGAAGATAAATGTCCTATCAGGGTCCAGATATAATAAACATAGGCAGTCTTTTCTTTTTTTTTTCCACTAAGTGTTGTCTCATTGGTTTGTATCCCTAAGATTTTTTGTATGATGGTGCATACACCACAGTAAGACTTGAAGAGGTGAGATGTATTCCTTCCTTTTGTAAACTGGGAAATGTGGGCTCTGGAGAGGGATGTGGGGAGGGAGGGCCCAGAGTACCAAGGAAGTGGACCACTATGAATGGACTCTCGTGGAAAGTTCATCTGTCCTTAGGAATACTTTCTGCTCTCCAATCTGGAGAGCAGAACTGGAAACACAGGGCAACTACATCAAGGTAGTGGGGCGGGGGGTAGCATGATTCACTGACAGTTTTTGTAAGTCTAACCTAACCACTGACTTGTGAAAGTATTTGTTAATTACTTGTTAGGTAATTGTTAATTACCTACAGAAATGTTTAGGAGCAGGCTGGAGCATCAGGAGAGGCAGGAATCCCAGATGGGCCAGGAACAGTGGTACATGCCTTTAATCCCAGCTACTTGGGAGGCTGAGACAGGAAGATCACTTGAGGCCAGGAGTTTGAGACCAGTTGGGATTAATCTTGAAGAAAGATCCTGAGAGGTCCCGGTTGATGGACCTGATATAGGGTGGCAGCAAAGAATGACTCCAGGCATTTTCTGATAGGAGACAGGAGAGATGGCAACAAACACAACCAAAGGTGAAGCTCAGGAGGGAGAGTGCCAAGTGGTAGATGAATGTATTTTGGGGGCATGTTTAAGGCACAGTACCTGTGGGCTCTCCAGGGAAAAATCCAGAGCACAAGGCTGATGCTCAGGGGAGAGTTTCTGATAAGAAAAATGTTTATAAAATTGGCGAATATGCTATAACCACAGCAGTAGAAGTCTCTGGCAAGGGAACCTATGTAAGGAGGCAAGAGGAAATCCGTGGTGGGCCTCTGGGTGATAGCATCACTTAAAGGTCAAGGGCAAGGACAGAAGCAAAGAAAAGGCACTTTGCTATACATTTCATAAATGGTACCTGAAGTTTATGGCTCCCCTATCTTAACCCTAAGTAAGTATTTATTCTGGGACAGAGACTTCATCAGACATGACTGGCCACAATCAGGAAGCATGACCTCCTCCAGAGCCATTGCTGAGAATGGCAGTGGGGAAGAGGTTACAGAAGAGGTCAAGCTGGCTCAATAGTCCTGTCTGTCCAACAGATCAAAAATGACATGAGACAAACAAAGCCCAACCTGTGCTGCCCATGGTAAAAGCACTCTCCTCCTTGTCCCTTTGTCCTAGCTGTTGGACCCCACGATCCTAGCTATCAGTTTCTGGCACTCAGAAGTGGCAGCTTCCTCAAGGGCCCCACACTAGGAGCTGCTGCAAAAGGCTTAGCACTAAGACCCCTGCAAGGACAGGAATGGGAGACAGCACCAGGAGCGCCACCTCTCAGTCAGCACCATGTGTCCCTCCCAGGCCTCAGAAAGCTGCAGGTGGATGATGCTGGTGCGTTCAGCTCACAGTTTCACATGGAAAACCATTCTCGAATACTTGTTCCTTTCTCCTTCCCCTTTCTCTTTGCTCTCAACTTTTATTTTCAGAAGGAACAAGCAATATTGCCTTTAAAAATTCCTAGTAATCAAGCTACTATCATGGTCATTTTATTGTTTATGCTTAATTATGGCATTATTAATATTCAGAAAATACCATAATTTATTGAAAAATTGTCTATTGTAAGTGTACTTTTATGACTTCAGAACAGTAGCTGAACAATCAAGAGAAATATTTTTCAATCCTGCTGAAAAGCCTAAGAATACTAATATAGATAGGGAATCAGCAACTGCTGAAGGCAATAATTACAGGATGGAATGTGTTTTATGAGGAGTAAAATCCTCAAAATATATTTTATTGCTGCAGATGCTTGTATACATTAGACTTTCACTAAATAGGCTAATGCCTGATTTAACCTGAACATATGACACAATCATGAACACCTGGAAAAGAAATCCACAGCTAATTCCATGGAAGGTCCTCTTAATTATCATCCAAGTATGAATAAATATAATAGTTAAAATACAATATTCTTTGTATTTGCACAGTGTAAAATCCCTTTCCACAACAGAATTTAAAGGAGATGGATAGTGCTTTTCATTATCTACATTTGCTAACAAGTTTGTTCTCTATTGTTTTCATAACAACAGAAATTCTATTGTTTTCTGGAAATTCTTCCAGGAAAGGAAAATAAAAGAGATAAGCCATGAAAAAAACTCTCACATTTTATCACAGGGTCAAATTACTGTGAACATATGTTAATTTTACTAGCATCTGAAATGTATTAGTCATTCAGTATTTCAATATTTGCATTATTAGATGGATGTTAAATGATGTCATTAAGAAATAAAAGAGCTAATTAAAGAAAGACTGAACACACCCATTGGGGCTTTTAAGAGAAGTTTTCACAAGAAAGAACATAGAGAAAACAGAGATGAGTGAGAGAACAAAAGAAAACATTAAATAAATTTTATTCCATATCCTCAAAGAGATAGGAGAAGATATTACATCTGTAAACTAAGATCAGAATGCTTGCAGGGAAAAAAAAGACATAAAAAAGCACTTGAAAATTAAAAAGAGAGAAAAACGTGGCTTATAAAAACCCAATCCTCAATAGAGGACCTAGAAGATAAGTCACGGAAATATCCAAGACAGTAAAAGGATAAGATTAGAATGTAAACCCAGAAGGTTAAATATATGACTAAGTTGTAGAGAGACAGAATGTAGAAAATGCAAAGGAGGATATTACCAAAAAATAATAGAAGAAAAATTTCCCAGACTAAAGGAAACCAGTCTTTAGATTGAAAGCACATTAAGAAAAGGATATCCACAAAAACACATATGTTTGTAAATTTCAGAACACTAAACATAAAGAGAAAATAGAATCTAAATGCCAAAGATGGAGAATCAAAATTGCATTGAGTTTCCAATCAACCAGAATTAAGCTAAACAACACATAGCATTCTGACAGAAAAAGAATTTCAGCCTAGAATTTTATACCCAGCTAATCTACCAAACAAATATAATCAAAGGATAAAGATATTCTGGCTATCCAATGTCTCAGAAATATACTGCTGATGTAACAGTAAGAATCTATTGATACATATGCTTCAGGAATGTGAGTGAGGAAACTAAGAATAAGGAAAACAAGGAATCCAGGAAATGGTGCCCTCCTGGAGAGCATCAAAGAGAAGTGAAGTCCAGCAGCAAGCAGAGCCTAGACAGCAAGCAGTCCAGATGGGAATTGGAGGAGAGGGTGCTTCAGAAGGAAGGGGAAGGGGGACAAGAGACTCAGGAAAACATACTATAATGGAACATCTGGAGAGTGTTAAACAAATGTGGGATGCGGTTAGAGTAAAAGACAAAAAGAAAGGCCATTAGAAACTACAGAGAAAATTGAAACCTGAACAAGAAAGAAAAAATAACCATACTTCTTAGCCCTACAATGAACATTATTTACATAATTTAGAGAGGTTATCATGAATCCCTGAATTAATTAAAATTAGAGATGTAACTATGTGGGAAGGGAGAAGGAGAGGAGGCAAGACTGTAATGTAAAGAAGGAAATCCTCACCTGTTGAAACAGGAAGTCAAAAGATAATGTCTAAAATGAACCAAATTTAGCATATTGCAAAATAGGCACACATATTCAGAGATATGAAGACAACTTCCAGAAGAAACAATTGGGCTTTCTTTGAGACAGGATCTCACTCTGTCACCCAGGCTGGAGTGCAGTGGCACAATTATTGCTTACTGCAACTTCAACTTCCTGGGCTCAAGTGATCCTCCTGCTACAGCTATCCAAGTAGCTGGGACTATAAGAACATGCCACCATGTGGGCCTGGCTAATTTTTGTGTTTTTTTTTTTTTTTTTTTTTTTTTTGTAGAGATGGAGTTGCATCATGTTTCTAGGCTGGTCTCAAATTCCTGGGCTCAGACAATCCACCCACTTCAGCCTCCCAAAGTGCTATGATTAAAGGTGTGAGCCACTGCTCCTTGCCCTAGAAGAAAAACCTAAAGAGGTTTTCTTTAGGGTTTATGACTAGAAGAGAAGTACAATGGGGGCAAGGATAATCATTTTTAATGATATTAAATATATTCATACACTGTATATACATACACGTAACACACAAGTATACTATGCCTCCAGCTTCTATAACTTTTAAACTACATTTTATTTTTATTTAAAATTTAATGCAATTGACTTCATTTTCCCAAGACATTATATAAATCATTGACTAGCTAGTACTGTTTTCATTTCTACATTGACATTTGGATTATATTTAGCATTTTTCTGCTGCCAAAATTATGTCACTGATATTGCTATGTATTTCATTGCCAAGTGCCTTTCACACACTAATTATCAATTTTAAATCATGTGATTACATCCCACTCAGTATAGCTGATATAGTTAAGAGGGAAAAAACTCCAGGGAAATAGCTGCCTCTTAGTTAAGATGACAGGATCTTTTATTACAGTCATGGACATTTTGTTTTCTTTTAAGGGAGGCAAATGACAAAAATTGTGCATAATTCTGTATTAGATTCATCCCTTAAGATACCATAACATCATGGACGAAATTCACAGGGCAAGCTGAAAACAAAATGAAATGAAATATCAACATAATCAGAATTGTATCCTTTAATATTTATTTTCCAAAAAAAAACTGTCAAAGTTCATCAACAATTGGATGGGATAGACATAATCACACCAATAACCGTTCAAAAACTCAAATAGTGTACTCAGGAAACAAGTGACTGACTGCAACTGCAGTGTACATCCAGCTCCCTCTGCTCACTCCCTCTCTCTCTTTCTCCACACCCTATTGCTCTCAGTGAGCCATTCATGTCCCAGTATTTGAGCTTTTTAGAAATTTATTTACTAAGATAGACACAGTCATATATTATTGTTGCTGGAAAATGGATCTATCAATCAGAAATATCTGTAAAGTTGGAAAGGATTAATTAATTCAATTTATTTTTATTAAATATTGAGTATATATCAGGTTTTGCAGATAGTTTTTTTTTTTCCCCCTTAAAAAAAAAAAGACAGATGTTCTCTGCCCTCAAGATTTTTAAATTGGGGCTGGGTCCAATAACAGACTGCATATTCGCTTTTTTCATCCCAAATGTCAGTGCTATTTATTAAAGACAGTAAAATGCGCCAAGGACCTGAAAGAGGGTTCCCTGAGGAAAGGCCACTTCAGCTGAGCCTTGAGAGGTGGCCAGGAGCCGGCTGCATGGGCCTATAGCAAGATCAGCAATCTCCATTCAAATTCTCATCTTTAACTTACTATCTAAAGAAACAGACTTCTGTACAAATTAGTTAGCAATAAAATTAGAAGTATGGGTAAATTCAGAAACAGTAAGAAGCCTCGTTCAGAGAGAGTGCTTTTCCCACGTTAGTCAATGTTGAATGGAGGTTAGAGACTACCAAAAGATGGAGGAAAGCTGCTATGGCAACTATTCTCCTGGGGTTCAAAACCCAGCGGAAAAACAAAAACAAATGGAACTGATACAACTTTCTCCTTGACTGTATTTAGATGGTTGAAGCTGCCAGAAGCCAACTCCCCAGGAAGTAAACAGTTGACATGGTCCTCTCTGGGGCAACGCATTAATTATGGCTTGACACATATGCATGTCTTCTCTGATGCCCCCCGGTTTTGACCTTTGGTTATAACTCACTCCTGCTTGATCATTTATTGAACACATATTTATGGAGCACCAACTATGGACTAGGCTCTACTCCAGGCACTGGAGATTGATGGGGAAAGACAGATAGGATCCTTGTCTCCAAGGCACCTATGGACCAGTGAGGACACAAGCAATACGGAAGGAAATGCACAAATAAGAACATCAGAGCTCTGAAGAACATAGGGTGGTGTGAGCTAGAGGAGAGACCCACCAACCTTTCAAAAGGGGACAGAACATTTGGGGAGCAAAGCAGCTAGAGGAAGAAGAGTGTCACCTGTTCAGATCAGTAAAGAGGGCTATACAGCTGGAACATAATAAGGAATTATAAGCGTGGTGCCAAAAGGTGGGAAGCTCAGCAGGGATGGATCACAAAGGGAGGGGAAAGGACAGGGCAGAGGAGGATCACAAAGGGAGGGGAATGAACAGGGCAGGGGAAGACAGAGCAGGAAGAACGAGTGTTCAGATGAAAGAATCAACAGCTCTCTTTTGGACATGTTAAGTTTGAGAGGGCAAAGCAGTATAGATTTTCATTTTAGATAAGACACTTCATTTTTATTCTTTGTTTTATTTTAGATTCAGGGGGTACATGTACAGGTTTGTTACATGGGTATATTGTGAGATGCTGAGGTTTGGGCTTCCATTGATCATGTCACCCAAATAGTGAGCACAAGTACCTAATAGGTAGCTTTTCTAACCTGTGGCCTCTCCCTCTCCCATTTCGGAGGTCCCTGTGTCTGTTGTTCCTATCTTTGAAGACACCTCATTTTTAAAAGCAGTATTTCACTGTTTAATAATTTTAAGCTAATATTATTTCATATACAAGCAGTGTCATTGTCCAAGTCAGACAACTGAAGATGTAGCACGTAAATTTCAACAGCACAGTTTGCAAAAAGTGCATGTGTTCTTCATGCCTACCTCTTAGGTAAGGACACAACTCTTCCTTCTGAGATTTGCATTACTTAGTTCTGTTTCAGCTCTGTGGAAAACCTCTCAGCTCTCTGAAAATATGGATTGCCAGTTTGCTTCTCAAGTAATCTCTGTTTATAAAGTTACAGAGGTTTGTAAAAGTTAAGACATGGGTATTAAAGTGTTAAGTGTCTGAAAGATTAAAAAACATTTTAAGTAGAAATATACTTTAAATAGATATTTCAGGTATTTGTGGGGGCCAGGCACAGTACCTCAAGCCTGTAATCCCAGCACTTTGGGAGGCTGAGGTGGGAGGTTGAGCCCAGGAGTTTGAGAACAGCTTGGGCGACATAGTGAGATCACATTTCTATAAAAAAAAAAAATTTTTTTTTTGAGATGGAGTCTTGCTCTGTCACCCAGGCTGGAGTGCAGCGGCATGATCTCGGCTCACTGCAACCTCTGCCTCCCCAGTTCAAGTGATTCTCCTGCCTCAGCCTCTTGAATAGCTGGGATTACAGGCATGCACCACCATGCCCAGCAAATTTTTATATTTTTAGTAGAGATGGGATTTCACCATGTTGCCCAGGCTGGTCTCAGACTCCTGACCTCAAGTGATCTGCCTGCCTTGGCCTCCCAAAGTGCTGGGATTACAAGAGTAAGCCACTGTGCCCAGCCTCTACAAAAAATTTAAACATTTAGCTGGACATGGCAGTGCATGCCTGTAGTCCCAGTTACCTAGAAAGTTGAAGTGGGAGAATCACTTGGGCCCTAGAGGTCAAAGCTTCAGTGAGCTATGACTGTGGCACTGCACTCCAGCCTGGGTGACACAGCAAGACCCTGTCTCAAAAAAAAAAAAACTTTTGGGGAGCAAAAAAGCCAGTTTGAACTTGGGCTAAAAAATGTTTATGTTTTGTTCAGAATGCTCTCTTTCTTGTCTTTAAATTAAGGCAACTTGTGATTTAAACCATTGATGAAAATATCTCCAAAAGTGTCCTAAGAGACAGACTAAAGTTCATGGCTGCTGTAGAGCCTCAGTATCAGATGCAGTAAATGAGTAGCTTGCTGTAGAAAAAGAGAACAATAAAACATAAAATGTTAAAAGGAAATTTATCCTTTATTCCTTTCTTCCTGTGTGTGTGAGACAGACAAGTGATTTTAGGGGTTATGCTTCTTTGCAGTGTTACTTCTGGCTTCTCGAGTGCACAGGAAAAGAAGTAACATGAGCAGAGTGAGTTAAAAAAAGAAACAGGTAGGAATAGCTGTTGTAAAGGAATTAAATGGTCTAAGCCTCACTCAAGGGAAATACAGCAAAACATTTACAGTAACAGGATTAAAGATACTTTTCCATTCTCTATTTTTCACGAAGATTTAGTAATGGATCCATGAATTACTCACACTGGATTAATGTGCTATTTGTTTTTATTAAAATAATTTTGAGGATAGACGTATAAATAAATGGGATAGAATTGAAAGTCCAGGAATAAATCCTCCCTGTTTTAGTCAATTGATTTTCAAGAAGTCACCAAGACAATTCAATAGGAAAAAGAATAGTCTTTTCAGTAAATGGTACTGGTACAACTATGTAGCAACATGCAAAAGAATGAAGCTGGACAACTACCTCACACCAATAACAAACAATAACTCAAAATAAATAGTCCTAAGTTTAAGAGCTGAATCTATAGAATTCCTACAAGAAAACAGAGTAAAGTTTTCTGACGTTGGGCTAGGCAGTAGTTTTTTAGATAAGACACCAAAAGCATAAGGGGCAAAAGAAAAAACAGATAAATTAGACTTTATCAAAATTACAAACAAAACTGCAAAAAAAAAAAAAACTATAAAGAAGGTGAAAAGACAACCTACAGAATGGGATAAAATATTTACAAATCATATATCTGATATAGGATTTGGGATTTGTATATAGAATATATAAAGAACACTTATAGCTCAACAATAAAAAGACAACCCACTCTAAAAATGGGCAAAAAATCTGAATAGACATTGCTCCAAAGATGATACATAAATGGCTAATAATCACATGAAAAGATGTTTAACATCCTTACTCATCATGGAAATGGAAACCAAGACCACAATGGCATACCACTTCAAATCCATCAGCATGGTTATAGTAAAAAAAGATAGACAATAACAAGTGCTGGTGAGGATATGGAGAAACTGGAACCTAGCACATTGCTGGTAAGAATGTAAAATGATGAAGCCACTTCAGAAAACAGTTCGACAGTTCCTCAAAATGTTAAAGATAGAGGTATCATTATGACTCATCAATTCCACTTCTAGGTATTGAAGAGAACTGAATAAATATTTCTATACAAAAAACCTATATACAGATGTTCATAGCAGTGAAACCAAGAGGTTAATCTGATCACAACTGCCTGCTCTGCTTGCTTTTGGCCACTTGCTTTAGGTTATTTTTGTCCCTTTTCCATGAAGTTGAAGGCCATGCCTTCAACTTCAGAGCACTGAAACTTAACCATCACTGGCTGCATTACAGCTGACATTCCTGGTAATGTTGGCTTCAGCTGTTTTTCAGGAACTTGGACCAGCTGCTGTTCAGTTCAAACCAGTTGAGACCACCAACCCTTCAAGTGGGCCTGTGCAAATGCCTGAGAGGTGAACTTTTGAAGCCAGAGGGCCAAAAACCTCCACCCACAGATCATGCTAAAGCTGCCATCTTCTGTATATGTCATATGAAGTGCCATGAACCCCAACTACGCTTGCACAAACGAACCTGTTACTTCCTAACCCAAAAATATTCGTAAGCCTTATCTGCAGGGAGGTGGATTTGAGAGCTGTTCTCCCGCCTCCTCAACTTACCCCTGTGAACAAATCTTTTATCTTTTGGAAACCTCAGGATACATGCTGCCCTACGTATGTTTCTTTGTAAAGCAAGCATTTCCAGGGCATGAAATAAAGTTGATCTTCCAACAAATGAAGAATGATCTCCCATCTCATCACCAGGAGCCTGCTCTTATGACCTGCCCTTCAGAGTAGCAGATATTATATTAGAGCACTGCATACTGTTATTTGAGATTAAAGTATTTGCATTTTTTTTACTTTCTTATACAAACTGGATATACCTAACATGAATTAAACAGTCCAGAAAAAAATAGCTATATTGGCAATCATTTAGCATTTCTGAATGCCTTCAAATCAATGTGAGAACCAGTAAGTTCTCACATTGATCTACAGCCTTCATCAAGTCAGTAATTTAAATATTTCCACGGTTTCAAAATTAAGCGCCATGTGCCATTTTATAAACACTCAGACTCAATCCCTGGAACACCAGCATGGTTTATAGTATGGAATACATATGGAGACTATATATGCACTGCTTTAAATTTCAAGCATGTAGAGATTTCCAAAGCAAGCTCTGCTTTTGAGTAAATTATACATATTACAGCTTTCATTATAACCAGACAAAAGATGTCTTACCTCGTTACTCTTTTTTTCGAGACAGGGTCTTACTCTGTTGCCCAGGCTAGAGTACAATGGCATGATCTTGGCTCACAGTAGCCTCGACCACCTTGGGCTCAGGTGATCCTCTCATCTTAGCTTCCCAAGTAGCTGGGAATACAGGTGTGCATGACCATGCCTGGCTAATTTTGTATTTTTGTATTTTTTATAGAGACAGATTTTTGCCATGTTGCGCAGGCTGGTATCGAACTCCTAGGCTCAAGTGATATGTCCACCCCAGCCTCCCAAAGTGCTGGGATTACAGGTGTGAGCCACCACACCTGGCCTCTTCATTAAATAAAAGGTAGAAGGAAAAAAATCAGGGTAGAAGGAAAAAATAAGCTAACTCCAAGTATCTATCTGTTGGATTCTAAAGCAAAGTCTGAATTTGTAGGAAATGTGAATGCAGACAAGAAAAGTTATTTTAACAAAATCCTTAGCAAAGCACCTAAAATACATAGACCGAAAATTAATGACCAAGAAAACAGAAGCTGGCAACTGAATGTTTAATGTCAGTGAGTTGGAAAACTGTTACATTTTGGACCTAAGGCATCCATAATTTAAAACCATTAAACAATGCTAAAAATCTGCTGGCAGTGTTTAACTGTTTAACGCCTCATTTTTCTCCTACACAAACCTCTTAAACCTCAGCTAGCTTCTACCTTTTCTTGATGCTAGAAGTCCCCTTGGGCAGAGACTCTGATTTTAAATTCACAGAATTCATTTTTCTGTGCACTAAGTTGAGAAGTCACTCAGCAGGGTCCCCAAACCAGCCTGCGGCAGCTCGGCACCCACAGTGCACGGGGTTCAGAGTGTCTCTCCTGGAGGAGCCCCTTCAGAGTAAACAAAATGCCACCCAAAGGAAGCTCTGTCTTAACAGAAAAAGAGGAAAAGCTCATTTTTAAAGACACTTCTATATTTAGAATGTGTTTACAGAAAGCTCCACTGTGTGGGGGCACCAGTAAGAGAGAAACTAGCCACACATTCTAGTCCTATACCTGTAGAAACAATTGTTTTTCTCTATTTAATTGTTAGATTATATACTTATAAAGCTACAAAACTCATTATATAAAATTGGTTAAAATTATAGAAAATTAAACTGTAAAACACATGGAAGTTACATTTCAGAATTAAAATTAGCTTTACCATCCCTGTCAGAGCAGAGAGGCTTCTAAATCTTATAGCTTTCTAAACAGGCACCACTTATTTCTATCTTCACACTTTTAATACAAGCTGTAATATTTGGTAACACTCCTTCACAGCCAAGAATCCACTGTACACTAATATCATTAAAATGGCCATTCCTTACCCCACCCCCAGCAGAAAATGACTATAAATTAAGACAAGCATTTTATACATACTGGAAAAAACTAAAAGGCAAAGTTGAAACAAAATGCTTTGCCAATGTATACAATACATGATATGCATAGGTAGTGACTTTGCCAGTGGAATATTATTGCTAATGTGCTTTTTTCTCTAAAAACTCATCTTTTTATCCTTGCTGTGTATAATCGTTTGTTATTTCTTCTGACACAGAGAACAGAAGTTCTTGTGCTGCTTGTCATACTACTTCAGTGTGTGCTCTTTAAAATAAGTTAAGCAAATGTGCCAGAGATGGCGTTTTAGAAAAGCTAGAGATTGAGTACTGTGTGCAAACACATACACAGTTCTCAGATGCCTCTTCAGTACTGTGATTCCGAAAACCATAGTACTAAGCACCACTTCTAGCTACAGGAAACAGCAGGTAATATTCCAACGTATTAACGACAAACAGGTTTGGCTAAGTGAACCACAGTTTGATGTGGAGAACCTAGGAAAGCCTTCAGGTAATGGTAACATCTGAGTCCGTTTTTAAAGGATTGGCAGAACTTCAATACCAACATATGGGGAAGAGGGATGTGGCATTTTGGTCCAGAGGCTGATCTGTGCACAAGCACGAGAGTTGGACTGCACAACTAATCTGTGTGATATTTACTTACTATATGGCTGGAGGTAAATAAAGTTCATATCTGGGCCACATCTTTACAAATATACAATTTAATAATATACATATATATTTTTATATATCATGGGATATTCCTTAAATTGACTCCATGAACCTCTACTAAATTACTATGTTGTAGATTTAACTGTTCCCCAAACACTGAGGTTCTCATTTTGATATTCAGTTTCAACAAATTGATGAGTTTATATTAAACTCGTTTTTTACATCTGGTACAATCCTGTCATCTGACTTACTTAAGACCTGCAGTCAGTCACCTGAAAAAGCCATGAAACCTGACCACATACATATTGCATTTAACTACAAATACATAAATATAAAGTCATTCAACCAAAATGTGGTTCTGCATCCAAGAACTGCTCTCCCGGCTCCATATTCTCCATCACACATAGATACTACAGTGTGTCAATGTGATTTCAGTTAGAAAATGTCTGCTTTCAGGGTTTTAAGTAAAGGAAAAATCACAAGGCAATTTGAGTGTACATCCTTCATGACTTAAAAAAAAAAAATTCTCCAGTTTTTTACAATTGTCTTACCCATATCTAATTAGCTTAAAAAAATAACAAACTCACCTTTGAGTCTTTCCAAAGCATACAAATTAGTTTTTATTTTAAAAAGCTCCCTTATTTTCCGTGCGCATATTTCATCATTTTATGTAACAGTTTATATTCTGTGGTTCTAGTAACTTGCACCTCTAGTGAGGCAGTAACCACTGAAGGGGCTCATGGAATGAAAGGGAAGTGGAACTTCATTTTTCTTCTTTCACAACCACAGGAGTTTCAACGTGTTAGGTGGGAGGTTGACTTTTATGATGAAATTGAAGGTAAGTCTATTTTCAGACTTACCTATTGCTAAATTAATATCCAGCACCTCAGGCTTCTATTTTACTATTCAATCAGAACTGATACACATAGTGATAACAGAATTCTAGCAGCTGCATTTCCTACTGCCTCACAGACTGCCTTTCTGCACTGAATTTAAGAAAAAGTTCTCAAGCACAGTGAACATGTATCATCTTCCTATATTTTGTGTAAGAAATGAAGCTCACTTAGGATTACTGTATTTCCTAATTAAAACATACCATTCGTATCTCATAATACTAAAGTCAATATTTTTAAAGTTGGCCAGCATTTAGCAGGCATTAGTCATCCCATCTTTCAATACTTTTCCTACCCCCGGATGATCAAGACAGGGAATGTAGCTGCTGGTCCTCAAGCTCTCCATGGAGTTGCCAGTATAGAAACTGAGCCTCAATCACTGAATCTTAACCACTTGTTTCGCTGCCATTACTCATTGTTCATATTTGTAAAGACAAGTTCTAAGATGACGTATACTTATTTGTAACAATAATAGGAACTGTTTTCTGCAAGGCAAAACTTTTTAAAGTTCTGCTATTCATACAACGAATCTCTAATGTCGGTTGCCATGTGATATGGTTTGGCTGTGTCCTCACCCAAATCTCATCTTGAATTGTAGTTCCCATAATCCTCACATGTCATGGGAGGGACCCAGTGGGAGGTAATTGAATCACGGGGGCAAATACCTACATGCTATTCTTGTGATAATGAGGGAGTTCTCATGAGATCTGATGGTTTTATAAGTGGCTTTCTGCCCCCACTTTGCTCTGTACTTCTCCTTGATGCTGCCATGTGAAGAAGGACATGTTTGCTTCCCCTTCCACCATGATTGTAAGTTTCCTGAGGCCTCCCCAGACATGCAGAACTATGAATCAATTAAACCTCTTTCCTTTATAAGTTACCCAGTCTCAGGCAGTTCTTTATTAGCAGTGTGAGAATGGACTAATACATCATGTATATCATATTTTTAATATTTAAATAGTCAAGTAACATTTGTTCACACCCAACAACTTCATTATCTTCACGTTTCAAAGTATATTGCCAAATCTCTCAATAGCAAATTCAAGGCCTCTGGCAAGAAGAAGAAAGAGGAGGAGGAGTACCCAGAAGCAGTTCCTCTCTGATCATTTGGAAACTTCTGGAGAAGTACCATTTTCAGGAGAGAGCCACCCACAGATAGGGATGTGGGGGCCAGGTTGTAAGAGCAGCACTGGCTCACGTTTACCTGTACGAGCTGCAAAAAGAGTTGTGTGTTTGGCCAGCGGGCCAGAACTATGGGGCAATACTGAAGCCCTAGAGATTTTGGCTTGACACTGAGAAACATGGGGAATTTTCCTCAGGTCAGAGCACTAACTCATTCCAAGAGAGAGAGTCTAGACAGCCCATAAGACTTGTTGAAAGCCTTAGAGAGAGATGCCCTGGGCTCCACAGCCATCCCAGAAGGCGGAGCGCAGACTGCAGTCCCTAGTAGAGTACCTAGAGCCTGGAGGTGGAACATCTAGGCAGGCACAAACTCTACCCAGCAAATGTTCATTCTCTTTCCATAAGGCAGATTTCTCTTCCCGTTGTAACTTGGATGTATGTTATTCAGACAATAACCCGATGTTTTCCTACAAACAGACCTCAGCAGCTCTGAGCAAGATTAGGGCTCAGATTTCAGTTTCCATGGCTGCCTGGAAGCGTCGTTTTCCTGACGGTCAAGATCTCAGAAATTCTCGACCCTGAAAGATGCTTTCTGCTGCCTCTGCTCAGAATTAATACAGAACTGGGCAACAGAACACTTTTAAGGTGGATCTTAGGATCATAAGCCCTTTTGGGCTGCCAAAACCATCTCTCCTGTAACACCTTACAGTTATTCTCACTGTTGCTTACTGAGACTTTTATGAGGGTTAGGTTTTCCAGGCATGGGTGGAGACAAGGAGGCAGGCTGCAGCAGGGCTTGGAGATGGAAACGCTCAGCATGACAGCGATCGCTCAGGGAGTTACTTCTTAGCATGGAGACATACGTACTTCGTGTGAAATGTTCACTTTCTCAGTTCAGCAAATCTCCCTCCTATGGATGAATTTTTAGGCAGAAATTCATATAGTGCCTCCAGGTGTCCAGGAGCCTGCCACACAACTCCTTTAAAGTCAAAATGAGTTGCTGCACCCTATATAATATGCAAGGTTCTTGAAAAATCACTGGAAAGAGGCTTATTTTAGATATCTGGGCCTGATTCAAGATACTGTGCAATAATGTCTGGCGTGAGCATCTTTTGGTTGACTTTTCAGTGCTGACCTTATTATCCCACTTGTTGTTTTCTAATCATGTAACTGTGTTTATTTCCTTTCCTGCTCTGACCAGGTCTGCACAGGCTCCTGGTACTAGTTCCCACCATTCTCCATTGTACATTTTTACCTGTTATAGATATTTACTCATTATAGATGCAGCATATGCAGTTAGTGTTCTAAAATCAGCATGTCTGGTTTAAATGCCAGCTTTGCCGCTGTTTGAGTGTGGACAAGTTACATCGCACCTCTGGATGCCTTGGCTTCCTCACGTAAAATGAAGATAATCTAACAAGGGCCTAGGAGTTGGTGGACATTAAATAAGTGAATACAGTATGTGTAAAACACTTAAAGCAATGGACGGTACATTAAAAGGCCCAATAAATGTGAGCTGCTGCTGTTATTATGATTATGGTAGAATACATGGAGCCACCAGCAAAGGTTTCATTCATCTTTAACCTCCTTTAGGAAATAGGTTACATTTTCCTGAAGATCTGAGTGCTCTATTGGAAATAGCCTATTTTGTTTTCATGAAGTAGAGTTACTATTTTGCTCTCCTGGGTTGAAAGAGAAAAGATTTTTTGCTTAATCACATCCCCCTGCTTTACGGCAGCTTCATCTGCCATCAGCAAGAGCACCTGAACTGCTTTGAGGGCAGCTTCCAGAGAAGGGAGTCCTTAAAAATCCATGCAGATAAATGTTCAGGGGAAAGGTCCTTGTTCATCTAAATACACTCAGGGACGGAGGCAAGGCCACAGGGACTACGCTCTCCAGGCTCTTCTGCAGCCCACAGCTGCCCTCCAACGTGGCCGACTTGTGTGAAATTATTTTCAAGTGACAAACTTCTGTCAGATCCCACATAATCATCCATGGCAATGACTCTGTGTCCGGGAAGGGGCTGCATGTGTTTAGACTCAGGTAGGAGCTCCTATATTCATGCCACCAAAGGAGTTAAAAATACGATGTTCTGGCATATTGACTGCTTTGATTTAAGGGAACTTAAAAAACAGCAGGCACAAGAAGGTCACTGTGACCTTCATTCTGTTTCTTAAAGGCAGGAGGTGAAACTCCCATGTGAAAGATGTCCTTCCTAACCCAAAGGAAAGTAGCGTTCTTATCATCAAGGATAGAAGGTTGAATCCAAGGGAAATCTGCGCAAAGGTTGTTAACTAACCTTTATCATCCTAGTTCCTTCTCCAGTAATTACCTACCCTAGGCCAAGCCTGCTGGCCTTATCGCATTTTAAAACTTATCTTTGTTTGTCCAATTCAATATATAAAAATAACTGACTCTGTGTTTTTTTTTTTTTAATTTTTATTTTCCTTTGAGGGCTCCCATGCCACATAAAACTTATGTTAAATAAATTGGTATGCTTTTCTCCTGTTAATTTGTTCTGTCAATTTTTTTTTCTTAGAGATGGGCGTCTCACTATGTTGCCCAGGCTGGTCTCAAACTCCTGGCCTCAAGCAATCCTCCTGCCTCAGCCTCCCTAGTAGCTGGGATTACTGTGCTTAGCTTAATTTGTCATGTCCATTTAATTCTCAGGCCCAGCCAGGACCCTAAGAGGATAGAGGTAAAGCTTTGCCTCCCCTGCATCATTTAACTGCCATAACTACCTGGAGAGGTCAATTAAATCTTATTTGATAATTCTGACTCTGAAGTACAGAAAGATCATTCAACTGGAGCTTGAATCTAAAGCTCATGTTCTCTGCACTGCAAAATTCATGTCTCTCAGCTCTTTCTTTCTAAAAACCATCCCTTATAACACCCCCACCTCCTTCAAATACTGTCAATGCACAGCAATTTGGAATTATTTTCTTATTAAGGATTTAAAATTGTTTGCAATAGTTCTTCTCCATTGAGGATGGGCTTTTCACTTTTTTTAAAAAGCCATCTATAAGAAGATACATCTGTACTTTGGATAGGCCAGTTGGACAACAGTTACATCAAAGTGCATGACCACAGACAGTTGTGTGCACCAAATCACCAAATGTAACACCATGCCACTATGTTCCTGTGCCCTCCCCTAAACAAACAAACAAAGCTGAGGAAGTTCTTAGAGAAGGAGATGACACTTTTCACAAATAATAAATGCTTCCCTGAGGGATTTTCAGTTATATGCATCACTGATCATTTTATATATGTCTTCACGGAAGAACAACTACCATTTCTTAGAGTGCAAATGAAACAAACTGGGTCTGATTTCAGTCTGGAAGCTCATTATGCGACACATGGTGGCCATTAGTAACTAGGAGATTCTCAAGGGTGAAGGAACCTTGAATTGAGGAAGTCATAACCTCTGCAAAAGTAAACAGGGAAAATAACATGGGAGTTAGGAATTCTTGAAAAAAAAAATTAATCATAGAATACAAAAAGAGATTCATTCCCACCGGATATAGATCAAACTTTTGTAAATTAAGCATTTAAGATTCACTTATCTCTTAAATAGGTCAGATTTAATCAGGGTACCCTTCCCATAGATAATTATTCACAGTCTAAACAGAATCAACTGCTAATTCTATACAATTTCTTCCTTCAGTTATAATGAAATATCAACACTTTTAATTTTATGAATTCAGATGAAATGTTTACCAAAACTTTAACACTTAAAAAAAGTGCCATCATGAGTAATAAACTTGCATTCGAACAGCTAATTGGCCCTGGGACACTCCACCCATGAACAGTCTTGCCATTAAATGAACAATTTGGGTCCTTTAAAATGTAAAAATACTATAGAAAAGAAAACCCTAAACCAAATAAAACCTATGGTGGTAAGACAACCTCTCCATCAAATTCCTAAAAGAGTGGGAACACGTGCCTTAACATTCTATATAGTTGCAGATGAAATTGTTTCCTTCAAGTCCGAATAGTTAATGCGAAGTTTTATTTGTTTCCCTTAAGAACGTACTATAACCAATTACCAAAATGTAAATTATTATTTTATTTTTTAATAAAATTTTAAATTTTTAGTTTTTGTGGATTCGTATTAGGTGTATATATTTATGGCGTACATGAGATATTTTGAAATAGGCATTTTACCTCAGGGTAAATAGCATATCCATCACCTCAAGAATGTATCCTTTCTTTGTGTTATACACAATCCAATTCTACTGCTTTAGTTATTTATTTATTTTTTGAGATGGAGTTTCGCTCTTGTCACCCAGGCTGGAGTGCAATGGTGCGAACTTGGCTCACTGCAACCTCTGTCTCCTGGGTTCAAGCGATTCTCCTGCCTCAGCCTCCCGAGTAGCTGGGATTACAGGTGTGTGCCACCATGCCCAGCTAATTTTTGTATTTTTAGTAGAGACGGGGTTTCACCATGTTGGCCAGGCTGGTCTCAAACTCCTGACCTCAGGTGATCTGCCCGCCTCGGCCTCCCAAAGTGTTGGGATTACAGGCGTGAGCCACGGCACCTGGCTGTTTCAGTTATTTTTAAATGTACAATAAATTACTGTTGACTATAGTCACCTGGTTGTGCTATCAAATACTAGATATGATTCATTTAATCAAAGTATAAACTTTCAAATAGCCAAACACAGATGAAAAAAACAAGTAATATAGAAGAACTAAATAAAATACAATATGACCCACTACCATGGGAACTACATCGTTCTTAGCTACAATGTCCATATTTAATGAGTAATACACCCGGAATTAAAAAAAGTATAAAGATCTTTCCTTTCAAATCTTTGCAGTTTAAAAGGAATCCAGATAAGGGCTGTGTGTAGCACAGTGGCCATTTCAAGTGAGTGTGGAGAAATACTTCCCTGTGGGCCAGTGCTGAAGATCTGAGACAGTCTTTCAGGAAGCTAGGCCTGTTCTCTCCTGTTTGGAAATGGCTCTTCCCCAGTAGGTCCCCATCTAATTTCATCCTCTGGGGAACCAGCTTGGACATTCCTTCATTAAAATGGGTTTCATGTGTGTCTCACTATCCTTTCGGAACTCCAGTCCTCACGGCCCCTATGCAGTGAAGAGAGGGTCCCAAATGTTTGGAGGTAGAGTAAACAACACACACCTGCCTTCTTACTGAATGATTTCCAGCACTTCCAGTAGTAACTAGGTCATAACCACACAATTAGCCCTTCATCCTGATAAAGTATTTTTTCTGAAGAAACTAGGATTCTATGAAGTAATCATAGTTTTAAAACTAGATATGGGCTGGGCGCGGTGGCTCATGCCTGTAATCCCAGCACTTTGGGAAGCCAAAGTAGGCAGATCACCTGAGGTCAGAGTTTGAGACCATCCTGGCCAACATGGAGAAACCCTGTCTCTACTAAAAAATACAAAAATTAGCTGGGTATGGTGGCAGGTGCTTGTAATCCCAGCTACTAGGGAGGCAGAGGCGGAGAATTGCTTGAACCTGGGAGACGGAGGTTGCAGTGAGCCGAGATCGCGCCACTGCACTCCAGCCTGGGTGACAGAGGAAGACTGTCTTTAAAAAAAAAAAAAAAAGATATCTAAGGGAAATGCTGTCCTGTGAACTCCATATTCCAGTTCCATCTCACAGATAAATGTAAAAAAATGCTATCACCACCTACCAAGTTTTGATGGTTCCTCTCTCTAAGGACTAATTAAGTAATGAAGTGCAATAAAGGACCAGAAAAAAATTCTAGAGTATTCTTAATTAATTTTTCTCTATCTTGGGCAAGGGAGATTTGAGATAAATTTCTTTACTACTTATCAATAGCACTATTCTAGTAGATGTTAGGATGCTTTCAGCAAATTCCAAATTTTCTTTTTATTTTGTAAGATACTTGTTAATAATTGCTAATTAGGTTGACTATAACCCAAAGAGGGGGGAAGAAGTCTTGTAAGCTTGACACATGAAATAGCAACTCTTCTCCTTATTATTATATTTCTGAGAAAAGCTCACTTAAATTTCGTTCATTCCCACTAAAAATATACATCTAAAACAATCTATGTCAATGTGCTGACAATCTGTCATCCTAAAGAAATTTCTTCAGCTGTCATTGAGTGCCATGGAAAAGAAATCGACCAAATATGCTAAACATGGGCACAGAAGGTCTTTGCATTTGTGAATTATGATTTATTATTTACTACAATATTCATATTTAAAAGTTAATGTAATGTATAGAAACATAAGCATTTTAAATATCTTCTTAAAACTCAAAAATAATGAGGGATATGAAACTCTGACAGCCCAGTGAAAATCCCTCCCTGCCCCAGCACATTTGAACTATCTAACCTCTCAGGAATGAGAAAATTGAACGCAAGAAAATTCCCTGCTACCATTCACATATGCATATATAAAGTACAACTTTTCCAGTCTTAAAGGAGACTAAGCTTTAGTTTTTTTCAACTGTTCCCTGGTTTATAAGGTATAGAATCAATATCTTGATCACAGTCCTGTTTCTTGAATCAAAACTCAGTCATGGATGGATGGATCACTCTCGGGAGGCTGAGCTACCGAGATTACAAACAAGAGGCTGACACTTGTGCATGAGCTGGACAGCCTATAAATCCCATAAAAATGATTACAAGAAAATATGAGATGGCGGGGGCAGGCAGAGAGAGAGACAGAGAGAGACAGAGAGAAGGTGTGTGTGTGTGTGTGTGTGTGTGTGTGTGTGTGTTTGTGTGTGTGTGTGTGTGTAGGAGAGGGAATGCGTTGGGGCAGAATTTCAATATCAATAAAAGACCTTTCTGATAGATGTTATCCTTGGCCTGATTCAAATACCAAGAAGCAATTACTGGAATATACATATCTGTTTCTTATTTATTTTTAGATATAATTTACATACAGTAATTATTCATCCTTTTTAATGTACAGTTGAGTTTTGATAACTGCGCACCCTTGCGTAACCACCATAATCAAGACACCAAGTATTTCTGTCACTCTCCGAAACCCTTTGTGCTCCTTTGTAGTCACCCTTTTCCTCCACCCAAAGACCCTGGAAACCACAGATCTAATTTTGGTCCCCACAGTTTTTGTCTTTTTCAGAATGTCAAATAAGAGGAATCATGCATTTATACAAAATTATACAAAAGAGTGTCATTTTTTTGAGTCTGGGTTCTTTCATGTAGCACAATGCATTTGCACAGCAAAGCACTGTATTCTGTGTATTGCTCCTTTTTGTTGCTGAGTAATATTCCACTGCATAGGTGTACTGCACAGTTATCCACTTCTCAGTCAAGGGACATATAGGTTGTTTCTAGTATTTGGTAAGTAGAAATAAAGTCACCATAAGGTTTTACCAAGGCAGCTGCACCATTCTGAATTCCCACCTCTCCTTTCTTCAAGATGGAAAACATGCTGCTCATGGCCATCAGGCCAGCTCTAAACTCACAAACTCCTTGAGAGCCTCTGTCCTCCCTCTGTCTTCTCCCCATCTCAAAAACAACCAACCAAGTACGAAATATATACAGAAGTTTGAAAGAGGTAGGGATGATGTATCGATGATGATTACCTCCTTCTCCCCCATGTCTGTGCTCTTCAAAATGGCTTAAACCATTCTCCAGGGCCTTCTGGTCATGTGCAACTGGATGTACAAGGCGCATGTCTTCAAATGACAATCTCAGCTAAAGAACTGGGGTGAGGAATTGTTTTTAAAAGTAAAAAGATTCAAAATGTGGTCACTTGAGTACACTCATGACATCAGAAAAATCCTGAATTTCAACATAAGCTCATACCAGTAGCCTTCACCGTGACATATTAGATGCAAAGGATTTTTCACAGCATTGCCTCATGAATGGCTAACACAAAATGTCTTTGCTATTACCAACAACACTTTTTTCCAGTAAAGATAAAAAAAACACTAAGTCTCCCCTGAGAAAGCCTGATAGCACATGTAGTATTTGTATGTATGTACTTGTGTACAGACAATTATATACATATATGTGCACACATATGTACTTCTACATACATGTGTGTATAATACACATACACACATTTGCACAATACAAAGATAAAATACAGACAACCCATGGCATTAAACATAGCGTATAGGAGAATTTTGCCTAATCTAGGTAAATAAAATTTTCATCTCTATGCTTGTTACCATGTCATGTAGAAATGGCTGGGCAGGTTTTCATAAAATATTTGGGGTGACCTGACTTAATATAAAGTCTATGTAGTACTCTTGTAATTTACCCTGTAAACCTCTAGGGAATAACTCAGAGAATCAGGCATTCTCCAGAGCAATTAAAACAGGTATGTGAAAAAGTCTTTGTATTGATGGTCACTTGATCACTTTATGCAGGCAACAAGGACGGTTTCAAATATTAACTCAAAATTGAAAGTCATAGGCCAGATGTTGGAATTACAAGCACTGCTGTGAAAATCCCTTTGTTTCTCTGAACTTTTTACAGTCAGTATGGGAAAAGGTACCACTCCTATGAAACAATTCCAAAGCTCTGCTCTGCTCTGCTCTGCTCTTCCCTTCCCTTCTCTTCTCTTCTCTTCTCTTCTCTTCTCTTCTCTTCTCTTCTCTCTCTCTCTGCTCTGCTCTGCTCTGCTCTCTCTCTTCTCTTCTCTCCTCTCCTCTCCTCTCTTCTCTTTTCTCTTCTCCTCTCCTCTATTCTCCTCTCTTCTCTCCTCCCCTCCCCTCTCTTCCCCTCTCCTATCTCTCCTCTCCTCTCCTTCCTTCCTTCTTTCCTTCCTTCTTCTTTCTCTCTCTTTCTTTTCTTTTTTTTGAGACAGGGTCTCATTGTTGCGGTGTGATCATAGCTCACTGCAGCCTTGATCTCACGAGCTTAATCCTGCCTCAGCCTCCCAAGGAGCTAGCTAGGACTACAGGCCCATACCACCACCCCCAGCTATTTTTTTTCTTTCTTTTAGTTTTTGTAGAGATGAGGTCTCACTTTGTTGCCAACACTGCTCTTGAACTCCAAGGCTGAAGCAATCCTCCTGCCTCAGCCTCCCAAAGAGCTGGGATTACAGGTGTTAGCCACTGTGTCTGGGCCCAAAGTATTTCCTAATCCGTCTAACTAGACCATAAATTCCCTCAAGGACCATAATTACATTTTTTTGTTCATTTCATTAGTTTCAAAGCAATCAGGAAAGTGGTAGTCGGTAAATAATACATACTTAGTGAGTCTCTATTAATTATCTAACCACTAACTGGCCAAGGCACTTGACCTAGGCCTTGAAGAGGACAGCAGCCCACACAGAAGCACACACATAGGCTTGATGAGACATATTAAAGACAATTAACCACCTGTAGAAAGTGTTTTCTGTTTGTGGCTAAACACTGTTAGGTCAGTTACATACGGATGACAAAACCTGCTGCCGAGAGGAAATAAGCAGGATTATTTTATTGTTCGCATCTGGGCTGCCAAAAAACGAAAGCTTTATACTTGAATTGTACACTAAATGTATACAGATCATAACCAGAGTCTGATATTGGTTTTTGATTAGCAACTTTTATAGCTCAAGGGAGATGGTTAATTTATTTTATTTCCTTTTCTGGTTCTTAAAATGGAGTTATTAGCCATACTCATGGGCACAGATAGAACTCTACACACAGCTCTAAAAAATTTTTAATTTAAGCAATTTAGGTTCTGGTACATCAAAATCAACACTAAAATGATTTTTGCTTTATTTCTGCAAATAGAAGGTGGCTAGGTTAGCTTTTAGGGTAGGTTTCTCTTGCAAGTCTCCCACAAAAAAGGTGAGCATATACGAAATTTATCTAAGCTTTATAGATTTAAAATATACTCAGCAACAAGAAGAAAACAAGGGTCTAGTAAAATGTATTTTCCATCTTCAGATCAACAAATATTAACACTAATAGGCTGGAATATGTCATTGTTGCTTGTTCTTACGGTAAAGAGCTCCACAGAAGGCAAATTTTAAGAGTGTCCTGAAGGGAGGACGATGAATAGGCTTTGAAAGAAACCAGCAAAATCATGTTCTGGGAGGAGAGAAACCACTTTCACATGGAGTCCTTCCAGCAACTTCCAGGCAGAGCGGACTGCTTAGTAGGAGTAGCTGGAGTTTTTTTTTGTGTGTATGTGTTTTTAACTTTTAAGTTCGGGGGTACATATGCAGGTTTGTTACATAGGTAAACTTGTGTCATGGTGGTTTGTTGTACAGATTATGTCATCACCCAGGTATTAAGCCTAGTACCCATTAGTTATTTTTCCTGATCCTCTCCCTACTCCCATCCTCCACCCTCCAATAGGCCCCAGTGTGTGTTATTCCCTTCTTTGTGTCTGTATGTTTTTATCATTTAGCTCCCACTAACTGAGAACATGTGGTATTTGGCTTTCTGTTCCTATGTTAGTTTGCCAACAATAATGGCCTCCAGCTCCATCCATGGTCTTGCAAAGGACATGATCTTGTTCTTTTTTACGGCTGCATAGTATCCCATGGTATATATGTACCACATTTTCTTTATCCAGTCTATCATTGATGGGCATTTGGGTTGATTCCATGCCTTTGCTATTGTGAATTGTGCTGCAATGAACATATGCATGCATATGTCTTTATAACAGAATGATTTATATTCCTTTGGATATATACCCAGTAATGGGATTGGTGGGCCAAATGGTGGTCCTGTTTTTAGGTCTTTGGGAAATCATCACACTGTTTTCCCACAATGGTTGAACTAATTTACACTCCCACCAACAGTGTATAAGCATTCCTTTTTCTCCACCACCTCACCAACACCTGTTATTTTTTGACTTTTTAATAGTAGCCGTTCTGACTGGTATCAGTATTTCACTGTCATTTTGATTTTTCATTTCTCTAATGATCTGTGATGTTGAGCTTTATTTTATATGCTTATTGGCCACTGTGTATGTCTTCTTTTGAAAAGTGTCTGTTTATGTTCTTTGCTTACTTTTTTTTTTTTTTTTTTTTTGAGACAAGGTCTCACTTTGTTGTCCAGGCTGGAGTACAATGTTGCAATCACAGCTCACCACACCTCAACCTCTCCGGCTCAAGCGATCCTCCTACCTCAGTCTCCCAAGTAGCTGGGACTATGGGTACGCACCACCATGCCCAGCTAATTTTTGTACTTTTTTTTTCTATAGAGACAGGGTTTTGCCATGTTTCCCAGGCTGGTCTCAAACTCCTGGGCTCAAGCAATCTGCCTGCCTCCCAAAGTGCTGGAATTACAAGCATGAGCCACTGTGCCCAGCCTACCCACTTTTTAATGGAGTTGTTCCTTTTTTCCTGTAAATTTGTCTAAGTTCCTTATAGATGCTGGATATTAGAACTTTGGAGATACATAGTTTGCAAACATTTTCTCCTGTCTTGTAGGTTGTCTATTTACTCTGTAGATAGGTTCTTTTGCTGTGCAGAGGTCTTTAGTTTAGTTAGATCCCATTTGTCAATTTTTGCTTTTGTTGCAATTGCTTTTGCCATCTTCATCATGAAATCTTTACCTGTTCCTATGTCCAGAATGGTATTGCCTAGGTTATCTTTCAGGGTTTTTATAGCTTTGGGTTTTACATTTAAATCTTTAATCCATCTTGAGTTGATTTTTGAATATGATGTAAGGAATGGTACAGTTTCAATCTTCTGCATATGACTAACCAGTTATCGCAGCACCATTTATTGAACAGGGAGTCCTTTCCCCATTTCTTTTGTCAGCTTTGTTGAAGATCAAATGGTTGTAGGTATGTGGTCTTATTTCTGGGCTCTCTATTCTGTTCCCTTGGTCTTTGTGCCTGTTTTTGTACCAGTACCTTGCTGTTTGGGTTACTGTAGCCCCGCAGTACAGTTTGAAGTCAGGTAACACTGAAGCATCCAGCTTTGTTCTTTTTGCTTAGGATTGCCTTGGCTATTGGGGCTCATTTCTTTTTGTTTCATATGAATTTTAAAAGTTTTTTCTAGTTCTATGAAGAATGTCACTTGTCATTTGACAGGAATAGCATAGAATCTATAAATTGCTTTGGGCACTATGGCTGTTTTACTGATTCTTCCTATCCATGAACAGGGAATGTTTTTCCATTTGTTTGTGTCATCTCTGATTTTTTTGAGCAGTGTTTTGTAGTTCTCACTGTAGAGGCCTTTCACCTCCCTAGTTACCTAAGTACTTAATTATTTTTGTGGCATTTGTGAATGAGATTGTTTTCCTGATTTGACTCTTGACTTGACTGTTGTTGGTGTATAGGAATGCTAGTGATTTTTGTACAATGAATTTATATCCTGAGACTTTGCCGAGGTTGTTTATCAGTAGTGGGTTTTTTTGGTTTTGTTTTGTTTAAACACTAGATATTTATTTTTAACTAACTTTGCAATAAAATCATTTTACAAAATTTGAAACAAGTTAATTACATTATTGTGTTTTGTCTTCTGATCCTTAATATTTTACAAATTGTAGTGATTGCACATGCTATTATTTTATACTGAATTTTAACTTAATTCCAAGCATAATTCCATTATTTCCAAGCATTGACACAGTTAACATTATTGTCATTTAAAAGATCTATATGTCTATGATTTTGAAATACCATGGAACACATATCCATTCTCAATTCAACCAGTGTTCACTATTTCTGTTTAGAATCTGAGTTTCTCAACACTTTGGGACATGAGTTTTAAAGAAACAAGTACATCAGTTTTCATGTTTCATTTACCTGCTCTTCATGTAACTCAAGCAAAGTGTCTGAGCTTCTGAGATTCTAGGCTAACTAATGAAATCTATAAATACCAATTTGGGTCAGGGGAGAAGATGAGGCCACAGATGATGTGCGGAGAATGATTTCTCAGTTGTAAACTGGTGACCACACTGCTGAAATACAATTGCTTCTTAGTGCACCAATTATTCTGAATGCACATCCAGGAAGCAAGCCCACTCAAGAGTTAATCTAACAGATGTAATCATGGTGATTTTGCTCTATGGTAATGATATATAGTTGCAGTACATAAGAGCCATGTTTAAGGTAGAGCTATCTTTAAGGTAGAGCAAGAAAGACTTAGCCCCTTCCCCAGAAGGTTTCCAGGACAGCATCAATGGCTGCCATGCTGTTGTGGGGAAGATTATGGATTAGGAGGGTTGCAGCCAGGCCACCTGGAAGACAGGGCTTCTAGCTCAAGCCATGCAAATGTGGGCACACCTTCTAACCCCTCTCGGCCTCAGTGTCCTCCTCTATAAAGTGAGGAAAACAAAAGGTTTGTGGGGATGAAGTAAGCTCATATAGGAAAACCCTATGGTTGAGGGACAACAGACTAGAAGAGCTTCCAGCTCTTAACAATGCCATAGTTGTATGGTCTATCAGATGTTAAATACCTTAAAATACTGCAAATGGCAAAGATGAAGGCTCACTCTGTGGTCGGCACTTTGCTAAAGGTTGTCCTGTATGATTTTACTTCACCCTCATAAACTTTATGATGTATGTACTTCTATTTTCCTCTCTTTACAGAAAAGGATAATGAGGCTGAGATGGGTCAGGAGGTGCAGCCAAGTTTGCACGGCTTGAGCTAGAAACTCTGTCCCACAGTTGGCCTGGGTGCAGGGCCTCACCTGTAACCATGCTGCTCTCTGCTAGTGGCAGGCACCAGTGAGACCACCAATAGAGGAGTGGTTCCAGGGAAAGCCATGTCTGTGGGTCCTGGCATTTCTTCTGTGCAGAAAGGGCTGGCAGGTACTGGTCACCAGGCTAACTCCTCCACCTTCTACCATCATCTTGCTTGATTATTGTCAATGCTACTCTGGTCACATTTTACTCAAGCCCTTCCTTATACTATGATATAGTCCCTGGAGTCCAGTGACTTCCTGACTCCTGGTTCCCTGGTTCCCAGACCCCGAAGCTGGGCTTCCAGGACTCCTCAACCATGGGAAACCTATGCCGGAGAGGGCCTGAGGCAGACAGGCCCAGCCAATGGTGTTATGGAACCAGAGGCTCCTGGGCCAAGTTCTTGCTTGACTTTTCCCACATGTAACCAAAGTGAGGGGGAGGGGCAAATAAGTCCATGCAGCGATGCTGAATAAGGAAATGAAACTGATCCCCATTTTTTAAGGTATTTACCAAGTAAAATGGAAACTACCTTTACACTAAAACCTAAAATGAGTGTGTACAGAGGCATTATTCATAATCACCAAAATCAGGAAATGGCCCAAATGTCCTTCAACAGGTGAATGAATAAACTGTGAAACACCCACACAATGGAATACCACTTAGCAATAAAAGCAATATATTACTGCTCCAACGACATGGATGAATCTCAGATGCATTATACTGAGTGAAAGAAATTGGAATCAGAGGGTCATAATACTGTACAATTCCATTCATACGGCATTCTGAGAAATGCAAAACTATAGGTCAGAAAACAGACCAGCTGTTGCCTGGCACTGAGTCCCCTGAGGGGGACAGGGGCTAACTACAGAGGAGACTGGGGAATTTTTGGAGCCAGTGTCACACTGTTCTTATCTGGGTGTAGTAGGAAGCAAGCCCACTTCCTGGTGATGGCACTGGTTTATGTGTTTGTCAAGAGTCACAAAACTATGGCTGGGCACGGTGGCTCATGCCTGTAATCCCAGCACTTTGGGAGGCCGAGGCAGGTGGATCACTTGAGGCCAAGAGTTCGAGATGAGCCCAGCCAAAATGGCAAAACCCTGTCTCTATTAAAGATAATTTTTTAAAAAATTAGCCAGGTGTGGTGGTGAGCACCTGTAATCCCAGCTACCAGGGAGGCTGAGGCAAGAGAATTGCTTCAACCCGGAGGCAGAGGTTGCAGTGAGCTGAGATCCGCCACTGCACTCCAGCCTGGGCAACCAGAGTGAAACTCTGTCTCAAAAAAAAAAAAAATCATAGAATTGTGCATTAAAAAGGGTTAATTTTACTCCATGTAAATTATACCTTATTTTTAAAAAATAAAGTAATATACTATACTAATAAGCACTTTCAGTAGAATAAAGGCAACCTCTAAGGTGGAAGTAACAGGGAAGTAAAAGCTTCTAGTTAACAGTTTATGTTAAGAAAAAGCAACTTTCAAATGGGCAAGGGACTGACAAAAAAGATTATCAAAACAACATGCAGTTTAATTAAAGGAATAAAAATAAACTTCATCCTATAATTCCTGGGTAAAAGAGGACAATATTTTGATCAATATTTCACTGACATGCTCTGGAGGCACATATAGTATTTAACAGGATGAATCTACTTTGCCTTCTCTCTGTTTGAAAAACCAGGCAAGAAGGCATGTATATCACTCCTATTCTTGATCCATCTTTAAATAGTTCACTTGATCTGCCAGGACATTGGAACTGAGAAGTCAAGGGCATTCTAAACTCTTAGGACATCTGCTGGAAAACCAATATCGCAGCTCAGATGTATCGTTAGAATGCAAGGGAGATTATTTACCACTTAAAAGTACAGACCTTTACTAGAAGAGAGATGAGTTTCCTGATGTGATACTTTAAATAGAAGCTATTTTAACTAAAGGTAAAAGGCAACAAACTCCCAAGTCCAAGAAAAAGAACGAATTGCATTCTCATAAATAATTACATTTTACTTGCATACATAAGGGTGTTTTAAAACTGAGGGTCAAAATCTACATCTCACGCCTAAGGCTGACCAGCTTAGAGAAAAGGAGCAGAAGGGAACATATCCTGCTCTTGATCCTCTACAAGCAAATGTATGATTGTCAAACATGAGGATCATTTTCCATCACGGTAGTGATACGACACGAATTCCTGTGGCCTCCTTCCTTTATCTTCTCCCTCATTTGCTACAGAAGGTGCTCTTTCTGTTGGCCCACTGACTTTTCTACAGCCTATACATGAAGTCTCCATTCTTGATCTTGGGCTTTCTACCACCCTGAACCAGTTATTACTGACATCCAGTTAGAATGGTGCTATTTGGGTATACAGAGAGAAAAATGAATAGGAAGGCATGATCAGTGGCTCTGTGCTCAGACATTGCCACAGAAGTAGTTTTAAAACTTAAACGAAATCTGATTTCAAAAGTTTTAGACAACCATGTCTCTACTGGCAAAAGAAAGAACAGAAAGAAAAAAATGAGAGCAACACAAACTAAAATGGCAAGAAAACTTAGCAAGGAAAAACCTAATTGGTAAAGTCAACTACATAAGAATTAAAATCTCTTTGAGAATTTCAGCCAAAATAGAAGTTCCATTAAGGTAGAAATGTGTTTAAAGAATTCAGTCTAAATTATTATTTTTTTTTTTGAGAAGGAGTCTCACTCTCAGCTCATTGCAGCCTCTGCCTCATGGGTTCAAGCGATTCTCCTGCCTCAGCCTCCCGAGTAGCTGAGATTACAGGTGTGTGCCGCCACGTCCGGTTAATTTTTTGCATTTTTAGTACAGACAGGGTTTCACCATGTTGGCCAGGCTGGTCAAGAACTCCTGACCTCAGGTGATCTGCCCACCTCAGTCTCCCAAAGTGCTGGGATTACAGGCATAAGCCACCACACCCAGCCAAAATTATTCTTTATTCTCTTAAAAGATAGGGTTCACCACAATATAATAGAAATGTAGGCCATGTGTGGCTCATGCCTGTAATCCCAGCACTTTGGAAGGCCAAGGCGGGCAGATCATGAGGTTAGGAGTTTGAGACCAGCCTGACCAACATGGTGAAACCCCATCTCTACTTAAAAACAAAAATTAGCTGGGCATGGTGGCGTGCACCTGTAATCCCAGCCACTCAGGAGGCTGAGGCAGGAGAATCGCTTGAACCCAGGCAGAGGTTGCAGTGAGCTGAGATCACGCCGTTGCACTCTAGCCTGGGTGACAGAGCAAGGCTCCTTCTCAAACAAAAAAAAAAAAAAAGAAAAAAAGAAAAAAAAAGAAATGTATCTTCTAGTACTTGAAGGGCATAGTTCTCTGCATGAAAATTACACCAGGAAAGATTTCAGTTGGATAAGAAAAGCATTTCCTAAAAGGAAATACAAATAATATGCTACTTATGTAATCTTCTCTCATATTCTAAAAAACCAAACAAAACCCCAAAACCAAAATGTCCAAAAGATTCTTACGTGTGTGCCTCTATTGAAATGTAGGCAACCGACTATTTGCCCTTAGGGAAGTCATAACCAATTTGGAAAAATAAAAGTAACATTCACCCCTTTTAAGCAATCAGTACTAAACCACGTGGGTGCTGTCTCTGAATGCAAGAGGCCTTTAAGGAAGGAAAGCAAGTTGGAATCCGTGAGGTGAAGTGGGCTGGATTCCCATCACTTCTGCCATAGTAACAGGTAGGGTGGGAGAGTGCACCCAGGCTATGAAGCACAGCTCCAGCACAGGGCTGACCTCTCAAAGTTCACGTGAGCCCTGGAAGTTCTTTGCATGGGCTCTGTTTCTGGACTTGCATTTTTTTTTTATTCCAAGGAGATTTAAACATTTTATAGAGTTCCAAAGACTCCATTTTTAAACCATCAATTCCTAAAAACATTTTTTTAGTGCTGGATCTTTGTAACGATCCTTTTAGGTAAGGCAGCTGCAAAAACATCATAAAAAAGCATAGATTGTCACATGGAAAGGGCAGTAAGAGTCTATTTTTATAAAGTTCAAAGTGATTGTGTATCTTGTAGGGAATCCCTCCAGACTGCTAGTATTTCTCTGGCTTAATACCTACCTCCTCCCTGTCCTCTCACCCCCTCTCCACTTTTTGCCAATAAACTCCCAGCTCTATCAACCAGCAGCAACCAGCTGGTCTTTTAGAGAACATTCCTAGGCACGTGTTTAACTAGTTCTCCAGCCATCTTCTGACTGAAATATAAAACTGCAGCATAATGCATTTCTTCGCTATTAGGTACTAAAGGCTGGGCTAATTGCTGACATTTATCACAGAGCTGGAACAGAGAACATGGATGGGAAAGGCAGGTGCTGGGCTCTCTTTGGCATATTCCCTGACCCTCTCCTCCCACCCCTTCACTTGATCAGCTGCTACTCATCCTTCAGGTCTTAACTCATTTCATCCTGGGATCCTGAGGCCCTTACCCCACCACGCCTGTAAAGCACCACTTCTAACAGTTCTCATTGCAAGCTGTCTTCCTCTAAGCCAGCCCCACCATGCCATATTATAATTGTGGGAATTCTTATCTGCAATCTCTATTTGATTCCAAGAGGAGGGACTGTCTTATTCCTCTTGTCCCCATGACCCAAGAGTTCTTGACTTGGAGAATGAACATGCATGAGGCAAGGAAAGCAGAATTCGAATGTTTACATTTCTAGTTAATTCCCATTTTTCAATTGTCCAATGGGAAATTTCTCTAAGTAGTTTTCCCACCAACATATTACAGTTGCAGTTATTACTCAACAATTATCAGCACAAGATAGGGACCACCCAGGTAATCATGGACCGTAAGCCCAGATGCTCTTGGGATGGGGTTGGCACCAGGCCTGTGCATGCAGAGGTCTTTGTGCACACAGCCATCAGAGCACTTATGCTGTACAGCCAGGCTCTCTGTCTCCACAGATTCAACCAACCACAGAAAAAAAAAAAATTATTCAGGAAAGAAAAACAGTAAAAATATCAATACAAGAATAAAAAATAGTACATATTTAAAAACTTGGGCCAGGCAAGGTGGCTCACACCTGTAATCCCAGCACTTTGGGGGGCCAAGGCACGTGGATCACCTGAGGTCAGGAGTTCGAGACCAGCCTGGCCGACATGGTGAAACCCCGTCTCTCCTAACGATACAAAAAATTAGCCAGGTGTGGTGGCACGTGCTTGTAATCCCAGCTACTTGTGAGGCTGAGGCAAGAGAATCACGTGACCCCAGGAGGCGGAGGTTGCAGTGAGTTGAGATTGTGCCATTGCACTCCAGCCTGGGCAACAAGAGTGAAACTCCATCTCAAAAAAAAACAAAACAAAACTGATACAGTGTAACAACTATTTACATAGCATTTACAATGCGTTAGGTATTTAAATAATTTATAGATGATGTAAAGTATACAAGAGGATGTGCATAGATAATATGCAAATACTACACCATTTTATATAAGGGACTTGAGTATCCACAAATTTTGGCATCTGAAGGTGGGGAGGGTGTATCCTGGAACCACTACCCTGTGGATACTAAGGGATGACTGTACTCACCTCTTCTCCAACCCTTATTAGATGGGGAACTCTGTGCGGCATGTCCCAGTACCTCAGTCTCAGCATTCTGCCTGCCTTAGAGTAGGTGGTCAACACTTATTAAAGCTTTTAATCGAAAATGGATGGTTCCACACTTCATGAAGCCACAGCCTTTACAGAAAGGTCCATATGTCAATGATATTTTTCAGTTTGCCTTTTACTTATTAACATTTTAACACCACACTCATAGCTGCCAATCTATTCCTTCAAATAAAAGCTGTAACAGGAAATATAAGGCTACCTCCGCCAAGGCAGATGCACAGGACAGAAGAGGAAAGCTTGGCTATTAGAATTTTATCTATTACCTTGTAATGAAATTTCTTGTGTCCCCCGAATGAAACACATTGTTTTGAGGTATAGTGAAGTCATACATTATATCCAAGAGAGGAAAAGTCACTGGATGAAGTTTTGATCATGGTTTAAAACACCTACTCTCTGTTGATTCTAACATTTAAAATGAAATCCAGCCCAAAGCCAGTGACTTCTTTCATCATTTATAATGAAGCATGGGTTACTAGCAGGACATAGATACCAATTTGTAATAGGGTTGACCAAGTACATAGCATCCCCGTGCATTAACATATTTATTTAAGGTTCCCCAAACAAGAAGCTAATCACATAATAATGGAAAGAAGGGCAATTTAGATATGATTTTTTTCTAACAATGTTTGAAGGTCGGGCAAAGGGGTCACGCCTGTAATCTCAACAGCTCAGGAGGCCAAGGCTGGTGGATCATTTGAGGTCAGGAGTTTCAGACCAGCCTGTCCAACACGGTGAAATCTTGTCTCTACTAAAAACACAAAAATATTAGCTGAGTGTGGTGGTGCACTCCTGTAATCCCAGTTACTCGGGAGACTGAGGTAGAAGAATCGCTTGAACCCAGAAGGCAGAGGTTGCAGTGAGCCAACACTGCACTACTGCATTCCAGCCTGGGTGACAGAGTGAGACTCCATCTCAAAAAACAAACAAAAAAAAGTTTGAAAAATAATGATTATTTTCAAACAATAATAAAAAATTCATGATAAACAAAATCTCTCACAGGTCCAACAGAAAAAAAAAAAGCTGTAAAACAGCAAAAGGAAATATATGTTTGCAAAACAATTTTGAAAAATCAAAGTATTCATCTACTGAAAACATTTTGGATTAGAATGGCAATTTATACATGAACCATAATTCATTTCACTTTCTTTTTTTTTTTTTTTTTTTGAGACTGAGTCTCACTCTGTCGCCCAGGCTGGAGTGCAGTGGCACGATCTCGGCTTTGGCTCACTGCAAGCTCTGCCTCCCAGGTTTACGTCATTCTCCTGCCTCAGCCTCCCGAGTAGCTGGGACTACAGGCGCCCGCCACCACGCCCGGCTAATTTTTTGTACTTTTTTAGTAGAGACGGGGTTTCACCATGCTAGCCAGGATGGTCTCCATCTCCTGACCTCGTGATCCGCCCACCTCGGCCTCCCAAAGCGCTGGGAGTACAGGTGTGAGAATTAGAAGACACAGAAAACAAAATGCCAGTAAAGCCTTTTCTCATATCCTGTAGTACAGGGGTCCCCAGCCCCTGGGCCACGGACTGGACTAGTGCTGGTCGATGGCTGTTGCAAACCCGGCCACATAGCAGGAGGTGAGCGGAGGGCTAGCGGGCATTACTGCCTAAGCTCCGCCTCCTGTCAGATCAGTGGCAGCATTACATTCTCATAGGAGCATGAACCCTATTGCAAACCGTGCATGCAAGGGATCTAGTTTGCATGCTCCTTGAGGATCTAATGATAAATGTACTGTGCTTGAATCATCCCAAAGCCATCCCCTCTGTGGAAAAATTGTCTTCCCTGAAACCAGTGTCTGGTGCCAGAAAGGTTGGGAACCTCTGCTGCAGTATAATAAAGGTTTGTTTGCTTGGTTTAGGCTTGTCAGTTATTGGCAAATTTTTAAATAGCTGTCAACTAAATTCTGCGGTTCAGTTTCATTTGGTCCCCAAATTGCTGTGGTCTTAGAATCTATTTCTATTTCAGTGATAGTATTTCCAGACCTTCATGCTAAATATGCATCTCATTTCCTGGCCTTTATCCCCTATCAGTTTAATCACCCCCAAGAAAACACTAAAATTTCTTATATGTGTTGCCAAAAATAAGTAGACTCCAAGCTGTATATAATATCCACTTTTTCACATCAATATACATATGTTATGGTTATTCTTTGTATTAGGAACCACCAACTAATCACCATTATGATTTCAGACTCATCCTATTTCAAAAATAATTTGGCATATCTTCCTTATGTTATACCAAAGTTTATAAGAGATCCCTAGGATAATTTTTTGAAATATAGGTTAAGTTCAAATAATGTCCCTATTATTTTTCTATTTGAATTTTATGGCCACTAAAAATGTTATCTATTCCGAATAACCTTTTCCCAGGGGTTCAGAAAGTCCACAAACTAATGCATATGCCACCTAATACATGCTTAAAATGCTGATGCTGCTGTGCTTTGAAACTGTACTCTATTAAGAAAACTCCGAGTAACTAACTCATAGTTTGTTAAATAGTGTAGGAGCTTTAAAGAATTTACTCAATCCCTCTTCTTAGGAGATACCACACAGAGGTCAATCAAGACTTCAAAAATTTATAGGAATCCTTTCCTAACCTCTTTACCCCAATCTTTACATTTAAGGCAAATTCCTCCCATTGTCAAAATCAAAGAGTTTTAAAAATCAGTCTTTCCTTTCTGCTTATAAATTACATGGAGAGATAGTTACATAATGGCATGATTTATGCCCCAGGCTTAAAACTACAAACTACAAACTTACACGTAAGTTCTCTGCTTGCCATCTGCCCTACATATTGATAGACAAATTTTCCTAAATCTCATTTACTATGTAATTTGACAGGTGCAAAAGGAGAAGAAAAAAAAGGAATCCCAGCTTCTAATGGCAATACTAGTCCGACTGAGCCATGCAGATGCCCTTCCCTGGTCACTCACACAGCTTTACCCGGCTCTATCTCCTTGCTTTTGCTAATTTCATCCCATTCCCACCCCCAGTGCAGACACAGAGGGAATACACACCGCCCCCCTGCCCCGCCCACCCCAACTCCACTCCCAGCTGGCTGCCCTGCAAGGCTCTGAAGCTCTGAGCACTCTAGACAACAACAGGATTTTACCTTCTGAGAAATATGGTCCATCTGGTCACGACCATGAAACATAGCATTTAATTAGTTTAATGCAAAACAAAACTACGTGTAAAATTTGTTTTTCAAACCTTCAATAAGCTCGCCAAAGCATACAATCTGTCCTTATACATACAAATTTTTGTCTCTCTCAAGGTGATGAAAGCAGCCAAGTGTTTGTGACATTTTTCTCTCTTTTTTTTTTTTTTAGCATCTGAAAATGGTTGTAAAATATAGATAACACAGTCTGCCACTGTGGCCATTTTTAAGTGTATGGTCCCATGTTCACACTTGCACTGCAGTTCCAGTGCCCAGCCTTGTGCAACCATCACCACCATCTGTCTGTCTCCAGAGCTCTCTGAGACATTCTTGTCACTGTCTATGGGAGACAGACAAAATCCTCAGTGTTTCTAATGATAAAAACCCAGTTTTAATTCATAGAACGGAACACTTAAAAAGTGTGTATCTTGCTGTACATCAGTCATACTTCAGTAACACTGATTACAAATAAAGTAAGGAGGATACAGTGGCAGAGGAGGCTGGTGACATTTGGAACCCAGTCCTGGTGACGGGACTGAGATGGGCATTTCATCAGAAGGCACAGGGATCCTGGGAGGGGCTGCAGGAAGCAGCAGCATTCATCACTCCTTCATTGCCAGCATTTTCAAGCACCTCCATTTCAGACATTGTGCCAGACGCTGGAATTGATCAGATGTATGTTTCAGAAATCGTATCCTAGCTACAGTGGAGATGGTCAAGGAAGTGAAACTAGCGGTTTTTGTAATCAACCAGGAAAACAGTACTAAATTAAGGCAGCTGCAGGGAGGATGGAAGCACAGGTTGTAGTATTTTCAGTTTTACCTATTAATAGGGCTAACATGAAACCATGTATTGCATAATTTTCTTCCTATTTTTTAAATCAGTCGAACCAATAGTTATTTTGGCTTGAATTTTATGTGGCACACTCAACAAGCATTAAATAAGATTTGTCAGCAACAAATATCTTGTTGTACAAATAAAAATACATAAGCATATGTTAAGTTCAGGGCACTGTGGTAAAAATGGTCTAATTAGATCAATATCATTTGGGTGGAATATTTATGGGCTAGTAAGAAAGCTGTTATTCCACAAGGCTTTCGGGGGTTGAAAGTGGAGAGCAGTGGAATGTTTATCAGTGCAAGGAATGGCTGACTAGATTGCAGGAAACACCCCTGCGAAATGGCATGCCCTGGGTCTATACATAGTAACTGAGAATGGTCTCCAGAATACACTGTCAGGTGAAATGAGTTGCAGAAGGCTCTGCACAGCATGATGACATTTATCTAAAATCCTTGATTTGTTTGTATACATAAATATCTCCATACCTACAGAGAAAAAGGTCAGGACAGATAATATGGAAGGAGGTTTGGGGGGTGAGAGTAGAGGGAACTTTCAGTTTGTGTTCCATATAGCAACGTGAATACATCCATGTGTTCCTTATACAGAAAAATCTACTTTTATAGGTTAGTATGCCAAGTGAGTAGACTGCATTACATCACAGGCTTACAGTTCTTCCCTACAATATTTATTGGCAATTCAAGTCCTATAACAATCCTCATAATAATGGCTAAGGCCATAAAATGTGTGTGTGCATGGACACATGTGTATGCTTTTTTTTAATTTGCCAAATTGCCTTTAGACTATATTTTTAAGTGATTAGTAGTTATGTGTCTTAGAGGGCATCTGAGATGACAACATATTGGCTATTGTAAAGAATCTCCTTGAGTTACAAGAAAACCATTTAAGATAAATAAGTAATGTGTTTAATTTATTCTCACTTAAGTAATTAATTATAAGGGTTACCTTTAGAACAAAAAAGTATTCTTTGCAAATAAGCAAATCAACTTACAATAATCTTTGATCTTACAGTTCACAACACACTAAAATGGCATGTAAGTTAGTAGTACTTTCCAATTTTTAAAACTATATTTGAAGTGCATGTTGATGCCAAAGAAGTAATTTGGCAGTGGTAGGTAGGCTCCGCCTGCTGAGTCAGTGCTCTAACCATACGGGCTCAGTCAAGGATGTTGCTTTCTTGGTTTTCAAATTAATATCCCCGAGAAATACTAAATAGAAAATTGGGCATGGAGTGGTGGAGACTTTAACATTTTCTTTAACTTTATAAAGAATGTTTAAAAGGCTGTTTACAAAAGACCATTTAACAACTGCTGCTCAGCTACAATTGAAATATATTAATTTGAGGCACGCATGTGGCACTTTCAGGGCTTCCTTCCAAACAGAATTTTTCAGGCAGACTAAAATTGCACTCTTCTCAGACTCAGCCCACTTGAAGTCAAAAAAAAAAAAAAAAACCCACCAGCAAGATAGTAGGTGTAAATGACTAAGAAGGGGCCCTAGGGGACGATCTGAAAAGTGAAAGAGTTGGGAGCTCCATGCAGAATGTCTTGATAAGAAGTCTAGACTATCTGTAATTTGCTGATTGTGAAGAAAACCAGATTATTAAGAAACTGTGAAAGCCAGCAGCTATAGGAGCACAAAATGCTGGGAAGCCTGGGATAGCACAAAGAAACGGAGATTCTAATACCCCTTTACACGATGGTCCATGACCCTACAATACCTCTTTACACTATCGTCCATGACCCTGAGTGATGTTGAGGAGTGACTCCTACCACAGACACAAAAATATGTAGGAGTAGGAGGGGGACAAACACCTTTAAGTGCCAAAAGGGAATTGTAAAAATAAGAGAAGAGAGAAACCACTAAAGCTCTTACACCAACATCTACAAGTTCTCACCCAGAGTGAACTGAGTTGAATATTACAGCACAAGACCAGCAGACAAATTATGAATAATTTTTTAAATTATTGATTTTAACCTCACTATACTGAATAAAACGTCAATTATATCACCAAATCTCTCGAGCCTCTGCTGTATATTTTCTTCCTAGGGAAATACACTTAAGCAGACAGGGCACCTCCCACAAAAGATTCAAATTAGGAAGAACGGGTCAGTTTCAGGACTTCAACCAGATCCCTTTTGATTGCTTGGAACATTCTTTAAGAATCAAGGCTGCTCCCCAGCCCAAAAGGGGCTTTTGTGTGAACTAGAAGAGGCATCCTCTCTGCAAATGCACACATCTTGGCGAATAGGCTGGCCCTTGTGCAACTTAGAAAAACGCATTGCTGTTTCCAGTTGGGCTCTGGGCAGCTGAAAAGATGAATGAAGCAGCACAGGTTATGTTTCTGCTTCACTTACTCTTTTGGCCCAGTTGTCTTGGGCTGTGAACAACCTGCACAACTTGGGGAAATCACTCTTTGGTAGTTTAGTTACCAGATGTGTGACATAAACGTATATGTTTGACCTGAATGATTGAGTAGGAAAGATTAGACAACCCGGTAAGGAAGTAGTTAGTTACAGCTACCTTAGCAAGGAAATTGTTATTAATAGTTATTTGCACCGAGTATTGTCAGAGCTTACATCAGAAAAAGTTGATTTCCTCCTTGGTTATTATTTTTCCTAAAAGTCAAGAAATCAGACATAAAATAACCCATAGTAGAATGAAGCATTAAAGCACCATAATTAACATTATCTTCCTCCATAGACAAACATATTTGGAAACGATTAGTCATGATGGTCTCAAAAGCCACCCCCTTCATAGCATGGCTGTAATCCCACTAATAGCAAATATAATGTGACTTTTCCACTTCTTCCTGGGCCCACCCCTCTAGCAAGCATGTTTGTTTTACTGGTAACTGAATCGGCATCTTGGAAAATTCTCTGACAACAGAATATGAACGCACTGCAATATTGTCAATGAGCTTGCTGTTTTACTCCCCACTATCCCCTCACTCCCACACCCTTCCCACGTAAGTACCAGTGTCCAAGTATCCCAGAAGCAGTGAATGGATGCTAGGAAACTTGCAGTCTGTGAGAAGTAAGGCAGAAATTAGGCCCCCCCATTCATTCCAGCAATACCTGAGTGTTCACCTGGCAAGGTGTAGGCCTCTGCTGCTAGGATCTGACCCCTCTGGAGGGGGTGTGAGTATCAGCAAGATTCTACCCCAGCCAAGGACACAGAGGAAGAGGCATGGCAAAGAGGAACACAGGAGGAGAGCTATGGAGGAAGGCATGTCTGGGTAAGGAAGAAAGGCTGCAGGTGCCCGCTTTGGTCATCCAGCATGAGGATCTAGACCAGAATGGCGAGCCCAGCTTCACAGGAGCTTACATGTGACCCAGGCTGTAGAAAGTCACAGCAGCATCTTTTAATTTTACATGGACAAAATCTTGCCTTGAAATGACTTTAAATACCTCAAGATATCCTCTGAAAAGAACTTTCTCTTCAAGGAAAAAAAAAAATACCCCTTCTTACCTCAATAATATACAGGACCACATTCTTATAGAAGCAGTACAAGATGCACTTGGTCACCCGGTTGTAGCTCCAGGCTCCATGAACCAACAGAAGCTTCTCTAAGTAGGAAAACTGCAAAAGGAAAATTACAAAGTTCAGAAGAGCCCATCATTGAGGAATAAAAGTCACAAACAGAATGTCCTTATGAACAGAAGTCAGATAATGTAGGTAGAGGAAACCAGATTCTGCAGGAATCTCAGAAAACCATTCTCCGAAGACAGAGCTTTCAGGCCCAGTGAGAACAACTAAAATCCTTCTTAAATCTACATTATTATTATTTTCCCTAAACATACTGCTGGACTTCTAATTGTTATTCTTATGAAATTCTATTTAAATAAATGCTGTTTTGTAATTTAATTTTAAGTTCGAGGATACATGTGCAGGATGTGTAGGTTTATTATATAGGTAAACATGTGCCATGATGGTTTGCTGCAGTTATCAACCCGTCACCTAGGTTTCAAGGTCTGGATGCATTAGTATTTATTCTGATGCCCTCCCTCCTCCTGCCTCCCCAACAGGCCCCAGTGTGTGGTGTTCCCCTCCCTGTGTCCATGTGTTCTCGTTGTTCAGCTCCCACTTATAAGTGAGGACATGTGGTGTTTGGTTTTCTGTTCCTGTGTTAGTTTGCTGAGGATAGTGGTTTCCAGCTCCATCCAAGTCTCTGCAAAGGACATGATCTCATTCCTTTTTATGGCTGCATAGTATTCCATGGTGTATGTGTATTGCATTTTCTTTATCCAGTCTAGCACTGATGGACATTTGGGTTGATTCCATGTCTTTGCTATTGTGAATAGTGCTGCAATAGGGATTAATTATTTAACAAAGGTGAATTACTAAACTGAGAGAAAAGTACAGCGGAAGTCAGACATCTCTAAGTGAACACAGATTTTTTCAGTGACAAAAAGAGCAAGGGACAGGGACACTCACACAATAGAGTCTTGTTTAAAAGAAAGGTACACACGGGTGCACATACACTACTTCCACTAAAACTGCGTAGGTTAAAAAGTTACACGCACATATAGACACACACGGATGTACATACATAGATACACAGAGACACATAACAGGCACAGATAAACAGACACATACAGGCAGACACACACATCTAGACACAGAGATAGTGGCACACAGGACAGAGATACACAGAGACACACAGACACACATACATAGATACTCATACAAATACACATGTACACATAGATATACTAAGACACGCACACACTTTGCCTCCACTTCTCGACCCATTTTGTCTTCTCCTTTTTTGCCTCCAACCAGTACAGAGCCCCTCTGGCCAGAGTGCTATGCAGTCAGGGGCTGCTGGTGGGTCCCAAGCTGGGAGTGATGTGATGGCTCCTGTGGTTTCAGTTGGAGCCACAGATATTCCAGTAACATCCAGGAATTCTCATTGTGGGAGGTGGTCTCTGGACACCACTCGGATCGTATCTCCTCAGCCACCCCTTAGCCTGGCTTTGCCTTCTGTGTGCCATTTCATAAAGGTCCCAAAAAGTGTAAACCTTGCACTGGAGGGAGGGAAACGAGTTTCTCGGGTCTGGTGCATGGTGTCCTGCTCTGGCACAAATGCACCGTTAGGGGCAATCCTGTTTACACCATGTTTCTACACATTTGATATGCCTTACCCTGGATTTGAGTTCCCTCTTGATTCCCTTGCATGAAAGCCTTAATGCCTCCTGTTCTAAGTCAGAGTGTCAGGAAGTCCACAAGCTTGAACCCTATTACACTACTAGGAGAGACAAGCAGGATGTATTGAGAATGCCCCAGAACATTAGAATTCTTTTGCAGTTATACACTTCTTATTAATTTCAGATGACTTTTGAAATTAAATGTAACTCTCTGCTGGGCGCAGTGGCTCACATCTGTAATCCCAGCACTTTGGGAGGCCAAGGCGGGCAGATCACCTGAGGCCAGGAGTTCAAGACCAGTCTGGCCAACGTGGTGAAACGCCGTCTCTGCTAAAAATCCAAAAAGTAGTCAGACGTGGTGGTGGGTGCCTATAATCCCAGCTACTCGGGAGGCTGAGGCAGGAGAATCACTTGAACCCAGGAGGCGGAGGCTGAAGTGAGCCGAGATCCAGCCACTGCACTCCAGCCTGGGCAACAAGAGTGAAACTCTGAAAAAATAAATTAATTAATTAATTAATTAATGAAATGTAACTCTCAATAGGAAAGAAATGACCAGACTGAAAATACAAGACTTAAACAAAAAATTTTCAGGAAGAAACTGCATAATAATCTCCATTAGCACTAAAGAAAGGACTCCATCCTAGGCGGAGTCACAGCTCAGCGTGTCCTTCCAGGAGGTGAGGGGAAGGCGCGGGGCTCACCATGCACTTGGAATCTAAATCGTCGCTTCGAAGCAGCAGAAGTAGGTGCACATGGAAAAATAAAACTCCCCATAAAGGCTCATTAAGGATTCCAAAGGGGAATGGGAAATCATAAAATAACTAGCTAAACAAATAAAAAGGAAGTTTGTATTTGACCGGGACCCCCTGATGTTAAACTTCAATGGGCAGAGCAAACATCTGCTTGAGTCATCCTGAATGCCTCAACTTGAGCGCTACAGTGATTTGTTTTCAGGAAAAAAAATGTATATTCTAAATCAAAATGCTGTCTTCATGAGATCGTTCTGAAAACATTAGGAGAGCAGGGGGCAGGAATGATTCTCCCGAGGAGAATGGAAAGCCGAGGGCTAGGGGAGCACCATGACGCAGCGATGGCAGCGAGGTTGCTCAGGACAAGGCAGCCGAAAAAGGACGGCGCTCGGTCTCAGGCTGCCCATGTGCATAAAAGCACGAGGCAGGCAGGGGAGAAATAGAACCAGAGCTTTGCCCGCGTCATAACTTTCCCAAGGTAAGTCTTTGAGTTAAAATTTTTTTCTTTCTGAGTATAACAACCCTGAGGGTACTTCCTCCGAAGCGTAATAAAAAAAAATGCATCCACATTAAAATGAACAGATAAAGCCCAAGGTGATAAACAACCAGAGATTTTTATGATTTCAAGAGTGGCAAAGAAACTCATCAAGCTGTGGCTTTTCTGGCATGGTGATTAAGGTAGAGGCAGCATGTTGGTTGGTGGAAAGGGTGTGAGGTTAGCAGGAACCTGGAATCAGCAATAGGACCACGGACAGGAGAAATGAGGGTGCACAGACACATGTGGGCTGCGTCAGTTCCTTTGGCAGAGGTGACTATGATGCTGGAGGGGCAAGAAAACCCCCAATGGCGTTTTAAAGCCTTGCTCCCTGCTCCACCCTTCTTTGACACTTTTAATTTGAAGACAGCAATTGCTCTGGATAACACATCCTATTCGTATGTAGTTTCAATAAAGCAGGCCATGGGATCTCCCTTCCCTAGACATTTTAAAGAAAAAGACAGACAAATATTTGCCTGGAACTCCTAGGAAACCTCTTAAGATCCCTTCCAGCCATATGATGTTATAACTCAAGTATTTAATAATGCCGGGGTGTATAACATCTATAGTTGCTGACAGACTACAGGAAGTGCAAGTCCCACAGGCCTCAAAGCATTTGACTCAGGAAAGTAAACAGGCAGGTGTGTGTGGGGCCGGCCCCCAAGTTCACACTCAGGTCCGTTGTTTTCTGACCCCAAGATGCTTGCTTGCTTGGACCTGATGTAAGTCACCTGATACGAAGGAACCCCAGTTTTCCCACCTATAAAGTCAAGATTCCTTCTCTTACCTACTTCAGAAATTATCTTGGGGATTTATCTGAAATCAGCAAAGGAAGAAGATTGATTGCATGCACTTTTCAGAGCCAGGAGGATTTTGTAATTCCTCCCTGCATCTGCAGAACTGTGAGCTGAGAAGAAACCTGAGAGGTGATCTAACACAGAGCCCCCGCTTTGGGGAGGTGGAGCCCCAGAACTGCAAAGGACTGGCCTGAAGCCCGGGGGCTATAGGAAGCTTGTTCACATTTTATATGCAGCCCCTGATTTCGGCTTGAAGGGGTGTATAGGCATTTTTCCTTGTGTTCGTGTGATTAAGGTGAATACCTTCAAACACCTCAACACCGTAGAAACACAAGGGAATTCCTGCTACCCGGCCAATGAGCAGGCATCTATTCATGATGTATCGCAATCTGGAGACAGAGGGACATGCCCTGCATTCACTGTGATGTCTAGGTTTTCTGGATGATCCAGCAGGCCAAATCATCTAGATATGTAACCGCCCAAGGGGTTCACCTTGCCTGCTGCCTAGGCAGAGCCAATTCATCAAGACAGAAGAACTGCAATAGAGAAAGAGTAATTCATGCAGAGCCGGCTGTGAGGGAGACTGGAGTTTTATTATTACTCAAATCAGTCTCCCCAAGCATTCGGGGAGCAGAGTTTTTAAGGATAACCTGGTGGGTGGGGGTAGCCAGTGAGCCAGGAATGTTGATTAGTCAGAGAAGAAATCATAGGGAGTCAAAGCTGTCTTCTTTAGCTCAGTCAGTTCCTGGGTGGTGGGAGCCACAAGATTAGATGAGCCAGTTTATTGATCTGAGTGGTGCCAGTTGATTCATCAAGTGCAGGGTCTGCAAAATATCTCAAGCACTGATCTTAGGAGCAGTTTAAGAGGGTCAGAATCTTGTAGCCTCCAGCTCCATGACTCCTAAGCCATATTTCAAATCTTGTGGCTAATGTTAGTCTAGTCCCCAGGCAAGGAGGTCTGCTTTGGGAAAGGGCTGTTACTGTCTTTATTTAAACTATAAACTATAAACTGAGTTTCTCTCAAAGTTAGTTCAGCTTACGTCCAGGAATGAACAAGGACAGCTCGGAGGTTAGAAGCAAGATGGAGTCGGTTAAATTAGATCTCTTCCACTGTCTCAGTCATAATTTTGCAAAGGTGGTCTCAGATATGCACCCTACGGGTTAGGAAATTGGCTATGTTCCTTTACCTTTGGGCTGTCATTACGGAGTGGACCCTTCTTTCATCCTCAGGCCACCAGTGCAGTACAGCACATCAGAAGCCCTGGCATGCGAGGCTTGGATCAGAGAGGAATGGACTGAACTTGGCCTAACTGCAGGAGGCTGTTTGCTACTGACCATGCGGTCATTATGGCCCAAACCCAGCTCATGCTCTCAGCAATTCACCTCACAGGGGTGGTCCTGGGCAGCACCCCTGTCATAACTACAGAGAAGGCGACAGCTATAAATCACTGCTTCTCCCTGAAGTTAAGCGCCTAGCCAGGGGGTGTCCCAGCACCTTTGGGAGGAGTGAGACCGGAACGGGATTACAGAGAAAGGCTGTCATGAGCACAGCTGTGCTTCAGCAGGCGATGCAGCAGGAAAAGCAATGCAGCAGATGCAGAAGCTGAGGGTGAGAGGTTAGTACAAGATCAGAGACCTATCTGCCAGGAGCAGCAACTTGCCTGGATCACAGAGCAGTTTGGCCAACCCCATAGCTGGCCAAAGAAATCCAACCAGCACGACAGGGCCTCCAAACTGCACAAGATCACAACTACAGAGAAATCCAAATATCCCCTGGGTTTCATCTAGACAGCAACCTCAAGAGGGGTGGCAGAGGTTTGGGGCTGCACTGAAGGTTAAACGCCAGGTCCTCATGCCCAGCTATCATCTCTCAACAGGATGGGGCAGCTGGACACCCAAGCTGCTGACCTGTGCGATGGCGTAATCCGAGTTGTTGGTGGCCTGCATGCCTTCATTCCCACTGATTCCCACACCCACGTGGGCTGTCTGGATCATCCCGACATCGTTGGCGCCGTCTCCGATGGCGAGGGTGATGGCCTTCACCCGCTTCTTCACCACATCTACTATCTCAGACTTCTGCAGAGGAGACACTCTGTGAGAAAAAGAGAGGGAAATCAGAACTATGCACGTCTTTCCAGAGGAAACAGCTGTAATCTACATTCCGCTGCATTAAAAGGACAGTTACTGGACGATCTCCAAATTCAATACATACATTTTATGCTCATGTGCAAAGAAGCTTTCAGAAAACAGTAGCTTGTGGCTTTCAAGTATTTGCCAACTTCTCAGATGAAATATACAATAGAAAACTAACTTAAAACACAGCCTATTTGTAATCACTCTGCTCAGTGGGAGGCATCTGTACAAACTCCTCGGGGGTACGTGTGCCCTGCTGAATGATAAAGGAAGTCAGTCTAGCTACAGGGGTCTTCGGAAATGTCTTTCCAATAAATCAGAAAACGAGCACAGACCTCCTTTTGCTTTATGGTACATCATATACAACCTAGGGCTGGCAAGGAATTTTCTGTAAAATCTGCTTTTACAGAAGGGAAAGGAAATTGGCAGGGCATGAGAAAGTGCAGAAAGAAGGCTGGGGTAAGAGGAAAGAAAAAAGACTTCTCTACATCCACCCCAGAAAAGCAAGCTGTGTTTGAAGGGCAGCCAAGGCAGAGGATCTAGGATGGGAGTCAGGGAGTGGAAGTCTCCCCTTGCTGAGCCGTGCAGAAGCACAGCCCTAAAGGGGGAGAGAAGCTCAGCCCCTGCATAGGAAGGGTTCTTTCCACAAGGAATCCAAGATGGCGGCCAAGCTTTCCTAAGTCCTCAAGTTGTCTGGGAAGAGGAGCCAGTATAAATCTGCGGGGTGTAAAGCAGAGGGGTATTCATGAAAATGAAGTGCTTATTCAGAGTGTAGACCAGAAAACACAGCAACATCAAGCAAAGACTAGCATCTCAGGACTGAGTGACTCTACATTCTGAATTGGTAAGCTGACGCTTGATTTGGGGAATTTACAGGTGAGCTCTCGGATCACTTAAACAGCACTTGCCCGCACCCCCCACCCCCCCACCACATACACAGAATAAACACAAAGTAAAAGATTTTTCTGGATTTCCCAGAGGTCTACTGGCCACGCCCACATATGGACTTCACGCATCAGCTAGAATGGAGACTCAAAGATTTGCCCAGTAAGGGCCAGGCGTGGTGGCTCACACCTGTAATCCCAGCACTTTGGGAGGCCGAGGTGGGTGGATCACAAAGTCAGGAGATTGAGACCATCCTGGCTAACACGGTGAAAACCCGTCTCTACTAAAAATACAAAAAAAATTAGCTGGGTGTGGTGGCGGGCACCTGTAGTCCCAGCTACTCAGGAGGCTGAGGCGGGAGAATGGTGTGAACCCTGGAGGCGGAGCTTGCAGTGAGCCAAGATTGCGCCACTGCACTCCAGCCTTGGCAACAGAGCCAGATTCCGCCTCAAAAAAAAAAAGATTTGCCCAGTAGGAACTTCAACGGCTCCTAGATGGTCTCTACCCACAAAGATACCTGTTCCAAACAGAAAACTGAAGTGCTACCTGGCATCTCATTCTACCAACTTGAGAAAGAAATGCATTTGGTGAGACAGCAAACTGAATGTAGAACCATGTAAAAAGCCTTTGCTCAGTGACAAAGATAAAAATTAGAAAGTTAGAAAAACATAATGAAAGGACTTTAGGAGCTGGGTTGCACAATCTGATATCCCTTTTAGCATTTCCACAAGGGTTTGCAATGGCAGCAATTCGATGCTTCCTGGAGTAGGTGCAACCACTGCAAATTATTATTACTTTTTTGTTGTTACTGAGCATACTTAAGAGTACTAACTCTGTCATTTGGGGCTAAACAGGAAAAGTCTAACTTCTCTTGCAAATATTTGGAAGGCTGAAATATAAAAACAGCTATCACATCCTTCCTCCCAAAGCTCTGTTGCTGCTTGCTAAATATTCTCAGGTTCTTCAACCATTATGTAATAGGCATGCTTCAGAACTTAAAAAATATATAAAATATATACTTGGTTACCTCCAAGTATAATCTTTCAGACAATTGAGAGCAGAATAGAACAGAATCACCATCTCCCTGGTAGCAGATGCCAGATTCACTTTAATGTGGCCTAAAAGAAAGTTACTTGAGCTTTACCACTGCTTATCAATGAAGCCTCCAGTCAACGCCACATAAGCAATTTTAACATGAAGGGATATTAAGCTGTATCTACTCCCTCCTAGTTTGTGCAACTGCTCCTTAAAGCCAAGGGCTGATCTTTTTGGCAGAGGCAGTCCACAACTGTAACTGGCTACACAAAAGTGATTTCCCATTTTGTTTTGAAACTCCACAGAACCACAGATCAAATATGGTTGGAGAAAACAACCTGCGGGCCACAGTTAAAGGCCCGAGTATGACCTTTTCCTGTGCACCACACATTAACCATTTAAGCAGGGAAAGGAAGTCCATGAGCCCCTGCTTTTCATGAGTGGGATTGGGAAAATGAGAACCAGCCACCTCATGGGATGGTTGTGATGTGTTAATGTGAAACCACTGTGTTGACTAGCAAGTATAAAACAATTGCATCTCATACTCCACCTAGCATAGGATTATGTGAAACATCTTAACTGTTGGAAAAACAAAACAAGACTGGACACCTCTGAGAACTGCCTGCCATCAGACTTGTGTCTTCCAACTGGGTGTGCAGGTGCCCTGGGGATGCTGCAGCAGAAGTTTTTTTAATTTTTGAGGGAAATGCAGCAATGTCTCTCAGGTAACAGTGCAAAATACTAGCTGGAAGTAGCTCACAGTTTCAACAATAAACCACACTGCATCCCTTTTCATGATATGTCTTTGCGAAGCTGAGCTCTCATGGCAGTGATGATAAAAAGCAAATGCCTTGTGAAAATGAATGTGGAATAGGAAATGAGCAAGGCAGCAGCTATGCTTACCCTAAAGTTCGAGAAGTCATGCAGCACTCAACAGGCAAACAGGCATATCACCACATGCCATTGTCAACAGTAATGATTATTTAATGATGGAGGAAATAAGGATTATTTCTTTCAATGTATGTCTTTCAATGACATTATTGTTTCAAATGTCTGCTAAGTTGTTGGGTCATAAATACTTCTTAAATTATTTGACTTTACCTACTTAATAATTAGAAACTTAAGTTTTCCTTTTGGTCTAAGGGCTGTGCAAAGGAATTGCTGAGACACTGAGGACATAGTGGATCCAGAGTCTGGATTCTTATGATTGCATTAATCACTCTTTAATTAAAATCATTCACTCACTGAGGTGGAACCTCACTAAGGAGGCTATCACTTAATCTGCAACTCCTCTTATGCATCCATGAAAGTATCGCCAGAGAGCATAAAACAGGAACTTAAACAGGACTCAGCAGGCCTGAGGCTGCAACTCCTCCTTAAGTCTATATGTCATCCAAGTGATCAAGAAAGCTGGCCTATTCATCAGCAAATTCGAGGTGGTCTGGAGAGAAAGGAAGCCCATAGGCAGAAGGCTTGGCCATTTCACACTGCAGGGGTTGGAAAATCTCAGGAGTGGAACAGGAAAGGACCTAAACAGACCCGGGTTTTCTTTGAGGTTAAAGTTGTTGGTTTTCTATTAGGGAGGTTAGCAATAGGCCAACCAATGGGAAATGAGGAGCAAGTCAAATAGACTCACTGGGCTTGCCACTCTGGGATTTGGATCTCAAGTAAGTCAAGTCAGGATTCCAATGGCTTAAAGTACAATCTATGAACATCCAACAGCTGCCTTTCCCAAAAAGCAAAAATAAGGAGAAAACCTGACCAGGGTATATAAAGCAAGTCATACGGCAGTATTTTAGGAACATGAAATTCTCATCAAGGATTTATTATGTCCTCAGCTGTAATGCCTTGAGAAAACATAGCTCTAGCACACACTAGGGGTTCAAAACAGATGTCCAACAGCTAATTTCTACAGAAATGAGGAGGCACCACTCCGCTTTAGCCATATGCAGTATTTTAGAATACCAAGTTGCCAGGAAGCACAAGCGGGATCTTTCTTAATCTTAACTTGTGATCTGGAATCACATGCCACACTTAATAAGTATTCCCAACATATAATAATTCAACCCATAAAATAAAAACTCCAGACCACAGCTGAGCCAAGCTAGGTGCTTGGGGCACTTCTTTAATCCTATTCTGGTGTATTATGAATAGAAATATAAACCAGAAGCATTCAGTTGACTGGAGAAGTATTCTATCTGCTTTTTTGGATAATATAATAGATTCTAAAATGAAAAATAAGTTTTTCTTTTGAGACTTACAAAAATCAGTTCCTGGAGTATCTCATTTTGTGGGACACATGTCCCTGAAATTTAAAAACTAGCTCTCCGAGTTATTTCAAATATAACACTTTAGTGAAACCTTGGGTAACTGCTTTTATAGAACTAATGATCATCCACTAATTTATCTGATATACATAAACCCTGCTCTCAGAGTTTCCGATTCTGATCTTGCAATATCATCTGCGCAAACCTAAGCAGATTCTTTACCTCCTCCGATCTTACCTGCCCGGTTATCAAAGAGGGGCTGGATCTCAATTGTAGATTTGTACACTGAGCTCACTTGAGCCAGAGGGGTTACAAGGAACTCTACCCAGGAACCCCCTAGAGACCCAAAACACTTATTAATTAACCAGACTCACAAAATTCTTTCACTATCTGGATTTGAAAACATCTTTATTACATATAGCAGTCCTTATGACTAAAAGGAAGTTTGAAAACCACTGTCCTAGATCAATGAGTTTCCAACTTTAAGTGAGCATCAGAATCACCCAGAGGGATTGTCAAGTACAGCCTCTGATCAGAAAGTCTGGGCTGGGCCTGTGAATGTGCATTTCTAACAAGCTCCCAGCTGCTGCCGCTGCTGCTTGTCTCTGGACCATACTCAGGTCACCAGCACTGGCCTAGACAATACCACGAGTTCTTTCTAGTAAAAATGTTTTCTAGCTAAGCTTGAATTTCCATAGCATAAGATACATACAAAATTTCCATAGTGACAGTTAACAATTACAAGAAACACTGAATCTTATCCCCTTTCTTAAAGTTTTGCATATGTAGGTTTTTCTTCTTTGCTTTTAAACAGAAACCCAGAAAGTATACATTTTGTTGGTACTTCATTAAAAATATTCTTTTAATCTGAGTGTCTCAAATAAGAAGGTGGTAGGGGCAAAAACTAACTGAAATACAACATACAAGACTTCATAAGTTGTTTTTCGTAATGACACAGAAACCAACTTATCAATACCAAGCCTAAAATGCATAATATTTAACTATAAAATAAAGTGCTCCAATATATCAGAAGATTTCATTTGGAAAAGTGTTCATTTTCCTGTTGAAGATACTATCCTATGAAAAGGATTTTCTTATTAAAATAGTTATTTAAATAAAATATAACATCTTCTTTTTCATGGCAGTCAGTCAAAAACTTCAGTACCTTTAAAAATCTCATAGCTTAAGTAGATAGATATACAAACACTTGATATTTGAGTCTAAAACCTAAAATTAATTAACCCATCCTATTTATTAAATTCCTCCATGGCTGACCACATCCCTTCTGTCCACTGGGTTCTTTCTTCAGTTGCGTTTAGTACATTTGTGCAGGACGCAACCCATGTGTCCAGGCCTTCTGGACAGTTGTTCCCTTCTGGAGCATCTGTGCTCGGACCCAAGCTGTACGGATCCCTCAAAACTTAATCTCATGGCCTAGATTTTGGTGTATTTCATTGTAGCCCTAAATTCTAAAAGTAGATAATTTGGGCAGCTTGGAATGGCCCCTGGAGCACAGTGGCAGATGTAGAATTTGGGGTTGGGAGGGCAGTAGTGGGAAAGGATAGTGGCAGGAATGGGGGTGCATTCAGGCGAGCCCAATAGGTACCTGTGGGTTAGCTTATCTAGAGGCACGAAGAAAGAAAATTTCAACTCAATCACTCAATAGTTCTAAGGTAGATGTAAGTGCTCCCTCACTATAAAAACTTACACACGGCGAGGAGCTGTAACTAAGGAAGCTGCAAGACAGTGTGCCTTAGAGAGACACAACAACTAAGGAAAGGTGAGAGCAGTTCAGTTTTTATTTCAAAGAATGCAGTGTTTGACCAAGAGGCAGCCTCACAAGGGTTGGGTCTAAGGTAGGACGTAGTTTGAAAAGCAAGGTGAGTGCTAACAGAGAAAAGAACAATCCATGAGCGAATGGGTTTCAGAGTGACTACGTGCATCTCATTGTTCAATGAGCCACATGCATGGACTTTCAGGGATGAGCGTTTCTAGCTTTGGTTGCTTTTGCAGCAAAAAATTCTGGAAATTCTATGCCAGTATTTCCTCTAGAGATGAAGGTGTTATGGAGCCCCTCCCATGGAAGCTTTTCTCGGAATCCTTAAACATTTCAAAACCACATCTGAATATAAAAGAGGGGATTTCCTACAAAATGCCATGTGACTTGAGTTACCATTCTTTCCCTAACGCCATCAGCTGCATCATGAAAGAACAGACAGGTGACATAAAAGTTTCAAGAACTGGCCCCAAATTATTTAATCAGTACACTTCTTTCCATAAAGTATTCAATGTAATTGGTTATATCCATCCTGGGGGAATATGTTTTTCTCTCTAACCTTCACGAGGACAGAGATGACATCTTTCATTCCTTTTCTATCCCTCCCTTTCCTCACCCTTCTCCAAATGTCTAATTTAAGATTTGTACAGCAGACATTCAATAAATGGTGACTAACTACCAAAATCATGATTCCAAGACTAGTTACATCTCCACCCATAATTAAGTGTAATAGAAAAAAATACAGTTCTATTTAAACAAAACTATCTTAACTTCCATATAAACAACAGACCTAGGAACATGCTATTAGTGTGCAATTCCGAAAGCCTACTCACAGATGGAGAGGATGAAAGGAATACATAAATGACGGGCCACCTCTGTGAGATCTAAATTTGTCACTCATGGAAAGCAGATAAAAACATCCCACTTGTCCTGTGATGCAAGAGACAGATATCGTTTGCAAACTTCCTGACCAACATGCTAGTGGTCTTCATTCTATTTTCTACAAATACCCTTAAAAACATTCTAGGCCTTCTAGGACAGCCTTTTTTTTTTTTTTTTTTTTTTTTTGAGACAGAGTCTCACTCCATCACCCAGGCTGGAGTGCAATGGAACGATCTTGGCTCACTGCAACCTCCGCCTCCCAGGTTCAAGCAATTCTCTTGCCTCAGCCTCCCAAGTAGCTGGGATTACATGCATGCACCTCCACACCCAGCTAATTTTTTTCTTTTGTATTTTTCATAGAGACAGGGTTTTGCCATGTTGGCCAGCCTGGTCTTGAACTTCTGCCCTCAGGTGATCCACCTGCCTCGACTTCGCAAAGTGCTGAGATTACAGGCATCAGCCACCACACCCAGTCTTGTGACTCTTTTAATGACACATGGCTGACAACAATCTTTGTCCTTACAAAGGGCTCTCCTGGGAAAAGCTAACACCTAAGCTTAGTTTTTTTTCCTGGCCTCTTTAGATCATGATGCTTTGACTATTATAAGCTCACCCCCAGCCCCTGCATAACACCTCACAAAAGCACTTTGAGGGCTTAATAAATACCAGCTTACCAAACATTTACAAGTAGTCTTGGGGCTGCTGCATGATGCAAATCATCCAAACAAATTATTTATATTTAATAAGTAATATATAAGGTGTATATATATATATATATACCTTATCATATGTGTGTGTATATATATATACTGTACTAATATATATTATATTTTATATACATATACTTTTTTTGAGACAGGATCTCTTTATGTTGCCCGTGCTGGTCTTGAACTCCTGGTCTCAGGCGATCCTCCTGCCTCAGCCTCCCAAGCAGCTGAGGCCACAGGTGTGCATCATTTTGCCCAGCTTAGCTCAACCACCTATTTGCTCTTTGTGCAATGATTTAAGCCTAGAATCAGATTCTACCACAATAGAATGCCTCTGTAATATCTTTGCACTACAAATGACTATTTAACACAGTGCCCAGTAGAATAAGGATTTAACTTACTGACTGACTAATATGACAAACGTATATCTCATTATTGGTGATAAAACATGCATGACATAATGACAAACCCTGATGCTATCCAGCCACTCTTGAGAAATACAGGTCAACATGCTCCAGGATTTGTTGAACAAGTAATGTAAGAGCCCAGATGTACCGATGGTATTATTTTGATATGGCTGAAACATGTATGTTTTGATAACATCCACCATATTTTGGCAATACCAGGCATAGGTCCTTTCCTTTCAGTGACACTGCAATTGAACAGGTGCTAAGGTCACAACACCAGGAGTCTCTGCAAAGGGGAGGGGAGAGGCAGGCAGCTGTGCAAGATCTTGCTTTTTATCTTAGTGCTGCAATTCCATGGTAATTTTAGGAATTTAACACATATATTTGAGCATATATTAAATTGTGGAAAGCTTGAAATTTCCACAGCATTGTATAAGTACAAAAATTATTTAACATGGTATAAGTATCATTTTTCAAAAATACTAAGGTTAAATGTTTCCATATTCCAAAAGAGATTCTTTATAACTCAACTTTCAAAAACAGAATTTGGGCTCTTCTTCACACTCCACAAATAAAGAGAGAGATTTTAGAAAATATTATGTATGTTAATATGCTACTGCAAAAATACATTAACATTTACTAATAATTTCCTTGTTGTGTAAAGGGTTCATTTAACTCATTTTCAATATTTAATAACGATAGGAAGTTTAATTTTAATTATTTCAGTGTTATATACACCTCCCAACATATACACACAAAATATAGTCTTGGCTCTTCTACAAATCCTTTTAAAAGAGCTTGAAAAAAATCTTGCTAGTGTCTTAAAGTGTACTGCACCTCTTACGTTGGATGTGAGTCCTTAAATATGAAGAATTTTAAGACTAGCTATTCTATTTACCTGAAGATACCTTTATATGGCGTCTAAATTCTGATTTCAGGCTCTAATCATGTCCTTGAAAACCAAAAATTTTTAAAGAGAAGAAGCCGTAATAATTGATTTAGACATGAGGCATATATATGGCCATCTCTCTCTACATATATTTTACTGATCTTAATTACTACATGAGGACTTGTGACTGCTTCAACATCCTATAAGCATCGTCTTCTTTGAAACAGGAGTTACAGATCAGCCATCCTACAGTTGTTAGTGGTGACGGCAACCTGATATTCTTTATTAACTGAACAAAACCCTTAAAACTCGATCCTGTGCTCGAGCCGTAAATGCTGCCTCTGCAGCTGAGACTTGCAGAGGGGCTCTCAGAAAAACAGGAGGACACCCTGTCTGCTCAAGATCGATTTACTCCACAACTGAGAAAGGGCTCACTTTGAAATAAGGATACGTTGCTTGGGGGTTCAGAATTTATGCATCAGTACTTGAGTCTGTGACAATTTTATCGCATGTCCACAAAAACAGAACAATTAAAGTGGCATTCTGACAGGAGTCTAGCTTCTGAAAACCTGACATCTCTACTAAATGATGTGGAATGTATTAAGATCTGGGCAAGCGCATTTTATGTAAAAGTTGAATGGGTTGTATGTTGTGAATTATATATAGTTTTATAGTCACTGAAATCAACCGGTTATAGTCTGTCTCTTCCTGTACTAGACTGAAAAGAATGGAGCAGTCTAGGAAGGCTGGGATTTAAATAAAAGATATTAGATCCTTCTGTTCCCAGGCTGAAACAGGGATTAGAATAACACATCTAAATACCTTAATGTTTTTAGCACAAAAAGCATTAATTTGATACTCTGCTTCCTTGAAATGCTTTATTAAGGCCCCCAAGACCCTCTCAGGAGGGTCTGGCTTCCTCAAAGTTAACATACATGTATTGTTCCCCACTGCAAATTTTACTAGTATTTCAAAACAGTGTGCCTGACCTCTGCTGTGGGGAAGGTGGGAATAGGAATCAGAACTGAGAGGAAAGCTGAGAAGTGTTTGAGTTTTAGTTTTGACATTTCAGAGCAAACTTGTGACTCCTGCAGGACCAGGCATCATGAGCTCATGCACAGCTGAAAATTAATGACAATGGAGATGTTTAATATATTGGATGGTTTTAATCAGGTCTGCCCTTCACCCATCACCTGTGCACAGAACAAAAGGTCATCTGATTACCAATCCCATATCTGCACCAAACTGTAACTTCCTGCACTCTGGAAATAGTGGGTAGGCTATCCAGTTCTGACCTTCACCTCAGTCCTAATCCAAGCAATTAAGAGACCCCAGAGCCACAGGGACAGCAATGGCCAACACCATGTGTGCTTCACACTCAGGCAGGTAGTTTGCAGATTAATACCTCTCTCTCCTTCTTTCTCTTTCTCTCTCTCTCTCTCCCCCCTTCCTTCCTTCCTTTCTTTCTCTCTCTCTTTCTTTCTTAATTTGGAAGTGGAATTTCTTGGGTGGGAAAGGAGGTAATTTACACAAAGCTCTTTCTTCCAAGTAGCATACACACCTTCTAAAACCTAAAGACTGTTTAACAAGCCACTTATTCTAGATCGCAATAGCGGGAAATAATACCGCTTTTCTTTTTCATGATTATATGTGTAAAACTGTTTTAAAAAAAACAGGAGTGGCATTCTACCATTCCAAAAATGGAACATGAAAACGACTTCTAGTGATTCTATATGTCTGCTAATGTCCTGGGGGATGGCAGAGAAAAGATGGACAAACAGATTTCAGATAGATGTGGTGGTGGTGGCAGGTGGATGAATATAGGTACAATGGTCAAACACATGGGGGCCTGCCTATAGACAGGACATGAGCCCCAAGACATTGTGTATCCATAGAAGAAACACATTTTTTATAGCTAATTATAATAGTAGTTGACATAATCTAATGTAAAGGTTATTTTGCAACTTGTTTTTCTAATTGATTAATACCATCATAATAGCACTTCCTTGGACAAAGTCTGATCTGAAATGTGGTTGGCTATGTGCTTCTGTCTCCATAATTAGGCTACGAGGTACTTGGTGTTAGGGACTTGTTTCACTCATCTTTAGACCTTTAGCATCATACACAATAGGTAACAAACAAATATTTGTTGAATTGCCCATGTTTTTGCAATGGTTTTTTGGACTTAAAACACAGCTCTTTTTTCTTTCTCCTCCTCAATTGTTTCCATTTCATGTTCGAGGACACACTTATCATATGAAATGAGTAATGATCATCGTGTAGTTTTTGATCAAAAGAGGTGAAAGATTAAGGCTATGAGTTTATTACATCCCCTGTTCAGAGAAGCCAAATCCTAACTTTTGACTCTACCTGGTAGCTATTCAGTACAGAGCAAATTAACACGAGGACAGCCGTGTTTATCAGGTTACCTCATTTTGGAGGTTAACAGTGGCAACCTAAACATCAAGTATGGCATTGTGGTGGCTTCATGGGTGGGGTCAATACTGCCAACACCTGCCTCACTCACCTGGGCTGGAAGCTGCAGCATGGAGCCAGCAGGACCCTGTGCCTTCAGAGCAGAGCTAGTCACTGAGCTCAGAAAGGAGATAAAGGCCAGAGTGAACCAGACACACAACCGCCTGGATTGGGGGGGTACAAAGCGGGAGTTGAGAATGAAGAAAGTTCCAGCCATGAAACTTGAGAAATGAGGAGTTTGGGGGTCAGGAACACATATAACAGGGGCTCTCAGCTGACTGAGAAAAGGGTTTTACTTCTCATGCTGTAAAGGTCTTGAAATATCATGCCTGTGCCTTACAATTACACTCACTTCTCAGCCGAATACGGGAGTCATCAACCCAACTGCGACTGAGTGTGACAGAGAGGTTAAGGCAGTGGAGTAGCAAGCAGCCTGGCAGAGAACACCCTCTCTTCTAAGCGTGCGTGCACGCGCACACACACACACACACACATAGTATATCGTTACATTGAACTGGCACATGGATAGAATTTAAAGCAGTGACAACTTTGGTGTTGTAATCTTTTCCCCAAACCATGTAACAAAATGACCTGCCATCCACTTAGATGAGAGTGACTCAGCTTCCAGGGCACAGTGGCAAGTGCATGCTAGGTCTTGGGGCTCTGGTGATAGAAAGGTGAGGAAAGCACGCGTGTGTCCACCGGAGCCACAGGGAGCGATGCTTTTTCTTTTTCTCCTATGGCCATCCTCTCACATGGCACAAGGTCCAGACCAGATTCTGTGACCAATGGTCCGAGGTGATAAAAACCAACATGTGAGGAAAAGCCTTTATGATCCTGTGGGCTACTTGGAAAATTCCACCCTCCTCCAGCACCCCATCCCCTGGAGAGTAGGTGTATTGTCTCCCCTAGAGGTTTAGTGTATGCTGTGGGGAAGGAGAAAAGAACTCAGGCGATGGCCATTAACAAATTAACGAGGGGGAAGGGTGGGGAACGAACGCGCTGAGCGAGCAGGATTCACGGGATGAGATGCACAGGGGCTCCCTGCCTCTTCTTAACCAGACGGACCCCCTCCCTTGTCCTCTTTTTCCTCCTCTGTGAAGAGACCAATGAGGAGGATTTCTAATGTGCCTTAAGCCAAAGTCTATGCTTTTAAGTTGAAAACAAAAATAAGGGATTCAGTAATGATAATGATAGGGGCAGCAGCAAGTGCTGATTTGGCACATACCATTTGATCATCAGTAACTGGGCTAAGTGCTTTCCACGCACTGGCTGCTTTAATCCTAAGCACAACTCTGCAAAATTGGTGCTGTTATTCTCTCCATTTTACAGGTGAGAAAACCCAGCTCAGAAAGATTGACAGAGTGTGCCAGAAGTCACAACCTAACAAGTGGCCAAGACAAGACTAAACACAAGCAAGTGTCTTCTTGCTCCAGGCTCCACACCCTCACCCACTCTATTACATTCTTTGATTTCTTCAAAACACACATCTGGAAGCTTTCACATAGTTCTGCTGAGCAACTGGGCCGTGGGTGGGAGACAGAACACAGGTACCACAGCTTCCACTCCCAACACGGTAAGAATCCAGCAGAGGAGCCACGACCACACCACTTCACTCCAGCCTGGACGACAGAGCAAGACACTGTCTCAAAAAAAAAAAAAGAATCCAACAGTTACCTAATCCTCCAATTCACAGTTTTCTGCTTATAATATGGGGACACCGCCATTGCCATCTGCTTCACAAGATAACCATGAAAACTGAATAAATGATAAAGATGGATGAAAGGTGAAAAAACCTATCCTGGCTGCTACCTGGAGTAGGTGCCGCTGCTGCATGCTATCCTGGAGCACCATCCCCCCGCCTCTGTGAGGACACCATCCAGGCTGAGAGCTAGTGCTGGCTGGGAGTGCCCTTCCCCTCTCAGCTCCTGGCTTTAAGGCCTCTCAAGGTCTTCAGGACAGAGGTGGGAAGAGAAACAAGAAAAGAAGAAAGTCTTGGCTGACGTGTCCCTGTTTGAATTTATCTCTCTTCCCTTCAAGTCCACTGTCTACGTGTCAAATTCTGTATGGTCTGTCATCTGGGGTTGGAGTGCAGTGGTGTGATCTCGGCTGCCCGCAATCTCCGCCTCCCAGGTTCAAGCAATTCTCCTACCTCAGCCTACCAAGTGGCTGGGATTATACGCGCCCACCACCACGCCCAGCTAATTTTTTCGTATTTTTAGTAGAGACGGGGTTTCATCATGTTGGCCAGGCTGGTCTCAAACTCCTGACCTCATGATTTGCCCACCTCAGCCTCTCAAAGTGCTGGGATTACAGGAATGGGCCACCGTGCTCGGCCTGGGGTTTCTTTATATATCAACCTATTATATTATATTACATATTCACACTAAAATTATCACTCACTGAATATAAATAACACAAATAAGATTGTAAGTTCCTACAGGAAAAAGATTATGTCTTCATTTTTAAACTGCCCCTACATCCAACAGAATGCTTTGCACACAATGGCTACCGCCAATTTTGCCTATGTGAATGAGATTGCAGCAATAATGGGAACAGTTTTGATAAGCAGTATGAGGGCCGCAGGACACAGGCGGGTTTGGAGATGGAATGAATCAGGAATGAAGAAGGAACTTTGGCAGGGTCAGTACACCTCCCTTTCTGTAGCTTTGTCCCTGGGTGAAGCTGGGAGCTACAGTGGAGAGGGCCTGCCTCTGGAGGTGGAATTGTGATAGTACCATCATTTGTCTTGATTGATTAGAACTGTACATTTAGCTCAACCTGACCTGATGCCCTAAAACAGTATCAGCTGTTCACAAGAATAAATTACAAACATATGAATATGTGCAACTGTCACAAACATTGTCTCCCCAAGCAATGTCCAACACAGCAAAGTGATTCTTTTCCATTCATGTGCTGGAAGTAGTTTTTCCTCTTACTCTTATCTCCAACAACAACAAAAAGCCCAAAAAACAAATCAGCAAATAATCCAATCAAGGTGCAATTAGTATAAGTGGAAGTCTAGAAACAGTTTTTCATTAAGAAAATTGACAGAAATTGACATAAAATAAATTTTGAAAAAGCCTATGTAAAATAACACCAGACAATTAACAAGTGGAAAACAGAACCATCCACTCCAATAGAAGACCATTTTTCTTAGCCTAAAATCCTAATTTATATAATTATTCTCTACCATAATAATCTGTCTTTTGCTACGTTAAAAAACAGAAGTACTTTTTCTCTGAAATGATTCTTAAATATTATAAAAATTAAATTAAAAATGGGATTTTTTGCTTTATATTTGACTAGAACAATTTCTTAAAATGAGCTAACACCACTCTGTTTTTCGACATCAGATAATTCTCCAAGATTCCCTTAGTTACATGGGGCTATATTTGCCCTATAAACTTCTAACTAGAGTTCTTCTAAATTGAAGGTATTAATTTCCAGTCAAAGGAAAATGTTTCAACATTATTGAAAAGAGAGTTTTGACTGGCTTCCAAGAAGCTATTTGTAGCTCATATCAGTAAAACCTCAAAAAAAAAAAAAATCACATATTTTTTTTTCCATCTAAAATGTTTAAAAGGTGAAGTTTTCCTAAAATGCAAACAGAAAGCCATTCCTTCCTGTAACGACAACTGCTAAGTCTGGGCAGCCGGCATAGTGGCATGCCTGCTCTGTTCAGGGCCAGGGCCAGGGCCAGTTCATTCTTTGTCAGTTTTCTTTGTACATTTTAGGATTCTTTATCAGCATGTAATGAAGCTCAGGTCATTAGCAGAACAAAGAAAAATATATTAAACAACCCAGCTATGCAGATGGCAACAAACTAGTCAACCCACATAAATACACCAGGCAATTAAGGGAGATGTGCAGAGATAGCCTATGGCCTCCAAGGCGTTACGCAGTGATAAGGCAGGGCTATCCATCTTGACTGAGCAAACGGTATCTGCAGTGCCTAACGGCTCATTAAGTCACACAGACACTAAGTCACACAGACACCATGCTAAGTGCAAGGGCTGCAATTTCTTTGAAAGTCCTTCAGTGAATGAAGGAGAGGAAAAGCATACATGGATGTTGGCTTAATACACTTTAACAGTAATTAGGAAATAGCCATTTTCTATTTCTTCCAGATGCTATGTTAGTGACAGAAACAGACTTTTCCTTAACTCTGGGGGCTGCGTTTTGACACAAGTGGTGTTTGTCTTTTGTGTGCACCCCAAGCACTCAGGATACTGAGACCCTTCCACAATCAGGGAGCAACACATGGCTCTCACGTGGCTGCCAGTTCCAAAGACAAAATATCTCCAAAAGAGAAGCTGGGAAGGACATCATTGAGCTGAGGAGCCATCCCTCCAGGTTGAGGATAATTTTCCCTCTGTGATCGCCCTGCAATACCAGCACCATGTTTGCTGTTTTCCCAGCATAGCCCTGGTGGTGTTCATCTCAATAGCTGGCATGGAGCTGGCACTCAGAGAGTATTTGTGGACTGACCTACCGCACTAGAATGAGATTCTCAAATTTGCAGCTATGCATTGCTGTACTCTGTAGAAAGGCAAACAGAGGACTGTATGCAACAAAGGGAGGGGAAGCCAATAACCACACAAGCCAGAGCGTCTGGCCAACATTCACATGAGTCAGCACTGAGCTGGGAGCTGGAAATAAGCTAGAAATGGCTTTATAAAGGATTGTGGGTCGAGCCAAAGGGCAGCTGTGGGACCACACCCTGTAAGTGTTGGCGCTTGGTTTGTGAGCTCCCACTTCCCGGATTCCCCTGCTACTTTTGCTCATACAGTGTTCTTGGACATGCTGTTGGCCACCAGGCTACCCTTTCTCTGATCAGCAGTGCCCCATGCCCATTCCTCCACTCTGCCCTGTCTGTCCCTCCTCTTGGCACAAGAGCTTAAGGGCCCAGCTTGCTGAAGGAGACTGAGGGAGGGCACAAAGACCCCACAGCAGCCAGCGCTGGTGGTGCCCCCCAGTACTCCACACTCCAAGAGGGGAGAGATGACCTATTTATAAATCACCCCAGTAAAAACTGCTATCACACGTAGCTCAAAGACACACTAGAGGGTGGTGAGGAAAGGTAAGGAGGAGAGTTAGAAAGAAAAATCAGAGGAGACTTGCCATGAGCTAGTTCTAAGACCATGGATAGAGATGCTGAACCAAAACCAGCCAAAAAGAATCTGAGGTGGAGGAAACACTTTGAACAGAGTTTGGCAACAACAAAGTAGACTAATATTACATAATGCTGATGTGTGGGCAAACAAGCACTGGCCAGGATTTAGGGGCTGCATTGAGCTATGCTTGCACCGCCACTGCACTCCAGCCTGGGCAACATAGTGAGACCCTGTCTCTAAACACAAAACAAAACAAAAAACCATGCAGTCAGCACATGTCCATTCTTCCAGAACAATACATTTTACATCTACTGCACTCTCAAGGACCTGCTGATGAACAATAAGCTAGTGACTGTGCCTATGACCTTGTCTATTTATCCATTTACTTTCTTAAGATAAATTTCTTTTTTTTTAGAGTCTCACTCTGTCGCCCAGGCTGGAGTGCAAGAGTATGATCTCGGCTCACTGCAACCTTTTCCCGGGTTCAAGCAATTCTCCTGCCTCAGTCCCCCAAGTAGCTAGGACTACAGCGGCATGCCACCACTCCTGGCTAATTTTTGTATTTGTAGTAGAGATGGGGTTTCACCATGTTGGCCAGGCTGGTCTTGAACTCCTGACCCCAAGTGATCCGCCTGCCTCAACCTCCCAAAGTGTTGGGATTACAGGCGTGAGCCACTGCGCCTGGGCTCTTAGGATAAATTCCTTAGGATAAATAACCAAGCTGCCTATTTAGAAGTTATGCACATGTAAAATTTGTATTCAGATTGCCTTTATGTAGGATTGCACCAATATATATGCCCATTGGTACTCTCTTGCCTTGGCCCCCCAAAGTGCTGGGATTATAGGCATGAGCCTGAACCACTGCGCCTGGCCCTCACTACCTATCGTTGAATGAAGAAAGCAAATTACAACAGTACATGTAACAGTAGCATCCAATTTTAGACACATACGAGATGTATACATACATATACATGCAGCAATAAAACTTCAGGAGAAAATGATTTAGAAAGTGGTTATCTCTGATTTGGGTGTATTATTCCTTCATTTTATTCTTTCTGCTTATATTATTAATATAAATTACTTTTGTAAAGAAAAAGAAAGTAAGTTATTAAAAGCAGTGTAAATACAATTCAGGCCAGGCTTAATCCCAGCACTGTGGGAGGCCAAACTCCTGGGCTTAGGTGGGAGGACTGCTTGAGCCCAAAAGTTCAAGACCAGCCTGGGCAACATAGCGAGACCTTGTCTCTACAGAAAATTTTAAAATTAGCCAGTCATGGCAATCACACCTGTAGTCCCAGCTACTCAGGAGGCTGAGGCAGGAAGATCGCTTGAATCCAGGAGTTGGAGGCTGTAGTGAGCCATGACTGTGCTCGGGTGATAGAGTGAGACCCTGTCTCTTAAAAGAAAAAAAAAAATCATAAAATAAAATAAATAAAAAATAAATACACTTCAAGGTTTCACTCAATTTTAAAGCTTTACAATCCTTGCCTAAAATGTAGCCATTTCAGTGATGCTACATTACAGGATATTTCCGTCATAACTTTCCAAGTACAAGGTATTTGAAGAAGTCCTAGAAAACAAGATGTTGCCATTTCTTTGCACTGCGCCTTTACCCTTCTGGTAGGCACTGCAGCCAAGCTGCTTATTACAGTCTGGGGCCCTCAGGGCATCTGTTGACGAGGTTGAATTCAAAGTAAGCCAAGGTATGGGAGGTTGACTTAGTTACTTTCAAATAACCACAGAGAATCTCCTTGTAGGAGACTCAGGAAACCCACCAAATAAATCACGTTTGCACAACAAGCTAAATTTTATCAGGAAAATGGAGCCTTTGTCCACCAAAGACAGCAGTACTAGCTGTGAGCCCACGGGCACCTTTGTCATTGAGGCTCCCAAGCTCTCTGTGAGTGCTCTCATACACTGTGGTGCTTAAAACCTCCAAGATTGCAGCTCCCTGTTGGACCCTGGACAGAGAACAACACAATCTCCGGCTTTAAACATGGCTATGTTGTCACTAGGAATACTTTAGTGAACTGTACGTGTAATTCCAAAAAGATTTCTATTTTTTTCCCCAAGCAACTCTTTCAAAATAGAAGTTTTGTATACATCGAGCAGAAGACTTTTCTTTGCAAGCTTTTTGATGCCTATGTGCTCGTATAAACTCGATGCCAAAACTACACATATGAGGTACCCACCGACAGGGCCCCCAGGCTCCCCACACTTCCTCCCTATTACTCGAACACACTCATTTCTAGAATCCCATCACGTGGTGGGGAGAAAGGCCCTGCTGAACTGAAAGTATCTATGGTGCTCCCAAAGCTGGGCTGAAACCACCGGCCTTTGGAATGGGAGCTGGGCAGAGCAACATGGAAGCAGGTGGGAGTCAGAGTCCGGGGGATGGCTGTGGAGAGGGAGGCTGCTTCAGTGTGGGGGTGGGCACAGTGTATAGCCCAAAACTAGAGACAGATGAGAGTAACCAAGGAAGAGGGAGCACTAGCAGAGGGAAACTGCCCACAGTTAGGGCCCATGTTCCTGGCTTTGGTCACTCTACACACAGGTGTGTACTATTTTATTTGGTCTCCTGAAAAGTCTAGCGACTACTCTGAGAAATGCAGCCTGCTCTGCCTGGGTCAGGAGCTGCTGTCTGGACACTGGCCTGTCTTCCACACGAACTGGACTGGTGACCCTTCAGGGAGGACTTCACCAAAGTTCTCCTTACTGTGGCTTTAGAGGGACACAAATAAGTAAATAAATATTGAGACAATCAGATGATTTCTGAAGATGAACTTCTTTGTTTCATATGCAAACAGGAGCTCATATACATGCAAATAATTCTCCTTCTTTGTTTTTTTGTTTTGTTTCGTTTTGTTTTTTAGAGATGTGGTCTTGCTATGTTGCCCAGGCTGGACTCAAACTCCTGGGCTGAAGCAATCCCCCATCTCAGCCTCCTAAGTAGCCAGGACTAGTGAGTGGTACGTGCCACCATGCCTGGCCAAGTAATTATTTTAAAAACAAACTTAGATGTCAACAATTAGAAACTAAAGAGACAACGTGACAGTTATCATCAGTCATTCGTTCTACTCTATAGTGACCAGAATGTCCCATTTTAACTTCCTTTCCAGTTTTAAAGAAAATCGGAAGGAACACAAGTTGGCTGCTGCCTGTCTACACTGCAGCCTTGGTCTGCTCCTAAGGTAAAGCGGCCCCACTCTTTCTTAAATTCCTCCCATCCCCCTGGCCCCAGGAACAGCCTAAGCTCTGTAGCTGCTCACTCAAGGGGCTTCCTGACTGCCCCCACCTAGCACAGCCTCCTGCTCTGACATCGAAGTGACAATGCCTGCGTCATGATTCCCTGCTGCCTACACCCCCTCCTCACCCACATTCCCACTGCTCTGCTTTTCTCCAGACAAAATCTGCACCGCAAACTCCCTCGCATCTGGACTCCCCTCAGCTAACTTCGGCTCTATCCTGAAGACCACCTCCAGTGTCGCCTCCTTCCTGGCGGGGTCCTCTGATGCTTCTCCCATCTCCGTCAGGCCCTCCTTCCCCTCTGCCAGCTTCACTTGCCCCTCCTCCACTCTCTTCCCATCAGAATACTCAGCCCATGCCCAGAAATCACCATTTCCAGGCCTGTCTTCCTGGAAGGACTAATTCCTGCAAGGCAAAGATCTGTTCTCTTCAGCATCGGCAGTGCCTCCCAAATGCCTGGCCCACCTGCTGCCGATAGTTAGAAATGTGTCAACTCTTATTTCACGGAAGACAGAAAAACAACCTAAGGATCCACAATTTCATGTTAGTCAAAACTATTCTGCTATCTGCGATCTCAATTGCCATTATAATTTCACTGTCCTCTCACTACAAGCCATGGTGAAGATACACATTTCGCCTCTCCAACTTCATAGAAATGTCCACTGATTTTAATCTCCACATACTGTTATTGAAATGCCTATGTGTATATACATGGTGGTGATGGGGGGCACTCTTTACAAATACTAAAAACACTAAAATAAAAAGGAGAAAAAAACATTTTGAAAATGCTATAACCCAAACCAGAATAACTGCTAATACAAACAGGCCCCTTCCCAAATGTAAGTGGGTCACAAGTAATGGCTCACCTCAAAGTGGCCGCAGCAACACTGTTTACTCTCCATTTGGGGCTTAAAAGCATTTTAGTTGATGAACAGGCCCTGAAGCAGAAACATCTAAACCCATGCTAATGCCCAGCAGAGCAGTAACTTCTTTTGATTAATTTACCAGTACTGAAAGCACAAGAAAGAGATCAAACCGCATTCTGCACTAAACAATTAAACAAGCAGCCATGCCTCCAGTATGGTGTGCGTCAGGATGAAAGCTGGATGGGGTCGAATGAAAAAGCAACAAATATCTTACATTGATTAATGCTTATACAATTTTTTTCCCCTTAAATGTCATAACATTTCATTCAATGCTCAAACCAAAGAGCTTATGTAACATTTAAAACAAAAAAAGAGTTCCAAAAGCCTAAGAAAATTCAGATGTGTCCTGAGGAGAAAAATCAGGTCATTCCAAACAGTTCTAAAGAACATTCAAAATACTTTGGCAGCACTGACCAATTTGCTGAAATATTTTCAACATGAAACAGCATAGGGGAAAAATCCTATCATCTCCTTTCATCGAAAAATATTTTTTCTGCTATGAGTGAAATTGTTCTTAATTTAAACTAGCCCATTCACAATGTCCAATACTATCTATACACACTGTTTTGGAAACCCAGAGCTTAAACAAATATGATGATACAAATATATCTCTACTTAGTAATTTTTTTCTCAAATTGGAATTTAAACCATACTGTGATTCCTAAATCAGAATGAACTACAAATGTTAGTACTTAACCCCTATAGATTTTCTGAATGATTGGCTGAATGAATTTTCTAAAAACCAATAAATGTCTTTGTAATAAAACAAAACTTATATACTTGTAGAAAAATATCTGAACAAAGCCAGCTAAAAACGTCAGCTTATTGGAAAGTCAAACTTGGTGCATTTTACATCCCTGAAGAACATTTCTTGGTAATTCAATGTTATTTTAGTCAATGTGTTGGCATGTCTTTGGGCTACTCACTGCAACTCTGTCCTAATCGGTAAAATGGAGCTGATCCACACTTTGGGGGATTTTAAAGATTAAATGAAATTGTATCTATAAAGCACACATCCTGACATCCTGAAACTCTTCCCTAAACAAACCCCTCTCCATGCATTGTATCCCCAGGCGATGCTAAACCCCTTGCAGAGCTTTTGGTCTACTTAGCGCACCTCCACATGTATAACTCCTCTTCCATGACTGAGCTTACCTCCTCCACTCCAGCACATACTGTTCTGTAAGAGTTATCAGGTGCTCATCATCACTGGCCATCAGAGAAATGCAAATCAAAACCACAGTGAGATACCATCTCACACCAGTTAGAATGGCCATCATTAAAAAATCAGGAAACAACAGGTGCTGGAGAGGATGTGGAGAAATAGGAACACTTTTACACTGTTGGTGGGACTGTAAACTAGTTCAACCATTGTGGAAGGCAGTGTGGCGGTTCCTCAGGGATCTAGAACTAGAAATACCATTTGACCCAGCCATCCCATTGCTGGGTATATACCCAAAGGACTATAAATCATGCTGCTGTAAAGACATATGCACACGTATGTTTATTGCGGCACTATTCACAATAGCAAAGACTTGGAACCAACCCAAACGTCCAACAACGATAGACTGGATTAAGAAAATGTGGCACATATACACTATGGAATACTATGCAGCCATAAAAAATGATGAGTTCATGTCCTTTGTAGGGACATGGATGAAACTGGAAACCATCATTCTCAGTAAACTATCGCAAGGACAAAAAACCAAACACTGCATGTTCTCACTCATAGGTGGGAATTGAACAATGAGAACTCATGGACACAGGAAGGGGAACATCACACTCCGGGGACTGTTGTGGGGTTGGGGGAGAGGGGAGGGACAGCATTAGGAGATATACCTAATGCTAAATGACGAGTTAATGGGTGCGGGAAATCAACATGGCACACGTATACATATGTAACAAACCTGCACATTGTGCACATGTACCCTAAAACCTAAAGTATAATAAAAAAAAAAAGAGTTATCAGGTATGTGGAAGACATGAAACAAACATGAATAAAAGGACCCACAGGATACCATTTGCTACATCTGCCAAACAGTTCGAATTGAAGCCCTTTATATTTTCAAACTCTTATGTGGAAAGACCACAAAAATTTGGAAATGGAACACTGCAAACTGACTTCTCTACTAACCTTCTCACAATACTTATGAAGACGTGAGCCCAAGGAGCACGGCAGATGAGGCCTGTTTGCCTGCTCAAGTGCTATGGCTCTAATAGATACGAATCCTCTATTACTGCTATTGAATAAATAAATGAATTGTAGCTGAGATAGACCTAACTTTCCACTGATCCCTACTTCCAGTTTTCTTATATGTATACAGGAAAACAAAAATTTGCTATTTTAGATCTTTCCAAAGACAGTGACACCCTCCCTTAGAAAATAATTTAAAAACCCTTGGATGAGGTCAGGAAACACAAGGAAAAGGAGCTCTCACTTTGCAGAGGAAGCAGAGGCTCGCAGGACAGAATGACCACAGGTTCTGTGTTTCCCCGCAGCGCAGTGAAACATATCCTATCGAAGAAGCTTTGATCGCGGGGGCCTTTTGAAAGCACGGGCCAAAAAGCTGGAGATAATCTACCACAATGTTCAACATATAAAATTAAGAATGACCTATGAATTATTCCACACTGATTTTGACTCTGGTTATAAAAATTGGCTTTCACACTGACCTGTTTATATGGCTCAGTCTTCAACGCACTTTTCTCTAAACACTTCAGCTAGAATCGACAGATTTTTAGGTCTTGAGCCAAGGCATTGTTGTTGCTGTTGGGGCATGAATAACGTCCATCCAGGGAAGAGAAGGTGCTGGTCCAGTTTCCTTTTAGTGTGGGATCACCAGCTTTCCCACAAATGAGCAGGAAACATAATAGACTCAACCTGGGTTAATTGTTTCCTAACTATAAGGCAATTTCACAAATATTTGAACCTACTATACAGAGTAACCTCAAATATTTACCTACAAAAACACCATTACATACATAGAAAGGACCACAGAAGTCCTTCCACATTCAAATTCAAATTCTTTAATCAGCTTCATTCGGCAGAACTTTATTTGCCTACGTGCTAGACTCCCTGTTCTCATTTCCCAAGTTAAATATCCAGTGAGATGCACAGCCCTTGCCATCCATCTATCCTGCTTTAAGTTCATGTCAGTGTGCAAATTCCTAAAGACATCCTGAGAGCCATGAACAAGACTTCCTTCTTTTCACGACAGTTTTGGGGGTTTGGGAGTTTTTTGGGGGTGGGACGTCTTGAGTTGGCTTTATCATCAGTTTATTTTTTTTATTATTATTATACTTTAGGTTTTAGGGTACATGTGCACAATGTGCAGGTTTCTTACATATGAATCCAGGTGCCATGTTGATTTGCTGCACCCATTAACTCGTCATTTAGCATTAGGTGTATCTCCTAATGCTGTCCCTCCCCCCTCCCCCCAACCCACAACAGTCCCCAGAGTGTGATGTTCCCCTTCCTGTGTCCATGAGTTCTCATTGTTCAATTCCCACCTATGAGTGAGAACATGTGGTGTTTGGTTTTTTGTCCTTGCGATAGTTTACTGAGAATGATGGTTTCCAGCTTCATCCATGTCCCTACAAAGGACATGAACTCATCATTTTTTATGGCTGCATAGTATTCCATAGTGTATATGTGCCACATTTTCTTAATCCAGTCTATCGTTGTTGGACATTTGGGTTGGTTCCAAGTCTTTGCTATTGTGAATAGTGCCGCAATAAACATACGTGTGCATGTGTCTTTATAGCAGCATGATTTATAGTCCTTTGGGTATATACCCAGTAATGGGATGGCTGGGTCAAATGGTATTTCTAGTTCTAGATCCCTGAGGAATCACCACACTGACTTCCACAATGGTTGAACTAGTTTACAGTCCCACCAACAGTGTAAAAGTGTTCCTATTTCTCCACATCCTCTCCAGCACCTGTTGTTTCCTGACTTTTTAAAGATCACCATTCTAACTGGTGTGAGATGGTATCTCATTGTGGTTTTGATTTGCATTTCTCTGATGGCCAGTGATGATGAGCATTTTGTCATGTGTTTTTTGGCTGCATAAATGTCTTCTTTTGAGAAGTGTCTGTTCATGTCCTTCGCCCACTTTTTGATGGGGTTGTTTGTTTTTTTCTTGTAAATTTGTTTGAGTTCATTGTAGATTCTGGATATTAGCCCTTTGTCAGATGAGTAGGTTGCAAAAATTTTCTCCCATTCTGTAGGTTGCCTGTTCACTCTGATGGTAGTTTCTTTTGCTATGCAGAAGCTCTTTAATTTAATTAGATCCCATTTGTCAATTTTGGCTTTTGTTGCCATTGCTTTTGGTGTTTTAGACATGAAGTCCTTGCCCATGCCTATGTCCTGAATGGTATTGCCTAGGCTTTCTTCTAGGGTTTTTATGGTTTTAGGTCTAACATGTAAGTCTTTAATCCATCTTGAATTAATTTTTGTATAAGGTGTAAGGAAGGGATCCAGTTTCAGCTTTCTACATATGGCTAGCCAGTTTTCCCAGCACCATTTATTAAATAGGGAATCCTTTCCCCATTGCTTGTTTTTGTCAGGTTTGTCAAAGATCAGATAGTTGTAGATATGCAGCATTATTTCTGAGGGCTCTGTTCTGTTCCATTGATCTATGTCTCTGTTGTGGTACCAGTACCATGCTGCTTTGGTTACTGTAGCCTTGTAGTATACTTTGAAGTCAGGTAGCGTGATGCCTCCAGCTTTGTTCTTTTGGCTTAGGATTGACTTGGCGATGCGGGCTCTTTTTTGGTTCTATATGAACTTTAAAGTAGTTTTTTCCAATTCTGTGAAGAAAGTCATTGGTAGCTTGATGGGGATGGCAATGAATCTATAAATTACCTTGGGCAGTATGGCCATTTTCATGATATTGATTCTTCCAACCCATGAGCATGGAATGTTCTTCCATTTGTTTGTATCCTCTTTTACTTCATTGAGCAGTGGTTTGTAGTTCTCCTTGAAGAGGCCCTTCACATCCCTTGTAAGTTGGATTCCTAGGTATTTTATTCTCTTTGAAGCAATTGTGAATGGGAGTTCACTCATGATTTGGCTCTCTGTTTGTCTGTGATTGGTGTACAAGAATGCTTGTGATTTTTATACATTGATTTTGTATCCTGAGACTTTGCTGACGTTCCTAATCAGCTTAAGGAGATTTTGGGCTGAGACAATGGGGTTTTCTAGATATACAATCATGTCATCTGCAAACAGGGACAATTTGACTTCCTCTTTTCCTAATTGAATATCCTTTATTTCCTTTTCCTGCCTGATTGCTCTGGCCAGAACTTCCAGCACTATGTTGAATAGGAGTGGTGAGAGAGGGCATCCCTGTCTTGAGCCAGTTTTCAAAGGGAATGCTTCCAGTTTTTGCCCATTCAATATGATATTGGCTGTGGGTTTGTCATAGATAGCTCTTCTTATTTTGAGATATGTCTCATCAATACCTAATTTACTGAAAGTTTTTAGCATGAAGGGTTGTTGAATTTTGTCAAAGGCCTTTTCTGCATCTATTGAGATAATCACGTGGTTTTTGTCTTTGGTTCTGTTTATATGCTGGATTACATTTATTGATTTGTGTATGTTGAACCAGCCTTGCATCCCAGGGATGAAGCCCACTTGATCATGGTGTATAAGCTTTTTGATGTGCTGCTGGATTCGGTTTGCCAGTATTTTATTGAGGATTTTTGCATCAATGTTCATCAAGGATATTGGTCTGAAATTCTCTTTTTTGGTTATGTCTCTGCCAGGCTTTGGTATCAGGATGATGCCGGCCTCATAAAATGTGTTAGGGAGGATTCCCTCTTTTTCTATCGATTGGAATAGTTTCAGAAGGAATGGTACCAGTTCCTCCTTGTACCTCTGGTAGAATTCAGCTGTGAATCCATCAGGTCCTGGACTCTTTTTGGTTGGTACGCTATTGATTATTGCCACAATTTCAGAGCCTGTTATTGGTCTATTCAGAGATTCAACTTCTTCCTGGTTTAGTCTTGGGAGGGTGTATTTGTCGAGGAATCTATCCATTTCTTCTAGATTTTCTAGTTTATTTGCATAGAGGTACTTGTAGTATTCTCTGATGGTAGATTGTATTTCTGTGAGATCGGTGGTGATAACCCCTTTTTCATTTTTTATTGCATCTATTTGATTCTTCTCTCTTTTCTTCTTTGTTAGTCTTGCTAGCGGTCTATCAATTTTGTTGATCTTTTCAAAAAAACAGCTCTTGGATTCATTAATTTTTTGAAGGGTTTTTTGTGTCTCTATTTCCTTCAGTTCTGCTCTGATTTTAGTTATTTCTAGCCTTCTGCTAGCTTTTGAATGTGTTTGCTCTTGCTTTTCTAGTTCTTTTAATTGTGATGTTAGGGTGTCAATTTTGGATCTCTCCTGCTTTCTCTTGTGGGCATTTAGTGCTATAAATTTCCCTCTACACACTGCTTTGAATGTGTCCCAGAGATTCTGGTATGTTGTGTCTTTGTTCTCGTTGGTTTCAAAGAACATCTTTATTTCTGCCTTCATTTCATTATGTACCCAGTAGTCATTCAGGAGCAGGTTGGTCAGTTTCCATGGAGTTGAGTGGTTTTGAGTGAGTTTCTTAATCCTGAGTTCTAGTTTGATTGCACTGTGGTCTGAGAGACAGTTTGTTATAATTTCTGTTCTTTTACATTTGCTGAGGAGAGCTTTACTTCCAACTACATGGTCGATTTTGGAATAGGTGTGGTGTGGTGCTGAAAAAAATGTATATTCTGTTAATTTGGGGTGGAGAATTCTGTAGATGTCTATTAGGTCCACTTTGTGCAGAGCTGAGTTCAATTCCTGAATATCATTGTTAACTTTCTGTCTCGTTGATCTGTCTAATGTTGACAGTGGGGTGTTAAAATCTCCCATTATTATTGTGTGGGAGTTTAAGTCCCTTTGTAGGTCACTGAGGACTTGCTTTATGAATCTGGGTGCTCCTGTGTTGGGTGCATATATATTTAGGATAGTTAGCTCTTCTTGTTGAATTGATCCCTTTACCATTATGTAATGGCCTTCTTTGTCTCTTTTGATCTTTGTTGGTTTAAAGTCTATTTTATCAGAGACTAGGATTGCAGCCCCTGCCTTTTTTGTTTTCCATTTGCTTGATAGATCTTCCTCCATCCCTTTATTTTGAGTCTATGTGTGTCTCTGCACGTGAGATGGGTTTCCTGAATACAGCACACTGATGGGTCTTGACTTCTTATCCAGTTTGCCAGTCTGTGTCTTTTAATTGAAGCATTTATCCCATTTACATTTAAAGTTAATATTGTTATGTGTGAATTTGATCCTGTCATTATGATGTTAGCTGGTTATTTTGCTCGTTAGTTGATGCAGTTTCTTCCTAGCCTCGATGGTCTTTACAATTTGGCATGTTTTTGCAGTGGCTGGTACCAGTTGTTCCTTTCCATGTTTAGTGCTTCCTTCAGGAGCTCTTTTAGGGCAGGCCTGGTGGTGACAAAATCACTCAGCGTTTGCTTGTCTGTAAAGTATTTTATTTCTCCTTCACTTATGAAGCTTAGTTTGGCTGGATATGAAATTCTGGGTTGAAAATTCTTTTCTTTAAGAATGTTGAATTGCAGCCCCCACTCTCTTCTGGCTTGTAGAGTTTCTGCCAAGAGATCCGCTGTTAGTCTGATGGGCTTCCCTTTGTGGGTAACCCAACCTTTCTCTCTGGCTGCCCTTAACATTTTTTCCTTCATTTCAACTTTGGTGAATCTGACAATTATGTGTCTTGGAGTTGCTCTTCTCGAGGAGTATCTTTGTGGCGTTCTCTGTATTTCCTGAATCTGAATGTTGGCCTGCCTTGCTAGATTGGGGAAGTTCTCCTGGATAATATCTTGCAGAGTGTTTTCCAACTTGGTTCCATTCTCCCCGTCATTTTCAGGTACACCAGTCAGACGTAGATTTGGTCTTTTCACATAGTCCCAAATTTCTTGGAGGCTTTGTTTGTTTCTTTTTATTCTTTTTTCTCTAAACTTCCCTTCTCACTTCATTTCATTCATTTCATCTTCCATCACTGATACCCTTTCTTCCCGTTGATTGCATCGGCTCCTGAGGCTTCTGCAATCTTCGCGTAGTTCTCGAAATTTGGCTTTCAGCTCCATCAGCTCCTTTAAGCCCTTCTCTCCATTGGTTATTCTAGTTATCCATTCATTTAATGTTTTTTCAAAGTTTTTAACTTCTTTGCTATTGTTTTGAACTTCCTCCCATAGCTTGGAGTAGTTTGATCGTCTGAAGCCTTCTTCTCTCAACTCGTCAAAGTCATTCTCCATCTAGCTTTGTTCCGTTGCTGGTGAGGAACTGCGTTCCTTTGGAGGAGGAGAGGTGCTCTGCTTTTTAGAGTTTCCAGTTTTTCTGCTCTGTTTTTTCCCCATCTTTGTGGTTTTATCTGCTTTTGGTCTTTGATGATGGTGATATACAGATGGGTTTTTGGTGTGGATGTCCTTTCTGTTTGTTAGTTTTCCTTCTACCAGACAGGACCCTCAGCTGCAGGTCTGTTGGAGTTTGCTAGAGGTCCACTACAGACCCTGTTTTGCTGAGTGTCAGCAGCGGTGGCTGCAGAACAGCGGATTTTCGTGAGACCACAAATTCAGCTGATAGTTCCTCTGGAAGTTTTGTCTCAGAGGAGTACCTGGCCGAGTGAGGTGTCAGTCTGTCCCTACTGGGGGGTGCCTCCCAGTTAGGCTGCTCGGGGGTCAGGGACCCACTTTAGGAGGCAGTCTGTCCATTCTCAGATCTCCAGCTGCGTGCTGGGAGAACCACTACTCTCTTCAAACCTGTCAGACAGGGACATTTAAGTCTGCAGAGGTTCCTGCTGAACTTTTGTTTGTCTGTGCCCTGCCCCCAGAGGTGGAGCCTACAGAGGCAGGCAGGCCTCCTTGAGCTGTGGTGGGCTCCACCCAGTTTGAGCTTCCTGGCTTCTTTGTTTACCTAAGCAAGCCTGGGCAATGACGGGTGCCCCTCCCCCAGCCTCGCTGCCACCTTGCAGTTTGATCTCAGACTGCTGTGCTAGCAATCAGCGAGACTCCGTGGGCATAGGACCCTCTGAGCCAGGTGTGGGACGCAATCTCCTGGTGTGCCGTTTTCCAAGCCCGTTGGAAAAGTGCAGTATTAGGGTGGGACTGACCCAATTTTCCAGGTGCCATCTGTTACCCCTTTCTTTGACTAGGAAAGGGAACTCCCTGACCCCTTGTGCTTCCCGAGTGAGGCAATGCCTCGCCCTGCTTCAGCTTGTGCACGGTGCGCTGCACCAACTGTCCTGCACCCACTGTTTGGCACTCCCTAGTGAGATGAACCTGGTACCTCAAACGGAAATGCAGAAATCACCCGTCTTCTGTGCTGCTGACACTGGGAGCTATAGACCGGAGCTGTTCCTATTCGGCCATCTTGGCTCCACCCTGTATCATCAGTTTATTGAGAACATCATTGAGAATGCCAATTTCAGCTGGAGAAACAACTCATATGAATGAATTGCCTTTACCTGAATCTTAAAGACTTTTCTGAAAAAGTATTATTTGCAACAGGGTATCTCTTGGGTATTAAAGAACATTTTTACAGAGGCTCACTGCAGATGAACGAGAAGTCAGCCCCAACAGGCATCTGGCGTGTGGTGAAAACAATATAAACCATCAACATGATAGGATGTAGTCAGCCTCCTGCCTGGCATGCTGTTACATTCAGGGTGATGTATCCTGACACAGTTTCTCTTTTACTAAAATACCCTTTTTGGCACAAAAAAATACTGCATTCCTAAGAAACTGAACTAGAGGATGATTCAAAAAACTCAGGTGGTTTTTGTTTGCTTGCTTAAAAGTAATCTTACTTAAAGAATAAGCAATCAAAGTTCTATTGGCATTAGCAACCAATCCTGGCCCTTATTTCATTCATACAAGTATCATCTCATTCCTTAAATACTACCCTCTTTTTGTATCAATTATATCTTGGCTGAATTCATATTTACTCCACTTGTAAACACTCCAGCCCATCCCCAGGCATCAGGAAAATTCCATGTTTGATCACAGAGCAGATACATAGTCCAGAGCCTAGATAGATGTAGACCAAGCAAATGAAATATTCCAAGAGTCCTCATGAGATAACACTGAAAATGATGCCAAATCAAATGTCCATGTCCAGTTGTTGGAACCAAAACAGGACATAAATAAAGATAAGTTCATCGTAAGTTGACTTTATAGTCTAGGCTGGCTCCTGTCACTGAGCACGCCACTTCCCATTGACATCAAACGCTCGCGGCATAATGCATGGGGCTTGTCATGTCAGCTTCAGGAAAACAAGTAGCAAACTGAGTTCTATGCCATGAGCACTCCAGCCACATCCTCCAAATTCCTAAGCCGAGTCAGAAAAGCCTGGTCCCACTCAGTAGCTCACACCTGTAATCCCAGCACTTTGGGAGGCCAAGGCAGGCAGATCACTTGAGGTCAGGAGTTTGAGACTAGCCTGGCCAACATGGCAAAACCCCATCTCTACTAAAAATACAAAAAAATTAGCTGGGCGTGGTGGCAGGCGCCTGTAGTCTCAGCTACTCGGGAGGCTGAGGCAGGAGAATGGCTTGAACCTGGGAGGCGGAGGTTGTAGTGAGCCAAGATCATGCCACTGCACTCCAGCCTGGGCGACAGAGCAAGAGACTCCATCTTGAAAAAAAAAGAAAAGAAAAGAAAAACTGGGCCCCTGCTCTAGTGCTCCCCTACGTACTCCCCAAGTCATGTCATGCAACCGTAAAAACATTCTCGGAAAATACATTTAAGGTCTTTTCCTCTGAAAATACAACCTGTTTCTAATTAGCAAAGATAAGAAACTCCAGGATTTCTCGCTAGATGAATGCATTTTAATTTCACAACATGCCTTGTAGCGAGTTTTTATTATAAACCCTGTCTGAGGCAGGTTCCTATCACCCCAGTGGCTATTGAGAATTCTAACCAACATCTCATAATAAGGACACAGCTCGGCTAGGATCAATAACACCATCTTGTTGCTCCCAATCTAATTATCAGCCCACTATTACTTCCTAATTATTTTTATCACTGATGTAACTGAAATGATCTCATTGTGAAAATACACAACAATCTGTATAAAAATTAAGTTCTCCCCTCCCCCCGTTTTAGTTCTTTTGAAAGGACTAAGGGAAGTACAGTCTAAATGAAATGTGCAAACACAGGCATAGTTTTCCACTTCTCGGTACCATCTCTGACCCACAGACTTGCATTTGTGGGCGGCTGAGCCACCGGCTCACAGAGAGGGGCACACATACACACGGCGGGTGGTGAGTGAGCCAGATGCCATGTGCAGGCATGAGAGCTGATTTCAATAGCAGTGAAGCAGCCGCCAAAGAAGAAAAGATATGCTGCATACAGTTTCAGGATTAAGTAAAGTCCACTGCACTCAAATTGGTTTATAAACAGAAAAACGAAAAAGAATCGGGCAATTGCCTAAGAAAATTCACGCTGAATTTCAGTATCTTCCCCCCTACAAGATCAAGGCACACACTGGAAGATGTTAGTTTGTAAAAATTACTAAACCAGATGCACAATATAAGATAGTTAATGACAAAACATTTATACTGTTCCAAATGACAGTACATACTTCTTTCATAAGTAGTAGATGTAGTCATAGGATTAACTGACATCCTACAGCATTTTGGAGCTTTTCTTATAATCTGAAATACTCTTTCCCAGGGCAGTCCACTAATGAATGAATCAATGACTAACGGAGAGTATGCATGTTCCTCACAGCCTTCACCTCATCCATCAATATAGGTTTTCATAACTAATTAGTGTTCTTGCTAAGGTTAAGAAAAACCCAGCAACAGGTGGCGTGGATGAAACTGATCAACTTGTTGAAAGCTCTAGAACAAATCACTGTGGTACTCTTTCAGCGGTGCTGCTGGACATCTCAGGACACATTTGTCTAAAATTTCTTCAGGCGTTTCCTGTCCCACACATGCCAGAAGCTGATGCTACATCTGCCATTACAAATGAAAAATGTGGCTGGCAAATCCACATGCAAAAGTGCAGCTCTGCTCCCATACTTTTGTGATCACCCACAAAGGGAACAATTCTCATGATTTCCTCGCTTTCCCTTGACTGGACCGTCCACCACTCTGCTAGAATTCTGCTGGAATTCTCCATGCTAATATCTCCCCTTGTATTAGTTTCCTGGGGCTTCTGTAACTGAGCACCATAAACTGGATGGCTTCCACACCAGAAATTTATTGTCATAGCTTTGAAAGCTGGAGGTGTAGATCAAGGTGTTGGCAGAGTAGACTCCTTCTGAAGGCTGAGAAAAAGAATCTGCTCCAGACATCTCTCAGCCTCTGGTGGTTGCTGCCATCTTCAGTATTCCATGGCGTTCCTTGGAAGAAGCCCCGCCCAACCTCTGCCTTCATCTTCACATGACGTTCTTCTGTGTGCCTGTGTCCAAATTTCTCCTCTTTATAAGGACACACCAGTCCTTATAAAGGTGTATTAAGATGAGGTCCACCCTAATGACCTCATCTCAATACATCTGAAATGACCCTAGTTTTAAACAAGCTCACATACTGAGGTACTAGCAGGTTAGGACTTTGACATAAGAATTTTGGGTGGACACAATACAACTTATAACACCCATATAGCTTTCACCTCTTCAATAAATCCCCTCCCTTCCAAATTGGAAGCTGGCTCCTCCAGAAAGGGCTGTGCTATAAGAGCACCTCCACCAAACTTGTCTGTTCTATACATCCTCCCACATCCCATATGCTCCAGACTTGAAGGGGTGACAAATTTCTCTTACACTGCCAAAGGTCATTTCCCAAACACTGCTTCCTCCATCTTTTCTAGAATCTCTGGTCATGAGTTCCCAGCTCATATCCTTCAGAAAAGTGATCCAAAAGATTCACTACCAAAAAAAAAAAAAGAGAGAGAGAGAAAGAAAAGTGGAGCGGGGTGTGTCAGGGGGATTAATTAGGTCAAATATGTTTAGGAATGACTGAATACTATTTATCTCCCTTCTGAAAATTAAATATAAACAATGTCAATAACTGAGACGCTTTAATGATGAGGGGGAAGTAGAAAACATTTTGAGAAGCACACAGTCTCAGTTTCTAGGTAGCCCCTAACCTGTAGTATAACTTCTTTATGATGAAGCACATGTGTACCCCTCATTTGTTGTCTGTTTGAGACACATGGTCTTTGCCTACATTAACAATTTAGTTTATATATGTATATCATCTCATATGCCTCACATGCACATGAAGGCATTTGACTTTTACAAATACAGTCCTGTGCCCCATAATGATGTTTTTGCATATACGACAGTGGCCCTATAAGATTATAATGCCATATTTTTACCGTGCCTTTTCTATGTTTAGGATGTGTTTAGTACACAAATACTTACCACTGTGTTGCAATCACCTACAGTATTCAGAACAGTAACGTGGTATAGGTTTGTAGCCTAGGAGCAACAGGCTATTCCATACAGCCCAGGCGTGTAGTAGGCTATCTCATCTAGGTTTGTGTGTGTATACTTTATGATGTTCACACAGTGATAAAATTGCCTGATGACGAATATCTCAGAATGCATCCCCATCATTAAGTAATGCATGACTGTACCTGTAAGGAAGGTTGCTGGAATTTTCATCAATGAACATTTGCACCTCCTGAAACTCTATAACGAAGATGTCAAAGGAAGGAGTGGCACCTGCCCTCAGGCAGTATAGACTCAGGCTCAGGTGTCTCAAGAGCCTTGTAAAGTTCATGCATCTAAAAGGGGCAGATACTGCCTCAGGACCCAATTTTCTGGGTCCAGCACCCTTCCCCCAAATTCTGTGACGTTGAGCCCTCATTTTGTGAAGGTTGTATTTTAGTTGAAGATCAATAATTCAACTTTCCTAAGTTTTCAATTGAGATCTAAAATGTTGGCCAGATATGGTGGCTCATGCCTGTAATCTCAGCACCTTGGGAGGCTGAGGTGGGAGGACTGCTTGTCCAGATCAGCCTGGACAACACAGTGAGACCCTGTCTCTACAAAAAAAAAATTAAAAATTAGCTGGGCGTGGTGGTGTGCACCTATATACCCAGCTATTCAGGAGGCTGAGGTGGGAGGGTTACTTGAGCCCAGGGAGGTTGGGGCTGCAGTGAGCCATAATTGTGCCATTGCACTCCAGCCTGGGCAGCAGAGCAAGACCCTGTCTAAACACAAACAAACAAACAACTAAAATTTTGCTTGAGTGTATGTTTCAGCTATTTTAGGGACACTTCTAGTCTGGGTACTGTGCTCATTAACAGCTAATTACTATCCAGTGAGATCATCAGTCCCAATGTCTTAAGAAATGAGGCAACAATCTGGCTTCCAACTTAGCTTCCTTAGAATGCAGGACTCATATCCAGTGCTCATCAAAATTTCCATGATTTTTGAGAATTGGTGATGATTTTTTAATTAATTTTCTCAAACAAAGATTTTTCCAATAAAACTAAATTTGAGAACTCATACGCTTCCTGAAAAATACTTATTTTCTTCTGTAGTTCTTAAAAACAATATGTGTTTTTAAATGTCTGGTTGCTCACATAGCTTTATCTATAATACCGTAGTCATATTTAAGAAAGTTGAATAAGCAGAGTCTTATGTAAAGACGCCTGTTTAAATGATTGGCTTCTGTTGGCTCACCAAGGTGTCTGAGGCTCTCACATTTTTCAGCCTTTTGGGATAACATGCTAAAGGTCTCTATGGCATAATTATGTGAAATTTCCTATCACTCATCAACACTTCAAATTAGCTGACACACTAACCCAGTCAGACCTTAATATTCATTTACATGCTAGGAACTCCTAGAGCTGAACATCCTTTAAGCTCCAACCAATTTAAGCAACTCAACCAATAAGGAATTCATTATGTTTCATGCCAAATCTGCATTTCCACCTATAATCCCTCTCGTGGGTAGTGACAATGGCCATGCACTCCATAAAGCCATGAAGCTACAGAGAATCATCTTTAACTTCTCCTTCCTCCTTGTTGGATCTTCACTCTGTTGATTTTCCCTCCTGAATTTCATTTCAGTCCACTATTTCCACTTACCCTGCTACACTGTTTCAGTTCGGACATTCATCATTCCTATTGTCATAGAGTCCCACACTCCCTATTGCTATATCGCTTTCCGCCAATGACTGACTTACCATCTCCTCATCTCTTAAACGGTGAAATTATGGAAATGAAAAATAAACACTGCTGTTCATCATTCTGCAAAAATAATCACCTCTTTCTCTCTTTTTTTTTTTTTTTTTTTTTTTGAGACGGAGTCTCGCTTTGTCCCCCATGCTGGAGTTCAGTGGCGCGATCTCAGCTCACTGCAAGCTCTGCCTCCCAGCTTCACGCCATTCTCCTGCCTCAGCCTCCCGAGTAGCTGGGACCTCAGGCACCTGCCACCATGCCCGGCTAATTTTTTGTATTTGGAGTAGAGATGGGGTTTCACCGTGTTAGCCAGGATGGTCTCGATCTCCTGACCTCGTGATCCGCCCGTCTCGGCCTCCCAAAGTGCTGGGATTACAGGCGTGAGCCACCGCGCCCGGCCCTCTTTCTCTTTCTCTATTGAGGATGAGCAATGTAGGTGGCCCCTAATGGTCAGCCCACTGTGGTGGACTGTAGTCCAATGTATGCGTCCAACTATTGTTTGCCTTTGGCATTTTGGTGCACATTTCTTCTGTTCACTTAGGTTCTGCATTTTACATTATTTTTTCCCAGCTGCATTAGTGTGCATTTTCCAAGCTGTATCTCATTTTGTTATTTCCTGCCTATATTTTTAATCTCCTGAAGGCATAATTATAATATTTCTGTCCTTCCAGATTTTTGATATCTCCCCTGATTCAGAATCATCTGCCAACTTCATCAACATGAAGTTTAAGTTTATTCCTCTTTAAATAAAATAGGATACATCATACTAATCCTCATACAATAAGGCTACAAGTGGTTACCCTGCCATTTATGTTGTTTTTTTTTTAACTGTCTTTCCACTATTTTCCATCTGTGTGGCTCTTCTCCAAGACAAGTTGAATTTATTTTGCAATAGAACAGGCTAAAAAATTTCTGCTAAAAAAATAAAAAGCGAAAACCTCCCTCTACACTATATTAAGACTGCTCTCTTCTCTAAGTTGACTTAGTTATACATAAGCAAGTTAAAAATCCATAGGTTTCCTTCTTTAAACCTTTCTGCTCCACACTGTTCTATTCCAGTATAGTTTAATGATGGAGAACAGAATTTCTCATTCAAAGAAGAGCATGAGGTGAACAAGCTCCACTTAGGATATGTGAGATACACTCAAAGCCCCTGATGAACAGACAGCAGCTCCTCCCGGAACCTCCCTAAAAGCATCACCAAGGTGCCCTGGGCCCGGTGTTAGTAAGTGCCATGGAAGGCTAACATTCCAGCATTCAGGTTCTGGATGAGGTCGGGTTGTGCAGACACTTGAGAGAAACGCCAGAAGATTTTCTTCCCCTGTTCAAATCCCATGATGTGACTCTCCTGCTCCAGAAGTTCAAGAGAAATGGAAGAGCTTTTACTCAACTTCACTGTCAATATATCTTTCAGTCGTGCCTCCCACCCACACTCATCAACAAGATAGGGTAAGTTGACTCATGGTAAGTTCAGTTACCATCTCAATAATGTACACTATTTTTAGACCTTGAAATTTTTATGTTTTCATGTTTCTTTTAGAAAATAAATCAATATATCCTGTGCCAAACAGCTGTAACAGATGCAGACTTACCTTGCCACCTCATTAGAAGAAACAAACAACTATAAATCTTGTATTACATCCAAAGAGTTGTCAGCCTGAAATAAAAGCTGGCAAGGATCCAAGTGGCATGTGCCCTTGATTCCAGTCATTTTGCCTGCAGTTCTTACATATGTAAATTGAGAAACTGTGAGCAGAAGCAAGCCAGCTGAAAACAGAAGTGTTTAGGGTACACAGACACATCGGTGGGGCCCTCCAGGCCCAGGCCCCTTCCCACCCTTCACCACAAATCCCTCTCTGCTTCCTGTGTTCCCTGCTCGCTCTCCACCTCCTTCCAATCACAGCATATTTTTATCATTTACCACTGGCTGGGTTCACATGCCCAGCCATGGTGGTAGACCTCAGAATGAGAAGACAGGATGTAACAAAATTCCACACCCCTGCAACCTTCTTAAAGATTAAACTACAGCAACTACCAGAAGAAGTGTGTGTGGGAGGGGGAGGGGGGCACAAAAAGAGAAAAAGCAGAGACAATGTGATCAAAGCAAGAGACAAGATGGAGTGTCATACCTGCGTTCCAGAATTTGCCATCAGTTTATGTTACAGTTACTCTACCTGTGAGAAGCCTCTGGGACATTGGAGTTTAAATCCCAGCCCCCTACTTACTCTGGACAGCATCTTGCACTCTAAAAAGAGTTTCTCACTGATAAGATGAAAATAGCACTTCTGCAACCAGGAAGTGATGCAGAGATTAACCAAGCCAGTGTGCCTAATGTACGACACAGTCTTCAGACTCAGAAAGAGGCATTATATTTACACAAAATGTTGTCTGATCTCTGTAACTGAAAGTGATAGTTTGGCCGGGTGCAGTGGCTCATGCCTGTAATCCCAGCACTTTGGGAGGGCGAGGCGGGCGGATCATGAGGTCAGGAAATCAAGACCATCCTGGCTAACACGGTGAAACCCCGTCTTTACTAAAAATACAAAAAACTTAGTCAGGCGTGGTGGCGGGTGCCTGAAGTCCCAGCTACTCGGGAGGCTGAGGCAGGAGAATAGCGTGAACCCGGGAGGTGGAGCTTGCAGTAAGCTGAGATTGGGCCACTGCACTCCAGCCTGGGCGACAGAGTGAGACTCCATCTCAAAAAAATAAAATAAAATAAAAATAAAAATAAAAAAGTTAGCCAGGTGTGGTGGCATTTGCCTGTGGTCCCAGCTACTCGGGAGGCTGAGGTAGGAGGACTGCTTGAGCCTGGAGGTCAAGGCTCCAGTGAGCCATGATCGTGCCACTGCATTCCAGCCTGGGTGATAGAGTGTGACCCTGTCTCACACACACAGAAAAGGAAGCAATAATTTGCAAAAACAGAGTCTGTTTTGGATTCTTCCATAAGGGTGGCTTTTACCTGTGAACTCAACTGGGGATCAGTAAACCAACAGGTGACTCTTCTTGGTCAAACCACAAAGGGTTCACTTAACTTGAAATTTTACAGAATCACCAAGAGAATTAACTGGGGTCCAGGTGGCTATAGTAAAAAGTAAAATAAAATAAAATAACACAAACATAAGGTGCAAACACCTGAGTGTGCGTTTTGGCTCAGGCTTGAGCTATTCACTTTACTTCCTGAGGACCCGTTTCCTCATATTTAAAAGTGGAGTAAATATAGCTGCCTTCTTCCCTTGCAGAGTTATGATCTCTGAATGGGACAACACACAGGAAACACAGCCTAGAACTCCTGTCTTCACTTCTTGCCTCCTGTTCACTCTTAAAATTCCTTCTGCCCCACTCTCCACTAAAACTTCCCTCCTAACACACAAATCCTACAGGAACTGTGGGTTATTATCTCTGCACTCAGATTATCTCTGTGACAGTTGACTTCAACAGATGCACCCTCCCTAACACTGAAAACTCTCCCACTTTAGTCTTTCCCCAATCGATAGTTATCTCATGTTTCTTTGCTGGTTTGTTGTACTCTACAATCACTGGTTATATTCCCTGGAGTGCCTGTCTGAGCATATTCACACAGGACACCCCCTCACACACTCCCATGATCAACTAGAGCCTACTTGTTGATAATCATCTAGACCAGGGTTCAAAAAACTATTGCCCCGGGTCAGATCCAGCCCACTGTCCATTTCTGTAAATAAAGTTTTATTGGAACACAGCCACATTCACTCATTCATGTACTGTCCATGGGAACTTCTGTTCAGTAATAGCAGAATTCAGATGCAGAGAGACAACAAAGCCTAAAATATTTACTAAATGATCCTTTACAGAAAAGTTACTCTGATGCTTCATTCAGATTTGTGTCCAAAGTCACACTTGTATTTATGTCTCCAACGAATCATGCCAACGTCTGTACCTCACAGGCCCCTCTGAAACATCTGACAGTCAACAGTTTACAAATAATCATTTCAACCTCACGTCGCGTTCAGTTAATACATGATTCCTACCCTGGAACACAGGGTTCATTGCAGCAGTGCCTTCTGTGACCACATAAATTTGTGACAAAATAAGTTCAATCTTCCTCCTACTTTCTAAATTTTTCCTTATCTTAACCCACTGCCTCTCCAGCCTTTTCTCGAGCTGCCATCTTTTCACCCTTGGAATGCATCACGTAACGAAGGGGATGCAATCTGAGAAATCTGTCATTGTGCAAACATCACAGAATGCACTTACACAAATCCAGATGGTATAACCTACTACACATCTAGGCTATATGGTATAGCCTATTGCTCCTAGGCTACAAATGTGTACAACATGCTACTGTACTGAATATGGTAGGCAATTGTAACACAATGATAAGTATTTGTGTATCTAAACACATTTCAACATAGAAAATGTATGGTAAAAATATGGTATAAAAGATAAAAATAGTAGTCCCGTATAGAGCATTTACCATAAACAGAGCTTGCAAGACTAGACGTTGCTCTGGGTGAGTCTGTGAGTGATGAGTGAATGTGAAGGCCTAGGATATTACCGCACCTACTGCAGACTTTATAAATACTATACACTTAGGCTACCCTAAATTTATAAAAAATAAAGTATTTGCACTACGACATTACAACAGCTACGATGTCATCAAGTGAAAAGAATTTTCTAGCTCCATTATAGTTGTATGGGACCACCATGGTAGATATGGTCTGTTATTGACCAAAATGTCATCATATGGTGCAGGACTATACAAAAAGCCTCTTGTTTCCCTTATCCTCCTGTCTTACCTTCCTCTCATTCATCCTCCTCCTGCTGTCAGTTTTTTTTTCTAACATAAGAACTTCCAACCCTTGCTGGTGTGGAGGTTCATGCCTATAATCCCAGCACTTTGGGAGGCCGAGGTAGGAAGATCACTAGAGCTCATGAGTTCGAGACCAGTCTGGGCAATATGGTGAGACCCTGTCTCTACGAAAAGTTTAAAAAAGTAGCCAGGCATGGTGGTGCTCACCTGTGGTCCCAGCTAATTGGGAGGCTGAAGTGGAACAATCGCATGAGCCCAGGAGGTCAAGGCTGCAGTGAGCTATGATCAAACCACTGCACTCCAGCCTGGGTAACAAAGCAAGACCCTGTCTCAAAACGAAAACAAAAAACTTCCAACCCTTATTTCTCCTTCAGTGTCCTCGAAGATATGACCCCTAACTCTTCAGCTACATCTAAAATCATTTCTTCCTTGCCATCCAATACTTTAGCCAGCCAGCGACCTGCAATAAGATTTCCAAAACAGAAGACCAGTATCCACCTTCAAGACAGGGGAATGGAACCATATTAAATAAATTACATTTTAGGTACTGTGCTACAGCCCAAGTCAACCACCTTTTCTGGAGTCTCACCTGACCATCAGATAGAACTGTTCGCTTGCTCCTTTCTGCCACCATTGTGCCTTGATCTCACCTCTCTATTAGAAACCTTATCACGGCTGGGCATGGTGGCTCACGCCTGTAATCCCAGCACTTTGGGAGCCTGAGGCAGGCGGATCACTAGGGGTCAAGAGTTCAAGACCAGCCTGACCAACATGGTGAAACCCCTTCTCTAGTAAAAATATAAAAATTAGCCGGGTTTGGTGATGCGCACCTGTAATCTTAGCTACTTAGGAGGCTAAGGCAGGAGAATAGCTTGAATCTGGGGGGCGGGGGTTGCAGTGAGCTGAGATCACATCACTGCACTCCAGCCTGGGCAACAAGAGCCAAACTCCATGGCAAAAAGAAAGAAAGAAAGAAAAAGAAAGAAAGAAAGAAAGAAAGAAGAGAAGAGAGAAGAAGGAAGGAAGGAAGGAAGGAAGGAAGGAAGGAAGGAAGGAAGGAAGGAAGGAAGGAACCTTATCACAGTGTGTCATGATTTTTTGTTACATTCCAGGCCCTCTACTAGGCTGTAGCTCCCTAAAGGCAAGGGTTGCTTTAACCAACCTTGAAGCTCTAGCACTTGCCCACTGGGTAGCACACAGTAGGCACTCAGTAAATGCTTGCTAAGACACTAAATGCACTGTAAACTATAAAGTACTATATCCGTTGAAAGGAGATAAACCTATGCTACCTACTGTTCTGTGTTCAGTTCACTACTCACTTCCTATCCTCCAGACATAAACTGAAGATGGGAAAAGTAAGGATGTGATCAGGTCCTTGCAAATGGCCTTTGCAACTGCTGTCTCAGTAATGGCCTAGCTCCTACTCCCAGCTGGACACAGGGCCTTTCCAGTAGCACTGACCAGTACAGGAATGCAGGTGGAATGGGAGAAGGTAATTAGGAAGGAAGGTGATGCTTTATTTACACAGCAATTAACAATGCATACTGAAGTTTATTCAGTCAAACGGGCATTTACTGAATGCAGACCATATGCTGGGCACTATGTGGTGTGCATAGCAAGCTTTTCATGGTAAAAAAGAAGGATGAAAAGAAGAAATGTAACATGAAGAGAAAGTTAAAGGGTAATTTGATCTTGTTTGTATATTGGGAAAAGGTCATTTTTACAAAAGAGGTAACCAGCTGTTCCTCATCGCCAATGAAAAAAAATCAAAAGGAAATGGGGTTAAGCTGTGCCATAAGGTACTGAAGTTAGGCAGAAGAAAAAAGTTGCTGACATCAAAGGGTGTTAAACACTATTTGTGGTTTATAATTTTGTGTTCAGGAGGTCCTTAGTTTCAGAGGATCTGAGCAGTTCTATTTGAGGAAAGGAGATGGAACTGATGAATTCTCAAGATACTTCTTGAGACCATGAATGACTTTTTTGCTTTTTAATATGGGCTCATGTATAAAATAGATTAAGTGATTCAATGTTTTCAACTTCTGTATACCATCTGCTTAGGAAAAACTATTAAAATCCAGTATGTGAGAGGGCCAACAAAGCATGAAGAGCAGAATAAATTATAAATGACTACAATTAAAAGACAAAGGTTCCTGGTGGAAAGAATACAACTTTAGAGTGCTAATGACAGAGGTTCCCAGTGTCTTTTTGTCATTTATGGCCTATTGGACCTTGCAAAAAATGTACACAGAGCACACCATGAAAAACGAAGCACGCATGCACACACAGGTATGGGCATGCCTGCGTATGTATACGCGAACACAAAGTGCCTATGAGGAAATAACAGTAGTCCCCTTAGGAGAGTGATACCATTAGCGGTTTCTATTTCCTTCATTGTTTTCCAATTCTACAATAAGCGTCTCTCATTCTTACAGTGGGCGGTCGGGGGTGGAAATATCCCTCTTTGCTCAAAAAAAATCTGGCTAGGATTTTTTGACAATATAATTCTTCATGCCATTCTTTATTATGCTATGAACTAACTTCTCTGTTAATCAGAACACCTGCTGTCAGCCAGATTATTTCCTTATTAGTCATTGAAGACTTCCATGTCTTCACGACACACAGTTTCCAGCTTCTGTAGTATTTCATCATAAAGGCATGTAAAATTGCTGTTTAATAGCTTCTTATTCTTAGATACTACCCATTCAGTTTTCTTACTTGTGGGAAAATTACACCACTGAGATATGAGAAAAACTGCAGCCAACTACAATAATTCTATAGTTTGGGTGGAAACAAAGGAAGGGTGGGAGTTTTGTACTATATTTTCAATAAATTTCAATAACTTCCAAATGTTTATGCTTTCCAGGTTTATTCACACCTGTGGGATAAAAAAAAAAAGCAATAATACAGGGTACAGCAATAGGCTAGTTCTTTTACTGGGATAAATTATATATTTTTTCATAATTGTTATCCCTTTGAGATCTGGCTGATTGATTCATAAAACACAGAATCCATTCTGTTATCACTTAGTGTGTTAGACCAGCTCGGCTCACAGACAAGCTGAAGTACATCGCACAGGACTCAATGGAAGTGAAGCACTTCTGGTGAAATACAATCCCACAGAAAAATTACAAAGTCCTTCTTTAAATGATTCACTTCATCGGTTAATATTCTTGGCCATGAATTACATATTAAAAATAAATTCAGGAGATGTTTCATTTATTTATCTGAGGTATTATAATTTAAATAATATATAGAATTTCAGAACAACAACAAACCATAGCTTGGAGCTCACATGGCCCCTGCCTCGAATTTCACCAACAGGAAAAGGAGGCCTGCAGTGTGAATGGTTTGCTCCAGGGACTGTAGCTGGTCAGTGACCTCATTGCTACGTGGCCACAAGCCCCATATTCCGAATTCTGGTACAGATTCTTTCCTAACACGCAAGGCTGCTCATCTAGCAAGGATATTGGAGATAACAGCCCGGAAAGCATCATACGTGCCTCCAACTTCCAAACACTGCTTTTTAGGAAAGAGCTGCCTCCTTTTCCTAAACACAGTAGTGAAGTAGGGAAAAGCTCAGCTCTCTGGGCTAGGGAGAGAAAAGCTTGATTTTTCACTAACACAGGGAAGACAGAGCAGTGGGTGGGAGGCGAACAGCACAAGAGAATGTGGAAAGGCTGTGAGGGAAAACTCGCAATTCAGGGACGATGGAGTCCTGAAAAAGAGGACACGCTGCCCACCTATGGAAGCAGTCTAATTTCCCAGTTTCCATTTATCATCTTCAGATCAACCACTTCCATTTTCAGAGCTTAAGCTTTTGAAGACCTTCAATATGAATGAAATAAATGTGGATGTTCGCAAGACTCTTGCTTAAAAAGAACAAGTGCTGTGCCCTGTGACAATGGATTTTCCCAGTTCTAAGTGACCCATTTGTAGTCGTCACCTCATGTGCTTCATTTCTGCGAGTGTTAGTTGGATTCTGCCAGAAATCCCTTTGCTTATTTTTTTAACCAAGAGGGTGTTATATTCTACATTCTGTGAATTTGATTACATCAACAGGCACATTCCACTTACCAATGGGGTGAGGCCTAAATATCATATATCAGCACTCTAGGATTTAGTACCCTTACCCAGAAAAATGAAAATTTAAGGCTGGACAACATTTACCCCAAATAAAAAGCATTCTTTGGCCAAAAGTGTTTGGGAAGAGAATTGAAAAAATAGCAGGCATGAGAGTTCAATTGGTCAATATTTTAATTATTATGGCTTTAATCCTTATCTTTATTCCTACCTCTCTCTTTCTCTTTCTTTCTTTTTTTCTTTCTTTCTTTCTCTTTCTTTTTCTTCCTCCCTCTTCCTTCCTTCCTCTCTCTCTTTCCTTCTTTCTTCTTTCCCTTTCTCTCTTTCTCTCTCTCCTTCTGGTTCTTTCTTTCTTTTTCTCTCTCTCTGTCTTTTCTTTTCCCTTTCCCTCTCTCTCTCTTTCTTTTTCTTTTCTTCCCCTCTCTTTTTTTTTGCCACCTGGCTGGAGTGTAGTGGGAGGAACATGGCTCACTAGAGCTTCACCAACCCAGGTTCAAGTGATCCTCCTGTCTCAGTCTCTCATGCGGCTGGGGCCACAGGTATGTGCCACCAACCTGGCGAACTTTTTGAGTTTTTGTAGAGATAGGTCTCACTTTGTTTCCCAGGCTGGTCTCCAACTCCTGGTCTCAAGTAATCCTCCTGCCTTGGCCTCCCAAAGTGCTGGGATTACAGGTGTGAGCCACTCATGCCTGGCCTATCCCTTCCTTTAAAAAAGTCAAACAATAATAAAAATCCAAGAACTCCTCAAATCCCAGCTTACATAGTAAGCTTTTCCAGAATAAGCAAACTGGGCATGGATTCTACATTTGGCCTTCTTTATGGCAATCACATTTGGTCTATTAAACATGAAAAATTATAAAGTAAGAATACAGAATAAAATAAAGAAGCTCAACCACAAGAGAAATCAGCAATGGATACCACTTCTGAGTGTGACAGATAACATGCCACTTGAAGCTATAAACTCTAAGCAGAGTTGAAGCTACCCTATGAGCCCTAGTTCACATATTTATTACATTTTAGACACCAGAGGTAAAAGCAGGACCAGTGTAATAGAAGGTAGTCCCCACACATAGCTGAAACTGCCAAGCCATGATTCCCTTTTGTTCTTCAAAACAAAAGCCAACTTGATAGAGTTGAAGACACACCTGTCTTAAAGAGACTTTTGCTTTCTAATAATTTTGTTGTTGTTGTTGAGACAGGGTCTCACTCTGTCACTCAGGCGGGACTGCAGTGGCATGATCATGGCTCACTTGCAGCCTCAACCTCCTGAGTTCAGGCAATCCTCCCAACTCAGCCTCCAGAGTAGCTGGAACCACAGGCACATGGCACCACGCCCTGTTAATTTTTTGTATTTTTTGTAGAGATGGGGTTACACCATATTGTTCACGCCGGTCTCAGACTCCGGGGTTCAAGCAAGCTGCCCACCTCGGCCATCAAAGTCCTGGGATTACAGCCATGCACGACTGCGCCAGGCTGCTTTCTAATAAATTAAGTTAGATGTGAACAAAAGCTGGGGAGGTGCAGTATACTATGTTCCCTTCTGGCAGAATGCACATTATCAGATTAAAGACTCAGAGGGAAAGCAATCACATTTAACAACTGTACAAATTTATTTGCACAGAGAGCTATTTTTTTCCCCCACATTACCCTTAGCATCCTGAACAATGTTTCTTTAACTATAGTTTAGGAAGTGCTAGAGTGATGAGTACCTAGGTCTCCTGCAAATCTGCTACCTGATCAACATTTCAGCTTTTTTTTCAGTTTAACAAAGTCATCTTAAAAAGGAGTGTAAACACAAGTCAAACAAAACAAGCCAACAGGTGTAGGCAGGACCGACTTCATGCACACCTCGCCAGGGGAATAACAACACCAAACCAGGAAAAAGACACACGTGTCGTGACAGTCCACATAAATGACATCATGGTTGGACTCAGACTCAAATCCAGATCTTAAACCCTGCAAGTGTGACCCAGTGGACATTCAACTCCTTTAAAGCGCAGTTAAATGGGAATATCATGTCCTAAAAGGTATGAATCAGGGTTAAATGAGACAACATACGACAGTACCTGCCACAGTACCTGGCCTGGCCATGCCTCAGGCATTCCATACCTTTAGTCACTTTCCATCCTTCCCTAGTTCTCTGCGAGACAGAGGACAGGGAGGCTGAGATACAGTCACAGAAACCAAAGCCAGGTCATCGTGATTGTGTATTACAAGGTAATAACTAAGTATGCTTAGCTTGTAGTCCTAAAATGAAAAAATGTGGAAGAGCACAGGGGAACTAACAGAAGAAATTCAAGGTCATAGCCATGTAAAGGCAATTCAATAAACTGACTGAAATCTTGCACAAGCAAGGAGAGAGGGGGAGGGTGGGAAAAACAGTGGAGGAGAAAGGAGAGAAGGAGAAAGGGAGAGAGGCGGAGAGAGACACTACTCCAAGGTTAGCTCTGAGTTTTTAAGAATGCAAGAGGAAAATCTCCATTTAATAGGACCTGGAAAGAAGTTACGTTTGCAATCTGGAAAACAGGGTTTTCAGAGTTAATGTTACTAACAGTCACTTTCCAAGGAGCAGGCATATGAGAACTAAAAGCACAGCAGTTTCAGGCACACACTTCTGTATGCAGATGCATTTGCTAATTACAAATTTTCCCATCACTCAGGATGCAATGAAGATGTCTAATCAAAAGTCCATAGCGGTGAAACAGAATGAGGTGGGGGATACAGGCGAATTCTGTTCACAGATAGCCCTGTGACCTGGGACACAGTGCTCCCCACTTCTCAAAACCTGGGGTGTTTCACTTGCACGGTTTTTAGACGCCATCTCAAATGTCTCCTAACAATAGCGCGCTGCAATCCTGGCTACCTAAAAAGTCCATTTTTTCTCTAAGACAGAGACATTTTATCTGCCCATCACATGGATCAAATATCCCCAGTAATATTGAAAAGTAATATGACCTTTATTCACAGCATCAACTCAAGATGTGGATGGAGCTTGGTGTAGCTAAAACAGCAGACATGACATTGCAGCTGCTGTTACCCCCACTCTCTAAGCAGGTAATATTATTAGCCAGGTATTGTGCTGAGAACCTTACTTTTGTATGGACTTCTCCATGAGGTATCCTCACTTCACCCAGAGAAAACTCCTGATTCCAGCCAATTCCTTCATCAAGGACTGCAGCTGGTAAGTGGCGGAGGCAGAATTCCAAGCCAGGCAGGTTTCACTTCAAAATCTGTTCCCTTTGTCACTATAGCTGCTGTTCATTCACAACAGGAATTTAGATATTGTTACATTTATTCCAAGTTTTTGCATTTTATAAAGACTATAAAAACCAGTTTTTGCTTTAACAAAATCTGACACAGTAGGTGGTTCCTTGACAGATGAGCCACGTGCAAGCTGAGGGCAGAAAGGGAACTTGTGGGTGACCTGATCCTCAATGCCCCCTTGAGCTTGGGATCTGAGAAGCGTGGGGGCATTCGCATAGGTGAGTAGGGTCACATGACTACCTGGTGAGCCACAGTGCCAGGACCAGAGCACAGGGCTTGGACTCCAGAGTTAGGGTTCTGGCCAGTTTAAGATTTTCATCCGGGGTCGTTTTCCATATGTAGATTTCGCAGAGTTAATGTTCTGTTCATAACTAGGGCAAATCGGTAGGAAATTACAAAGGGGAGTATATTCCCAGTGCCTTGTCATACTTGAGGAAATGAAAGGATTTAAACATATCTGGCTTGAAAAAATATTTTCTCTATAAAGTTAATCTACAATTACATTTAATGTGAAATATTATATAGAAAAACATCCCATGTGTTTTTGTTGCTAGAGGACATTTTATAGTTTATGTTTTATTACTGGTCCCTGGTGTGTTTCTGAAAAACTCCCTCTGGGGAAGTTTATTCCGGATAACGGCTGACTTTAGCCATGAGCATTTCCAATCATCTCACACGCAGAGTCTCCAGGGCATGTGAGAGTGTATCATGTTGTCCAAAGGCCTGCGATATTTGCTTTTCAATAATGCAAATACAGCTCTGGCATGGGGCGGCTCCCTTGGCGTTGACAAAAGAGAACACAAACAGTAACGTTGCCAAAATCACTTTCCTGGTTGGCCACAGCATTTTGTGGTACCTAATGTTTTGTGAAACCAAACACCCCCAAAAAACTCTCTATACTTCTTTCTGTAATGTTCCAATATATTCAAAAATATTTCCAAGACTACCAAAGTTTGTCACATAAAGGTTAAGCTTGATTATTTATTGTTTCATGGTTTCTCCATCACACCATAGTTAGGTTAATTTACATATAAATGCTATTTTTTGAGATCTGAGAGAAAAACACACCCTGAGATGTGCCAGGTTTGCTCTGCGGCTCGCTTACCCCAGCTCTACATCACGTGCATGCATGTACCCCTGATGGAGAAGGACGGGGATATGATATTAAAGACACCAGGTACTACACAGAAAATCAAGACAAGGAAAAATGAGGCTGAAATGTACACGCAGAAAATCAAGACAAGGAAAAATGAGGCTGAAATGTACACGCGTATGTATCCGCCCACTGCACCTCCTTCTCCTTGAGGTGGTTCTCTTTTCCCCATGGAGCCTTTCTCCCAGAATTCCTGCCCTATTGCAGGGTATTTTTCCTCCAGACCCTCAAAAATCTAGCACTCTTCCTATGAAAAGGACTCCCTGGAATTGATCATTCCTATATCCTTTCAAGGCAACTGTAGTAGGCTGAATAACAGCCCCCACAGATGTTCACACCCTAATCCCTGAAACCTATAAACGTTACTTTAGGTGGCAAAAAGGAAATGTGCAGGTATAGTAAAGGATCTTGAAGTGGGGAGATGATCTGAGATTGGGTGGGCACTAAATGGAATTCCAAGTGTCCACAGAGAGAGAGATTTCACTACAGGATTGGAGAAAGCAATGTGACAACAGAAGCAGAGAATGAAGAGATACATTTTGAAAATGAGACTCAAAGGGGCCACAAACCAAAGAATTTATCATTTTTAAAAAGCCATCAGAATCCAGCATCTGCTAGGAGCTGAAAAAGCAAGGACACATTCTCCCCGGAGCCCACAGAACCTAAGAGAATAACTTACTGTTGTTTTAAGCCACTACATTTGTGGTAATCTGTTGCAGTGGCCACAGGAAATGAACATGCCCACCGTCCAGGTGCCCTTCGCCTGCCATTCTCTTCACACTTTCACGCCTTTAGTTGCAGGGACACCTGACATGTTTAGTTACATTTACATGTAGTTATAGCCACATTTTACTACCTACTCAACAAGGGTACCCTAGTTCAGGTACTTGTACAAAACATTACAACCTGCTTTACACAAATTAAAAAATTATCCTCTTTACAAAATAATTCTCTTTAAAGAATTTCTTGGCCGGGCGCGGTGGCTCACACTTGTAATCCCAGCACTTTGGGAGGCCGAGGCGGGCGGATCAAGAGGTCAGGAGATCGAGACCATGGTGAAACCCCGTCTCTACTAAAAAATACAAAAAAATTAGCCGGGCGTGGTGGTGGGCGCCTGCAGTCCCAGCTACTCGGAGAGGCTGAGGCAGGAGGATGGCGTGAACCCGGGAGGCGGAGCTTGCAGTGAGCCGAGATCGCGCCACTGCACTCCATCCAGCCTGGGCGACAGAGGGAGACTCCGTCTCAAAAAAAAAAAAAAAAAAAAAAAAAAAAAGAATTTCTTTAAATAATAAACACCACTGATGCATTTGAAACAAATGGGTCCAAAATGCTTCACCTTCTTTCTCTTCTGAATGCGTGTCTATCTACATACTAAAGGTAAACATATTTAGCAATGGTATTTGAGTTACCTATCCTTTCTGAGCTTCAGTCATCTTACCAGGAAAATGGTGTTGCCATGTGAATGAAATAAATAACACAAATAAAACTCCTAGTATACTCCCTAGTACAGAATGAGTGTATGCTGGTAGGAGTGGTTCTGCCACGGCATGTGACATCTAGCTATCAGACTGATCTTTTGTGGTCCTTATAGAGAGCTGCCTCAAAAGCCACAAGATTGATCTACAAGACAAAAAAGAAATCACTCTGATTTCTCTCTCTGAGCAAAAGTACAAAAAGCATTCAACAAGGCAGGGTCAGAATGTCCACAGCTAAGGCACGCCACTCAACAGCATCGGGTTGAAGGCACAGGAGAATCACGTGGCTGGTCTACCTGAAGTCATTCCCAGTGGCCTGGCTGCCTACACAGTGACCAGCGCTCCAGAAGACCCAGCTCACTTACACCTGCATCCCAGCACCCCTGTCAGAGAGCGTTCTCTATTGTCCTTGATGCTGGTCTTCAGTCCCTCAGGTTTGGGAATAGTCGTCTCGGAGGGTCAGAGTCAGCACAGACGGAATCTAGGGCCTGAAAAGGACTCAGATCCCACTTTGGTCCACTTTAATGGAGCAATGGTCAATTCCTAGCCCTGTCACCATTCCTAGCCCTGACCTGCAAGACAGGCATGCAGCGCCTCACTCAGGCTTTGTCTGAAACCTCTGGATCCATTTGTACTTAACAGTACAGACACATGCTCACAGAGGACAGGAAATAAAAGGCAAAACGATTAAAAGAAACTGGAAGAATGAAGGGAAGTTTTTCTTTTTGATCCTGTGCTTTCTCCTGTTAGTGGGAGAATATTCCTCCAGGTTACCAATGGCCTTCAGAGATGACAATAATGGAGAACCCAGCATTTATCACAGCTTCTTCAGAGTGCTTGTTTAAAGGCTACACTCCCTGATAGATGACAGACTCTGGGAGGACAGGAAATCTGCCTATCTAGGGTGACATTTACTCTACAGGTCCTAGCAGAAGGTCTGACACACAGTATTTCAATCACTTGTTTACTCTGAGAACTCTTTTTTATTGAAGACACCTAGAAACCGGCAGAGGCAATGGTTTCCTGAACTGGCATAGGATAAAATTAATCTAGATTTTATACTGATTGTCCTCACTCAATTGTCTACACCCTTTGTGGGCCCAAGCTGTGGTCAATGGGCCTAAGACATCATAAAAAGAGACCTCATTTTCTTCTACTTTTCCATGCCTACCATAAGATGTTCCTACTGGAAGGGATTTATTTCTCTTCCTTACTCCCAGGAAATGACCCAAGGACTAGACAGCAGCCTGTACATGCTATGGAGCCCAAAGAAGTCAATGTGAATTTTTAAAATGGAGAAATAATAGCAGATGAGGCCACTGGGTATTTTTTAAAACAGTCAGTATATAATGGGCTCTCAGCTCATAAGGGAGTTATAACTCATCAAGGAGATAAAACTTACCCTTTTTATAACTCATAGTGTCTTGAGCTATCAATTTTCAGGCCCTCAGGCCATCATTCACAATTCAACATTGGGAAATGTTGCCCAAGCTTCCCTGTTCAACCTCTCCCTGCTTGTTCACTCTCTCTCTGACTGACCTCACCCACACGTCCCAATTCTACCGCTTGTTAGTGACAGCCATGGTGAATCCATCCCCAAGCTGAATCTTTCCCTGGAGTGCTGGGTATTTATGTCCAAATACCTTCTGGAAGTTCCTGATCATGGGTGTAGAGCCCTCCCAGATGCAACATGAATGCATTAGTTTTCTGTTGCTGCATGACAAATTATAACTGGTTTTCTTCTCAGGGTCTCCCAAGTGTAAAATCAAGGTATCAGCCAGGCTGTGTTCTCATCTGGAGCTCAAGATCCTCTTCCAAATTCACAAGGCTGTGAAGAATTCAGTTCCTTAGAGCTGCAGGACTGAGGGCCCCATTTTCATGCTGGATGCCATTTGGGGGCTACTCCCAGCACCTACAGGTCACCTACTTCTTGGCCACGCATTCTCCTCCATCTTCAAACCAGCCACGGCCCATCAAATCCTACTCCTATTTGAAATCTCCCTGACTTCCCCTACCTTTGTTCTCTCCACCCAGATTTAAACAGCTCATGTGATAGGTCAGGCCTGCTCGGATAATCTCCCCTTCCTAAAGTCAGCTCGTCATGGAAGTAAAACTCATTCCAGTTGCAGTCTCGGGGGTTATGTGGAGGGAGTGCCCCAGAGGCTGAGAAATCCTGGTGCCATCTTGGACTGGAATGCTGCCCAGAACAATGGCTGCAAGCAAACTCCTCTCTCCCATTTTTCACCTACCCCAAAAAACAGCGAACAATCACTACGGCCTCTGTGCAAATGAACCCAATTATCCAACTTCAATGCAGTTAAAAACAGAAAACAAACAAAATCTGGCTAGATGATGTTTAAAATCAATACAGAAAAGCCAAAAGTAAAAGGATGTAAAAGATGTGCCAGGCAAATTTTAACTACAAGAAACTCACTGTCGCCAACTTAATATCAAGTAAGAGCCTCTAAGGCAAAAACACATTGCTAAAGATAAAGAATGTCATCTCCTTAATAAGAAGAAAAGTATGAAATTAGAGAAAGGAGATAGCATTTAATATTCATGAGGCTGGTAAATATTAAAATAAATTGAAAATACAAGTCTTGGCAAGAATGTAGATCTGAGGAAACTTTTATAAACTCCTGGCAATTCACTTAAGAATATAAGTTTGCATTATTTAGTGAAGTTAAAAATGCACACTCCCCACTACTAAGCAATTCTACTCCCAAGTATTATGTCCTAAAAAAGATTTGCCCAAGACATTTACTATTTTTGTAGCCACATCATATGTAACAGTCAAAATCTGGCAAGAAGCCAAATGTCTATCACCAGGAGAATAATAAAGTAAGTTGAGGTAAAATTCATACAATGGAACTTTATGTAGCAGTGAGAATGAATACACCCCAGCTACAGGAATTAACACGGAGTAAACTCAAGTAACCTTGAACAAAATAACCCATAATGCAGAAAATAATAGACAACAATTCCATTCAAATTTCATATATTTGATTATGGAGCAAAGAAGCAATTTGATTCATTATAGAAACTATGAAGAAAGGCAAGTGAATGATAAAATTAATAAAATTAGTTACCTTTGTGGGACAGAAAGGAGGATATGATCTTAGGTACACATGGATCTTGAAAAGACTGAGTGTCTTAACCAGAGAATTAGAAAAAAATACTTATTTTATTGTGGCTTTTATAAGTTATATGCATTTTTGGTACATACAGACAAAAGTCAAAATAGCCAACTAACATAAGGCAATGAATTAGTGCCAAGTGTGTGTTACTAATAATAAATTCTGTAGCAGCACAAAAGTCCCTTCTGGCTGATATGGGTAGAAAGGGGATCAAGAAAGAGAAGTGTCAAAATACATGGCATGTACAGGATGCAAAACATGTAACAGTCTCAATGGTCAGAAAGTCTGCCTGAGAGAAAAGCAGAACGCAAGGCTGAGGCCAATAATGGGGTACCTGTAACCCCAGCAAAATGCAGGCAGCACCCTATAGGGAATGGGGAACCTCCTGATGGCCTTGTTCAGGGAAGTCTTGGGACCAAACGGTACTTTAGTAACCCTCTTAGGTAGCAATCTATTGACGAAGGCCCTGGAAACAAAAGAGATCAGCTACTGCCATCAAGGAAGAAGGGGAAATTGAACTGAGGAGGCCACTCAGGAGCAGAGGGTATTACTGCAAGGGGGTTCAGAGCCACGGCTCCCACACTGAGTTACCACTGCGTGCCCACTAGGATGGCTATAAGCAAGAAGTCACACGACATCACATAATATTAAAAAGTCACATACCAGCATTGGCAAGGATGTAGAGGAATTAGAACCTTTCCACACTGCTGGTGAGAGTGTAAAATAAGGCAGCCACTGGGGAAAACAGTTTCATGGTTCCTCAAGAGGTTAAACATACAGTTACCATTCAGCCAGCGATTTCACTCCTGGGCATATACCCAGGAAAAAATGAAAACACATATCCTTGCAAAAACTTGTACATGCATGTTGATAGCAGCATTATTTATCATAGCCAATAAAAGGTGGAAACAGCCTAAATGCCCATCGACTGATGAATGGATAAACAAAATGTGTTATATCCATACAATGGAATATTATTCAGCCATAAAAGGAATGAAGCACACATACATGGATGTGGATGAACCTTGAAAACACTGTTGTAAGTGGAAGAAGACAGACACATGCAAGACTGCATGATGTATGATTCCATTTACATGAAATGGGAAGAAAAAGCAAATCTATAGAAATGGGAAGTAGATAAGTGGCTGCTTAGGGCTGGGGGCTAGGGTTTCCTGTCTTAAAACCCTGATACGTAAAAGCTGTACATATTTGGACCTATCTCTCAGCATTCAAGTCAAAATGGATTAAAGATGTAAATGCTAAACCTGAAATTGTGAAACTGCTGGAAGAAAACTTTGGGGAAATGCTTCAGGACACTGGTCTGGGCAAAGATTTTTGAGTAAGACCTCAGAGTCAGGCAACCAAAGCAAAAACAGACAAACACAAGCTTTCTCCTAAAGGTGATGAAAATGTTCCTTAATTTAGCGTGATGATGGCTGTACATATCTGTAACTACATTAACAACCACTGAACTGTACATCTAAGTGGCTGAATTATTTAGTATTTGGACTGTATCTCAACAAAACTGTTATTAAAAAAAAAAAGCTCACTTGAAGTCAGGAGTTTGAGACCAACCTGAGAAACACAGCAAGACCCCTATCCCTACCAAAAAATAATAATAATAATAACGAGCCATTTGTGGTGGCACGAGCCTGTAGCCCCAGCTATTCAGGAGGCTAAGGTGGGAGGATCACTTGAGCCTAGGAGTTCGAGGTACAGATTGCATCACTGCACTCCAACCTGGATGACGGAGTAAGACTCTGTCTCAGGAAAAAAAAAAAAAAAGCTCCTAAAGCTCCCACAGCTCAGACCAGTCAGAGCTGAGGCCTCTCTGCCCAGTCCAGCACTACGTTCAGCCTTGGGAAATGGCATCTAACCTGCCTCCACAGGGTTTTTATGAGGCTATAATAAGAGAAGTTGCATGAAGTTCTTAGCAGAGTCTGTTGCAGCACAAGGATTGCTGAAGGCTGAATGAAAAGTTAGACTCAAAAGAAGCAAACATCAGGAAGTAAGAACTGGAGAATGGTTAAAGGGGACGAGGATGAGGAGAAATGCACGTGGTTCTGAGGTTTTACACCTGAGGGGTGGGCAAGATGAGCCATCATCAACAGACATCCCAGAGTTGCCTTCCTGTGTAAGGGAAGAGGCCACGTGTGAGATGAGCGGACGACCTGAGGGAAGGTGAGAGTTTCACACGAAGATCCCAAGGTCCATAAAGATGAACCTATTTTCTTTGCCAACTCTGAAAACTTGTGCCATAGAAGTATACATTTATCGGAGGTCATGTGCAGATAACAGAAATCATGCTGGGTATTTTAACTAGAAGCTAACTTTATACAAGAATTCAGAGCTTATAAAATCAGGAGAGAGACTAGAAGAACAGCCTCTGAGCTGTGCCTCCAGGATGACCCCCAAGACCCAGACACCAGCACAGAGGGGATGCCACATGAGGAAACCTGTCCTCATACCACTGTCTCCAAGCACAGGACACACGAGCCACCAGAGGCCCCACCAGAGCCCCATCCTTACATCGCCTCCAAGCATGGGCTACAGGGGCCACCATAGGGGCCCCACAGTGGTGCCAGCTCTGGGCACAGCTCACCTGTCAGTCAGGCCAGCAAGCTGATGTCTGGACCACACCATCCCACTACCCACTTAATTCTGCTCTGTGTTGAAGTCTTACATAAGTGACTCTGACAGGCTAACTAGTCATTTTCAGAACCCTTGCTGCCAGAGGATGATTTTCAGCTTTCTAGTGTCTACAGGACAGGAAAAGATACAGACTGTAGATTGGAATGGATGTTAAGTGATTCAATCTACATTATCTGCCACATCATCTCAAAATAACAATGGCTTAATTTTAATGAGGTGAGTAACAAATGTTCTGGGAATGCTTGCTTCAAGTATCTATCTATCTTATCTGTCTCCATCATCCATCCATCCATCCATCCATCCATCCATCCACCCATCCACCCACCCATCCACCCACCCAACCTTTCAATTTAAGAAGCATTGCTCATGTCAACCTCAGAGCTGCTAAGCCAGCTTCTCTTACTAACTGCCACATAGACCCAGCAAGGCTGTAGCAGCCTTAGAAAAACCAATTTTGCCAAAGCAACAAATTGACTGTTTTTCTTTCTCCTCTGTGGATCAATCAATTAAAACGAGCAATCCCCAAAGGAGAATAAGTAGATGCCCAGACAGCACAGGGCTGTAATGTTGTGGAACTGTTTTATTTTCAAAGAAATGAAATGGCAAGACATTCAAAATTAAAGTGTAGAGCCGGATCACGGAAGTCTCCGACACTGAGATGGATTCACGGGATCTAAGTGCTCAGCTGAAAAAGTCCAAGGAGAAAAACCACTCCCAGAAACTGACCTCTAAGCTTTTCACAGTAAGTCTAACTTAAAGGGGCAGAACAAGGCAAGTCTTCTGAAACCCTGAAACACGCAGAAAACACCACTGGTGTCCCCACACGCACACATATGTTCTTACACATCAACAGGGGCCCATTCCCTTTCACTCCTGCCATTTTTGTACCAACTTGTCTATCTAGCTCTATTCAATGCAAAGAGTCAACCAATTACAACAGAAGAAACACTTCTAAGCTTCATCTGTCACTAAATAAACAGTACATGTTTGTAAGCCTTTACTTCTAACTAACCTTAGTAAAATCAATGTAAAACAATTTACTGGTGTTTTAATCTTTCTTATTCGGGGCTAGAAAATCTGATTTCCTTTCTGTGATTCGCACTCTGTCTCAGGGGGTGCTGCTCTTGGTGAATGTTTCCTAGATTGGTGCTGGCTCTTTAGCATTCTGTTTTTCAGTACAGTCCCGACTTCTGCACCTCATCAAGTAAAAACAAACAACCCCCTCACTGGATATTTCTCTAGACACAACAGAATGGCAGCAAAATAACAGCCTACTGGCTATCAGTGTTGTATCCAGTATGCCAGTGAGCACTCATAACACAAACCAAAATGATACGCACGTAAGAATGAACCAAGAGACTCAGAATACCAGGGCAATAAAAAGGGAAAAAAATGAATAACAAATGAAAAACTCTACTAATTTATATGTCATCTCAATTTTTTCTGACCCCGAGTCTCTGTGATATTAAGATGTTCCTTAACAAAGTTTTAAATTTGAGGCTTCCTCCAATTCAAGGAACTTATGTAAATATGTTTTGAAAGATGTACTCTATTTTATTATGACAAAATAAATGACAAATTGACCTCAACCCAATTTTCCCAGTGTTATTATCCTACTCTAAAAGGCACCACGCCACATAAATTAAAATCTGATCACCTGCCCAGTGCCGACATCAAGGGAATAAATGCTGGGTTGCATGGGACATAACTTCGAAACAGGCAACACACACCATGCCCAGACCCCTCCTGCCATCTGCTCCGCCGAAACCCTGGGGACTTGCACAGGAGATTGTTTCCTTTTCCTTGTAAGCCTGGACTTTAAAGCACTATCATAAAAAACACATAATGTAGTAAGAGGAAGGAAATTAAAATGCCATCGATAAGCAAGGTTAACTTCGATCTTCAATCCAACCTGTGTGCATTAGGTACATGCCAGACCACAGGAACTGCACAGCCAAGCACATACTACAAGACCAGCAGCAGCTATACTGAGGGAGGCATTCAGATGAGGGTTGAACTCTCGAAAAGGAAACATATCCACCAAAGGACAGCCATTCATTATACACAGTCGGTGAGATTACAAGAAAGTGGCTTTGGTCTATTTTTTCCCTTCAAAATTTCCTCATTAAACATTTAGTTAGAATTGTTGTATATTTCTTCATTCAATCTTTAGATACTTTTTAAAAAGAAGAGCTCAACAAAGTAAAAGTAGTTCATTAAAGTAGCACATGGCACCATCACTTACCCAGTTTCATAGTTTTGTGATCTAGGGTAAGTGACTTGACCTCCCCTAAGTTTTGGTTTTGTCTGCTGCTGCTAGTGGTGGTGGTGCCTACCTTGGTGGTTTTTTTTTTTTTTAATTTTTTCAGGATCATATGGAATAATGCCTGGACAGAGGTCAATAGAGAGCCTAGCCCATTCTCAGCACTCAATGGCTATCATTACTACCAAAATCCCAAATCCCTGATCCCATTCTCGATAGCTTCCTCTTCCTCACTCTTACCTTTCATATGTGACTACAAATCCTCCCCATTTTACATCTAGACCATCCTCAAATCTCTTCATTTCTCTTCACCTCTGTAGTCCATGCTACCATAATCTGATGGATGAATGAACGAATGAACAAGCGGCCATTCTTTCAGACTGCCACTCTCTGGCAATGCTGCCAGCAGGTGGATATGCATATTAAGTGAAGACTCACTGGTGATAGTGGCATGTATAGGCAGCAATGATTAAAGTCGCCTTTCTTTCCAGAAACAGTATTTTCCTAACTCCACTGTAGCCAACCTGCCTCTGAGTCAGCATATTTGGCCCTTTAAAATTAAAGGAAAAAACTAAATAAGCAATTCATGCTTTATATATTCAATAGTCATATAACTTACACTGCACAATACTGTTTCTTCTCTCACAACTTGTCATCACTGCATTTGCTTTTTTTTTCTCTTTCCTGTTAGGTTTGTATCCCTCATCCTCAGTGCCAGAGTGTAAGCTCCATGAGGCTGGGGCTATGTCTGACTTGTTTATGATCATAGTTCCAGTGCCTGGAACAATGTTTGACACGCAATAAGAGCTACATAAATATTTTTCAAATTGATCTCCCCACTTCTATTCTCATCGCTCCTCCTTTAAACCCTTCACACCCTGCTGAAAGTGATCTTCAAAAAATATACATCTGGCCAAGACCACTCAAAAAGGAAAAGACTGTCTCCTCAACAAATGGTGCTGGAAAAACTGAATATCCATGTGCAAAAGCATGAAACTGGACCCTTACCTTGTAACATATACAAAAACTCACTAAAAGGAGATGAAAGACTTACAGGTAAGAGCCAAGCCATAAAACTTGTAAGGGAAAACACAGGAGTAAATCTTCATGACCTCAGATTAGACAACGGCTTCTTAGATATGACCCCATAAGCAACAAAAGAAAAAGTAGATAAACCGGGCTTCATCAAAATTTTAAAACTTTTGTGCTACAAACAATACCATCAAATGAAAAGACAGCCCAATGAATTGGAAAAAAATTTTTGCAAATCATGTATCTGATAAGATACTGACATTAAGACTATATAAAGAATTGCTACAACTCAGTGATAAAAGACAAGCAATGCAATTTAAAAATAGGCAAAGGATTTGAACAGATATTTCCCAGGGAAGATATTCTGGCTATTTGTAGCTAACAAACACATGAAAAGTTGTCCAACATCTTTAATCATCAGGGAAATGCAACAAAACCACAATGAAATACCACTTTGTACCACTAGGATGGCTATGACTTAAAAAAGGTAAGTTTTGGTAAGGGTGTGGTGGAAGTGGGACCCTCACACATTGCTAGTGGAAATGTATGAGGTGTAATGTATGAAATGTAAAGTGGTGTAGCCACTTTGAAAAACAGTCTGGCAGTTCTGTTTTAGAAGGTTAACCATAGAGTGACCACTCCTAGGTATATACCCAAGAGAAATGAAAACATATGCCCACACAAAAACTTGCAGATGAAATGTTTATAGAAGTATAATTCATAGTAGCCAAGAAGTAAAAACAACCTAACTATCCGCCAAGTGATGAATAAACTACATGTGATATATCTATACAATGAAATATTTTTTGGCAATAAAAAGAATTGAAATGCTACGATATGAATGACCTTTTGAAGACTTTACAGTAAGTGGGAAAAGCCAGTTGCAAAGAAATGTCCAGAATAGGTAAATCTATAGAGACAGAAAGTAAATAAGTGGTTGCCTTGGGCTGGGGAACTGGAGAGATATTGGGAATGACTAATGGGTACAGGGTTTCTTTTTGGGGATGATGAAATGTTCTAAAATGGAATGTAGTAGTGATTGGTATACTGCTGTATGAGTATACTAATTTTACTGAATTGTATACTTCAAATGTGTGAATTATATGGTATGCTAATATTTCAATAAAGCTGTTATTTTAAAAATACAAATCTGACCACATCATTCCTTTGCTAAAATGTTTCAAAGGTTTCACACCGCACTGAGGAGCAAGTCCAAGTTCCAATGAGATTTGCAGACCTGGGTGATTCAGCCCCAGTTTTCTCCTCCAGCCTCATCTTGCACTACTCCCAAGCCAACACATACACATAGTAGTTGCTCAATAACCACTAACCTAATGAACTGATTTTACAATAGAATTCAACAGTATTAGCTGTCAATGAAGCCGACTTCACCCTTCATAAGTGGCATCAGAATGGGAAAGCAAATACTGAGGTATAAAACTTTCAAATGAAGCATTTATCCAAACTTCTTCATACTTTTTTTTTCTATTTCTAGTGTCCAAGCAGAGATCTTAAGAGCACCCTGGACTCAGAAGTACATGCTAACTTGGATACATAAGGTTCCTTGGTTCCTCCAAGAGACTTTTGCATTCTCTTACATGGATGTCAATTTCCTACAAGTAGATAGCCAAGAACATGGAGACAAAAGTAGCTAAGCAGATGACCTGCATTGGAAAAATAACCAAAGGAGAAAAAAGTTGACCCTAACACTCTAAACATTTTCCATAGTTACAATCACCACTGTTCTCAGCATAAGTTCAGCAACTGTCATGAGAAGGGAGTAGGCTGCCTCCAAGAAAGTGAAGGTTTGGGTAGCCTATCACATCATTCATTCATTCACAAATATTTATTGAGTGTTCATTACGTGTCTCATGTCATTTCCAGTGCTGACAATGGAAGAGAAAGCTAAGGAGACACAATCTCTGCTCTAAAGAAACAAACATTCTGTTGGGTGGAGACAGATTATCAATAATTAGGCAAAAGTATAATAGTATGTCAGGTAGTGGTAAATGGTATCAAGCAAAATAAAGCTATGGAAAGTGGCACTAACAGAGCCAGAGTACTCAAGGTACCCTGCCTTGAGCTGAGAGGGTGGCATCTGAGCAAAGACCTGAATCAGGTGAGTTTGCCATGTGTCACTGGGGCAAAATCCTGTTGTAGTCCTGGGGCAAAGCCTGCTTGGAACAGAAAGGAGTCCAATGTGGCCGGGACACAGAAAGCAAGGGAGAAGCAGCATCCCACTAGGTTTTTAAATTTAATTCTGAGAAAGACAGGAAGTTACCAGAAGGTTCTTTCCTTCCTTCCTTCCTTCCTTCCTTCCTTCCTTCCTTCCTTCCTTCCTTCCTTCCTTCCTTCCTTTCCTTCTTTCTTTCTTTCTTCTTTTAGCAGAGGGATACAACTTCTCTTTTAACACCAAACTCTGGGTTAATCAAAGCTGATAGTTAAGGATAGCCACAGAAATCTACATCAGCCTACAGCATTAGAGAAGCTATTAAATTTAAGATTCAACGTACCTAAGATCAAAGGCATCTAATTGCTGAAACACAAGAGACCAAGCATCTAATTCATAATTGTACAGTCTACATAATTTTTACTGGCCAGCTCTTCTCCCAGGCCCTGAGTCTCACAGAGGCAGGGGTTGTGCTGGGCTGTGCTCATCTTGTCCACCGTGGTAGCTGCTAGATCCCCAGGACCCAGAACATGGCACGTTGTTTGTCAGGAAACATATTTGGGGCACATATGCTCAATATTCATTCAGCACACACACAGATGGATTTCAAAGTCATCTCAAGAAACACAAAGTGACCTGAATTTGAAATAATCCTTAGGAGACTTGTGAATTGGCTGGAATCACCTTAGAAAAAAGTACTAAACAATGAAAACTTATGAATCACTAACTACTAGATTCAAGACAGACTTTTCTAGAATCCTGACTGAGAATCTCAGTACATGGCAATGAGAGCTTTCTGTTTTTTTCCTGCAGAACGTCTACATGCAAGCTGTAGCACCAAAAATAATGCTGATTAGCTGCGGGGTTTTGAAAAGTGGGCTAATATAAATTTGTTCTAAATCAATATCCTTTCATGCAAACATAAAAGCAAGTTTGAAGAGCATAATGCATATAAACTGGTGAAAAATTCTAAATCAATAAAACTTGCCTCTTAGCCCTATCAGAAAAAAACAGATGTAGTGGGAATGATGACATTTGTTACACAGAGTTGTAAAAATGTCTTTCAAGCTGGAAACAGAAAATGTGATTTCTGCTTTCTAAAACTTACAGCAAGACTGAAATATGGAGTGCGCTAACAAAGTTGAGAATTTAGTAAAAGAGAAGCATACATCATTTGGGGAAAGGGGAAAATTTTATACAATGAGCACTATCTACATTTTTAGGGATTAAATTGCTAATCTTAAACTGAGACAAGATAAATCAAGTTAATCTCAGGATAGTTTTAATGGAAGACATGGTATAGTAAACTAAATATAACAGGTTTTAATTCCATGAGGATAATTCTTACTTTTGCTTTTATCAAATGAAATAACTTTGCTGGAATCACATAGTTTTAAACATGAAGAATTCCAAGGTATATTTTGCAAGGAAATATTCTTAAGGCTATTATCTCTTACTCAAGCAATTCTCCCCACCCATAGTCCCCACCGGACTTTCTGACCCTTTTAACATACACAAATTGAGTTTACTAGAAAACTCCAGTTGATTAAAAATTCTACAATAAGAATTTTTATTACATAGCCTGAGCAGTATGGAAGTCTAAGCTTAGTATTAGGTTGGCTTTTATTATGTCTTTTGTCTTGTGTTACACACTCGTGGAATCACTGATATCCTTTTTGTGTATCATCTAGTCCCTTACGGTTTCAGCAAATCCACAGGATTAGCCTGCTATCAGTAGCACATGGATTCCATACCGAACAGGCTTATTATTCAGCAAGGATGCTCAAAGTCTGGCCCCGTCAGTCACCTGCCCAGGAGGACTGAGTTATGTGAGTATCCTTCACCTTCCTCAACATTTTTCCTAGTCCTGAGTGTGCACCTAGAAAGAGGGATTTCCTACAAGGCTCATCTTCCAGGCTCCAGGGTTGCTAGGGGGCAGCAGCACTAGCTGACATAAGCCACCTCCGCACCTGGAAGATGAAGACCTTCATGGTCCTGTGCAGACTGAGAGATAGGTAGAAGAATTCCTTTCTAATGTGGAACTCTGTGGACACTCCTCACTCATAAGCCAAAAGTCAAAGAGCAGTCTAATAAATACATCTGGTTGAAGCAAAGTAACTTGATACAGGAGTGAGACGGTATCCTTGACTCGTGGTTTCTCTCTCCTTTTCATCCTATAGCCCTGTACACTATGGCGACTAACCAGAAATGGGCATTCTGTAAATGCTAGATACAAAACAAATACATAAGCAGGCATTTTTTTTTCTAGCTTCAGATAGATTGATAGCCTGTAACTGGGAGAATATGGGCTTGGCAGAATCCTATCTGAACCAGAACTGAACACCCAGCAGCTGGTGGCAATTCTAAACATCTCACAATGCTGGAAATGAACTCCTCCTCCAGGACCCCCTCTGACATGGGCTGTCTTACAGCAGTGCTTCACCTTTACCCCTATCTCACCATCCCCAAGTACATTCAGTCAGTCACTAAGAATTACAGATTCTAACTCTTAAATGACTATAAATCTGGATCATAGTCCATTCCAGAGAATCTGGAAATTCAGTCCAACTTTTCTTCTTAACACCTACTATGTGCCAGAGACTTGGGACCCTAGTGGAAGTCTGCCCTGTCCTAAATTGAAGTACTACAAGGGCCTCTACCTTGCATATGAACTCTAACTTGACCTCCATAGGGTTGCCTTCTCCTAAGGCTCTGCTTGCTTAAAAAAAATTTTTTTTTAATATAGAGATGTGGTCTCACCATGTTGCCCAGGCTGGTTTAGAATTCCTGGCCTCACACAACCTTTTCGCCTCAGCCTCCCAGCGTGCTGGGATTACAGAAATGAGCCACCATGCCCAGCCTGTGATCTAGCTCTGTTACTCTCCTCAAAATACTTTAATTCCACACCATTATCTTTAGAATAGTCTTTCAGCATGGAATCCAGAGTTCAAACCCTGGAACTGTTCATTAATACCTACAGGACCAGCCAGGTGCAGTGGCTCAAGCCTGTAATCCCAGCACGCTGGGAGGATGAGGAGGGCTGGTCTCTTGAGGTCAGGAGTTCGTGACCAGCCTCGTCAACATGGTGAATCCCTGTTTTTATTAAAAATACAAAAATTAGCTGGGTGTGGTGGCACGCCCCTGTAATCCCAACTACTAGGGAGGCTGAGGCAGGAGAATTACTTGACCTGGGAGGCAGAGGTTGCAGTGAGCTGAGTTCGTACCACAGCACTCCAGCCTGGGCGACAGAGTGAGACTCTGACTCAGAAAAAAAAAAATACCTACAGGACCTCAGGATATATCTTTGTTCATCTATGCCTCAGTTCGCTAACCTATAAAATAACAGCAATAACTTTCCTCTTCATTTTCAGGATTCTTAGGAGTAGTAGATGCTAGTGTTTGCAGAGGGTCTGGACATCACGATAGCTTGAGTGCTAGCATCGTGATGGCATTAGGATTTCCCACCACACACTCATCCCTTGGAGTTTACTAGGCTGTGTCATCTTCCAAGATTCAGCTTTCATAGCACCTCATGCTGTGACTGTGTTACCATTCATCATAACCAGACTGGCCTTCCCACCAGATTGAGCCCTCTAGGCAGACAAAGGTTGTGCCATTTGTGTTCACCCAACAACCTTAAACAATAGGTACTCCCTCAAGTTGGGTCACAGTGAACAGCCTGGCCAGTCCTGGGAGCTGGCCTGACAAGCAGTGTGGTTACCTGTTCAACCACACTAATAAAAGCCTGTTTCGAAAAAAGATTAGGATCAAATACAAAATAGATCTTACGGAGACCTATAAGATGTTTAAAAGTCCTCTCCTAAGTAGAATGCTGGGTACCAGAGGCTGCGAACAGTGGTGAGGAGGGGAGATACAGAGGGGTTGGCTAATGGGTACAAACATACAGTAAGATAAAAGGAATAAGATCTAATGCTCAGTAGCACAACAGGGCACCTATAGTTAACAATAATTCATTGTATATTTCAAAATAATTAAAATGGTGGAGTTGGAATGTTCCTAACACACAAGAAAAGACAAATGCTGGAGGCGATAACACCCCAATTACCCTGATCTGATCATTACACATTGTACGCCTGTATCAAAACATTGCATTTATCCCATAAATATGTACAATTAGTACGTATCCATACTTTAAAATTAAAAATTAAAAAAAATAAAAGTCTCCTTCTCTGCAACATTATCTAAACACATGTGACACTAAACCAAAGAAATCTTGAGCTTGAGACATTCTGAAGTAGAAATGTAGAAAGACACCCAGTGATGAGTTATCCTGAAGACTCTTGGCAGCAGATTTCAAATAAAGGGAACATAAATATGACCAAAGAAAGATCCTACCTTATTTCTTTAACCTCTCTAATTATAGTTATTTCAAAACTTCATGAAATGTTGGTATCAGCCCTTAATTGCATTCATTATGCATTATTTTTAAGTAGTATAACTAGGTTTATACCGGCATAGGCTAATACTACAGTTACAGGTACACAGGATTATAAATTCAGATCTAAGTGGCATTAAACTAATATCATTCAACATTTACTTTTTTCCCTTAAAAAAAGACTGAATCTGCTTCTATATTATTGTTAAACTTGTTCCTATATTTGATAATTCAAAATTCATTTCTCAATGTGAAGCATCATGGTTTGAAAACATTGAGCTTAAATGCATAGTCATGTGTTCATGTATCTGCATAGAAACATATATTCCCTACTACTGTTATTCTGTTTCAGAAAAAAAACTCAGTATCTATTCATCACGATTTTATAAAGAGAAATTAAGAACTTAAGGTTCAATTATCTGTAAAGAGGCAAAACAATTGTGATAACACAGGACTCCTAATTTCTCAAGCTCTAATATCTTCATACAACACCCATCCATTAAAACAAACAAGAGTAAGGAAAAATGCACAAATGATTGACAGGCAGTTTTAACCTGGCACTTGTATATTTGTGAAAGGATTATCTTCAACTTGGTGTATTTACTTTGGTCTTTAATGATTGGTGTGTCCAAGTGGTGAAAGGACGCCACTATGAATACTTGCTTAGTAAGAGAAAAAAATGCATGCTCTGTTTTGCTCAGATAACCCAGGTGTCAAGAATTTGATGGGACAGTTGGGGAGGGGGTGTCTGTCTGTCTCTCTGTCTGTCTGCCTCTCTGTCTGTCTGCCTCTCTCACTTACAGGCCTGTCAGAAACTAAACCACTGGCGACAATTCAGCCCTGGGACTCTCACAGAGCTCAGTAACTGGTTAACAAGAAACAACAGAAACCAAATCATTCAACAGACCCTCTCAGACTCTGCTGACCCAGCGAAGCTCTGCAGATGACAATGGTCATAAGGCGCAGACATCACCAATCATAAAACTTAAACCAAGCACAGGCTCCCCAAATTTGGCAACTTTAGTTAGCTCTGTCAGTCTGACCTAGCTCCTGCTGACAAAATTTACTTGTCACCCTAAATAAGACTAAATACTAAAAAACTATAAACATTCCTCTTTGTCATTTGTTTCCTCTCTAACGTTCAACGAGTAAGAAACAATGGGAGAGGCTTAAAATAGAGAAATGGCAGTCTAGATGTGGCGTAGTAGTAGATGTGGCTACACCTTGCTGACTGTAATCTTGGTGCTTCCTATTCAAACTGGAGGACAGTAAAGTTCCCAGCATGGAGTTTTTTTTTATGGTTTTTAAAGTCATAGGCAGAATACTGGCTGTCAAAATCAGGCAAGGGAAAGCATTGATAATTCAGGAGGTGATAGATGAGGGAAAGTGTCAGATGTATAGACAGGAAAATGGATAACATAATTTTCTTTGGGACCAATTAACGTAAGAGCTATTTTGCATACTTTCAATCAGAAAGGTGTCAATGTTGTCAGAAGTGAAATTTTTTCCTAATGAAAGTTAACATGACACGTTCTTGTATTAATGAAACACATTCTGAATGATTTCACAGGACAGAGGAGAAAAAGCACTAAGTACAAATACCATCACAAGGCAAGACTTGGGGACATAAATATTCATGACATATTCCACATGTTTAATTAAGCTCTGTTCTTGATTTTTTTTTTCTGGTTTGTTTTTCTAGTAGGAAAGATGCCAAATATTATGAGCTTCTACTTCAGAATTTTAGGCCACAGTGTGACCTCGTATCACCCTGTTTCATTTGGCAAGCAGTGTTGTCAAAAATGACATGCACTGACGAAGTAATCATTCATGAAAAAGAGGAAAGGAAAAAAAAAACACAGGAACAGTCTTGAAAAGTCATGTATCTGTGAGCTCTTCTGGTGCCTCACAAGGGTCCCCACGTGTTGAAAGCTGCAGAGCGGATGGATGGGAGATCACACAGGCCCTATTACCGTAATTCTTAGACCACTGCCAAAAGGGGAAAGGGCTTCATTACTCCCACTGTGCAGTTTGCATCTGAGCTTCTGCAAACAAACACTAGCGTGAAGGTAGTCAGTGGAGGGGAACTTGTGCCATGTAAATCAGGTTTCAGAACCATTAGGAAAAGTGGGTCTACTATATAAGCAAAATGATATGGTAATAATTTTATAAGCCAAAAAAAAATCTCTGAAGAGACGTGTTCCCAATTATACAGCATATTATTATAGATCAACCCTCATTATTAAATGCCCCTTGGCAAGTATTCCCAACATGTTATCCATGTCTATTCACTCAGTTGCTCATAGCTGACATACAGAAGAGCTTCCTGTATTTTCAATCTTATACTAAATATTTGTCCACATTTTTATCACATGTACTATATTGCTCCCCACCAAATTGTTTTATTAGTCCAGGACATAAGAAACAAAGTTGACATGCTACTTTTTAAAAAATTTCTCACCTGAAATAGTAACACCCAGATAGTGATGATATATAACTTTTAGTTAGAGGGGAATCAAAACATCAAAAATCCTTAATAGTTAGAAGCTGATCTTATAGAGTAATTCATATAAATTATTTGCTACAATAGGTATTTAAGATGAGAATTGCCCTCCATTTCTAAACGTGCTATCATCAAAATTAGCTTTAATTTCAAAAAGTTTTTTTTTCCTAAGCTGTAAATAATTATTTAAAAATGGTTTCCTTTTCCTACTTTAGATTAATACTCAAGTCTCTACATATTCTGGCCTCTACAGTGATTCAAGTGAGCTATTTTTAATATACTACAAAATCTGCATCAGTCTAGTTTTATTCTAGAGAAATTATGGTAAGATCTGTGGGTGGAAAAACGTGTTTAAGCTTTGGGCTTTGAGAAATTTTTTTTTCAAGATGGTGCTGAAGAACTATTACATCTGAGCACACTCATCCTTAACAAAATAACAATGAAGCCATTTAGAACCAAATAAAATTGCTGTAATCATTCAAATAATAGCATGCATTTTAGAGCTAAATTTAAAAAAACCTATCTAAAAGTGAATTCTACCTTAATTGCACGCAATCAACAAATGGGCAAATATATACTAAGCCACAATCAAACAGCCCAAGGATAGACTTACAGCCTCGACAAGTTAATAATGCTCTCTGGAATAGGATGTCAAAATAGGAAGCTGGCTTATAACTAAACGTTCATGATGCTGAGAAATCACATCATGAATGAAACTAAAGAAAAGTTTTATTTGTGCAAGTGTATAATTGGATCCCTACCAATATGGAGGCCAACTAAAACACAATTGGTGGTACAATTCTAATTACTGCATCTGAACTCTGTTTTGACATAATTCTGTGTGTAGTTCACAGGCTGAAAGATACTATACACAAAATGCATAACGTTCTGATTTCCTATTATCCATCATGCTTCATTAAGGTAAAAAAGCTAAGCTGGGGAAGGAACCAAATCAGAAGAGCCAGTCCTTTTCTACATTAAGTAGTCTAAAGTTAAGACAGATGTCCACCAGGTTTTTTAATGCAGGCTAAGTGAGTGATAAGCTTAGGATAGGCTGGAAGACTGACCTGACGTTGGGAATGATACACTGCCAGTGTGTTAAAATGCTGGACAGTATATATATATATATATATATACACACACACATATATATATATACATGTATACGTATATATACTTTCACAAAATAACCTCTAAACTGCTCCCCTTTCTTAGTGAGGCTAACAAACCCCAAACTGAGGCTCGGAATCCATATTATGCTTACAAAACAGAGGAGAATATGTTTGTCCCAGCAGGGACTAAGCTACTAGTCATCTCTCTCTGACTCTAAGCCAATTCATCTTACTTTCTGAGTCTAAGGCTACAAGCCCTTTTGCAAATTTCTATGTTGCTTATCCTTGAATCCGTTATTGTTTTATGGAAATCATCAAGTGTCTTTGCAACTATTCATGTAAAAAACATTGTTAACCTGACTATCCATTAATTAGGAATAAACTAATTACTGTGTTTTCATATAACAGAACACCATTATGCTTTTAAAAAACAAATTTGACGGAGAAACTGTGTATAACCTTTAACTTTGCTCATTGTAAAAGGTGTAACCTTTCATCCAATGAAAAGTATTTTCACAGAAGGAGATCAAGACTTCACAACCAATTGTCAACAGTGCTAATCTCTAGTTGGGGGGATTGTGAATGCCATTTTCTTCCTTCTTGTTTATCTGTATTTTCTAATTTTTTACAAAAAATATAAATCACTCTTACAGTTAGAAAAATAAATCCAAGAAGTCTTTTTAAACATTCAGGGTGTCCACTCTGCCTTTTTCTGTCTCCTGTTTTCATATCTATGATATCACAGCAGGCTTATACATGTTTATCTTTAAATCTATCCTGAAAGACAGAAGTCTAAACATATCAGAGAAAATAAATGATGCCTTTGGAAACCCTTAATTTGCACATCCCGTGGAAATCCCTGCCGCAGTGTTTTCCTTCCACTCCGTCTCTTGCCCAGAGACGTGAAGCCGTAAATCACATCTGCTAATGAGGCAGTGCCCAGCAGCCCCCGTGTCACCTGTATTTGCTGGGGACTCTGATGGGGCCATCACTAACGTCCTCACAGGGGGTCACTGATGATTCTTTCATGACTCTTTTCCTGACGAGACAGTCACTTTTAAGATTTCTGAGTGTTCTCAAGAGGTCAAAGTCCTCTCCCCTGGTAGTCTGTGCTAGAGAATTTATCTCCATTTGGACAAAAATAAAGACCTTCAAAGAAAAAGGGAAAATGAGAAAGGAGGAAGAAAGAACAGAGAACTCTTTCTTGAACATATTGAAAATGGTTTACACATTTTCCACATAACTTTTACCCCTTTGGAGAATGACAAATCCTCAAGACTTTATGATTTCTTGAATAAGTCTAAACATATAAGACAGTTGAAAAATATGTGAAAAGCAAAACTTTTGTGCAAAACTGTATTATCAGTAATAAATGTGTGACAGTGAATTAGCTGACACAGCCAACTGTCTGACTTAAGAGCATAGGCCCTGATATTATTCAGATAGAACATAAAATGCTATCTCTTCCACTCCTAGCTGAGACCACAGACATGATATAATTTTTCTGAGGCCTTTATTTCCTTATTTATAAAACTAAATGCAATACTGAAAAGGATAAACAAATTAAGAGATTTTAATGTCTGACCTCAATTTAATAATGAGCTTATATGGTTTAATCTCTCTAAAGGTCCTCTAGATATAAAACCATGCTTGCTAATGCTGTCAAAAGGCCCTGGCACTGTGGCTCATGCCTGTAATCTCAGCACTTTGGAAGGAGGAAGCAGGAGGATCACTTGAGCCCAGGAGTTTGAGAGCAGCCTGAGCAACATAGCAAGCCTCCATCTCTACAAAAAATTTTTAAAAATTAGCCAGGCATAGTGGTATGCTAGTCCCAGCTATTTGGGAGACTGATGCAGGAGGATCGCTTGAATCCAGGAGGTCAAGGCTGCAGTGAGCTGTGTTTGTGTTCATGGCACTGCACTCCAGACTGGGTGACAGCGCAAGACTGTCTCAAAAAAAAAAAAAAAAAAGAATGTCCTAGATGCGGTTGGATGTACAGATCTGGAGCTGAAGTGAGGGGCCATGCTGGACAAGCAGATGGCAGAAGTTGTCTTCCCAACCCTGACTGCTCTTTAGAATCAACAGGTAACTAAGGAGAAGAGAGGTGGCACAGGGAGTTTGTAGAATTTCTAGAGTTCTGATTTTATTGCTCTGAGGAAGGGCCTGGGAATCAGACTCTGTTTTTGTTTCCAAAAACATTTCATTTAAAATAACAAAACTTCTGCTCAAAGGATTCATTTTTTGTAATCAACAAACATTTCATTCAAATGAGTGAACTTTCATTCAAACATTTCAGTTTTTTAATTCAACAAACATTTCATTTAAATGGATGAATTCTTTTATTCATTTATTTATATTTTACTGAGGTAGAAATCACATAAGATAAAATTGACCATTTTCAATTGAGTGGAATTTAGTATGGTCACAATGTTGTACAATTATCCCCTGTAGCCTGTTCCAAAGCACTTCGTCATCCTCAAAAGGAAATCCCATACCCGCTGAGCAGTCACTCGCCGTTCTTCCTCCTCCCAACCCCTGGCAACCACCAGCCTGCTTCCTGGCTCTGTGGATTTGCCTATTCTGAGTATATCATAGGAATGGAATCATATAATACGTGGTCTTTTGTGACTGGCTTCTTTCACTCAGCCTGTTTTCAAGCTGCATGCACATTGTAGCACATGTCACTATTTTTTTTTTTGTGGCTCAATAATATTCCACCATATGGATTCATATATGGGTTTTTTTCCAATTTGAGGCTACTGTGGGCAGTGCTGCTATGAACATTATGGACATGAACATACAAGTATTTGTCTGAGTGCCTGTTTTTAATTCTTTTGAGTGTATACCTACCTAAGAGTGCAATTTCTGGGTCGTATGGTACTTTCCAGATTTAGCTTTTTGAGGAAAATATGTTTTTAAAAAGTTCTCAGCCGGGTGCAGTGGCTCATGCCTGTAATCCCAGCACTTTGAGAGGCCGAGGTGGGCAGATCACGAGGTCAAGAGATCGAGACCATTCTGGCCAACATGGTGAAAACCTGTCTCTACTAAAAATACAAAAATTAGTTGGGCGTAGTGGTGCGCGCCTGCAGTCCCAGCTATTTGGGAGGCCGAGGCAGGAGAATTGCTTGAACCTGGGAGGTAGAGGTTGCAGTGGGCCGAGATAGCCCCACTACACTCTGGCCTGGCGACAGAGCAAGTCTCTGTCTCAAAACAAAAAAACAAACAAACAAAAAACAACAACAAAAAAGTTTTCCAGATGATTCCATATGAAGCTGGTGTTGTGAGAAGTTACTAATGTATAAGATGAATGAGGCCATCTGACACATTAGATGGAAGGCACATGGGGAGATATGGAGTGGGAACACGATAGGACCAGAGGTAAAACCTTGGGAAAACAACATTTCACAGGCAGCCAGAAAGCCCATAAAGGAGACAGATAACTAAGGAGAAGAGGAAGGTGCCACAGAAGAAAAAGAGAACCCCTCAAGGGAAGAGCCCTCAACACCAGATGCTGAAAGGATCTGAAAATCAAGAACAAAAGGGAGTCTGCTGCATGTGGCCAGATGGAGACCCGGCTATGCTTTCTTCACTAAGTGCCGGGTTTCAAGGAATTGGGATGTATGTGCGATGCAAAGGAACAGAGGCAAATACAATAACATAGTCTCTTATTCGCTATTTGCACTTATACACCAAAGACCGTGTCTCCTCTCTTTATTCATCCATGACACTAGGAATTTGCAATGTAAATGTCACAATACTTGTAAGCCCACAATAAAAACCTTGGACTGGCTGGACCAGTTTACACTTCAACAAATTACGTGGCAACACCCCTGCCAGATACAAAGTAAATTGTACTGGAGTACTGACTATATACGACCTCTCTAGGATTTTAACCATATGGAAAATATTTGGGTACAGAAATGCATAATTAGAAAATTGTTTGATTCTAATTTGAGCAAAATATTTAATAAATTCTTGCATTCCCTTCTTTTTGCTGCCTAAAATACTGTTTTAGTTTAAAGGTATTTATTTCTATACAACATCACCAATCTCTGAATCAATATTGATAGAAACATGCTTCATGATTTCATAGACCAGTTATTTTCTGAAAAAAAAATTACTTTTTTCATTATTAGAGAAATAGGTAACTCTCATAACTATTATATTTTGAAGATGAAAAGTGAAAATTAAGGTCAACTTTATGTTTGAAGCCACAAATTAAATTTAGCTTAAGTTTAAATTTTCAATGAATAGTAAGTACATTTGAAGTGTACAAGTGTTTTTTTTTTCTTTTTTTTAAGTACATGTTGATTTTTTTAAAATCTGAAGTATGAGATCAGCCAAGAAATGTCTCCAAGAGCAGGAAAATGATGCAGTATCCTAAATTCCCTTTTTCAATTAATGCTTCCATTTTGTAGACTAACAGTATTTAATTTGAAATTTCCTCTTTCTGTGCCAATTCCAGTTTGAACTCCCCTGAGAAGTCTTCAAGCATACGGCCTATGAGACACACAAAGCACTGTGAAGCAGTCACAGCAAGAAGGGGAAAAAGGTGTGTGTGTGTGTGTGTGTGTGTGTGTGTGTGTGTGTGTTTTAGTATCAAGCACCTGGCAAGAAAAGAACATTTTCCTGTAAACCCTTACAGGCATTCCTGGATCTCCCCTGAGAATCCAACGGACTCATTTTGATTTCCCTCTTAAAAACTTATAAGGTTTTAGCGTGTTTGCATTGGGTTACAGTTTACCAGACTTTTCCACATTGTTATTTGTTTTTGTCCACCAGCGAGTCAGGGGGATGACCCCTTGATCAACAGGGCAGTGGCAGGCAGAAGTGGCTGACTTCCATGACTCACGGCTCTGAGGTAGAGCAGTAACAACCTCCAGTGTGGAGAAATTCATAAAATCAGGTACCCACCTACTCAGCAGCTTTACAATGTAGAAACAAAGGGAAATTTACGAATAAAAGTATTTCCCCACCATTCTTTCCATCCTTCTTTCCATTTGCATAGCCCTAATCTAAACTGCTCAGATAGAATCCAGGAAAGAAAGCACAGGATCAGCTACTTTAAAACGAGAGCTCATTAGCTATGACACCAAAAGCACAAAGGAAAAAGACAGATAAACTGGACTCTGTCAAAATAATTTTGCTGCAAGTAATACTATCAGGAAAGTGAAAAGGTAACCTAAAGGGGGAAAAACTGCAAATCATCCATCTGATGAGATACTTGTATCCAGAGTAGCTAAAGAACCCTTATACCTCAATAATAAAAAGATAATCCAACTTAAAAATGGGCAAAGGATTTGAATAGGCATTTCTCCAAAGAAGATATACAGATGGCCAATAAACACATAAAAAAAGATCAACATCATTAATCAACAGAAAAATTCAAACCAAAACTACAATGCGATACCACTTCACATCCACTAGGCTAACTAATCAAAAAGATAGCTAGTGACAAGTGTTAGCATGCGTATGGAGGAATTGAAACAATCACATATTGCCAGTGGGAACAGAAAGGGTGCAGCCACTTTGGAAAACCATCTCACAGTTCCTCAAAAGGTTAAACATGGAGTTACTGCATGACCCAGCCACTCCATTTCTAGGTACATATCCAGGGGAATCGAAAACCTATGTCCAAACAGAAGCTTGTACATCAATCTTCACAGTAGCATTACACATAACAGTCAAAAAGTGTGAAAAACCCAAATTCTCATACACTGAGAAATGGATAAACATGTGGTACGTCTAAACAATGGAATATTACTCAGCCATAAAAAGAAGGAAGTACTGACACATGCAACAACAGGGATGGAGAGAAGTCAGAAAAAGAACAGGCTAATTAGAAAGACAAGTGAGTAGATGATTGGTTGTTTGGGGTGGGGGTGAAGGCATGCAGGAAGATGGGATTAACTGATAATGGATACAGGAGTTTCTTTACGGAGTGATGAAAATATTCTAAAATTGGTTGTGATGATGGTTATATAATTTTGTGAATATACTCAAAGGCAATGAATTGCTTTCAGTAGGTGAACTGTATGGTACGTGAATTGTATCACAATCAAGCTATTCGAGGAAAAGAGAAGGAGGCCATCAACCCAGAAGCAGTGTATTTCACTTTCAGGTGCTCTGGCCATTGCTCCCTGCACCAGGTCCCTCACAGCTACACCAGGTTTCCTGACTTAAAGGTACAACAGACTTGTCATTCATTGTTTCAAACACATTTGAATTTGTCCTCATCCCCATGGTCCCTGAATATCCTGTGACCATAGGCATAAAACTGACACGCATTTCCACTACCAATGCTCCACTAGCCGGCCCCTCCAGCTCTCTGTGACCCTTGGTGACCACTCATCTTTCTAGTGGTTTATTGTCTTTATAATTCTGTCTGACTTTCAAATTTCTATCAGAACTAGACCTCCACGTAGCCAGCAGCCAATGGAATGTAACAATCCCCCACCACTGCCAATTGAAAAAAAACCTTCCCAGGAAGGGAAGAACCTACAAAGATTCCTGGTTAGATCTTACCACAAAAATTGCTATCACATGAACCCGACCAAAGCTCCTCCTTAACTGAAAAGAAATACCCCAACAAACGCCAGAAAAGAAGCATTGAAGCCCCACACGTCTTGGAAGTTGAGCTCAGACGTGTGCAGTAGGTTGGACCCCAGTAATTTCTCAAAGGGGCTTGAGGCAGTGTCTTTCCAATTTATCTCCCATGGTGAATGTGACTGGAAGCCCTGGTTCTTACTCTTTTTATCTTCTCAAAAGAAATAAACAAAACGAAAATGTAAAAACCACTAACTGCCTCTGCAAAATCTGTGCACCAATAGTTAAAAATAAATTTGTATTTTTGTTTTGCCTTTTTAAGATACAAAACTTTAAACCTAGAATTCCCATGCATCCATTTCTTTTGCATAAACACGGGATACAGACACAGCAGAGCGTGAACTGTGCACAGCCTGCACTTTCCTACCTGCAGCATATGACCGCTTTGCATGAGAGTGCCAAATCCAGGAAACTCCTCCGGACTTCGAAGGAGAGCGCGTACTTCAGGGTGTGGCCATCGATGATGAGGGCCACGTCATTTTCCTTGCCCAGCAAATTCCCAAGGTCAGTGCAGTGCTGAGTAATGGCTGCCCTTGTGGCCTGAAACAAGAGTACAGGGGAAAATCACATTTTTTGTGTGTTTAATACCAAAAACAAAATAGAATTCAAAATTAAGTTTCTTGAAATGAGAACACACCCATTCTAATATAAATATACTAACAGTTCAGGTTTGCACATTTATACATTAAGATTTCAATGGAATGCCCTCTGGGTCTGTTTTATGGGTGCAAACATCTTCATAGTGAGATCTGTTTGAAATTTACAATAATCCACTTCTTTACACTACATACACATAATTCTTGGTGCCCCTAGAATAGAAAACCCCATATAAACAAATGTGCTTTTTGGGGAAAGACAGCATTATTGGAACTTGAATGGCAAATATTAACATTTCTCAGTTTGTACAAGATAATCTTTAAAGCATCCAAAAGATATCAAGGGACATAAAAATACAACAAAATATTAATTTTGAATCCTGCTGAGATCTTCAGATTAAACCATTCTCTCCATGCATTGCCAGCATAAGAAATAAGCTCATCATTTTTCTCATGTTATAGAAAGTATCTAATCAAGTTAAACTGCCAACACCTACCAAAACACTACTACCAGCCTTAAAAGCATCTTGGTGTAATGTCCGTTATCACATGGAATTAAAGCACAATAACATTTTTTAGATTAAAAAAAAAATGGGCTGGGCACAGTGGTTCGTGCCTGTAATCCCAGCACTTTAGGAGGCCGAGACAGGAGGGACTGCTTGAGCCCAGGAGTTCAAGACCAGCCTCAGCAACATAGAGAAACCCCATCTCTACGAAAAAATTTAAAAATTATCCAGGCATGGTGGTGCATGTCTGCTGCATGTCTGTAGTCCCAGCTACTCTGGAGGCTAAGGTGGGAGGATCGCTTGATCCTGGAAAGTTGAGGCTGTAGTGAACACTGAACACACCACTCCAGAATGGACAACACAGTGAGACCCTGTCTCTTTAAAAAAAAAAAAAAACAGACGTTCTTGTTTTCACAGTGAATTTATGACTATGAACAGGATATCTCACTCAAATATAAGAATGTAATTTTGGGCTCATAAAAAATATGGTTTAAGTTAATCGGGAAGCACAGAATTCTGCTGAAATTATTCTGTCTGGAAGACGACTATTAAGTAACATTCATATGCAATTTATTATATGATAAGGTAAATTACAATCTTAAAGAAATATGTTTAATGAACAAGAATCCTTCTACCTCTAGTAAAATTGAGGATCAGCTACTATTAAAAAGTGAGAAACAGGTTCCAGAAAACTATCTTATTGTTCAGTGTTTATTCTCAACAAGTGACTTTTGACAATTTAATAAAGATTTATTTAAGAAAGATGTAGTCTAGAGCCCTGCACTGTGGTCAGATGGCCGGGGTTCTAGTCCAAGCTCTCTACTTGCTACCTCTGACCTTCAGCAAAGACACTTAGCCTCTTTAAATTGCCATTTTCTCATGTGTAAAAGGGAGCTAAAAACTTCATAGCACTTTTCTTCTGAACAAATAAACTAATCAACGTAAATTATTTAGCACGGGGCTTGGCATACAGCAAATACTCAGTAAAACCCATTCTTCTTCCTCTTACTATTTATTCATCAAGAATTTCCCCTATCTGAGCTAGGTGCAGTGGCTCATGCCTATAATCCCAGCACTCTGGGAGGCCGAGGCAGGTGGATCACTTGAGGTCAAGAATTCAAGACTAGCCTGGCCAACATGACGAAAACCCATCTGTACTAAAAATACAAAAATTAGTCGGGCTGTGGTGGCACACACCTGTAATCCCAGCTACTCAGGAGGCTGAGGCAGGAGAATCAATTGAACCTGGGAGGTGGAGGTTGCAGTGAGCTGAGATTGCACCACTGCATTCCAGCTTGGGTGACAGAGTGAGGCTCCGTCTCAAAAACAACAACAACAACAAAAGAATTTTCCCTATCAAGGAAAATACACATCTCTTCTACTTCAGGCAGTGAACACATGCCATCATTAGCAATGCCTTCTTTGTTGATGTAATACAGGCACACCTCATTTTATTGTGCTTCACTTTATTGTGCTTCGAAGACAATTGCATTTCTTACAAATTGAAGATTTGTAGCAACCCTGAGTCAAGCAAGTCGATCAGCACCATTTATCCAACAGCATAGGCTCACTTTGTGCCTCTGTGTCACATTTTGGTAATTCTTGCAATATTTTAAACTTCTTTCTCATGATTATATCTGTTACGGTAGTCTGTCGTCAGTGACCTTTGATGTTACTATTGAAATTGTTTTGGTACACCACGTCAAAAGCATGGTGCACCATGTCAAAAGAAGATAGGCCAAAAGCTAGGCCTCTTGCACCAGTTAGCCAAGTTGTGAATGCATAGGAAAAGTTCTTGAAGGAAATTAAAAGAGCTACTCCAGTGAACACACGAATGATAAGAAAGCAAAACAGCCTTATTGCTGACATGGAGAAAGTGGTCTGGAACCACAACATTCCCTTAAGCCAAAGCCTAATCCAGAGCAAGACCCTAACTCTTTTCAATTCTATGAAGGCTGAGAGAGGTGAGGAAGCTGTGTTAAGTCTGAGGCTTAGCAGAGATTGGTTTATGAGGTTTAAAAAAGGAGCTATCTCCACAACATAAAAGTGCAAGGTGAGGCAGTAAGTGCTGACAAGGAATCTGCAGCAAGTTCGCCAGAAGATCTAGCTAAGATAATTGATGAAGGTGGCTTCACTAAATAACAGATTTTCAATGTAGATGAAACAGCCTTCAATTGGAAGAAGATGCCATCCAGGATTTTCATAGCTAGAGAGGAGAAGTCAATCCCAAGCTTTAAAGTGTCAAAGGATAGGCTGACTCTTGTTAGAGGCTAATGAAGTCGGTGACTTGAAGTTGAAGCCAATGCTCATTTACCGTTCTGAAAATTTATGCTAAATCAATTCTTAGAAATGGAAAAACAAAGCCTGGCTAACACCACATCTGTTTATAGAATGGTTTACCGAACATTAAGCCCACTGTTAAGACCTACTGCTCAGAACAAAAGACTCCTTTCAAAATATTACTGCTCACTAACAATGCACTGGGCCACCCAAAGCTCTGATGGAGACATCATTGATGAATGAATGCTGTTTTCATGCATGTTTATCTAATATCCATTCTGCAGCCCATGGATCAAGGAGTCATTTAGAATTTAAGTCTTATTATTTAAGAAATAGATTTCTTACTACCATAGATAGTAATTCCTCTGATGGGTCTGGGCAAAGTAAATTGAAAATCTTTCAGCAAGGATTCACCATTTTAGATGTCACTAAGAACACCTATGATTCACGGGAGGAGGTCAAAAGATCAACAGGAACAGGAGTTTGGAAGAGGTTGATTTCAACCCTCATGCAAAACTTTGAAAAGTTTGAGACTTCAGTGGAGGAAGTAACTGAAGATTTGGTAGAAACAACAGGGGAACTAGAATTAGAAGTGGAGCCTGAAGATGCGACAATGTGCTGCAACCTCGTGATCAAACTTGAATAAATGAGGAGTTGCTTCTTATGGATGGGCAAAGAAAGTGGTTTCTTGAGGTGGAATCTACTCCTGGTGAACATGCTGTGAACATTCTTGAAATGACAACAAAGGATTTAGAACATTACATAAACTTAGTTGATAAAGCAGCAGCAGTGTTTGGGATAATTGATGCCAATTTTGAAGGAAGTTCTACTGTGGGTAAATGCTATCAAACAGCATCACATGCCACGGATAAATCTTTTGTGAAAGTAGAGTCAACAGATGCAGCAAACTTTATTGTTGTCTTATTTTGAGAAATTGCCAAAACCACCCCAACCTTCAGCAACCACCACCTTGATCAGCCAGCAGCCATCAACGTCATGGCAAGACCCTCCACCAACAAAAAGATTATGACTTGCTGAAGGCTTAGGTGATTGTTAGCATATTTTAGTAAAAAGTATTTTTAAATTAAGGCACACACATTGGGTTTTTTAAAGACATAGTGCTGTTGCACACTTAATAGACTACAGTACAGTGTAAACATAACTTTTATATGCACTGGAAAACCAAAAAAAAAAAAAAGATAGTGCGACTTGCTTTATTGCAGTATTTGCTTTACTGCTATGGACTGGTCCCAAATCTGCAATATCTCTGAGGTATGCCTGCAATAGACAAAACATTAATAGAATAATATTCTATGCATAAAAGTTAAATGGACTTTTATTAAAAACAAAGAAGCCAGGCATGGCGGCTCACGCCTGTAATCCCAGCACTTTTGCCAAAGAGGGAGGATCACCTGAGGCCAGGAGTTCAAGCCCAGCCTGGGCAACAGAGTGAGACTCTGTCACTACAAAAAAAAGGGACATACAGGCACAAAATTGGCCAGGCATGATGGTGCATGCCTGTAGTCCCAGCTACTCAGAAGGGTGAGGTGCAAAGATTGCTTGAGCCCAGGAATTGGAGGCTGTGGTGAGCTATAATCATGCCACTGCAGTCCAGCAACAGCTTGTCTCTAAAATAAATAAAGAAAACTTTATACTTTTTACTGTCAATTAGCTTTGTAATTCTGAATCTCAGACAAGCATCCTGAAAACATCTATGCCTTCCTTATCTAAAACAACAGGCTGCCCTTTAGAATTTGGGTAGAGAGAAAAAAATTACCCTGACCTGGGGAAATGCCAGCTTGGCAGCCTGGGTGTGTTCACCAGGAAATTCAGGTAAGTCTGGGAAATTCTAGAGGGGGTGCCTGCCGGGGGTCAGTGTCTGAAGGACAGAAAAACCTCCTCAGAAGCACGTCACCAAAGAGATGAGACAAGGTACACAGATTTGGCCCAGGGAGAGCATCCAGGTGCAACAGTAGAGGCCCAGTCTAGCTCAGTGCCTTTTAGCCCCATGGGCCTCCCCACTGGACTTACGTGTGGATCCAAAGAGGGAAAGACTGAGGAATAAAAATCTCTGAAATGTGGAGCCCATTGCCTGTGGCTTTTTGTAAGAGGGCACAGCATAAATGGAGACATAGATGCTCATCTTAGGAAGGCAGCTTTCTCCAGTTAGGGTTATTTCTGCAGCACACATGAGGATAGACTGGATGCCAATACATGGTTCTTCTTCCTTGGCAGGAGGAGAGGGACTAGCCTGGCCAATGTGGTAAAACCCAGTCTCTACTAAAAATACAAAAAATACAAAAAAATTAGATGTGCATGGTGGTGCACGCCTGTAATCCCAGCCACTTGGGAGGCTGAGGCAGGAGAATTACTTGAACCCAGGAGGTGTAGGTTGCAGTGAGTCAAGATTGTGCCACTGCATTCCAACTGGGCAACAGAGCAAGGCTCCATCTCCAAACAACAACAACAAAAAACCCAAAAATTAGAAAAGTGTGGTGGCACACCCTTGTATTTCCAACTACTCAGGAGGCTGAGGTGGGAGAATCACTTGAACCTGGGAAGCAGAGGTTGCAGTGAGCCAAGATCGTGCCACTGCACTTCAACCTGGGTGACAGACAAAATAAATAAATAAAATAAAAATAAATAAATAAATGAGAGAGACAGAGAGACAGAGAGATCTGAGGGATGTCTCTCTCTGACCTCTTGGTGGGCTATTCAGCCTTACTGGTACACTTTGAGTTATATTTTGCTTGAAAATGACTGGTTCTCGATCTCAATCCTGCTTACTCTTCCATTCTCTTCTCCCTGCCCTTCATCTGCTCAGATACACTCCTTTGCCTCTGGGATTGAAAACCTTTTCCTACCACTAAGAGCTCTCCAGGTCCATCCTTCTAACGCCACCCTTGACGTGTCTCCAGCCTCTACTTTGAGTTTAATTCCTGCACTTTCCATGCCCACTCGGCAATAATCTTTGATCAAACCCAGACAAGCTGGGTTCACCACACACATGTGGTGGAATATAGGTCCCTTCTGTGCAGTTCTCAAGCGAGCCAATCGAAGGTATTACTATCACAAACAGTTCCTTATTCTCAAATGGACTATGATTCAAGAGTCTATTTGTAAGGTAGTTATTGGGCACTTAGAATCCATTTTCCCAGAGGAACGATGTTACAAATTATGGTTGGATCCCAGGGCCTGTTAATGCCTATTTAGTCCAGTTGCTAAAATTTATACTACAGTCTCTTATTTTAATAAAAAGCCAATTACTGAAAGTTACAATGGACTTAGCTGTTATAAGGGGCATAAAAAGTCGGGGCTGGAGGTTTCATACCCAGAAAGATAAAAAATATTCCAAAATCTTTAATTAGTATTTTGCTTTTAGGTGTTAATATTAAACTGTATATTTCTAGCTTTTGGTGCATGTTCTACAATTGTATTTTCCTTCACAATTAAACAAACGCACAATTTAATGTCGAAAGTGAGTGATTGCTACTGACGACTGTCCCCTACCTTTTTCCCCAGTTTTGTTCTCCTGTGAACTTCACATTTCTTAGCAAGGTCAGCATGGCCTTTGCATTCCCAGTTTATAAATTAAAATTATGTAATCACCACATGCAGTACCACCTTATAATCTCAGGAGATGTTGTATATCTGCTGATTCATAGAGGATCCTCAGAGGTTCATCTGGTGAGCCCTGAAAGACGGTGGAAGTGCAGCCCTGCTCAACCTAGGAGTACATAGGATCCGAAAGGTGGTTCCACTGTTAATCACTTTGGATTTAATAAACAAGCCAGGAGAGATGAAAATTTCTAGAACCTGGATGCATTTCTAACAATTTGCAGATGGCACGAGTCTCTCTTCAAAACTGAATGGTTCCAGCACCACTGAAATCTGCACAGGCAGGAGCCGTCTTCCTCCGTCAGCTTGGCAGGGCCATGAGGGACTTCCTAGACGCCATGGAGCAGCAGCTGCTGCAGCCCTCACTTTGATGTCCTGCAAATTCCAATGGGCTCAGAGCTGACCATGCCCAAAGCAGATGGTTCAAGTTTCATTAGCAGCACTTCAACCACACCATGCTTAGCCTTCCAGTTCCAGAGCAGAGTCCCTTCTCCTGAATTAACTGGGCTAGTGAGTATCTAATGATAATGCTCTTTCTTTATCCCACACATTCAATGCTTTTTCTTCCCCTCCGTGAATCTCTTTCTCCTGTCCCCTGTCAACCATCAGGTGTGTCTTTTTTCACCATCGCCCTCCCCCATTCTTCAGATCGTTCCCTGCCCAGCCTCCCACACCCAGTGCAGCTGCAGTCACCATTTCCCTGCCACTTTCATATTCTTTTTACTATCATGTTCATTTCCAACATAATCACACCTCTTTCTTGACAGCACTAATGCTCTCCATGCTTTTGTATTTATAGAACTTAATGAGTGTAAATGGTAAAATTCAAAGCACAAATATAGCAAATCCACTTTGGGCTAACAAAAGCTGCCAAGGCTGAAGCCGAAGTAATTACATAAGGCCTCCACTCTGGCAGCTGCTGGCGGCAGGTAAAGCTTGTACCTTTTTGCTCTGAATATTGCTTTGTTCCAATCTAGGAATATCCCTAAATTTAAAGTCCATAAGTAGATAAGAGAAATTTCTGTTAAATGTATAACATTTCAAGTACTACCTATAATACTAATAATTCAAAGGAAGACAGGATGATATCTCACAGGCATGAAGCAAACATTTTCAAGAGATGTTTGGCTTCTCACCTGCAAGCACCCAGGTGCCAGTCCGGTACCCTCAGGTTATCTTTTCCCACTTACCCCATGACATATTTCTCTACACTGGCCATCCCTACCTCCCACAAAATGTTTCTATTCCCCCCCCAAAAAAAAACTTTTATCCTTCTCAGAATAAGCCAACCCAATTTATTGAATTCACACTAGCATGTAAGCCTCTACAGAAATACTCTTTTGTTAATCATCTTTATTAACTGACATACAATAAAGCTGACCCATTTTAAGCGTACAATTCAACAAGTTTTGCCAAAGGTAAGAGTCAGGTAACCCCGGACACAATCAAGATACAGAACACTTTCATCATCCCCAAAGTTCCCTCCTTCCATGCTGCAGACAAGTCCCTTCCCTCACCCCAGGCCCTGCTGGCCCTGCTGGCCCTGCTGACCTTTTGTCTACCTCTTTTTACTACAGTTTGGCCTCTTCTAGAATGTTATATAAACAGAATCATAGTTTGCAGTCTTTTCTGTGTGGCCTATTCACTTAGCTTGATGCTTTCAGATTCATCCAATATTAACGCACATGTCAATAGTTTATTATTTCTGTTGCCAAGCAGTATTCAATGTATGAACATAGCACAATTTGTTTAGGTGTTCACCCATTATTGGACATTTGGATTGTTTCCACTTTGAGGATATTATGAATAATTCTTCTATGAATCTGTGACTGGTCTCTGTGTAGACTTATGTTTGTATTTCTCTTGGGTAGAAAACCCAAGATTGGAGTTACCCAGTCATACCACACATACAGACACACACAGAGCAAGTGCACGTTTAACCTCCCAGAAACTGTAAGACTGTTTTCCAAAGTGCCTGAGTCACTGTGGGTGCCCAGGTGAGCTCACAGGTGAGCTCTGCCACTATTCTTCATGCTCACAAACACCTGCATGCTCAGTCTCCTTAATTTTAGCCTTCCAGTGGGTGCGTAGTATTAGATTTAGTAGTTTTAATTTGCATTTCCCAAATAACCAGTGGTGTGTTGAAGACCTTTTAATGCTTAATCAATGAACTGAATTTCTGTTTGCTGAGATTTCAAGACACACACCGTGGGATCATTCCAGAACACCAGGGACATACTGTGTGCATGGGCTTGCCTTGTCTAAGAAGCTCTCTTGCAGGGTAGCCAAGATACTCTAATTTTAGTTTCTTCCTTTAAAAAAAAAAGTCACAAATTTCTTAAAAACCCACATTCTCCTGAAGAAGCATCCCAGGCAGTGGTAGAGGACAGATTTAGGAAGTGAGATGCATAAGAGAAAACTGGCCATGCTGTCAATGATCAAGTATCATTTATAAGAAAGAGACTATTTATGCACTCAGGTTCCAGAGCCTAGAAAGTCTGAACACTATTAATTACTAGTATTTACTGAAAGAAAATTTGACTAACAGTTGTGACAGGGCTCAAATCATTGAGGTTAGAAAAAAAAAAAAACTCTGAAAATATTTACTGTTTTCATTTCTCGAAAGATATTAAATAGCAACCCTAATACAGTTAATTTATTTTTCCCCCAAACTAGATTTTTATTTTAGAACCAGGAATCCTCTTATATGCTAAACAAACAAATTCTTGAATAGCTGTTAAATTTCTCAAAAATAATGTGTATGTTTTAAGAAGCATTTACTACTTGACTGTGGATCCTTTTTGTAATTTTTTAAAACATGGAATTCTCCTCAAAATAGATGTTGAATTTTCCATAAGAAAATTATTTCAAAGTGTGATCTTCCTACAAGAAGAATGTGAAATCAGCATTTGCAAGCCACCACTCAGCTATGTATAAAATGACCTCCATAGTCCCACGGAACAGTTGCTTGTCACACCATTTGCCCAGAGTGGATCTCTAGAAGTCACTGTGTACTTCAGGGACACAATGAATCACTGCCACATTTAATATCATCACTCTAACTAGGAATAGTTTTACTATGAACACAATAACCTTAGCTTAATTGCCTGACCTTTGGGGATTAACATTTTCAACTTTAACATATTAATGATATAGCTATTCTGCTTACTATTTCTAAAGTCTCCTTGATAATTGGAAAAATTATAAAGGGCCCAAACTGAGCACAATGGAGATTACATTTACAAATGAAAAATGAAACTACTGGATAAATTATTTTCTAGACAACTTAAGTTTACAAAGAGCATTTTTAATGAACTATGTGTTTAAGTATATCAGGTAAATTTTACCAAAGGAAGATAAAGGGTTATTAATCTCATTAAGATCTTTATTTGGCTCACAGTGACAAATGTTAATATATGTTCTGTCAGCATAAGCAGCACATAACTGGTACAGTCATTACAATTCTTGAACTACTTATCTGCTTTAAGATAAAACCAGTTTCTTAAAAGACGTGCTAAAACTTTTAAAGCAAACCTCACAGATGCTGTATAAGAAAATGAACATGGTAATCTCAACTTAATTATTTAACTTCCTGACTCTTGGAGATTTAAACTTAAAACTTTAATATTTTGAAGACACAGCCACCGCACTTACTGTCTCTAAAGTCCCTTTGACTCTTAGAAAAATTATGATGTGCCCAGGCTGTATTTAGTCTTGTGCAAACAGCAAATGAAAACAGTGACAAATTTCTGAAAGAGAAATAGTGAAGGAAGATCATTTAAAAACATTCTAAATGCATGTGTGGCAGCTGCAGTCTGTGCAAACTGGCAATGAAGATCATAGCCACAGGACCAAAATGGGAGCACAGGCTCACATTTGGAACCTGCTGAAGCAAAGGCGCCAGACAGAAAGGGCTGAAGCTGAGCTGTCCCCCACAGGCTCCCAGGCTGCAGGTTAGCCCACAGGGCGTGGTTCTGGAAAGCCCTGCCAGCAGGACCTCCTCAGTGCTCCCTGAATCAGCAGGCACTGGGGAGTACAGAGAGAGTTATATGAGAGAAAAGAACAGCTGTCTACAAATCCTCTGCTACATCAGGAAAATATCTCATGCTTACATAGGACACTGTTACCACATTTAAAATTGGAAATACTTTCTACATGAGAGTCTCCAGTTGGTAATGGCAGTGGCGCACTCTATTATACACAAACTTAAAAAATCAGTAAATGAAAAAAATAAGCAAAAAATGTAGAAAACATCTCATTTCCACGGTGGCCTCAGCACTGAAGATACAGTGAGGAAGAAGTCTCATCTTCTCCCTGACACACACACCTGGCCGAAAGGCTTCCGGCTGTGTAGAACCCGTAACCAACTAGGGTGGGTGAGGGTGGGCTTTGGGGCAGGCTGGGGCTCTCCTCACCATTCTTTATTCTACACAGAATGGCAAGGAGTGAAGGTCATGGAGATAGATGTTAACACTGAAATACAGAGCAAGAAACAAAATCCTGTAATTAACTCTTAGGCAGGAAGGGCCTATAATGTGCACAGGATCCTAGAGGTCCAAGAGTTTCAGAATGAAACAGTGACACAGCAGCACAAAACAGCCAAAGATCACCGCACGTCTGGCTGTTGGGGCAGTGAGTATTCCAGGCCTGTAAAGTATGGTGAGCCACAGGCTCATGTCAGGAAGGTGCTGGAGGGTGGGGACTCTGGCAGGCTGGGAAGAAGCACTTGGACTTCATCCCAGAGTCTACAGGGAGCTTGTGAAGGTTTGTATGGATAGAAATAGCATACTTGAATTTTTATTTGTAGATCACCCACCAACATATGGAAGATGGATTAGAACAAGGACCCAGCCAGTTAAGGAGGCTTAGAATGCTGGGAGCCTAAGCTCTGCCCGTGGTATCACCTCTGCCTGCGATAACAGACAAAACCAAGAAGTGTCTTTACTAAACAGAATAAACAGTGCTCGGTGAATGGTGAGAGGAGCAGAGAGGAAATGGGGATAAGTAATAGGCGTGTGGCCAGCAGAAAAAGGAGCCAATCTCTAAGAAAGCAACAAGCAAGGAACTGGGGAGGGGTGGGGACCAAGTGACCGCAGATCAGAAGTCGCTGAGTATCAATGCCATGGAGAGAGAGCTGGCTCTTTGGTTTAAGAGCCGCCTACTGCTCCCCGCGATGGCAGTGGGAAGGCCTGCTGGGATGGTGGGGGATCAGGAAGCTTCTCTAGGCCCTGGAACACCCAGAGCTGCTCTCTAGGGACACTGCTGTGCCTGGACAGCCTGATGAGAGTCACTTCCACCACTATGCCCCCGTTAGCGTCTGTAAATTTCAAATGAACATCCGGCAGCTGTCACTTACTCTTTGTGGATCATATAGCCTTTCAATCAACATTGGCTGAAGAATGGAAAAAGAGATCACCTGGGTCATTTCCTTACCACTCCCACTGGGTGAGAAAAGCAAACAAACAAATCACCTAGCAAACAGCAGGTGCTGAAGAAATGCTTGCCACCCCTTGTTTGGGGACTATCTGCTGCCTCCTGAACTCCTGACCCCAGCCAGAGCACTCTGCTCACGGCCGCTGTGGGCCATGTGCTCTCCTCTGCTCCGCGACTCCCTTCTTCATTGGGGCCGTGACAAGGGACTTCTGATGACATTTTGGAAAGTATTTGAGACGTTAGCTTTGTGGGCCATTCATACAGTCAATAAGCAGTCATGAAACATCGACTATAGGAACACAGCTGTGCACAAAACTCCAAAGGCCCAGCTCTCCATGGGCTTACACATTAGTGAGGGGACAGATGCTACACAAATAAAAACAGAACACGGTGTCATGAGCTGTTAAGAGCCGTGGATGAAAACCAAGCAGAGTTTAGGAAGCAGGATTCCGTCAGAATCCTGGGCATTCAGAGCCGCAGTCAAGAAGACTGAGACCTACCTGAGGGCGGAAGTAGAACAGTTTGTACTTCAGTGCACAAAAGGTCCTGATGGTGAATTTGAGTGGCCAGGAAATACAACCAGTAGGTTGACAAGAGGTTAACTGTTCATCCCATTAAAAGAAATATTTTTAAGCCAAAATTTAAAAGCCAAGAGATTCCACAAGAAAACTCTGTTATCTAGCTTCTCTTGAAACATTACAGTGTCTGGGAGTTCTGAGCCCATGTTCCCACTGAACTTGTTACCCCTGAGAAATAAACACACATGCTCTTGGCCAGGTGCTTCCCAGTGTCTACTGCCTCCCTGATACTGGGATACTGAGTGTCACTGTCATTTAGCATGTACTGCTTGTTTTTTTCCTCTGGACCCACCTCCGCATTAAGAGTTAGAATAAAGATGACCAAGGCAGCTATAAGTTTCTGGTTTGGAGACAGAGGTCTCCTTGGAGCACTGCATCATGTTCCTGCCTCACAGGCCCGTGCCGCATCCGCTCCTCATGAGCCCTATTCTCTGTGATTTCCAACAGGACAAAACTCATCCCAAATAGTAGTCCAATCAGGCATCCCAAATATAGCGTGCCCCAAACTGAGGTCCTGGTCCCCTCCCTCCCAAGCCTGCACGGCCCTGCATGGAATAGTTATGGAACACCACCCAGAGAAACACAGCAGTGAACACTTCTGTCTCTTTCAGTCCAGGACAGCTCCATGATTCCAGGTATTCACACCAAGAATATCAGAATCATTCTTCTTCCTTTCTGTCATACCCCATATATTCAATCAATCAGCAAATAATGCCACCTGTGCCTCTGAAATGCATCTAGACCCTGACCATATCTCACCAGGCCACTGCTAGGGTCACCCTCCCTCACCTGGACCATCAGAGCAGCCTCCTGAACTGTCCCTGGGCCTCCACCCAGCAGAGAAACCCTGCTACCATGGAAGGCAGGTCCTGTCACTGCATGCAAAGTCCTCCAAAGCTTCTGGTCTCTATCTGAATAAGAACCAAGTGCCTTCTGATGGCCGGCGAGGCCCAGCACCCCTCTAACCTCGTCTCGTGCCAGGGCCCCAACTAACTTTCTGCTTTTCCTCTAATCGGCTGACCTGCTGCTCCCTTGCATCCATTCTCCCAGATTTCCATGCGGCTCACCCCACCCCAGTGTGGCTTCTTAGGGAGGCCCTCCTGAATGCCCCCATTTAAAATTACACTTCCCCATGCAAACTCCTTATTTCCCTTTCCTCCTTTATTTCCCTCGGAGCATGTACCATGTCTGTCTTCTACATCTTTTACTGACACATTTTGCTCACTGTCCACCCTCCCCACTAGAGAATCAGCTGCAGGGGCCAGGATTTCCTGGCTGACTCTTTCACGATTGTATCTTCAGGGCCGAGGGCACAGCCTGGCTTGCAGAGTATATTCAAATCTTTACTGAATGAAAGAATGACATAAAAAAGGTAAAGATGGGAAACAGGGAGTCCAGTTCAGAGACTATGCCAACACCCATATATCTAATAGGCCTGGACGGAGGGAGCAGCAGGACTGAAGCCTTTACAGAAGCAAAGGGGACTGGGCTTGATAACTGAGTGTGAGGCCTGGGCAGGGGCTGTGTCTAAGGCTGTCACATCCAACTACAGCTTATCAGCCTTCACGGAGATGGAGGAGGCCAGGGGGGGACAGGATAGGAGGGGTTGGGGAGGAACCACAAGCAGGAGGAGTCAATTTTTAAGCAGGTTAATTAAATGAGTTGATTAATCTATACATTAATACATTCTTCTCAGGTATAATTCAAAGCCTAATAAACTGTTCCAAGACAACTTTCAAGGTTTAAATTATTTCTAAATGTAATAAGCCCAAGACTCAAAAGAGCTCAAATTCTCTCAGTATATACACTACAGGTTACACTCCATCCTCCAGAACAAAAGAAAAGTTACAAACACCAGGAATATGTGGGAAATGATGATTTGCAGAAGACCAGAGTGTCCCCAGTGCTTGAAACTATGTGGAGAACAAAAAAAAAGAGAAGTGGCTCTGTTTTCCAGACTTACATTTAATAGGTTCTAAATCCAGCACAGATTTGACCTTTGCTTTAAATAGATTTTCTTGGAGAGGAGGGAAGAAAACATTGATTCATCCGAGACTCCTGAACGACCTACTGTTCATATTACTTGGAATAAAGTCTGCTTTAAATCAGAATTCTTGAGACACAGAAATAAATATACCAAGAGGTTTCTAATTTTGTGCTTTCACCAACTGATTATTTTCATTCACAACAGCGGACGAACTCGATATGGTCTTTCCATGGAGGCCAAGCAGAGCACACGGCAGAATCAATCAGATCAATGCAACCAGGCTCAGACTTCAGCTTGTCTTGAGATCAACACTTCCAATTGAAAAAATAAGAGAAGTATGTGAAATGGAGATGACTATTCAGGGCTTTCCAAGGCCTGAGTTAATTTAGCAACATTTGAGGAATAAAGGAAACGCAGGAGCAAAAATATTTCCAGTAAGACTGAAAAAGGTTAAACCAGAATCATTCACCACTAGGACTGTTCACACAGTAAATAAACCTGAAACATACAAACTTCCCACTCTGCTAAGCACAGTCAATAAGATCAATATCACACACTCAAGGGCTAACAGGCTGGTTAATAATATTATCCTGGGCGGACGCCTTTTTATTATATCTTTTTCGTTAGCAATTTTGTTTCCTCTCAAACCTTTTAAGCATCTCATTGTTCATTTTATATCACAGTCATAAGACAGTTGGAGAAACAAATAAAAATAGAAATCAAATAGAAATCTGCTTTACTATTTGATTCTCTTTAAGGAAGAAATATGAAAACGTACTTTGTGTTTGTGTACCATGCAAATAAATGACCCAAGGGCACCAGGCAGGTAAAAAAGATATGCCAGGACATTAGGAGTAGTGAGGACTTTGGCCAGTTGGAAAGTGCCTGCCCCCACCTAACGATATTCACAGTGCTGTCCAAACAAAACACCACTGCAGGCTAAACTTGGCCTTCTTGACCATCAATTTGCCACAAAATCAAGAATGACTAGAGACTCATAAAAAAAAAAAAAAAAAAAAGGAAATGATGGTTTGGATAGCATTTTGTTGTTGTTGTTGAAACTCTGAACGACACTTGAACAGGCTTTCACAGAAGCCACCATTTGTAATTCCACATGGCTCCTACCTCCCCCTACTGGTTAGAGGAAAGCAAGGGCATCCTGGCACTTCAGTTGAGATGAGAATTCATTCCTGCCAACCATCATTTCAGAACTCTAATGACAAGAATAAAATACAAATGTGTAGACTGAAACCCACAGAAGTATTAGTCCACACACATAAAACTACACAGAAAATCTAGTAGAATTATATGACTCTACTACGAAATCACGCATTTTAAGAAACTTACGTGTCTAGAACACTAACAAGCAAGAGGACCAACTGCAGTCCATAGGGACAGTGGTGATGTAGGAACTGCATACAAATCGCTCACTACAGTCTCAATCACAACCTCACCTTGGATGTTGCAGCTGCTACAGGCTTAATGTCTAAGGGCAATGTGCTAACGTGAGGCCCCTCCTTCCAGGTTGTTTCCTGGTCTATTTCATCCTATACACCATTACTAAAATAACCTCAAATTGTAATATCAGCAAGTCATTCTTCTGTTTATGATCTTTCACTCTCTCTGTATATCTTATCAAATGCAATACTTTGAGATCCAATTAATGCTTACTTTCTGGGTTTGTTTTATGTTTTACATTATTAAAGCTTTCAACCTTTTATGGTAAATGACCACAGAATCTCTCCCTAATTGCATGAAGAATTTTTTCCTGAAAACCCAAAGCAAGCGTATTAGGTGTAAAAGAAAGCCATAAATGTATGTGAAACCAGCCAGAAGGGAACTGGCTTATACTGCAGGCCAACCCTGAGCTCCAACCCCTGTGAGAGCACTACCTCATAGTCCTAAAAGTAATCTACCCACCTGGGGGCAGGCGGGGTGGGGAGTTCAGCGGACGCTTTAATGTTGTTGTAAACCAATACACATATGTGAATCCTCAGGGTAGGGCCTAGCCATACAAGAACTTTGGGGAAAGACATCCTGCAGCTGAGAACCAGGTTCAACATTCTTCGGGCTGTAACTCAATCGGCCAGCCTGCAGAAACTCAGCAAATAACGGCTTTCTGGAGAAAGCGAGCAGAGAAGCCTTCCAGAGAGTCAGTGGTGTGCCCCATCAAGAGAAAATAACTCGCAATAAAGGAGGTGAGGAAAATTACTCTCGTATGAGCTTTAAGAGTCTTCATGACAGATGAGGAGAACTGTGGCCAATTAAAGCAGTGCACCAACTAAGAAAAACAACTGCTGGGGAGCGTGCCAGGCTGCTCCAGCCTCTCATGCTGGAGGGTGACTGAAGTCCCAGACTCAGACTCGGGGGAAGGATTTTATGCCTGATTATCATCTCTCAAAACCATAAGGTGTTTGCAGAGGAGGGGGGAGGCAGGATCCGATTAACAGGGAAACCCACAATAAGAGTGGAGGGTCAAGAAGATGGGCCATAGCAATGGAGTGCAGCTAACAGATACCAGCAACTTCATGAAAGCTACATAGCACTTCTTACTACAAAAAAGAGTCTGAATTACAGAGAATGGTGATCTCGGGGTTTTGGGTTTGTTGTTTTTTTTTTAAATTTTGCTTTTCTTCCACTATAGTTATGCACAGAAATGGATACACAGTAATTTTGTTTCTATCTGACACGTTTTTCTTCAGTGCATCAGCCAAGGACCACGGTGCTCTCTCAGCCTGGGTTCTAGTCCCACACCGTCACCCGACGGGGACCCACCACTCTATCAGTTACAGGGCAAACCAGACCACATCCAAGGCAGTCAGTCCCAAGCCTTCCTTTGTTCTCAACTATTTTCAAGGACAGATAAGAATGGAACAAACCACTGAGGGTTGTTTCCCACCCCCAACAACATCTAAGATGATCATTTTCACACATCTTTGACATATAAACCATTTGGAGGTGTTTTCAAAGAGTTGTCTGTTTTGTTTTGGTAGAGAGAGGGAGCTAAAAAGAGAAAAATTAAATATTCATATCTAAGAAGGAGGAAACAAACCTGTCCACAAGTTCAGACTACCTCTATTTTTCTTTTCCCACCAGGAGCCATTTTTTGTTGTTGTGGCGGCAGCCATTCCTGTAATCTGCCTGGAGACGTCTCAGCCCAGCTCCCTGCCTGCCCATTTCCCTGCGTGGACTGAACAAGAGGCACCAATGCCCTAACCCCACAGCGTCAGGACTGGAGAGTACACACAGCACGTGCCATCATCCGGAATTATATACCTGCCAACTCCTGAAGAGTGTGGAAAAATTAAAGTAAACACTAAGGGGTATGCAAACATTTAATTTTACACTCAATATGGGAAACATCTTCTAAAATGTTAACATTAATCCCAAAATCACTTTCCAGTGCAGGAGAAGCTCCAGGCTAACAAATTAAAGACATTCATTTTCATCATATCCAAACTGGAGTCATGGGAGAGGGAGAGACAGTCAAGCATGCCAGGTGTCTGGACACTCCCTACATCCTCAATATTGTCAAGTCTGTTTCCTTGAACCCTGATTTTTCTTAGCTTTCTTTTTTCTAAACAGTTCCCCAACCCCTTCAAAGACTTTTCTCCAGAAAGCCATTCTAGAATTTCTAGTTTTCCTAGAGGACCTTCTAAAAAGAATTAGTCACTTCAATTCCAATTGTTTCCCTCTCTTCAGAAAAATATACTGAGCTACACTGTTTGATTGAGTTGTCTGCAATTAGAATTCTTTTGGGCAGGGAGTGGGAAGCACCTTGACCCAATTCAACCTGAAGTCCTCCATGCTATTTAAATATACAGTGTCCCTTTTATAATATCTCTAAAAGAAACCAAGCATCCACACCAAGTACAACCTAAACCCAAATGCCAGGAACTGGCAGGCCTGGGCCGCTGAGATAAATACAAACATGGTTATAGAGGGCACCTTGATGGCAATGGCAAAAGCCTCTCACTTTGCTTTCAAAGAGACTGATGTACAAGGAGCCTTAGGATGACATGAGCAGTTAGCTATGAAGGCTACAGAACACTCCAGAACATTCCTTCTGTTTTCTTCACTCTATCTCTCCATGTTGTTCTCCAAATTTTCAGCATTGCATCCATGATTCTACCACCCTGGTCTCCATGATCTTCGTTTCTGCTTCCCTTGAGCCGTGGTGTCAGTTTCCCAGGGCTGCAACAACCAAGTACCATGAACTGGGTGGCTTAAAACAACAGAAAAGTACTCTCTCACAGCTCCTGGGGCTAGAAATCTGAATTCAAGGTAGCCACACTCCCTCTGAAACCTGTAGGGAGGATCTTTTCCTAGCCCCTTCCCCACTTCTGGTGACTGGCTGCCAATTCCTTAGTACACAGCTGCAGCTAACTTCCATCTCAGCCTCCATCATCTCATGGTGATCTCCCTATATGTGTGCATCTCTTCCCTCTTCTTAGAAGAACATCAATCAGTGCATGAAAGCCTCAACTTACGAACTCATCTTAACTAATCTGCCATGATTCTATTTCCAAATCAGGTCACATTCTAAGATACTGTGGAGGGGGGTTTAGGACTCAACAGCTCAACATATCTTTTCAAGGATGCGATCCAACCCACAAAAGCCACACAATTAGCACAGTCACACCCAAGAACATAGAGCATGAAATTTCTCTCCTGTTCAATTTCTGCCCACACTTTAATTCCACCTGTCTTGTTTTGCAAAAGTGTTTTGTTCTAGAAGCTACTGTGAATCACTCTAGACTGGTATTCCTCAGCTTAACCCACCTCTCCAACCACCTTGAACCTCATGAAGACTGATGCTGTCTTAATCCCCTTGACCTCCTATTTTTCCTAATCCACAATCAACAATCTATGTTCTCAACTCAATCTACAGAGCATCAAAGGAGAAAGACACTGACAATATCAACTGGTCTCTTCATGTCACTAACCTGGAATGGGCCCAGGGTGGTATCCTTCACCCAGGCCTGTCCAGATCATCCTTAACAATGACCACCTTTGTTTCAGGGCACTGATTCATTATTTCGAAATAACATATTCAAATCTTTACTGTGTGCTAGTAGACATTTAGCTTATGTTCAGGTGTCTATGGTATACAAGATTAATATAATCCCTAAACTCCAAGAATTGAAACTATGTGAAAAATATGAACACATAAACATGCAGTGCTGACAGTCATAAGTGTCATGGCCACCATACAAACAGTAAGAAAACTACGCTTACCTTGAGGAAGACCTAACACCCAAGGAAGTCAAATCGCATTATCTGCCCCAAAGTTTATCCCTGGCCTTCTTCTAATGCTACATGGCTGCCTGGGTGATAACATTCTATTGCAAAACCTCAAACACTACTTCTGGTGGCTGGCTTCCAAACCCAGTCTCAATTTTTCCTCTGTGCTTACAACCAGAATGTCCTGTTACCATTTTTTATCAGGATGTTCCAGTAGTATAGAGAATTTAATAAGTCCAAAACAAAGCCTATCATCTTGATTTCCAGTATTTCCCTCTTTCTGCCTCTAGGTTAATGTTGCCACCATTCTCTCAACCATTCAAACCCAGAATCCTACTATCTTTTACAAGCCTTCATTCTCCTTCATCCTATTGCCTTCCTCCCATTGCTTACCTGGTTTCCAAGTGTGATTTTAAAATTATAACTAGAAGCCTTTATTTCTGTTGTCTCCCTAATTTTTCCATTATCATATTCTTGATTCATGTTGTCATTAACTCACAGTGATTACTGTAAAGACATCTTCACTGGTCTGTCTTTCTTTGCCCCTGAAACCCAACTTATAAATAACTTGCATTTTTGTAGCATGTTACAGCTTACTGCATGCTTGCACATACATCACTTTCCTCCACACAGCAGCCTCCAGTGATAGGGAGATTAAGAATTAGTCTCCTCATTTTACGAGGAAGCCAGCAGCCTTAAAGGTGAACTGACTTGCCCAAGGTCACAGAGCAAGTGAGTGGCACAGCTACAATTCAACCCCAGGACTAATTTCCAAGGGAGGGCTTCCCAGCTATCCTGCTGCAAAAGTTGTCTTTCCAAACAACAAGGCTTTACCAGGTCTCTGCTGCATAACACGTGTGCTGGAAGGCAAGCTGCCACCCAGGAGCTGTCTTACAGAGCTGGCTCCCTCTGCTTGACTCCACCAGTCCTGCCCTCCTGCCTCAGAAGAACCCCACCTGCTGGCATGCTCTCAGGGCCACAGGCAGCACTATTGAAAAGTGCCAGAGCTGCCTCAGCAGCATTTACCTTGGCATCTGGGGTCTAGGGAATTCAATCAACTCAGCAGCTCCCCAGTGGGGCCTTTTAATCCTATAAATTCAGCAATACTCCTGGCCACATCCTCCACCTGCTACCAGCCTGTCACTAAGTGCCTCTACCCTTCTCCCCAGCCTATTATCTGCCTTCTTCATTTGTTGCTGAAATTACCACCTGAGACACAGAACTCTGTTTTCCCCCATACTCCACAACAACTAGCTTGGTGAGCCCAGCCTTCCCCACAGAGGCAACAAATGTTTAACAGAATCCATTAATCATCAAGTGCCTTGACAGGTGCTAGGGACACAGAGTTGAAGGCCAAGTTCTTGTCATCAAGAACGACCTGCACCTCTATTACTTTTCCACTCTATCTTGTGGGTCGCCTGAGCTATCATGAGTCATATTCTGTTCATCTTAAAGTTCTTACATTCCTGCATTCTTTCCATCATTAAAATTTGACTTTCTGTAAAGGTATTACTTGCCTCATAACCCTCTGTAATATCCCCCACCCCCTCTCATTTGCACCAGATCACCACAGTGCTCCTTCCAGAATCTGTGGACCACTAACTCTCATCATTATTCCTTAAAGTCCGAAGTCCACACTATTCACTAACATCCCTGTTCCCATCTGCTTTGCCACGAGTGAATCCACTCCTTCATGTTCTCTTTTTGAGGACAAAGGAGACTGAAATGTTTGAATTCAAACACAGGCTGAAGACCATGAGAAGACAGTCCCCTATAGAAAACCATAACAGAGAATACAGGCCACCTATCTCTCTCCCACTGTCCTCTATTCACCTTACCCTTCACCAAGACCAAGATCTTCTATACTCCTCAGATTGATCTTCATGGTCACACACTGTCCCAGAGCTACCTGGACTACCTCCTGTCTGTCCAAGTGCCATGCCTTCTTCAGAAGGAAATTAAATGTCTCTCCACCACCACCCGAGTCTCACATGAGTTATACCAACGTGGATTTTCTTGACTACCTTCTGTGGCAAAATTTGGGCAGGTTTAGAGGCCAGGCTAAAGAGCTCACATTTAAAGTCTTAAAGAAATTGAAAACCATTATGGGTCTAGATCAGTGTTGTCCAATAAAACTTTCTACGATGCTCGAAATGTTCTGGACTGTCCACAGGTGGCTACTGAACACTTGAAATGTGGTGAGTGCATCTGAGGAACTAAAACCTTGATTTTATTTAACATTAATTAATTTGAATTTAAACAGCCCCATGTGGCTAGCAGAGACCATAGTGGGCAGCAGACTTCTAGACTAAGCTGATGCCACAATAGAAGGGTTTTTAAAAGGTGAGTCTGCTGCAGTAGGATGGAAGATGATGTGCAGGGCATTTAGCAAGAGAATCCTGTCCCAGGCAATGATCTGGCCCACAGATTTCCCTTCCTCTGGAAAAGAAAATAAAAATTCCTCTTCCCAATAACAAAGGCACTAGGAAAAGAAAAACAAAAAAAGAAGTTGGAGGTTTCCTAAATCCCTTCAAAAGAACAAGACTACAAAACATAAGACACCTTTTTGTTTAGGAGTTTTAACTTGTCAAACTGGGAGCTCCCTATTGAATAACTCTACCAACAAGAGATTTTAATCAACTACAGAGAATACTGGCCTGTATTCTCTGTTATAGTTTTCTACAACATGCATACAAGTATACATGTATACTTTCATCAAGTCAAACACAAAAACAGTTTCCAGAAGGAATATATAAAAATTTTTTTTAAAAATCACTTAATATGTTGTCTGTCTTTTCCTTTCCACTTGGCAAACTTCAACCTTTTTTACTTTGGCACAGGTAAAATAAGAGCTTTCTCGTGAGGCAGAGTGAAGCTGGTTGAGCTGGTTGGGTAGTGTGTAGGGCGCTCACATGCAATAAAGTGTGTGGCCAGGACAAGGACTGCAATGTCCTGAGGCAGAGTTCACGTGTGGTCTCAGAACTCAATTAGATGTCACCCTTCTGCAGACCCCTGAGATGACCTGGTTATTTCCCTGCCATCCTCCACCTCTCACAAGGTATGCACCTTTCCAGGACAACTCAAGCCGGGGGAAGAGCTACTGAGATATGATGTACTGAGGATAGCAAATGTAGAAATATCTAAGCTAGATGAGGGAAAAAAGAATCTAGCTCATTCTTCCCCCAAATGCCTGTGAATACTAAAAGCATTTTAAAGACATCTATGCTTATGATGTCAAGTCAGAAACATATTCTCTGATTTGAAATTCCAATTTTCTGATCCAGACCACCAATCAGATCATTTGCAGTTAACCACTGCCTACCTATCAGAATATTTATCCTTCAAGGCACTACTGATTCTTAAAATATACATATATAATTTGTTTTTCTTTTATTAAGATACAATATTTTACACACTTATGGGTTACATGTAAGTATTTTTGACATGCATAGAATAATGATCAAGTCAGGATATTTGGGGTCTCCAACACCTTGAGTATTTTTCATTTCTATTAATATACGATTGTAAAAATATACATAATTTAATTATGTTAATTTGGTTTCTATAACATGAATCGAAGGGGGAAATGATTAATTACGGCATTTCAACTTAAAATGTTATTTTTTTCACATGCAAAGCCCTCTCCATAACTCCATCAGCAGCATCCAAGCCTGCCTGTCAAAAGTGAGCTTGTCCAACCCATGAACACCAGCACAACCCAGGAGAGTATTTTCAATACTCTTCTAAACATGTTCACTCTATGAAATACACTAATCACAACAAAATTTAAGCCCAGATCTTCCAGAACATGTTTATATGATATTCTTTTCTTGCTACTTAGAGTGTAATGATTTCACATTCTATTAAAAGAACAAAAGATATTCACAAGAAAAGGTTGTGTTATCCCATTTCCCAAAATATTAAAATACAAAGCTATCTGATAAAACGTATTACTTACACATATTTGCAAGTATCTGAAAACAACTGGAGGTATTTCCCAAGGTACACCTCTACACCAGGGCTGATTTGATTCTGTCTGTCCTGTTCTACAACTCCTCTATCCACTAGGCTTGATTTTGACGGCATAAATGTGTAAACACAGGATGCCCTCTGGAAAGGAAGAATGCTAGACATTTTTAAGCACTTAAAGATTGACAACTGCTGAGCAGTGGCCCCCAGAGAAATTCAACATGGTTTCCTCCACCTGGTATTACGGGTCATGCAATGCAAATCCAAAGAACAAAGCTGACACTATAGAGGTAACATTGCTGCCATTCCAAAAATTCTGCACTACTAGGGCCCCAAGGCTCCACCATGTCTGCTTCATATGCTCACCTTTACAAAAAGCAAACAATCTAGCTGTACACTCAGAGAAGCAACTGAAACTTAGGGGCAAAGGGAAAAAGATAAAACAGGATGACTCGCATTTGGTTCCAGAATGCACCCATTAAAACAGACAACAGAAAGAAGTAAAGGGTCCTTCTAGACTTACGTCCATTTGGTGACTGAAATTTGCTTTCAAACTACTCAGTAGCATGACCAGCAAATCTGGTATGTTCAGAAGCTCAAAATTATCTTTTGAAGGCGAGTGAGAAATAATTTGGACTTGGTTTAATCCTATAAGCAAATTCTTACTTCAATACCACTCCCATTCTGTCCTACTTACTATTGTGGTCATTCTAATTTTGAAAAAGTATTCAGGTTTTGCACTCCTAATAGTCACTACATGGGAGGAAATGCACTGTTGAGGATCTGCGGGTGGGGAAAATGTGCCAAGGAACACTCTTCCCCTCAGTGTTTCAATTGCATTTAGCTCTCCAAGTCTGATGGGAATTTTATGCTCTTTAGAGAAAGGAGGAATTTGACACTGAAGTCTGTGGCAGGCACTGCAAAGCACTAAATACACCACTTCCCTGCAGCCCTTGCAGTGAATCCATTCTAATCCTCTCTTGGTGAAAAGGATGGGCCAAGAGGCATCAGAGACATAAAAGCCAGCTTGTCTCAGCCAATTCCAGAGACCTGATGATCTGGTTTGGGGGCCTAAAGCTAACTGGAATGGAAACGATATATTATTTAAGGATGCATAACTTGTTAAAAAGCCTATTTTGCACACTCACTCTCATACATGGTTGAAGACAAAAAATAAAGCAGCTAAGAGAGCCAAAGGTCCTTATAGAATAGATTTAGTTTTCAGGGGGGACACATCTGGACCCTCATAGGAGTTCTGGGAAGACAACATGGCCAGGATGAATTTGTTCACACTAGCCTAAACAGGGACAGAGGTTGGGTGGCTTCTCTAAGTGTGGAAACGTTACTTTGGGCCAGACAACCTTGAATGGTTGGCTTTTAACTAAAGACACTAACACCACAATATTTCCTAGACCTTCCCGAAGACTCCGTTTGTGGCAGGATGTAGCCATGGTGGAACCAAAGCCAGGTAGGATTCCATGACTGCAGTCACACTGCCGAGTTTCCTCTGCTGAACCACAAAAAACAGCTTGTTGAAAACATTAGCTTAATGATGACAAAGCGGCATATGGACTATGTAATTTTCACCAAATTTTTGTACCATCTTTCACTTTTTCCTCTAAAATTGTTTCTTTTTCCCCTCCTTTCCCTGCGCAGAGCCAACTCTAACTAGGACCACACAGGCAAATAAAATTATAAATACATCTGAATTACTGGATTCATTTTATAAGTTACTTCAGTGGCTGGCTCTTTCCATTGCTGTGAATCATTCTTTATCAGCCTAAACCATTTTTCCTACTCACCATAGCTGTTTGGGTGGGATATATGGAAGATTATGATCAGATCTGTGTCTGGGGTAGGAAAAAGCAAGCTTAGTAGAGAAACAAGTCAGGGTAGACAGGGAGCAATAAATGCCAATTTGTAAAACATCATGAAATTAAGGAAAATTAGCCAGTAGGGCTGTATGACTTTCCAGTACCACATTTGTTAAAATATGTTTGACTTCTATTTCCGTAATTACATTGGTATCATACATGACGGGAGGAGAGTAAGGAGAATCAATTTCCTGTGCAGTATACAGAAGTCAGAGTCTCTGCTTTGTAGCTATCCCAACTGGTCTCATTTGCCCCATCATGGGTAATCTTCTTGTATCCTATCCAAAATCTCTGTGGCGTTAAACAAGAATCATCAAATAGAATTCCACATACATTTATAGAAGATCATCAGTATTCACTGTTATAGTATCTGCAGAACTCTGCTAATAGTACAATCTGAAAATCACAGGAACAGTGAAAGGCGGAGGAGAAAGCATTCTGTCCCTCCTCTCCTTGCCTTGTCCATCATGGCAGGAAAGAGGCAGGGTTGAATGGAGAATCAGTGCTAGCCTGGGAATCCTGTGATTTTTAATCTAATACACTATTCATGTTTTCATTCCAAAGAAGCTGGAGAGATTATTGCCAGAGAATACTGAACCTGAAAAATACAAGCTGACCAAAGGTTCTTGTCTCTATCCTGCTCCCCTTCTCTTTTCCACCAATCCCTTATATTATTCATGTCTCCCAAAGTCTCCAAACCACCGAAGCCTGCCCACTCCCACTCTGTAATTGCCTCCTTCTTCCTCTGTGACCCAGTCTCTTCCGGTCTTAAATAAGCATGTTCACAGTCTTAAAATGTTTTAATAGCTATCACATGCAAGGGAAATTAGATTGACTATATTAGCTCAAAAAGCCAGAACTGGGACCTACTGGTACAGATTTTGATCCTACCCTGGGGTCAGATTCATCTTTGCTCCAAAAGGAGTAAAGCCACTGCCTGGCAACCAGCAGAGGCAACTTCAGAAACACTGACAGAATAAATTTGGAGAATGAAGAAAATAAATAGCAGCCAGAATGAGAAGTTTGGACTTGAGAAATATTAAATGTCCTTTTTTAAAAAAAAGAAAAAAGGTGGCACAGATTTCAAAAACCAATTCCTTGGAGTTTTGAATTGAACTCCCCTTGCCAAATGTGCTAGAAAAGAATATCTTCCCGCCTCCATTCCCACCCCAAAGAGAAATGGAAAAACTCTGCCAGCATGACAACACACTGCAGTGACACTGTGAGAGGCAGCCAGCACTTTGGAGAAAAGCTGATGATGCCACAGTCTGAAAAAACAAAAGACCTAAGATACCTTCTCTACGGTGCCTTACAAGGATAAGTTGAAAGGGAGTCAGAACATCCTTGGGCATCTTTTATTGCCTCTCTACGAAAAAAACTGGAATCTTCAAATAAGACGAAAGTATATATACAGATAGGCCCCCCAAACAAACATATGAGAGACAGGCAAGCAGGCAGACACTAACTTCAAGTTGATACCTGTCCAAGATGGACTCTGTGACCTACAGTGTCCCCCACTGAGCAAAATAGTACGCTGCTCTATCGGGGAACCTGCCCTGATATTCACGTAGGTTCTTTTCTATTTTCCTTAAGTGTCGGCCAGCTTGAGAAATGAAGGGACAGAGTACAAAAGTGAGAAATTGTAAAGCCGGGTGTCCGGGGTAGACATCACATGGCGGTAGGTTCCGTGATGCCCCACAAGCCACAGAAACCAGCAAGTTTTTATTAGGGAGTTTCAAAAGGGGAGGGAGTGTGCGAATAGGTGTGGGTCACAGACATCAAGTACTTTACAGGGTAATAGAATATCACAAGGCAAGTGGAGGCAGGGTGAGATCACAGGACCACAGGACCGAGGCAAAATTAAAATTGCTAATGAAGTTTCGGGCACCATTGTCATTGATAACATCTTATCAGGAGAAAGGGTTTTGAGATCAACCAGTCTGACCAAAATTTATTAGGTGGGAATTTCCTCTTCCTAATAAGCCTGGAGTGCTATGGGAGACTGGAGTCTATCTCACCTCTGCAGTCTCGACCATAAGAGACGACCATGCCCAGGGGGCCAGTTTAGAGACCTACCGCCAGGTGTGCATTCTCTTTCTCAGGGATGTTCCATGCTAAGAAAAAGAATTCAGCGATATTTCTCCCATTTGCTTTTGAAAGAAGAGAAATATGCCTCTGTTCCACCTGGCTCACTGGCGGTCAGAGTTTAAGGTTATCTCTCCTATTCCCTGAACAATTGCTGTTATCCTGTTCTTTTTTTTAAGGTGCCCACATTTCATATTGCTCAAACACACATGCTGTACAATTTGTGCAGTTAATGCAATTATTACAGGGTCCTGAGGCAATATACATCCTCCTCAGCTGACAGGATTGAGAGATTAAAGACAGGCATAGGAAATCACAAGGGTATTGATTGGGGAAGTGATAAGTGTCTATGAAATCTTTACAATTTATGTTTAGAGATTACAGTAAAGACAGGCATAAGAAATTATAAAAGTATTAATTTGGGGAACTAATAAATGTCCATGAAATTTTCACAATCCACGTTCTTCTGTCATGGCTTCAGCCAGTCCCTCCATTTGGGGTCCCTGACTTCCCGCAACACTGCTCCACTATACCTGTCCAGAGGCTGCAGACACAGCTGAAGACACACTTAACAGAACTGCCAACAAGAAGAAATGAAGTAAACAAACTTTTCAGTCATGCAGTTGACGAGGAACCAGCACCATGATTTCACATATAGGTCAAGCTTGCAGTGTGAGTGACCCAGTGTGAGTTGGACAACAATCGAGTTGTGACTCTAGGTAAAGCCTTTAGACTAAACTATGCAAATGAGCACATAGCTGGACTGCAAGTAAATGTACAAGTTTCTAATTAAGGCATCAGGAGGAACATCCTCTAAGACATAAAGTGTTGCTACCTGTTTTTCTCCTGGGTAGTCAAAGAAGAGGCTCTTTCAGGCTCTGCAAATTCATTTAAATTTTAAATCACATTTGTGATAGCTATACAGGTGTGCCAGCCAAAAGGTGGTAAACCATTCTTCTGAAAATGGGAAACCATTTTCACCTTATATAGCTAAACTGAAATAATCTTTTTTTTTTTTTAGCAAATATTAGTAAACATTTAAGACAACAGGGCATTGTGCCAGGAAATTCAGAGAGGGAACCTGCAGCAAGAGGAAAGAGGATGAGAACAACTCACCTCAGACTCCATCCAGCTCCCAGGGCTCAACACCAGGGCAAGAGACTGCAGAACGTCTGATTCAATAACCTCAGGCAGAAAAGGCTGCCTGAATAACAGCATGTTTCATTGAAAATATTCATACTTAGATTTCTATGCAATGGGACTATCTTCCTTCAGAAGGAACTACCAAATCACATCATACAAAATGGTGGAGTAGGGCACTCAAACAAGTGGTCCCTGAACTAAAATAATGAGTAAGCTAACAAATACTGACACAACCAGCTTTTTCACAACTCTAGGAGTTAATTAAAAACCTATGATAGTAAGGAATATGCTGAATGAAGAAAAAGGCAGCTGGATTTGAGTAAGAAAGCACTGGGTCTTTTCTCTCACTTGCCCACCATGCTGTAACCCCAGCACTATGGGGTAGCCATGGGGATGGTGGCCTGCCCTCCTAGTGTGGCTTGCTGGTATCAGGGAGCTAAAGTAAACCTTATTCTTAAAATACTGCAGGTATGTATTTTGACCTGCCTGGCAGTTCCCTGAGGGGCTGCACAGAGGCTGATGCTTGTTTCATTCCCGCTCCCTTGGGCTGCAGTGGCATTCCAGGTAGCAGTGGCATCTGTTGAAAGATTTAAAGACACACAGTACCTATGCCTGGGACAATGGATGGGGAAGCAACAGACAGACCAAAAAGCAGGGAAGGCGGAGGCTAAGAAAGAAGTTTCTAGAGGGAACAAAAACTGGTAAGGGACAGACCAAAAAGCAGGGAAGGCAGAGGCTAAGAAGGAAGTTTCTAGAGGGAATAAAAAATGTATATGCTGTGGAAGCTAGGGTGAAAAATACATGCCTAGGACTGCCACATGCTCAGAGAAGACCTGAGAGGACCATAGGTTTGCCCCACTGGTGGATCTGTGGGTTCTGCACAGCAGGAGGTGAAGGCTAAGGCAGAATCATGGGTGACCTGGTTTAGCATTGAAGGAATGACTTAGGTCAGAACTAAGCTGCAAAGACTAGAAAAAAGTTTGGTGTTTTTTTTTTTTTTTTTCTTTTTGGCTCCAGACATTTAAGGAAATCCTCTCACTAACTGGCTAACCAGTGAGATAACAAAATGGAAACGTCAGTAACCATATGTTAACAGAACAGAGGCTTCAGTAATGATACACAGTAAAGAATGCAGTCTTTGGAAAAATCACTAAACAGATGGCAGCCCTCAAGAGTCAACAATAATAGACCCTGGTTAGGGGAGAGAATCTGATTTCCAGGGATACCACATAACGATATTCAAAACAACTAGTTTTCAAAAAAAAAAAAATTACAAGGCATACCAAAACACAAGAAAGTATGTCCCATTCATAGCAAAAAAATAAACTGACAGAAGCTATTCCCCAAGAAGCTCAAACACTGGGCTTACTAGACAATGACTTTAAATTAACTGTCTTAAATGGAAATGGAAACATGGACAAAAAACATAGAGGAAATAACAAAAGCAATGTATAAGCAAATAGCTAATATCAGTAAAGAGACAGAAATTATAAAAAGGAATCAAACAAATCCTTAAACTGAAAAGTGTAACTGAAGTAAAAAATTCACTAAAGGGGTTCAATAGCAGAAATGAGCAGACAGAAGAAAGACTCAGCAAATGTGAAGATACTCCTATGCATATTTTATATACTGTTAAATTATACTGAGAAGTGGAAAGAAAAAAGAAGAAAAATAAGCAGAGCCTTAGAGACCTGTGGTATACTATCAAGCATACCAACACATGCAAATGGAAGTTCCAAAAGAAAAACAGAGAGATAAAGAGGCAGAAAGAATATCTGAACAAATTATAACTGAAAACTCCCAAATTTGATGAAAGACATGAATCTACATATCCACAAAGCTCAACAAACTCCAAGTAGGATAAACTCAAAGAGATCTATGTTGAGACATATTATACTCAAACCGTCAAAAGCCAATAACAGGAGAGCAAATCTTGAAAACAGCAAGAAAGAGGCAACTTATTATATACAAGCAATCCTTAATAAAATCAACTGCCAATTTCTCATCAGAAACCATGGAGGCCAGAACTCAATGGGGTAAAATATTTAAAAAGCTGAAAGAAAAAAAAACTTAACCAAAAATTCTATGCTTGGCAAAATTACTAAAATAAAGGAGAAATGAAGACATTCCCAGATATACAGTAGCTAAAGGAGCTAGGCCTGCCCTACAAGACATGCTAAAGAGAAATACTTCAGGCTGAAAAGAAAGGACATTTCACAGGAACTCAAAGCTATATGAAGAAAACAATCACAGGTAAAGGTAACCACAGGTAAACATAAAATTCATTATTTATGTATTTTGGGGTTGTACCACTTCTTTTTCCCAGGTGATTTAAAAGACTTGTGCATAAAACAATAACTATAAATCTATATTAATACAATATACAAAGATAAAATTAGTGAAAATAACATAAAGGGGGAACAGAGGCTATATAGCAGCAGAGTTCTTATATGCTATTGAAGCTACACTGGCATCATTTCAAACTAGAATGCTATCAACTTACAATATTAATTGTAATACTCACGGTAAATCAGTAAGAAAATAGCTAAAAAGTATACAGAAAAAGCAGTGAGAAGGGAATCAAAAAGGTACACTAGAAAAAAAAATCAAACACAAAAGAAAGCAGTATTAGACGTTAAGTGAAAGCAGCCAGGCATAAAAGGTTACACATACTGTCTTAGTCCATTTTGTATTGCTATTAAAGAATATCTGGGCCGGGTAGCTGTAACCAGATGGGGAGGGGGGATATGAGTCAGAGATCAGACACGGGACCTGTCTCTAAAAAAAAAATAGCCGGCGTGGTGGCGGGCGCCTGTAGTCCCAGCTACTCGGAGAGGCTGAGGCAGAAGAATGGCGTGAACCCGGGAGGCAGAGCTTGCAGTGAGCCGAGATTGCGCCACTGCACTCCAGCCTGGGTGACAGAGCGAGATTCCGTCTCAGAAAAAAAAAAAAAAAAAAAAGAACATCTAAGACTGGGTAATTCATAAAAAAAAAAAAAGAGGCTTATTTAGGCCACAGTTCCACAGACTGAGGAGTTCAAGGACATGTCCCTGGCATCTGACAAGGGCTTTCATGCTGCATCACAACATGAGACGGAGAGTGGGAGAGAAGGTCAAAGTGGAAACAGATATGTGCAAAAAGAGGGAAACGCAAAGGATGTCTTAAGGAAGTTAACAACGGACTCCCGTGAGAACTAATCCTTTATCATGAAAATTAATCCATTCTCCTAAAAATGAGAACTCACTCACTACTGGCAGAACAGTACCAAGACATTCATGAAGGATCCACTCCCATAACCCAAACACCTTCCAGTAGGCTCCACTTCCCAATACTGCCATGCTGGGGATCAAATGTCAACATGTGTGTTGGTGGAGGCAAACAAACCATATCTAAACCATAGCACACACTGTATGATTCCATTTACGTGAAATAATCAGAGTGGGTAAATCCATAGAGACAGAAAACAGACTGGTGATTTTGAGGGGAAAGAGTTGAGTTACTGTTTAATGGGTACAGGATTTTAATTTTGGGGTAATGAAAATGTTTTGGAACTAGATAGAGGTAGTGGTTGCAAAACATGAATGTACTAAATATACTGAATTGTTCACTTTTAATGGTTAGTTTTATGTTACGTAATTTCTACCTCAGTAACAAAAAGTAAGCTGGGGAAAAAAAAGTAATGACTTCTAATTTTGTTTTCATTCTGCTTATGGTAAAAAAGAAAACAACCACACTTATTTCTTATAAGAACAGACTGAATAAAAGTACTTTTTCTAAAGAGATAGCAGAATTAGTTTTGGCTATCTCAGCCTTACCTCTACTCAGAAAACCTTAATTCAGTTGCAAATCCATTTTGAGGTTTTACTACCTTGAACTAGTCTCCCTGAAAGCAAAGTTAAATGTATATACAGTTGTCATAATGCCTTTTGGTGTTGTCAAAAGACTCAGAGTTTAACATATATGACAAAAAAATGAAAAACACCAAAAATACCCACATTTAGCCCCCACAACATCAAATGACAATTGTCATAATTAACTCCTATATTTCCAATAGCAAAACTTAGCTTGGAATCATTCATTTAAAAACTAATATTCTGGCCAGGCGTGGTGGCTCACGCCTGTTATCGCAGCACTTTAGGAGGCTGAGGTGGGTGGATCACCTGAAGTCAGGAGTTTAAGACCAGCCTGGCCAACTTCGTGAAACATCATGTCTACTAATACACACATACATACACACACACACACACACAAAAATTAGCCAGGCATGGTGGCAGGTGCCTATAGTCCCAGCCACTTGGGAGGCTGAGGCAGAAGAATCACTTGAACTGGGAAGTATAGGTTGCAGTGAGCCAAGATTGTGCCACTGCAATCCAGCCTAGGTGACAGAGCAAGACTAGGTCTCAAAAAAATAAAGAATAAAAATAAACAAATAAATGATGAATTAATAAAAACTAATATTCTTAAGATTCAATAATTAAAATTTTCTTTTTTTTTTTTTTTTGAGACGGAGTCTCGTTCTGTCGCCCAGGCTGGAGTGCAGTGGCGCAATCTCGGCTCACTGCAAGCTCCGCCTCGCAGGTTCACGCCATTCTCCTGCCTCAGCCTCTCCGAGTAGCTGGGACTACAGGCACCCGCCACCACGCCCGGCTAATTTTTTGTATTTTTAGTAGAGACGGGGTTTCACTGTGGTCTCGATCTCCTGACCTCGTGATCTGCCCGCCTCGGCCTCCCAAAGTGCTGGGATTACAAGCGTGAGCCACCGCGCCCGGCCAATAATTAAAATTTTCCAAGAAACACCTTCCCAGGGAGTATAAATACCTGAATTATACAATGACAATACTTGAATACATGAAAGTAAACCAGCCTTGTCCTGGGTAAACATTTTATAAATTTGGCCTACAATCCCTTGATGTTCTTTTCACTGGCCAATAGAAACTAAAAAAGAGAAACAGCATTCTTAACGTTAAAATTTTAAGCCTTATATATATTTTATAAATATATATTTATATATTCATTTTATAAAATATATTATGAATATATTTTATAAATATATATAAGGCTTAAAAATCAAGCTCTGAGACAGGAGTGGTGGTGTGCATCTGTAGTCCCAGCTACCCAGGAGGCTGAGGCAGGAGGATTCCTTGAGCCCAGGAGTTCAAGTCCAGCCTGAGCAACATAGTAAGACCCTCATCTCTAAAATAATAATAATAATAAAAACTAATAAGTTCTGGATTAGAGAACCTATCCAATATACTTATTGTATGCATCCATGGTTTCTGGAATTTAAGACAGAGGTACAGACTTATTTGGATGAGGCTGTTACATGGCACAGGCACAACTGTACAAACACATATTAGTACTCTTCCACATAAGCCCCATATCCTTGGCCACATTTCACACATATTGCTGAGCAGACCAGAAAGAAAGTCATGTACCAGGGATTGAAAGTATGCCCCTACCATCTCTGCACCTGAGGAAAAAAAGTCATCCAAATTCTGATCTACATGTTCTTCTTTAATATTTATTTTTAGAGACAGGGTCTCCCTATGTTACCCAGGCTGACTTGAACTCCTGAGCTCAAGCACGCCTCCCTCCTCAGCTTCCCAAGTAGCTTGGACTACAGGTGTGTGCCACCATGCCCACCTTTGACCTATGTATTCTAAAATACCATTCAAAAAAGTTGAATAATCTCTTTTGACTTAGAGACAGGTTGATATAATCCTATCAACTGGTTACTAACCTGAATGCCAATGCTTATTAGGAAATAGTTCCCCTGCCCTGTGAAGGAAAATCTTGGGTTCACTGCTGCACCACTGTGCACGGGGACCTCTGCCTACCGGGGACTCTGCCTTGGCTGCTGGCCACAGCCTTTGTTGCTTCTGCTGCCTTGTACATCTGGGCTCTGGAAGGATTCACAGCCACACTGCTCCTGGTCTCGACGGCTTTTTTTTTTAATCGCTGATGCCACAGAAAATTATTTTCTTAATTCTATAACATTCTGGACCCAAGTGTAGATCTTCTTGACTATTTGCAATATTTCATTTTGTCTTAAGTGTCAATCTTCTTTTAGTTAAAGCTCTCTCGCATTGAAGAAAGTCAGTTATGTCCCATGTTACCGCAAGGAAAAAGGTATATGGTCACTAGATTCCCAGGAGCAAATGAAAACCAAGTCTCAGGAATCCAGGTAGCAATTGGGATGTGGAAAGATCTTTCACATCTCTTGGACGATACCTCTGCTTCTCTCTGGGGATCTTTCTATATCTGCTTGATCAACTGCCTCCTTCTGGCTACCTGGTTTTGGATGCACAAGACCCATCAGAGCCAAACCCATCAGACTTCATCTGGCATTCCAGCTGAAGTAACCACTGCCCGCTGGCAACTGCTCTCTATGGCTGGAACAGTTTCTTAGGGCGTTCTTACTGGCACAGCTTGCCTCTGAGCCAGTCTATCTCAGACTTCTACTAGCAGACCTACAAACGGGCATCTCCTGACAGTAATAGCCACAGTCCAAATGCTGAAGAGGGGCAAGATCATGTGACCGACTGCCCACTCCAGAAGAGGCGTGGGTGAGGAAGGAAATGATGAAATCAAATATTGCTACATTTTATCTAATTTCATATTCTCTCTTACAACCTAATCAATATTTAAGGCCATTTACGGGTAACTTGTTTTATTGTAAGTAAAGATCTTTCTTGGAAAGTAGGTAAAGATCTTTACTTAGAAGAAAGTAAATTACCACAGCCATTATTCATCTTCTAATTTCTTCAGTTTTTGTTTGTTTGTTTTTGTGACACAAGGTCTGGCTCTGTTGCCCTCCCAGACTCAGGCCATCCTCCCACCTCAGGCTCCAGAGGAGCTGGGATTACAGGCGCCTGCCACCACACTAGCCTAGCTTTTGTATTTTTTGTAGAGACGGGGTTCCGTCATGTTGCCCAGGTTGGTCTCAAACTCCTGAGTTCAAGCAATCCACCCACCTCGGCCTCCCAAAGTGCTGGGATTACAGGCGTGAGCCACCGTGCCTGGCCCTCTAATTTCTATAGTTTCTAATTAAACTTCAGAATATTTTCCCCTCATTCTGCCACAGTAACTCTTAAAAGTTACAGGTTTGACAGTGGTTTTAAATCACTTACGGTTAATAAAACCTCCACAATTGTCTTTCTTCTCAGCAAATGGCTAGAATAGAGGCAAAATTCAAAGCAGTCCTGTATACTATGGGATACAATAAAGTTCTATAGCCAGATAGTAATCAGGTCAAAGATTGCTTCATCTCTATATATCACCCAAATAACAGGTCTAGAACAAAGAGAATTCTAGTTCAGAAAAAGTAGCTGGTCTGCGATCCTTGAAACAGATAATCTGGGATGCAACTCTACAGACCATGGGATAAAAGCCAGTGGCCCAATGCACCTCAGTGGCACATAAAAGATGATGGATGATGAGGCCATGTGAATAGTACATCAGATATCAAGGTTAAATTGAGACATTTGTGCTCTAGTTCATTTTAATTGCAAAGCCGACTTAAAGAATACCTCTCCCATCTGCAAACTCATAAATGAGATTTGCCCAGCAATCGAAGTTCAATTCAAACTGTAGGGAAACAGCGAACTTGAAATAACTTATAAGAAAGAAAATTAAATTAATATTGATGCTAAAGTCACTCCTGCTTTGAATTAACTTTCAGAAGGATTAGGCTGAATTTTATTAAACCTACGTATTCAGGTGCTGCACTGGCTTTGGAATTATTCAAAATTGAATTTGAATCCTGGCTCTGCCATGTCCCACGTATGTGATCTTGGCCAAGATAGTTACCTTCTCTGAGCCTTAATGTCCTCAAATCTGCCAAGCAGAGCCTCTACACTGCATTTCAGATGCCTGTGCAGGTGCCCTGAGATGATCGCCTAGTGGCATTCGCACAATGCACAGGGAAGGACAGCCATCAAATATCCATCTCCTGCTCCCTTCCTGCTAATTCAGTTCCAGATGAACCCCTTTCTTTTGCATTCGGGCTGATGCCACCCATCCATTTACTGACAGGGTGCTTGGAAATGAGATAATACATGCATATAAAGATCTCATTGATATTCTAAAAGGATGCTGCATGCAAATATGACAGTTTACCCAAAGACACCTTCAGCACAGACCCAGGCTTCCTTAAACCTTTCAGGTGCTCAGATCCACCAGCTAACAGTGTTTCAAGGACCATCTGCAGCCTAAAGACAATGTTGCCAAGGGCTCATTTCTCGCCCCCAGATTGGATTACTCACTAATTCATTTTAGGCCCAGTGATTATGAATTTATGTTTCCCTGAATAATTGTTTCAGTCTGCAGTGGCTCACTGCTCATTTCCAGTCAGGTTTTTGACAGCCACAAGATGATTTCAAGAATATAATATTATACCAAATAATCCAAAAATCAAAAGACCTCTTCCCTGTTTGATAAAATAAAGAAAAAAAATATTCACTAGGTAAAGTTAGAACATCAAAGTTAATCAGAGAACTAGAATCCCATATAGAATCAGTCAAAAGTTAGGCTTAAATCAACCACATGCTAAGCCTATGAATTCTTTTTTCTTAAAAATGGGGAAACTATCGGGGCAACAATAAAACATCGCCAAGAATGTAGCCCCCAAAACAACTGGGATGTGAGCTTCCTTTGTCTCCTGGTTAACCTCTGCACACTCAGCACAGCAAGTAATGAGAGTAAATGTGTATAACAGCACTTACAGTATGCTATGTACTCTTCTAGAAATCTGCATATATTAACTCACTTTTATCCTCACAATAATGCTATGAGGTAGATGTTATTAACACCATTTTACAGATGGGAAGGTCCAGGCAGAGACAGCTTAGGTAATTTGCTCATGGTCAGAGAGCTAGAAAGGACTAGAACCAGTATTCAAATCCAGGCAATCGGACTTCAGAATTCTTAAGTTAATCACTACCTAATGCTGTCTCTAGTGTCCTGGGAAACAGATACTCAGTCCCTAAGATCCTCATTGCTCTTACTACCCATCTCCAAATGAATGATTTCATGTGTATAAATCACAGCTTCCCATAATCACTTAAATTAACATCTCATCCTTTCTTCTCATGTTTGAATCTGATGCTTATTTTTGAAAAATCTTTATATAACAACAAATTTACTCATCACTCTCCATGAATGTGCTGAATCAGATTTCAACGCCCACTGGGAGGTTAAAAAATAGGTACTGTGGGTAGGTCACACTATCCATGATTCAGATAATAGATCTCATCTCTTTTAATTTTTGCTTTACCCAAGTAACACAAGGAAAGACAGTCTCTCCAGAGGTATGCAAATTGGTTTTAATCCTTTTTAAGTTCATAATCATTTTTTCACCCTTTACTTAAGTCAATTTTTACTTTATCAAGTAGATATTTCAGATATTACAAGTTAATGAGCAAGAAAGAAAAAGACAATCTTAGGTTCCTCTCAAAAGTCTATATAAGTAATGACAATCAAAAACAAAAATTGTGTGGCTCTACCACAATGAAAACACCAGTCAATAAGCAAATGGATGAATATCCACGGAATCAATAAACGTACAAATAGAAAAATAATTTTGACCTTTAATACCACGAATTATTTTACGCTAATGTACACACGTAGACTTGGTAGGGGTAGCCTAGGCAGTGGCAGATTTTTTGGATGTGGAAGAGTAGTAGAACAGATGGTTCCTGTGGTCCGTATCTGATAGGCAGGCCAGGCTGTGTTCCTGGGTCAGAGCACCTGAGAATCACAATATCCTTGAACTTCAAGGAACCTGCATTCCAGTAGAGGAATCTAAATACCATACCCATATGTAGTGAACTCTGTCTCTGTCTCTCAGAGACTCACGTGTGAACACAGACACAAATGGGCCATCATTACAGGCTTATTAAAATGAAGAATCCCCTATATCTGTAACTTCCCAGTTCTCAAGAGCTGAGATGTTGATATGCAAGCTACGTTCCCACTTCTCCATTCCACGACCATCGAATAAAGTCTGCACTGCTTGGCACTCACTTTTGGTTTTATGTATTGTCTTCATGAAGCCAAACAGGAAAGAGTGCCTTTTGGGGTAACCGGGATCCCCAGTAGCAGCATTTCCATGTATAGTATTGTTGAACTTACCTTAGCAAATGTGTGGAATATTACCAAGTTGTTGTGACAGCCCCTGCTCTTAAAGAGGTCTTGTTTAATGAGGGAGTATTTCCAGCTTTGTGACTTGGTTTATTGCTTCATACCTGAAAATACTCTCTTTTTTTTTCCTTCTATGTTTTCCACAATTCAATAAGTTGTCATCTTTAGTTAACCTGGAGCACCCTTTTATGTTTGTTTTAGGTTTACAGTGTGGGATTTAAATTTTGGCTCCAAACTGCCATCTCTCTCTGCCAACATCATTCGTAAAAAGTTCTTCTGTCTTATTTGAGAGTGTTATTCGATATTAAAATTGATCCAACTTGCTTGCTAGCTATTTCTCAACTGCCTTCTGGGTGTCTATTCATTTACATCAGCCCGGGTACCACCCTGCCTTAAGGACTGGTGTTTTAAATTGGGCTCTAGTGGTTGATGGGTTAAATACTGTGTAGGTGCATTGTTACAGAATACACCATTGGACTTTGGGGCCCATTTATATTCCACATGAATTTCAGAATCGCACAAACGTTTAAGTGAAGATGATCTTTCTCACCTTAAGGAAGAAAACTCACACATAAGGAGGCATTCAAATATAAAATTGGTGAAAGGAACCCACTGGCTTCTCCCACTCTACCCAAATTAAGAAAAAAGAAACAGACTTTGTAGAAGTCTTTCACAAGTTCTGACATTTAGAAAAGTTAAACTTGTCCAACATAAAGGGCCTGAGAGTAAAAGATTTTTTGTTCCTTTCTTACCGTGTACTATTACTAATAGAAACAACTGGCTTCAAGTTGTTCTAGTTCATTAAAAATAAAAGGGAAAAAATGGCTAATAGCAAATTCAAGAGGGTAGCTTGGCTCTTAGTAATTTAATTCTAAATGTAATAACACGCTTATTAGAAATGGAAGGTCACTCTCCCAAAAATTTCCCTAAAGGCACAGCTGCCAAAGTGACTTCTGATCTAGCCTTTACAGTATTATTAATTCAATGACATCATAAAGCTGGCAAGGGAAAGCTTCACGCTTGCCCTACAAAGACAGATAGCAGTGCCTTAGAGAGGTCCTTACAAATTTCTTAGGAAAGTGACTTGAAAAAATAAAAGTCAGCTTACTTTTTCTTTTTCCCCCACCATCCTGATAAAGGACTACAAATGCTTTTCTCTTGCTTTTGAGAAAAGCCTACCGAACTGGATTTCCCACTTATTTGCCTTACATCTTTGCTCTGCCTTCATGCATTAGCAGCAAAGCATTCTCTTTCCAGTGGTGTAGAGATAGCTTATCTCAGGGCAAGCCCCTGGGATTTGGTCTAAGGTTAATACTGGAGAAAGGGCAGAGCATCCTCCAAGGTTCCCCCAGCTCAGACAGACAACCTTTGAAAGGCGCCTGGCATGCAGTTGGCCTCAAAACCTGACTTGGCAGCAAACTCTAATTAAACGAAACTCGATCGCACAGTGCTTGTTGATCTTAACTTGTCTAAAGTTCCAGACTTGGACAGCAGGTTGAAACCTGCTATGATCATAATCAGCACAATCGATAGCTTTTAGAAAGAACTTTTTCTAAATAGGTTTCAAAGGGTCACCTCCTACTATCTGTAACTCGAATCAAACGACGGTCTGCAAGCCTGCCTGGAGTGACTCACTGGCTCTTCCAGGCAGTGAAGAGCTTGCACATATATAACCTTCTGAGGGAGACGATTTGTTAGGCAGCTTTCACTGAAATAGATCATTCCATTTTTACCATCAACCTTCCTTTCCTCCTATGATAGGCCCTGCTACCTTTAATATTTCACAAATGCCAACAAGTAAATAATGGTGTAATAATATCATCAAATCTTACCTAGGTAGCAATACCCTTCACCCACAGCTCACCAGGAGCAGACTACAGTAGTACCAGGTTGAGTTTATTGGCCCTTTGTAATCAGGGAGCCAGCAGTCTGTGGGAAACTATGGGGTGGCTCTGAGCAAAAGAGCTGTAGGAGGGAATCTGGGCTCTTGTTAGATGATTTTGGGGAAAGTTCAGAGAAGTATGGTTTTGCTCTGGATTTGGCAGTGTCTGAAAGCAGAGGCAAATCTGTGACTGAATCTCTTGATAATTTTATCTGGAAGATAGGAAGAGCAAACAAAGTGAAGCTAACTCTTTTTTTATTTTTTGAGACGGAGTTTCATTCTTGTCATCCAGGCTGGAGTGCAATTGTGCGATCTCAGCTCCCTGCAACCTCTGCCTCTCAGGTTCAAGTGATTCTCCTGCCTCAGCCTCCCAAGTAGCTGGGATTACAGGTGTGCACCACCACCCCCAGCTAATTTGTATATTTTTAGTAGAGACGGGGGTTTCACCATATTGGCCAGGCTGGTCTTGAACTCCTGATCTCAGGTGATCTGCCTGCCTCGGCCTCCCAAAGTGCTGGGATTACTGGTGTGAGCCACCGTGCCTGGCCAAAGCTAACTCTTTAAAAAGTCAAGAAGTAGCAGTCACTCATATGAAGCAAGGGGAATGTCTGGTCATTTTTGGTGGTCTGGACACAGGTAATTCTAGATGCACATCTGTCTCTACGGTAACACTTTTAAATTCTAAGTTTTCACGTAATACAACTTAGATAATTTTTAGTGACAGCCAAATAACTGTTAGCTGAGGCAATCAATCAGGAGTTTATCACCTCTAAGTTATTAAGAAGAGTGTGTGCACGTCCCTACCAGTGGCCTTGGTGCCAAGTTGCCCAATCTACTCAAATCTTTCTACTAGTTCTTAATGCTTCCCTGAGTTCAGTACTCCAATCTGTAAAACTGAAATTCTTTAGAAGATGATACTGTCAATTAAATACAACGGAAGAACCAAAAGTAACGTTACCTCCATCAAACAAATAAAACCTAAAAGGCAAAAGACAGGTCTCCCAAATATTTTGCAGAATAACAATCTGCTACTTCTGGGCCAGGTTTCATTTGTAGCAACTGCTCATTTTAAAGAGAAAATATGTACTAAATTATGTGTTAGTGCACACAGTAGGTATTTCCTGAATGACCAAAGTCAAGCACTACATAATATGTTTTAACAAGGTCATCAGACTTCATTTTACCCAAAGATTCTAGAGTAAAAGTATCTGTTTAACACCAACATTTGTGTGTGTTACATAGATCATAAATATTTTCTTCCCATTACAAAGATTTCAAACTGGTGTGGTTGCAGTCAGCATCTAATCCAAGATTTATTTGGGCTACGCAGTACAGATTTCTGTCTCTTCTTGAAAAATCAGGAGTTCTGGAACACTGGGCCTGAATTCCTACAGGAAACAACTGCTTGGCAATGAGTAGTGGCTGAACATGCTCTGCCGCTGGTGACAGTCCCCATCTGGCCCATGAAAGACATTTATGTTGCTGTCTCACCCCTCCAGGCATCTGAGCATGTAACTCCTGCTTCACGGAGAGGGACCCTGGGGCACAGAGTCAGTTACTGAGACGGGAGGGAAGAGATCATTGATGTATAGCAATGTGCTCACTAAACCATTCTCAGCCTCCTACACACCTCCAGACAAGGCATAAGAGGACACAGACAGCTCCTCCTCTTGCTTCGCAGTTTGTTTTCCTGACCTGAACACCAAACTCATTTCAGGTGGCTTTCTGGAGTTATAAAGTCAATGTGTTAGGTCTTAAGTCTAGGCTTTTTCCCAACTCCCCTGGACAATATATATCTCGAATTAATGAAGAAAACTATCTTTTTTTTTTTGAGACAGAGTCTCGCCCTGTCACCCAGGCTGGAGTGCAGTGGTGCAATCTTGGCTCACAGCAACCTTCATCTCCTGGGTTCAAGCGATTGTCCTTCCTCAGCCTCTGGAGTAGCTAGGATTACAGGCACGCACCACCATGCCCAGCTAATTTTTGTAATTTTAGTAGAAACAGGGTTTCACCACGTTGCCCAGACTAGTTTTTAAACTCCTGGCCTCAAGTGATCCACCCACCTCGGACTCCCAAAATGCTGGAATTACAGGTGTGAGCCACCACACCCAGCTGAAGAAAATATATCTTTTTCTTTTTTTTTTGAGACAGTCTCAATCTGTTGCTCAGGCTGGAGTGCAGTGGCATGATCTCAGCTCACTGCAACCTCTGCCTCCCATGCCCAGCCAGAAAATATATCTTAATAATAGGTTATAAATCTCAATGATCTGAATCCATTGGGACTTAAAAGTTTTAAAAAAATCAAACTTCGGCTGGGTGTGATGGCTCATGCCTGTAATCCTAGCACTTTGGGAGGCCGAGGTGGGCAGATCTGAGGTCAGGAGTTCAAGACCAGCCTGGCCAACATGGTCAAACTTTGTCTCTACTAAAAATACAAAAATTAGCCGGGCATCCCGGCACACGCCTGTAATCCCAGCTACTCGGGAGGCTGAGGCAGAAGAATCACTTGAACCAAGAGGTGGAGGTTGCAGTGAGCTGAGATCATGCCACTGCACTCCAGCCTGGGCGACAGAGTAAGACTCCATTTCAAAAAAAAAAAAAAAATCCAACTTTAAGTAATAGTGTGATTCACTAGGGAATCACTTAATTTTGCTAATGTGAGCATTTGAGCACTGTCAGCTACTGTTCTCCATGCATTTACGTGTGTAAACCTATTTGGTCCTCACGGTGTTCCTGAGTACTGATGGTGTCCATATTTTACAAAAAGGACACAAAGGCATAGGGTTTCAGCAATGGGTCCAAGGTTACACAGGGGGAGTCAGATTCAACCAGGCACTGGGACCCTGCCTGTGAATTCCTATCCCATTTGTTGAAAGACTCTTGGAAATAACAAGTGCAGTTGTATTTGGAAAGAAGAGACTGTTTATTTACATGCATTGAAACTAGTGACATCTCACAAGCTGGCAAAGTGACCTGAACTCCAATTCATTCTGCCCATTTGCACACAAATATTTCTAAAACCACATAAGGTACGTATCACATTCACTAAAGTTTTATAAATAGTTCATTTAAACTACAGAAAATACATTGTCAATAATTGTATTGCAAGATCTAATCATGTACTTTGGGTTTTTTTGCTTTTTTTTTTTTAAAGAGATTTAGTTTGGGGCCACAAGCTTGGAAAGCAAACTACTGATGCTTAAGGTCAGTAAGGAATCTGTGAGACCCGTTCCCAGTTAGAGGCAACTGATAGCTGCTCGACCATCAACTCCTCTGGAGTGTCTTACCTCTCTACCGTGGGGAACAGCACAGTTGAGGAAGCATCTTGTTTCAACAACTGCAGAACTTCACTATTTCCTACCATCTCCAGTTCAACTGCAACAATAATAATGTTCTAAATGACATTAAGAACTCCACTGATGGCTGGGTGTGGTGGCTCACGCCTGTAATCCCAACACTTTGGGAGGCCGAGGTGGGTGGATCACCTGAGGTCGGAGTTCGAGACCAGCCTGCCCAACATGGAAAAACCCTGTCTCTACTAAAAATACAAAAATTAGCCAGGCGTGGTGGCGGATGCCTGTAATCCCAGGTACTCGGGAAGCTGAGGCAGGAGGATTGCTTGAACCCAGGAGGCGGAGGTTGCAGTGAGCTGAGATTGTGCCACTGCACTCCAGCCTGGGTGACAGAGAGAGACTCTGTCTTGAAAAAAAAAAAAGAAAGAAAAAAGAACTCCACTGAAGAAACAAGGACATCAGACCACCCACCATGGGTGAGTGCCTACTTCCTCAATGTAGAATGTAAAACTCTTCTAAGTCTTCTAACCCTCAGACAACCAACCACTTGTAAAAAACACTTAGGCTCACTAAGAGATTAACCCAGTCTTTTTCCACCTGTCCACATCACCCTTCAGTACACTGGGCAGTTAACATAACATAACCCTGGATGAGTACCAGTTTTGGAGACTTCTGTTGAGTGCCAAAAGATATCCCAAAGAGAGTACCTATAAGTGGGAAAATTCTCAGGATCACAGCAGCATCAAAACAAATATCGCTGTTGGGCATTTCTATGAACCACCTGCACATTGTCACACACAGTAAGACTTGGGGGGACTGTCTCCCCAGTGACAATGAAGGCAGAAAGGCGAAATAAAGGGAGATGACCTTCTATGTCTATGTCTACAATCCAAGGGCACAGACTAAGGACAGAACTCTCCCATCAGCAGGACTGTCGACCCAATAGGAAACCCAGTACCACCCACTGTCTGGTGATGAAACTCCCATATTTTATGTCCTGTAAAGCCAAAGGATGGCCTAGTGACTCAGTGAAATGGCTTAACATCATAACAACTGTCTTCAAAACTCTATCAAGGGCAGGGCACAGTGGCTCATGTCTGCAATCCTAGCACTTTGGGAGGAGGCCAAGGGGGGCTGATCATTTGAGCCCAGGAGTTTAAGACTATCTGGGCAACATGATGAAATCCCATCTCCATAAAAAATACAAATATTAGTCAGGCATATGGCACATATCTGTGGTCCCAGCCACTTGGGAGGCTGAGGTGGAAGGATCACCTGAGCCCAGGAGGTCTAGGCTGCACTGAGCCCTTACTGTGCCACTGCACTCCAGCCTGGGTAACAGAGTGAGACCCTGTCTAAAAAACAAAAAACAAAACAAAACAACAACAACAACAACTCTGCTACCATCCTTAGAAGCAACTCACTGAAAGGTATTCTATGAATGAGCAAAAAAGAACTGCTCTCTTTTCAAACCTAAAAAGAACTTTGTTGGATTTTGAGGCAAACAACAGTTTCTGAGGGGCATTCTCCCTCATGCCTTACCTTCACGGTGTACAGGGAGGAAAGCAAACGTCCCCACCTTTCCCTCACCTTTCTTCCCAAGGCCAGCTCCTCCAGAGGTATCCCACTCACCCGGTTCTCTCTCTCACCAGCATCCAGTCAGCACCCAATTGATGCCAATCACACCCCTTCACTCTGATAGCTAACCCTTACCCTCTATCCTGAGTAAGTCTACCTTAGCTCATACGCTTATCCTCCTCTGCCTGAAAAGTTGGAACAGATTTCATTTGGCTTCTCTACATCTTCTCTCCTATTCCACCACAATCTCCACATTGCCAAAGTTATGTTGCTGAAGCAAGCATTCATGCATTCATTTAAGCAATTTATTAAACACCCATTGTGTGCGGTCTACTCTCCTGATTAAGGAGACAACAGCAAAAACAAAAACAAATCTTGTTTTTAATTTAACTTTTATTTTAAAGTTCAGGATTACATGGGCAGATTTGATATATAGGTAAACTTGAGTCATGGGAGTTTGTTATACATATTATTTAATCACCTAGGTATTAAGCCTAGTACCCATTAGTTATATTTTATGATCCTGTCCTTCCTCTCACTCTCCACCCTCCAATAAGCCCCAGTGTCTGTTGTTCCCCTCTATGTGTCCATGTGTTCTCATTCTTTAGCTTCCCCTTATAAATGAGAACATGTGGTATTTGGTTTTCTGTTCCTACATTAGTTTGCTAAGGCTAATGACTCCAGCTACACCCATGTTCCTGCAAAGGACATGATCTCATTCTTCTTTATGACTGTATAGTATCCCATGGTGTATATGTACCACCTTTATCCAGTCTGGAAAAGACTCCCTATTCAATAAATGGTGCTGGGATAACTGGCTAGCCATATGCAAAAGATTGAAACTGGATCCCTTCCTTACACCATATACAAAAATTAACTCAGATGGTTTAAAGACTTAAACAAAACCAAAAACCTTCCTGAACCTGAAGACATTTACAATCCAGCAGGGAAGAGTGATTGCACTGAAACAGAGCACTGTAACAGAAGATGTAGATTGTGATGAAGTACACAGCAGGAGGTCATGACCTAGTGAAAAGTCTGAAGGAACATCCTGGGGAAGGGATGATTCAGCAGAAATCTAAAGCTTAAGAAATCATTAGGTACAGGTGGGAGTGTGGGCAGTGATGGAGAACATTCCAAATAAAAGGAAGAATGGCACAGTCAGTGGAAGGACAAGAGACACAATCCAGGAACTGAAAGAACCTCGGCAGAGCCAAAAGGCAGAGTGTGCTTTAAAAACTCTACTGAAAGAAAATCAGGAACTTTCCTATGCACCAATAATAGCCAGTTAGAAAATCAAGGAAATTACGTATTTCTCACAAACTCAAAGAAAATAATTATGTAACAACGCAAGTTTACACACAGAAGAATAATCTTAACAACGAAGCAGTGGAAACGACATGGAAAAGATGATCGCATACAACCAACCTTGTTCTGAATAACACGTTTAAATGAAAAATATCCTAAATTTTTTAAGGAGAAAGATGAGATACGTTTTAAAAAATAAGAATAAGGAAGAGGGAGGTCTAGCATTAATAAACCTTAAAATACGCCGCAAAGTTTGAATCACTAAGTCGGTGACGCTGGTACAAGACTGCTAATAGAACCAATGAGCCACAGAACAATCCCCAGCATACTCTGGAGTTTAACACACACAGTAAAGGAGGAATCCCAAACCAGTAATAAGGAAAAAGCTTGCTCAATGAATGGCGCTGGAACAATCAGGTAGCTATTTGGAAAATATTTACATTTAAATCAGTGGTTTCCAAACCTGACTGTGCATCAAGAACTATCTGTGATATATATATTTTAAATATTCTGAGATTTTACCACCCCATCCCACCCCAACATTTAGTGAGTGTGGAAGGGAACTGGGCAAATGTCTCTAAAAAGAACTTCAGGTGATTCTACCATAAAGCTGGAATTTTCAACCATAGATTTGAAGTCTTAACATCATAGGTCAGAATAAAATTCCAGATCAGAGACATAGTTTGATTACAGTTAGAGATACAAAAAAAAACTAATGTTAAAAAATTTTTTTAATCTTTCATTTCTAAATAAAGGATGATTCTCTAAGTATAAAAGTAATAAACAAAATTATAAACAAAAAATTGACTAAAATCAAAATTAAAGAAAAACAGATAATTATTTATAACCAAGATATCAATTAAATAATGAATACCTTAAATATATAAAGACATACTTTAGAAAACACTGACAAGAAAAATATTAATACCATAATAGGTAAGAGAGAAATTAACAGGTATAATTCACATACCTAAAATGTCTACTGAACAAAGCCAAAAGGTTGTCCTTTGAAAAATCTAATAAACTACCCTGATCACATTTCTCTAATAAATAAAATCTGAAATATATAACTTGAATAAAACTGAGAGATACTATAGTCATAAATAAAAAAGGATGATAGGTGTGAACAACTTTAGGTCAATAAATTTGAAAATTTAATAAAATAAATCTGCAGGAAAAAAAGTTTACTATAACAGCCTGACTTCTAAGAAATGAGAATGCATGAATAATCTTTTTTTTTTTTTTTTTGAGACAGAGTCTCACTCTGTCGCCAGGCTGGAGTGCAGTGGTGCCATCTTGATTCACTGAAACCTCTGCCCTCCCGAGTTCAAGTGATTCTCCTGCCTCAGCCTCCTGAGTAGCTGGGACTACAGGCATGACCAGCTAATTGTTGTATTTTTAGTAGAGTCGGGGTTTCACCATGTTGGCCAGGATGGTCTTGACCTCTTGACCTCATGATCCACCCATCTTGGCCTCCCAAAATGCTGGGATTACAGGTTTGAGCAACCACGCCTGGCCAAATAAACTTTTTATTTTATTTTATTATTATACTTATGTTTTAGGATACATGTGCACAATGTGCAGGTTTGTTACATATGTATCCATGTGCCATGTTGTTTTGCTGCACCCATTAACTCATCATTTAGCATTAGGTATATCTTCTAATGCTGTCCCTCCCCCCTCCCCCCACCCCACAACAGTCCCCGGAGTGTGATGTTCCCCTTCCTGTGTCCATGAGTTCTCATAGTTCAATTCCCACCTATGAGTGAGAACATGTGGTGTTTGGTTTTTTGTCCTTGTGATAGTTTACTAAGAATGATGTTTTCCGGTTTCATCCATGTCCCTACAAAGGACATGAACTAATCATTTTTTATGGCTGCATAGTATTCCATTGTGTATATGTGCCACATTTTCTTAATCCAGTCTATTGTTGTTGGACATTTGGGTGGGTTCCAAGTCTTTGCTATTGTGAATAGTGCCGCAATAAACATACGTGTGCATGTGTCTTTATAGCAGCATGATTTATAGTCCTTTGGGTATATACCCAGTAATGGGATGGCTGGGTCAAATGGTATTTCTAGTTCTAGATCCTTGAGGAATCGCCACACTGACTTCCACAATGGTTGAACTAGTTTACAGTCCCACCAACAGTGTAAAAGTGTTCCTATTTCTCCACATCCTCTCCAGCACCTGTTGTTTCCTGACTTTTTAATGATCGCCATTCTAACTGGTGTGAGATGGTATCTCACTGTGGTTTTGATTTGCATTTCTCTGATGGCCAGTGATGATGAGCATTTTGTCATGTGTTTTTTGGCTGCATAAATGTCTTCTTTTGAGAAGTGTTTGTTCATGTCCTTTGCCCACTTTTGATGGCGTTGTTTGTTTTTTTCTTGTAAATTTGTTTGAGTTCATCATAGATTCTGGATATTAGCCCTTTGTCAGATGAGTAGGTTGCAAAAATTTTCTCCCATTTTGTAGGTTGCCTGTTCACTCTGACGGTAGTTTCTTTTGCTGTGCAGAAGCTCTTTAGTTTAATTAGATCCCATTTGTCAATTTTGGCTTTTGTTGCCATTGCTTTTGGTGTTTTAGACATGAAGTCCTTGCCCACGCCTATGTACTGAATGGTATTGCCTAGGTTTTCTTGTAGGATTTTAATGGTTTTAGGTCTAACATTTAAGTCTTTAATCCATCTTGAATTAATTTTTGTATAAGGTGTAAGGAAGGGATCCAGTTTCAGCTTTCTACATATGGCTAGCCAGTTTTCCCAGCACCATTTATTAAATAGGGAATCCTTTCCCCATTTCTTGTTTTTGTCAGGTTTGTCAAAGATCAGATAGTTGTAGATATGTGACATCATTTCTGAGGGCTCCATTCTGTTCCATTGATCTATGTCTCTGTTGCGGTACCAGTACCATGCTGTTTTGGTTACTGTAGCCTTGTAGTATAGTTTGAAGTCAGGTAGCGTGATGCCTCCAGCTTTGTTCTTTTGGCTTAGGATTGACTTGGCGATGCGGGCTCTTTTTTGGTTCCATATGAACTTTAAAGTAGTTTTTTCCAATTCTGTGAAGAAAGTCATTGGTAGCTTGATGGGGATGGCATTGAATCTATAAATTACCTTGGGCAGTATGGCCATTTTCACGATATTGATTCTTCCAACCCATGAGCATGGAATGTTCTTCCATTTGTTTGTATCCTCCTTTATTTCATTGAGCAGTGGTTTGTAGTTCTCCTTGAAGAGGTCCTTCACATCCCTTGTAAGTTGGATTCCTAGGTATTTTATTCTCTTTGAATCAATTGTGAATGGGAGTTCACTCATGATTTGGCTCTCTGTTTGTCTGTGATTGGTGTACAAGAATGCTTGTGATTTTTGTACACTGATTTTGTATCCTGAGACTTTGCTGAAGTTGCTAATCAGCTTAAGGAGATTTTGGGCTGAGACGATGGGGATTTCTAGATATACAATCATGTCATCTGCAAACAGGGACAATTTGACTTCCTCTTTTCCTAATTGAATACCCTTTATTTCCTTCTCCTGCCTGATTGCTCTGGCCAGAACTTCCAGCACTATGTTGAATAGGAGTGGTGAGAGAGGGCATCCCTGTTTTGTGCCAGTTTTCAAAGGGAATGCTTCCAGTTTTTGCCCATTCAGTAGGATATTGGCCGTGGGTTTGTCATAGATAGCTCTTATTATTTTGAGATACGTCCCATCAATACCTAATTTATTGAGGGTTTTTAGCATGAAGGGTTGTTGGATTTTGTCAAGGGCCTTTTCTGCATCTATTGAGATAATCATGTGGTTTTTGTCTTTGGTTCTGTTTATATGCTGGATTACATTTATTGATTTGTGTATGTTGAACCAGCCTTGCATCCCAGGGATGAAGCCCACTTGATCATGGTGTATAAGCTTTTTGATGCACTGCTGGATTCGGTTTGCCAGTATTTTATTGAGGATTTTTGCATCAATGTTCATCAAGGATATTGGTCTGAAATTCTCTTTTTTGGTTATGTCTCTGCCAGGCTTTGGTATCAGGATGATGCTGGCTTCATAAAATGTGTTAGGGAGGATTTCCTCTTTTTCTATTAATTGGAATAGTTTCAGAAGGAATGGTACCAGTTCCTCCTTGTACCTCTAGTAGAATTCGGCTGTAAATCCATCAGGTCCGGGACTCTTTTTGGTTGGTAAGGTGTTGATTATTGCCACAATTTCAGAACCTGTTATTGGTCTATTCAGAGATTCAACTTCTTCCTGGTTTAGTCTTGGGAGGGTGTGTTTGTCAAGGAATTTATCCATTTCTTCTAGATTTTCTAGTTTATTTGCATAGAGGTGTTTGTAGTGTTCTCTGATGGTAGATTGTATTTCTGTGGGATCGGTGGTTATATCCCCTTTTTCATTTTTTATTGCATCTATTTGATTCTTCTCTCTTTTCTTCTTTATTAGTCTCCCTAACGGTGTATCAATTTTGCTGATATTTTCAAAAAACCAGCTGCTGGATTCATTAATTTTTTGAAGGGTTTTTTTGTGTCTCTATTTCCTTCAGTTCTGCTCTGATTTTAGTTATTTCTAGCCTTCTGCTAGCTTTTGAATGTGTTTGCTCTTGCTTTTCTAGTTCTTTTAATTGTGATGTTAGGGTGTCAATTTTGGGTCTTTCCTGCTTTCTCTTGTGGGCATTTAGTGCTATAAATTTCCCTCTACACACTGCTTTGAATGTGTCCCAGAGATTCTGGTATGTGATGTCTTTGTTCTCGTTGGTTTCAAAGAACATCTTTATTTCTGCCTTCATTTCATTATGCACCCAATAGTCATTCAGGAGCAGGTTGTTCAGTTTCCATGTAGTTGAGCGGTTTTGAGGGAGTTTCTTAACCCTGAGTTCTAGTTTGATTGCACTGTGGTCTGAGAGACAGTTTGTTATAATTTCTGTTCTTTTACATTTGCTGAGGAGAGCTTTACTTCCAACTATGTGGTCAATTTTGGAATAGGTGTGGTGTGGTGCTGAAAAAAATGTATATTCTGTTGATTTGGGGTGGAGAGTTCTGTAGATGTCTATTAGGTCCACTTTGTGCAGAGCTGAGTTCAACTCCTGGATATCCTTGTTAACTTTCTGTCTGGTTGATCTGTCTAATGATGACAGTGGGGTGTTAAAATCTCCCATTATTATTGTGTGGGAGTTTAAGTCCCTTTGTAGGTCACTCAGGACTTGCTTTATGAATCTGGGTGCTCCTGTGTTGGGTGCATATATATTTAGGATAGTTAGCTCTTCTTGTTGAATTGATCCCTTTACCATTATGTAATGGCCTTCTTTGTCTCTTTTGATCTTTGTTGGTTTAAAGTCTATTTTATCAGAGACTAGGATTGCAACCCCTGCCTTTTTTTGTTTTCCATTTGCTTGATAGATCTTCCTCCATCCCTTTATTTTGAGTCTATGTGTGTCTCTGCACGTGAGATGGGTTTCCTGAATACAGCACACTGATGGGTCCTGACTCCTTATCCAGTTTGCCAGTCTGTGTCTTTTAATTGGAGCATTTAGCCCATTTACATTTAAAGTTAATATTGTTATGTGTGAATCTGATCCTGTCATTATGATGTTAGTTTGTTATTTTGCTCGTTAGTTGATGCACTTTCTTCCTAGCCTCAATGGTCTTTATAATTTGGCATGTTTTTGCAGGGGCTGGTACCAGTTGTTCCTTTCCATGTTTAGTGCTTCCTTCAGGAGCTCTTTTAGGGCACGCCTGGTGGTGACAAAATCTCTCAGCGTTTGCTTGTCTGTAAAGTATTTTATTTCTTCTTCACTTATGAAGCTTAGTTTGGCTGGATATGAAATTCTGGGTTGAAAATTCTTTTCTTTAAGAATGTTGAATTGCAGCCCCCACTCTCTTCTGGCTTGTAGAGTTTCTGCCGAGAGATCCGCTGTTAGTCTGATGGGCTTCCCTTTGTGGGTAACCCAACCTTTCTCTCTGGCTGCCCTTAACATTTTTTCCTTCATTTCAACTTTGGTGAATCTGACAATTATGTGTCTTGGAGTTGCTCTTCTCGAGGAGTATCTTTGTGGCATTCTCTGTATTTCCTGAATCTGAATCTTGGCCTGCCTTGCTAGATTGGGGAAGTTCTCCTGGATAATATCTTGCAGCGTGTTTTCCAGCTTGGTTCCATTCTCACTGTCACTTTCAGGTACACCAATGAGACGTAAGTTTGGTCTTTTCACATAGTCCTAAATTTCTTGGAGGTTTTGTTCATTTCTTTTTATTCTTTTTTCTCTAAACTTCCCTTCTTGCTTCATTTCATTCATTTCATCTTCCATCAGCGATACCCTTTCTTCCAGTTGATCACATCTGCTACCGAGGCTTCTGCAATCTTTGCGTAGTTCTCGAAACTTGGCTTTCAGCTCCATCAACTCCTTTAAGCCCTTCTCTCCATTGGTTATTCTAGTTATCCATTCATCTAATTTTTTTTCAAAGTTTTTAACTTCTTTGCTATTGTTTTGAATTTCCTCCCGTAGCTCAGAGTAGTTTGATCGTCTGAAGCCTTCTTCTCTCAACTCATCAAAGTCATCCTCCGTCCAGCTTTGTTCCGTTGCTGGTGAGGAACTGCGTTCCTTTGGAGGAGGAGGGGTGCTCTGCTTTTTAGAGTTTCCAGTTTTTCTGCTCCATTTTTTCCCCATCTTTGTGGTTTTATCTACTTTTGGTCTTTGATGATGGTGATGTACAGATGGGTTTTTGGTGTGGATGTCCTTTCTGTTTGTTAGTTTTCCTTCTACCAGACAGGACCCTCAGCTGCAGGTCTGTTGGAGTTTACTAGAGGTCCACCAGACCCTGTTTGGCTGGGTGTCAGCAGCAGTGGCTGCAGAACAGCAGATTTTTGTGAGACCACAAATTCAGTTGTCTGATAGTTCCTCTGGAAGTTTTGTCTCAGAGGAGTACCCGGCCGAGTGAGGTGTCAGTCTGTCCCTACTGGGGGGGTGCCTCCCAGTTAGGCTGCTCAGGGGTGAGGGGCCCACTTTAGGAGGCAGTCTGTCCATTCTCAGATCTCCAGCTGCCTGCTGGGAGAACCACTGCTCTCTTCAAAGCTGTCAGTCAGACAGGGACATTTAAGTCTGCAGAGGTTCCTGGTGAATTTTTATTTGTCTGTGCCCTGCCCCCAGAGATGGAGCCTACAGAGGCAGGCAGGCCTCCTTGAGCTGTGGTGAGCTCCACCCAGTTCGAGCTTCCTGGCTGCTTTGTTTACCTAAGCAAGCCTGGGCAATGGCGGGCGCCCCTCCCCCAGCCTGGCTGCCGCCTTGCAGTTTGATCTCAGACTGCTGTGCTAGCAATCAGTGAGACTCCGTGGGCATAGGACCCTCCAAGCCAGGTGTGGGACACAATCTCCTAGTGTGCCATTTTCCAGGCCCCTTGGAAAAGCGCAGTATTAGGGTGGGACTGACCCAATTTTCCAGGTGCCGTCTGTTACCCCTTTCTTTGACTAGGAAAGGGAACTCCCTGACCCCTTGCACTTCCCGAGTAAGGCAATGCCTCACTCTGCTTCAGCTCGCACACAGTGCGCTTCACCGACTGTCCTGCACCCACTGTTTGGCACTCCCTAGTGAGATGAAACCAGTACCTCAAATAGAAATGCAGAAATCACCCATCTTCTGTGTCACTCAGGCTGGGAGCTGTAGACCGGAGCTGTTCCTATTCGGCCATCTTGGCTCCACCCCGAATAATCTTATAATAATTAAAGAAGTTGACTTAGTAGTTTAAATTTTCTCACAAAGAAAATTTCAGGTGAGTTCTATCAAGCATTCGAGGAAGAAATAATTTCAGCTTTACATAAACTAAGTCAAAGGAGATAAAGAAGGAATGCTTCCCTAACTCATTATTATGGACAATGTAACTGTGGTACCATAATCCAATAAGGACAATGTAGAAAAATGAACACTATAGGCAAATTACATTCAAATATGGATATAAAATTTTAAACAAATACTTAAAATCAAATAATGTATTTTAAAAAGTAACACATCATGACCAAGTTGGCTATTTCTAGGAAAGCTAGATTGGTTTAACATTGGGAAATTATTGAATGTAGTTCAATAATTAAATGCAGTTCAAAGATTAAAAAAGAAAAACCGTAAGATCATCTCAATAAATACAGGAAAATTAGTTGATACACTTGCAACTGTGTTCATAATAACCTGATAAACAGTACTTACAGAAAATCTACAATAAGCATCATCCTTAAATGTAAAACATTAATAGAATTCAAACTGGAATAAAAGCTAAAGTACCCTTAACGCTACTTCTATTTGGCCCCAACACTACTTCTGTTTTGCAGTGGAGGTTCTAGTAAGCTAGATAGATCAAGAAAAAGAAATAGACCATAAAAACTGGAAGGGTATATCAAAACTGTTATTCAGAAGTGGTATTTTTGTTTACATTTAAAAATCCAGAATAATCTACATATCAGAATTAATAGGAGTTCAGAGTTCCTAGATTACAAAAATAATATACAAAGAGAATTCAGAAGACATCAGCAAGATGGTGGGATAGGAGGTCACAGGTTTCACTAGTCCCCTACCCCACAAAAAGTTCAACTAGCAACTATCCACAGACAAGAATGCCTTGGTGAAAACCCCCCAAGTTAGAAATAAGTCAGAGTCACTTGTGTGGTCCACAGCATGGAATAAAAGCCACATGGAAAGGGTGAGAGAAACTATCTCACTTTGACATCATTGCCCCACCCTATCCCTCAAGTTGGCCCAGGGCCACACAGAGGGGATTTCCCAAAAACCATGGTTTCTACAGAGGGAAAAGAGAACCCGAAAGCAAATATCCAGCTTCCCTAGCATTCCAAGATGCTTCTTAGGAAGTCCACTCTGGTCTCACCTCGAAGGGAACACAGTGGCATACAGCACAACTAGACCACCTGGGGTCAGGTGGAAACAAAGCAATGAGTGTACAGATCTTGGTGGTAGCTTTGTGTACCTGGCAGCAGAGGTACCTGATTAGAGGTACCAGCTAACAGTGTAGCTCACAGGCAAAGCTGAGCTGATCACTCCTGGAAGAGGTGGAAAGTGCTACCTGGCTTGAATTCCTAGATAGGCACAATCTAGGACCAGCCTTGGACTCTACCTGAGGGCCCTGCCCATGGAGGACAACAACAACCACAGGGAATTGCAGCAAAATGGAAAGCTAGTTGTGCCACACCTGGGAGTCTAATAACACCTGGTGTGGCCTCAAAGCTTACCCCCAGACCCTATCCAGGCAGGGACACAACCAATGCAGCAAACTTCATTGAAGAGCAGGGACAGCAGAGGGAAAGTTTACACAGCACTTTACCTCAACACTTAACTCACCCTAAGGCCCCACAAGGCAAGAAGGAAAACTTCAACCATGCATTTCTATTGTGCATAGCATCTGGTCTTGTCCATCTCAGTGTCTCCACTTAACTTTGAGGCCCCTCCCACAACCCTGTCCAACTGCAGAACTCAAATAGTGGTACCACTTGAACAGAGAACACACCCTGGCCTGATCTGAGGCTACTGTAGTGCCCATCCAGCAGCTCAGCTTGATTGTGAAGCTCAGCCCAACCAGCTGCCCCATGTGAATTCAAGGTAAAGGCAGCACCCCAGACATTTAGAGAACTCCAAATAAGCTCTGCCTGCCCAAGGCTGTTACCAGCTAGCCCAGCCAGAATTGCAGGTTAGACTACATAATAAAGGTCTGTTCCAAAGAATGCCTGTGAAAGCTGGAAAAGGTTGTTATCTCAAACACACAAACACCAATGCAAGGACATAAGGATTACATGGACTCAGGAAGAAATCATGACATCTCCAAAAGAAACTGACAAAGCTCCAAAAATTGACCCTAATGAAAGGGAGATCTATAAAATGATGACAAAAAATTTAGAAAAATCCTCTTAAAGAAATTCCATGAACTGCAAGAATACAGTCATAATACAGTCAGCCCGCCATATCTATGGGTTCCACATCTGCGGATTCAACCAACAGCAGATCAAAAATATTCAGAAAGAAACAATACAAAACCCACAACAATAAAAAATGATACAAACTTAAAAATACAATATAACAAGTGTTTACATAGCATTTTCATTGCATTACGTATTACATGTAATCTAGAGATTATTTAAAGTCTATGGGAGGATGTGCATAGGCTTTATACGAAAACCACACCATTTTTGTTTTGTTTTGTTTTTGAGATGGCATATTGCTCTGTTGCCAGGCTGGAGTGCAGTGACGTGATCTAGGCTCACTGCAACCTCTGCCTCCCAGGTTCAAGCAATTCTCCTGCCTCAGCCTCCCAAGTAGTTGAGACTACAGGTGCACACCACCACGCCCAGCTAATCTTTGTATTTTTAGTAGAGACAGGGTTTCACTATGTTGGCCAGGATAGTCTTGATCTCTTGACCTTGTGACCCACCTGCGTCGACCTCCCAAAGTTCTAGGACTACTGGCGTGAGCTCCCGCACCCAGCCTACTACACCATTTTATATAAGACACTTAAGCATCTGCAGATTTTTGGTATACATGGGGGAGAGGAGGGTCCTGGAACCAATCCAAATGGCAAGACTGACAAAGAAATGGAAACAATTTTTTTGTAAAAGAAAGAAATCATAGAGATGAAGAAGCAATATCTGAACTGGAAAATGCAATAGAAAGTTTCAACACCAGGCTCAATTAATCTGAGAAAAGAATAAACGAGCTCAAAGACAGAATTTTGAAATTATCCAATTAGATAAATAAAAAGAAAAAAGAATAAAGAAAGACTATGAAAATTATGGGATATCATCAAGACACCTGGCCTATGCATAATAGCAAGTCAAAAGGAGAAGAAAGATAAAAAGGGCCAGAAAGCATATTTAAAGAAATAATGGGCCGGGTGCAGTGGCTCGTGTCTGTAATCCCAGCACTTTGGGAGGCCAAGGTGGGCAGACCACCTGAGGTCAGGAGTTTGAGACCAGCCTGGCCAACATGGTGAAACCCCATCTCTACTAAAAATACAAAAAAAGTAGTTGGGCATGGTGGTGCACACTTGTAATCCCAGCTACTTGGGAGGCTGAGGTAGGAGAATCACTTGAACCCAGAAGGCAGAGGTTGCAGTGCACCGAGACCACGCCATTGCACTCTAGCCTGGGCAACAAGAGCAAAACTCCATCTAAAAAAGAAAAAAAGAAAAAAGAAAGAATGGCTGAACACTTTTCTTACTAGGGGGAAAGTGCCAATATCCAAGTACAGGAAACAGAGAGGTCTCTAATCAACTCCAACCCAAAGAGGCATTCACTAACACACATAATAATCAAACTATCTAAATCAAAGACAAAGAAGAAATTCTAAGAGCAGCAAGAGATAAGAAATACATTACAACAAAGGGGTCCCAATATGACTATTTTGGCAAATTTATTAGCAGAAATCCAACAGGCTAAGAGTGGGATGATATATTCAAAGTGGTGAAGGGGGGAAAAACCTGCCAACCAAAAATATTTTACATAGCAAAGCTGTCTTTCCAAAATGAGGCAGAAACAGAAACTTTTCCAGACAAACAAAAGCTAAGGAAGTTTATCATCATTAGGTCTGCTTTACAGAAATTGCTAAAGGGAATTTTTTAAGCTGAAACAAAAGGCTGTGAATTAATAACATAATAGTAAATGGTATAAGTAATATAGAGCTACATTCAGAATACTCTAAGACTGTAATGGCAGTGCATAAGGCAACTTTATTCCTTGTACAAGGGTTAAAAGACAAAACTATTAATAATAACTATAGCTAAAATAAATTATGAAGGAATACATATTACAAAATGACAAATTCTGACATCAAAAACATAAAATGGGGGAAAGAGAAGTGTAGTGTTGTTGCATGTAATCAAAATTAAGTTTTCATCAGCTTGAAATAGACTGCTGGAAGTATAATATGCTCCATGTGAACCTTATAGTAACTAAAAAGCAAAAATCTATAGTAGACAAAGAAAAATGAACGGATTCGAAGCACATCATTACAGAAAATGATCAAAACACAAAGGAAGGCTGTAAGAATGGAAAAAAGGAACAAAGTATCTTAAAACAACCAGAATAAAACTGACAAAATACTAAGTCCTTGCCTAGCTATCAATAATTATCTTGAATGTAAATTGATTAAATTCACTAATAAAAAGGCAGAGTGACTAAATGATTCTTCTATGCGTGTGTGTGTGTGTGTTTTTTTTTTTTTAGATGGAGTCTCACTCTGTTGCCCAGGCTGGAGTACAGTGGCATGATCTTGGCTCACTGCAACCTCCACCTTCTGGGTTCAGGCAATTCTCTGCCTCAGCCTCCCAAGTAGCTGGGATTACAGGTGCCCGCCACCACACCTGGCTAATTTTTTTGTATTTTTAGTAGAGATGGGGTTTCACCATCTTGGCCAGCCTCATCTTGAACTCCTGACCTCACCTCACGATCCACCTGCCTCAGCCTTCCAAAGTGCTGGGATTACAGGTGTGAGCCACCGCGCCCGGCCCTAAATGCTTTTTTTAAAGGCTAAACTATATAATGCCTACAAAACATTCATCTCATTTTCAAGGGTGCACATAGGCTGAAAGTGAAGAGATAGAAAAAGATATTTCACTCAAATGGAAAGCAAAGAAGAGCAGAGGTAGCTATATTTAAATCAGACAAAACAGACTTTATAAGTAAAAAACTAGAAAAAGAGACAAAGAAGGACATTATATAATAACAATGAGTTCAATTCATCAAGAGGATATAGCAATTGTAAATATACATGCACCCAGCTTTGGAGCCCCTAAATATACAAAACAAATATTAAAGAATCTGAAGGGAGAGATAGATTCCAATACAATAATAGCAGGGGACTTCAATACTCCACTTTCAATAATAGGTCATCAAGACAGAAAATTAATATGGGAACATTGGACTTAAACAACACTTTAAACCTAATGGGCTTAACAGACAGATATGGAACATTCCATCCAACAACAACAGAGTACACATTCTTCTCAAGCACACATGAAGCATTCACCAAGACACATCATATGACAGGCCACAAGACAAGTCTTAGAAAATTTAGTAAAACTGAAATCATACCAAGCACCTTTTCTGACTACAATGGTATGAAACTAGAATTCAGTAACAGGAGAAATTTCAGAACAAAAATTCACAAATACATAAAAATTAAACAACATCCTTCTGAACAACCAATGGATCAATAAATAAATTACAGAAAAATTTAAAAATATATTGAAACAAACAAAAAAGGAAACACAACATACCAAAGCTCATGGGATGCAGCAAAAACAGTTGTATGAGGAAAGTTTACAGCAATAAATACCTATACTAAGAAAGAAGAATGATCTCAAAGAAACAACTTAATATTATGCCTCAAGGAAATAGAAAAAGAAGAACAAACTAAGCTCACTGTGAGTGAAAGGAAAGAAATAATAAAGATCAGAGCATGATATGGTTTGGTTGTGTCCCCACCCAAATCTCATCTTGAATTGTATCTCCCAGAATTCCCACATGTTGTGGGAGGGACCCAAGGGGAGGTAATTGAATCATGGGGGCCAGTCTTTCCTCTGCTATTCTGGTGATAGCGAATAGTCTCACGAGATCTGATGGGTTTACTGAGGGTTTCTGCTTTTGCTTCTTCCTCATTTTTTTTCTTGCTGCAGCCATGTAAGAGGTGCCCTTCACATCCCACAATGATTCTGAGGCCTCCCCAGCCATGAGGAACTGTAAGTCCAAATAAGCCTTTTTTACTTCCCAATCTTGGGTGTGCTTTATTAACAGCATGAAAACGGACTAATACGGAGCAGAAATAAATAAAATAAAGACTGGAAAAATAGTACAAAAGATCAACAAAACTAAGAGTTGGATTTTTTAAAAGATAAACAAAATTGACAAAACTTTAGCTAGACTAGAAAGAGAGATAACCCAAAATAAGACTCAAAATAAATAAAACCAGCAATGAAAGAGGCAATATTACAACTGACAGCACAGAAATCCAAAGGACCATAAGAGAACACTATGAACAAATTATATTCCCCAAAAATTGATAACCTAGAATAAGTGGATAAATTTCTAGATATATACAATTTATTAGGACTGAATCATGAAAAATAGAAAATCTAAATAGACCACTAACAAGTGAGGAGATTGAATCAGTAATAAGAAGTCTTCTATTAAAGAAAATCCCAAGGCTAGATGGCTCCACTGTTTAATTGTACCAAACGCTATAATGAAGAACTGACACGAATTTTTTAGACACTCCTTCAAAAAAAATAAAAGAGGAAGGGATCCTTTTATGAAGCCAGTATTACTCTGATGCAAAAACCAAACATGGACATCACAAGAAAAAAAAAACTGCAAGCCAATATCCTTGATGAACATAGATGCAAAAATCTTCAATAAAACAGCAAATTGAATTTGCCACCACATCAAAAGAATCATTCACCAAGATGAAGTGGCATTTATCCCTGGGATGCAAGGATGGCTCAACATATGGATATCAATAAATGTGATACATTATATTAACAGAATGAAGGACAAAAACTATATGATCTCATTAGACACAGGAAAAGCATCTGACAAAAATCCAACATGTCTATTGAATAAAGCATTGGAAGTTCTTGCCAGAGCAATTCTGCAAGAGAAAGAAATAAAAGGCATGAGAAAGAAATAAAAGGCATCCAAATTGGAAAGTACAAAATGAAACAATCACTGCTGACAACATGATCTTATATAGAGAAAACCCTAAAGATTCCACCAAAAAACTGTCAGAACTAATAAATACAATAAAGTTGCAAAATCTAAAGTCAACTAACAAAAATCAGGAACATTTCTATACACTAACAATGAACATTCTGAAAAAGAAATCAAGAGAAAAATCCGATTTACAATAGCTACAAATAAAATAAAATAGGAATAAATTGAACTAAGGAGGTGAAAGACATGTACACTGAAAACTACAAAATGTTAAAGAAATGGAAATAGATGCAAATAAATGAAAAGATAAACAATGTTCATAGACAGGAAGAATTAATATTGTTAAATTGTCCATGCTACACAAGGCATGCTAAAGAGTCAATATAATACCTATCAAGATTTCAATGTCATTTTTCATAAAAATAGAAAAAACAATCCTAAAATTCATCTGGAACTGAGAAAAAAAAAAAAACCCAAAGCAATCATGAACAAAAAGAACAAAGTGGGAGTTACCACACTACCTAACGTCAAACGATATTATAAAGTGATAGTAATTAAAACAACATGGTACTCACACAAAAAAAGACTCACCAACAGAAGGCCCAAAAATGAACTCACATATACAGTCAATTGATTTCAACACCGGCGCCAAGAATACACATTGGGAAAAGGACAGTCTCTTTAATAAATAATGCCGTGAAAACTGGATGTCCATACACAGAAGGATGAAACTGGACCCTATCTCTTACCATATATAAATGGTAGAAAAAGCTTCACACAGCAGGGGTTATATACAAGAATGTTCACGAAGACACGGTCATAACAACAAAAAACTGCAAGCAACCCAAATGTCTATCAACAGGAGAAAGGATGGAAACATGATGCTATGAGGTAACAATATGCAGCAGTGAAGAGGAACTATACCTGTATTAAAACACGGATACATTTTTTCAGGAAAAACCAGATGATCACAATTTTTTTATTATTATTATTATACTTTAAGTTCTAGGGTACATGTGCACAACATGCAGGTTTGTTACGTATGTACACAAGTCCCATGTTGGTGTGCTGTGCCCATTAACTCGTCATTTACACTCGGTATATCTCCTAATGCTATCCCTCCCCCCTCCCCCCATCCCACAACAGGCCCCGGTGTGTGATGTTCCCCTTCCTGTGTCCAAGTGTTCTCATTGTTCAATTCCCACCTATGAGTGAGAACATGCGGTGTTTGGTTTTTTGACCTTGCAGTAGTTTGCTGAGAATAATGGTTTCCAGCTTCATCCATGTCCCTACAAAGGACATGAACTCACCCTTTTTTATGGCTGCATAGTATTCCATGGTGTGTATGTGCCACATTTTCTTAATCCAGTCTATCGTTGATGGACATTTGGGTTGCTCCCAAGTATTTGCTATTGTGAATAGTGCCACAATAAACATACATGTGCATGTGTCTCTATAGCAGCATGATTTATAGTCCTTTGGGTATATACCCAGTAATGGGATGGCTGAGTTAAATAGTCAAATGGTCTTCCACAATGGTTGAACTAGTTTACAGTACCAACAACAGCGTACAAGTGTTCCTGTTTCTCCACATCCTCTCCAGCACCTGTTGTTTCCTGACTTTTTAACGATTGCCATTCTAACTGGTGTGAGATGGTATCTCATTGTGGTTTTGATTTGCATGTCTCTGATGCCCAGTAATTATGAGCATTTTTTCATGTGTCTGTTGACTGCATAAATGTCTTCTTTTGAGAAGTGTCTGTTCATATCCTTCGCCCACTTTATGATGGGGTTGTTTTTTTCTTGTAAATTTGTTTGAGTTCTTTGTAGATTCTGGATATTAGCCCTTTGTCAGATGAGTAGATTGCAAAAATTTTCTCCCATTCTGTAGGCTGCCTGCTCACTCTGATGGTAGTTTCTTTTGCTGGCAGAAGCTCTTTAGTTTAATTAGATCCCATTAGTCAACTTGGCTTTTGTTGCCATTGCTTTTGGTGTTTTAGACATGAAGTCCTTGCCCATGCCTATGTCCTGAATGGTATTGCCTAGGTATTCTTCTAGGGTTTTTAAGATTTTAGGTCTAACATTTAAGTCTTTAATCCATCTTGAATTAATTTTTCTATAAGGTGTAAGGAAAGGATCCAGTTTCAGCTTTCTACATATGGCTAGCCAGTTTTCCCAGCACCATTTATTAAATAGGGAAACCTTTCCCCATTTCTTGTTTTTGTCAGGTTTGTCAAAGATCAGATGGTTGTAGAGGTGTGGTATTATTTCTCAGGGCTCTGTTCTGTTCCATTGGTCTATATCTCTGTTTTGGTACAAGTACCATGCTGTTTTGGTTACTGTAGCCTTGTCGAATAGTTTGAAGTGAGGTAGCGTGATGCCTCCAGCTTTGTTCTTTTGGCTTAGGATTGACTTGGCAACGCAGGCTCTTTTTGGTTCCATATGAACTTTAAAGTAGTTTTTTCAAATTCTGTGAAGAAAGTCATTGGTAGCTTGATGGGCATGACATTGAATCTATAAATTACCTTGGGCAGTATGGCCATTTTCATGATATTGATTCTTCCCATCCATGAGCATGGAATGTTATTCCATTTGTTTGTGTCCTCTTTTATTTCATTGAGCAGTGGTTTGTAGTTCTCCTTGAAGAGTTCCTTCACATCCTTGTAAGTTGGATTCCTAGGTATTTTATTCTCCTGAAGCAATTGTGAATGGGAGTTCATTCATGATTTGGCTGTTTGTCTGTTATTGGTGTATAAGAATGCTTGTGATTTTTGCACATCAATTTTGTATCCTGAGACTTTGCTGAAGTTGCTTATCAGCTTAAGGACATTTTGGGCTGAGACGATGGGGTTTTCTAAACACACAATCACGTCATCTGCAAACAGGGGCAATTTGACTTCCTCTTTTCCTAATTGAATATCCTTTATTTCTTTCTCCTGCCTGACTGCCCTGGCCAGAACTTCCAACACTATGTTGAATAGGAGTGGGGCGAGAGGGCATCCCTATCTTGTGCCAGTTTTCAAAGGGAATGCTTCCAGTTTTTGCCCATTCAGTATGATATTGGCGGTGGGTTTGTCATAGATAGCTCTTATTATTTTGAGATACGTCCCATCAATACCTAATTTATTGAGAGTTGTTAGCATGAAGGGCTGTTGAATTTTGTCAAAGGCCTTTTCAGCATCTATTGAGATAATTATGTGGTTTTTGTCTTTGGTTCTGTTTATATGCTGGATTACATTTATTGATTTGCATATGTTGAACTAGCCTTGCATCCCAGGGATGAAGCCCACTTGATCATGGTGGATAAGCTTTTTGATGTGCTGCTGGATTTGGTTTGCCAGTATTTTATTGAGGATTTCTGCATTGATGCTCATCAGGGATATCGGTCTAAAATTCTCTTTTTTTGTTGTGTCTCTGCCAGGCTTTGGTATCAGGATGATGCTGGCCTCATAAAATGAATTAGGGAGGATTCTCTCTTTTTCTATTGATTGTAATCGTTTCAGAAGGAATGGTACCAGCTCCTCCTTGTACCTCTGGTAGAATTCGGCTGTGAATCCATCTGGTCCTGGACTCTTTTTGGTTGGTAAGTTATTGATTATCGCCACAATTTCAGAGCCTGTTATTGGTCTATTCAGGGATTCAACTTCATCCTGGTTTAGTCTTGGGAGGGTGTATGTGTCCAGGAATTTATCCATTTCTTCTAGATTTTCTAGTTTATTTGCGTAGAGATGTTTGTAGTATTCTCTGATGGTAGTTTGTATTTCTGTGGGATCGGTGGTGATCAATTTTTATTGTGTCTATTTGATTTATCAATTTTTATTGTGTCTATTTGATTCTTCTCTCTTTTCTCCTTTATTAGTCTTGCTAGCGGTCTATCAATTTTGTTGATCCTTTCAAAAAACCAGCTCCTGGATTCATTAATTTTTTGAAGGGTTTTTTGTGTCTCTATTTCCTTCAGTTCTGCTCTGATTTTAGTTATTTCTTGCCTTCTGCTAGCTTTTGAATGTGTTTGCTCTTGCTTTTCTAGTTCTTTTAATTGTGATGTTAGGGTGTCAATTTTGGATCTTTCCTGCTTTCTCTTGTGGGCATTTAGTGCTATAAATTTCCCTCTACACATGGCTTTGAATGTGTCCCAGAGATTCTGGTATGTTGTGTCTTTGTTCTCGTTGGTTTCAAAGAACATCTTTATTTCTGCCTTCATTTCGTTATGTGTCCAGTAGTCATTCAGGAGCAGGTTGTTCAGTTTCCATGTAGTTGAGCGGTTTTGAGTGAGTTTCTTAACCCTGAGTTCTAGTTTGATTTCACTGTTGTCTGAGAGACAGTTTGTTATAATTTCTGTTCTTTTACATTTGCTGAGGAGAGCTTTACTTCCAACGATGTGGTCAATTTTGGAATAGGTGTGGTGTGGTGCTGAAAAAAATGTATATTCTGTTGATTTGTGGTGGACAATTCTGTAGATGTCTATTAGGTCTGCTTGGTGCAGAGCTGAGTTCAATTCCTGGGTATCCTTGTTAACTTTCTGTCTCATTGATCTGTCTAATGTTGACAGTGGGGTGTTAAAGTCTCCCATTATTATTGTGGGGGAGTCTAAGTCTCTTTGTAGGTCACTCAGGACTTGCTTTATGAATCTGGGTGCTCCTGTATTGGGTGCATATATATTTAGGATAGTTAGCTCTTCTTGTTGAATTGATCCCTTTACCATTATGTAATGGCCTTCTTTGTCTCTTTTGATCTTTGTTGGTTTAAAGTCTATTTTATCAGAGACTAGGATTGCAACCCCTGCCTTTTTTGTTTTCCATTTGCTTAGTAGATCTTCCTCCATCCTTTTATTTTGAGTCTATGTGTGTCTCTGCACGTGAGATGGGTTTCCTGAATACAGAACACTGATGGGTCTTGACTGTTTATCCAATTTGCCAGTCTGTGTCTTTTAATTGGAGCATTTAGTCCATTTACATTTAAAGTTAATATTGTTATGTATGAATTTGTTCCTGTCATTATGACGTTAGCTGGTTATTTTGCTCGTTAGTTGATGCAGTTTCTTCCTAGCCTCAATGGTCTTTATAATTTGGCATGGTTTTGCAGTGGCTGGTACTGGTTGTTCCTTTCCATGTTTAGTGCTTCCTTCAGGAGCTCTTGTAGGGCAGGCTTGGTGGTGACAAAATCTCTCAGCATTTGCTTGTCTGTAAAGTATTTTATTCCTCTTTCACTTATGAAGGTTGGTTTGGCTGGATATGAAATTCTGGGTTGAAAATTCTCTTCTTTAAGAATGTTGAATATCGGCCCCCACTCTCTTCTGGCTTGAAGAATTTCTGCCAAGAGATCTGCTGTTAGTCTGATGGGCTTCCCTTTGTGGGTAACCTGACCATTCTCTCTGGCTGCCCTTAACATTTTTTCCTTCATTTCAACTTTGGTGAATCTGACAATTATGTGTCTTGGGGTTACTCTTCTCGAGGAGTATCTTTGTAGCATTCTCTGTATTTCCTGAATTTGAATGCTGACCTGCCTTGCTAGGCTGGGGAAGTTCTCCTGGATAACATCCTGCAGAGTGTTTTCCAACTTGGCTCCATTCTCCCCATCACTTTCAGGTACACCAATCAATGTAGATTTGGTCTTTTCACATAGTCCCATATTTCTTGGAGGCTTTGATCATTTCTTTTTACTCATTTTTCTCTAAACTTCTCTTCTTGCTTCATTTCATTTATTTGATCTTCAGTCACTGATAACCTTTCTTCCAGTTGATTGAATCGGCTACTGAAGCTTGTGCATTAGTCACGTAGTTCTCATGCCATAGTTTTCAGCTCCATCAGGTCATTTAAGGACTTCTCTACGCTGGTTATTCTACTTAGCCATTCATCTAATCTTTTTTCAAAGTTTTTAGCTTCTCTGCGATGGGTTCAAACTTCCTCCTTTAGCTTGGAGAAGTTTGATTGTCTGAAGTCTTCTTCTCTCAACTCATCAAAGTCATTCTCCATCCAGCTTTGTTCCATTGCTGGCGAGGAGCTGCGTTCCTTTGGAGGGGGAGAGGTGCTCTGATTTTTAGAATTTTCAGCTTTTCTGCTCTGTTTTTTCCCCATCTTTGTGGTTTTATCTACCTTTGGTCTTTGATGATGGTGACGTACAGATGGGGTTTTGGTGTGGATGTCCTTTCTGTTTGTTAGTTTTCCTTCTAACAGTCAGGACACTCAGCTGCAGGTCTGTTGGAGTTTGCTGGAGGTCCACTCCAGACCCTGTTTGCCTGCGTATCAGCAGCAGAGGCTGTAGAACAGTGAATATTGCTGAACAGCAAATGTTGCTGTCTGATCATTCCTCTGGAAGCTTCGTCTCAGAGGGGTACTCGGCCATGTGAGGTGTCAGTCTGCCCCTACTAGGGGATGCCTCCTAGTTAGGCTACTCGGGGTTCAGGGACCCACTTGAGGAGGTAGTCTGTCCATTCTCAGATCTCGAACTCCGTGCCTGGAGAACCACTACTTTCTTCAAAGCTGTCAGACAGGGACATTTAATTTAAGTCTGCAGAGGTTTCTGCTGCCTTTTGTTCGGCTGTGCCCTGCCCTCAGAGGTGGAGTTTACAGAGGCAGGCAGGCCTCCTTGAGCTGCGATGGGCTCCACCCAGTCCGAGCTTCCCAGCTGCTTTGTTTACCTACTCAAGCCTCAGCAATGGCAGGCGACCCCCCCGCCAAGCTTGCTGCCACCTTGCAATTCAATCTCAGACTGCTGTGCTAGCAATGAGCGAGGCTCCATGGGCGTGGGACCCTCTGAGCCAGGCATGGGATATAATCTCCTGATGTGCCATTTTCTAAGACCATTGGAAAAGCACAGTATTAGGATGGGAGTGACCCAATTTTCCAGGTGCCATCTGTCACAGCTTCCCTTGGCTAGGAAAGGGAATTCCCTGACCCCTTGTGCTTCAGCACACGCTCACTGGGCTGCACCCACTGTCCTGCACCCACTGTCCAACAAGCCCCAGTGAGATGAACCCAGTACCTCTGATGGAAATGCAGATATCACCCATCTTCTGCATCGCTCACGCTGGAAGCTGTAGACTCAATCTGTGCTTTCAAGTGCAGCCATTTGTTTCTAATCTTTTTTTTTTTTTTTTTTGAGACAGGGTCTTGCTCTGTCACCCAGGCTAGAGTGCAATAGTGGTGCAATCTCAGCTCATTGCAGTGTCAATCTCCCAATCTTAAGCAATCCTCCAGCCTCAACCTCTTGAGTAGCTGAGACTACAGGTATGCACCACCATGTCTGTAAAAAATACATTTATTTTTCGTAGAGATTATGGCTCACTATGTTGCCCAGGCTGGTCTCAAACTCCTGGGCTCCAGCAATCATCCTGCCTTGGTCTCCTAAAGTATTGGGATCACAGGCATGAGTTACCACACTCAGCCACAATATTCTTTAAAGTTCAAAAACAAGCAAAACTAAACCAAAAGTTGTTTAGAAAAACATACATATATGGGGAGAAACTGCTTCTAAAAACTAGGGAATAATAAACACAAAATTCAGAACAGGAGTGAAGGTGAGACTGTGGTAGGGGAAGATCAGGTGGAACCAAAAAAAATCTACTAGTTGGATGTCAGGTTCATGTTTGTTTATCCTTCATGGATTGTCATATCTGTTTTGTGTCCATTGATATTAGATTTAGAAAAATAATAATAATAAGATGATATTTTCGGGAACACTAAGAATGCTGGGCAGATTAAAGACAGCAATTCCTAAAGCAAGAATATACAAACCTATATGTGATTTGATGGAATCAATGACAATCCTCACACAGGATTAGGATTCTATTTCGAGGATACCCCATGCATATAAAACACTTAACTAAAAGTAGTTGTTAAAACTTCATAGCATAGGATTTTGTACATTATAAAATATAACAATCTGTCAACTCATATTTCTTAATGTCTACTCTGCTGAGCAAGAATCTAGACAGAAACACAGCAGGGGGTTAGAAAAAAAAGGCCCTGCTACAGGGAATGTATTTGACACTAAGTTGTTTGAGACAAAAGCTTTCATAATTCTGAGATATTCCTTCCTATCCTCAAAATCCACTCCCCAAATCTGCCAGTTTCACCTTCTACCTCTTTCTCACTGACTCCCATGGCCTTCACTATGGACTTCCATCAGTCCTTGATCCTGGCACCACTATGTCCCCCACCTCTTCCCCCCATACTCATCCATCTTTCCTCATCCATCCTCCAGGCATGCAAATCTGGACTTGAAGCTTTAGTGAATCCCTGCAGAACAGGAGGGGGTGCACTGTCCTTGTAGAAAGCATTTTGCAAAAGCTGCATTTAAAATAATTATGTTATGTATCACAATAGTTTGCATTTCTGTCTTCTCATTAATCTCTGAGCCCCTTGAGGATAAAGGTCCAGGTTTTCCTTTTATGTCTCTCCAAAGCAGAGAAGCTCAGTATAATTATAGCAGTTTCATTTCTGATAGGGGATGTGAGGACACTAAAATTTTTGCACAGAGGAAATCTTCAAAACTTGAGCATGGCCTATAGGGCCTCCTATGCCTGACCTCAGCCAGGCTTTCCAGTCTGTCTCATGCCTCCAACAGACAGCATTCCCTGAAACCATTTAACAGAAATCATTCCATGGAGTATTACAAGGACTCCATGCTCAATTGAGTTTGGAAAATCCTGCAATAAATGGATTTAAACAGGTTTCCTGGCAGGAGGATGTCTCAGAGATGTTAATATGGTTCTGTGATTTGAGAATCTCCAAAAGGGGAGTCTTGAGACATCACATCCTCGATCTCAGCCAAATTACCTCTTCACATGGGACATTCATTTACACAGCCTGCAGTACAAATATTTAGTAGAACACTCCCCAAACTATGGCTATTTCTGTTAAGGAATGGCTTCACATACCTCATTTTCCCCAAGTGCTTTCTCCCCAAGTCACTGTTCAAGTTAAACCTTCCCCAATCTTAGCACACTCCTTCCCACATTCTCCTTTATTTCTACAATGCTCTCTAAGTGTGTTTATGAATTGTCTCTTTTAAAATGTTACACGGGTCATGCTTCATGAGACTGAAGCCATGAGCATGGTGACTTTGGTCTTACTTCCCCAGCACAGAGCAAAGCTCTGACACACAATACAATCCTAACTCATGGTGCTGACACAGAAACAGCACACACCAGTGAATGCAAATTCATTTTTCCCCTTTACTTTTTAAAATTAGAGGGAGCATCCCTAAGAGCAATTTCAGGAGATAATTTTGCAGCTTCTGCCCCATCCAAAAAAAAAAAGTGCTTGCTAATGATCTAGTAATTGTTCTCATGGTTTCTAAACAATTGCTAAACACTATGGCAAGTGTCCATAAGTTTAAGCCTTCACAGTCCTTAACTCCCTAATGTGGGAGGCCTATGCTTGTTCAGAGATCAAAGAGTTAAAGTTATAATTCTGACTAAACTTGAACAGATTTAGAGAAGGCAAGTGAAAGAAATGCTTGGTACAGGTTTTTCAGTCATTTTTAATTTCAAAAACTAAAATAAACAAAACACAACTGCATGAGACAATGGCAGAGCCAAACCAAGATACATGGACTTATTTTCAATTCCACTCTTTGGTGATGATCCATTTAAAAGAAAACTTCATCAGTTCAAACTTCCAAGGGGGCCTTAAGAGATCATGTAAGTCATAATTTAAAAGGCTTAAGACAAACTGTTACTCATTAAACTTAAAAAATTTTTATAGCTTAGTTTTGGGTTCAATTTTTGACATGTTAGAATTTTATTTCTGAATGAGCACTTTATGGGACGAATAACAGCGCCCTAACGGGACTTACTGCAGTTAGAGCATAATGTCACCATTTTAAAGGCTAGTATTTAGAATTACTGAGTATTTACTTTTAAGAAATTATTAATATTCATGGGTCCAATTTATTTGATGCCTACTCCATCAGGAGCTCAATTCCCAATTGTAGCTTCGGTCCCTCGAGAAAGTCAGGCAGATTTTCTGACAACTCATTTTGAGATGCTGTCTCCTGAAACAGCTGTTAACCAGAAGTAGAGACTGCTAGTGTCTGTGTCAAGCTTGACTGAGTTTATCTGCTTTAAATTCATACATTTCCTGATGAAGTTTTCAGATTTTTAGATACAGCATTAAAGTTTGTTTGTCTCTATCACTCTTAATAGTCAATTGGTTTTTCCATCAACAACAAAAGAATGTTTGTGAAGCAGTCTGATTTCCGTATGATCTTTTTTTTTTTTTTTTTGGAGACAGGATCTCACTCTGTTGCTCAGGCTGGAGTACAGCGTCACGATCTTGCCTCACTGCAGCCTCAACCTTCTAGGCTCAAGCCATGCTCCCACCTCAGCCTCCAGAGTATCTGAAACTACAGGCACATTCCACCATGCCTGGCTAATTTTTACAATGTTTGTAGAGACAAGGTTTCATCATGTTGCCCAGGCTGGTCTTGAACTCCTGGGCTCAAGTGATCCACCCACCTCAGCCTTTCAAAGTGCTAGATTATAAGCGTGAGCGACCACGTCCAGCCTCCCTATGATCTCGATTTAAATAATGTTACTTTACATTCAACTTATCTCACACCTAAATTACTGGACTTCAAGACTTAGCCAAAGACAAAATGACACAAGGTGGCTACTTCATTGTTGTCATTATAATTATTTTGTTGCTATTATTGAAAGGACATAATAAGAAACTCTAAATTAATTTTAGTGCCCACATACAGGATTTCTAAAAAGACAAGAGGTGATCTTTGTATTCCCATGCACTCTCTTGCTCTCTCTCTTTCTCTCTCTCTCTCTGTAAAGGAAGGTAAGGCTGAAAAGTAAGCTGTTCTGAGGCTCATGATGTGTATTATCTGTCCTTGAAGTCTGAGAAATCATACTATACGATGACTCACCTTAAAAGCGGACTGCCGAGCACTGCGTGTAGAGTGTATAATGAAGCCTCCAGGAGGGAAGGAATTTCTTTACACGCCATTCTGAAAGGAAGGTTCCCCAGCTGGTGTGCACAATTGGAGTAACAATGTCATGCCTCATTAATAGAATGGATCTCTAAAGGTTAGTATAAAGGATATCACCAAGCTCAAGAGAAATCTAACCGCATCTTTCTTTGCTAACAGGGATCAAGTAGAAGCTGAACAAGTGAGCAGAATCTTCTTTTTCAATACTTTGAGAATCAAACATTCTTAGATACTAAACATGCTTCCGTGACTCAGGAGTTTTACTTAAAAGTAAAAACTTACAGTTTGTCACTTAGGCATAAAAGCATAACCAAACTATCGGTGGCAAACAGACTGTGACTCTGAGATTAACTTCTAGAGTCTCCTCGCTGGGAAAGTGAGGAAAAGCTCAGAGGGGTGAGCAGAGCACAACTTCTCCCACGGAAGAGGGCAGCTTCCCGACTAAGTTGGAGGAGTAAAAGGCACCCTCATCACAGAAGACACAGATTATCAATCTTCCTCTGAATCTCTACCAAATTAAAGGTACTCCCAGGGGACTGGCCCACAGAGCAGCTCAGGATTCTGTCTTTACCTAAGGCCCACCCTACCCAGTGAGCTACACCTGCAGGGATTTAACGCAAGGCCAGCAGAAGCGAATCAGGTGAAAGGTAGCATGAGGTGAAGGACAGAAGCATTAGAGCAAAAGTCAGGGGGGTCTGTAATGTGCGTGATATTGTGAAATATGTATTTGCTCTTCATCCCTGTTACCTGGCACAGAGCCCCAAACACCTTTGGAATCTCAAGAGTGATGTCTTTTGCATGTTAATGAGATGACTACCAGTGACCCCTAGGTCACCCTACCCCCTTGGTTTCCCTAGGTAGCTTCAGGGTGAAACAGGAAAGACCGAGGCAGGATTAGAGAGTTGGGACTTCCAGCCCCACCCCTCAACCTCCAGGGAGGGGAGGGGCTGAAGGCTGAGTGAATCACCAATGGCCAGTGAGTTAATCAGTCATGCCTGCATGATGAAGCCTCCATAAAAGCCCCAAAAATCGGGGTACAGGAGCTTTCAGGTTGCTGAACACATGCAGGTTCCTGAGGAGGGCAGGGAGGCTCTGAGCCTCTTCCCATACTTGACCTATGCATCTCTCTATCTGGCTGTTCATCCATAACATCCTTTATGATAAATATGAAAATGTAAGTAAAGTGTTTCCCTGAGTTTTGTGAGCTACTCTAGTAAATTAATCGAACCATGAGGGGGTGTCAGGGGGTGGGGCTTGCGATTAGAATCTAAGGTGGGGGAGAGCCTGTGGGGCTGAGCCCTTAATCTGTGGGATCCAACTCCAACTGAGTTAAATTGTAGGACACCCAGTTGGTGTTTGCTGCTAGAAAACTGCTTGGTTTGGTATGTGGGGAAAACTCCCCACATTTCTGGTGTCAGAAGTATTGTACTGAGTGAGAGTAGGCAAAACACTTCAGCTTTTCCTGTATCTCAGTCTATGTAAAGCTGCAAGAAGTGGAGGGCATCATGCCTCTATGTTGGTGGTGGCAGCATTTTGAAAACACCCCTGCAAAACATTGTAATGATATTCCATGGGTCACTAAAGGTAAATGAGCACCCACTGAGAAAGTACAGTGCCTAGTATAGGTATCGTATTTGTCCCCTCCAGCTTGTGAATGAAGTAGGGGCTCACCAAATTACTCTCTTCACACATAAGCAGCAAGCATTTTCTTTTAGAGTAAATATTATCCAGCACTTGACAAAATGATGTTTCATAAAGTTTACATGACTTCAAAAACTCCTCAAATCAACTTAGGACCAAAAATATCAAAAATACCTGGAGTAGACCTAAGTACATTAAATTTACTATAAATCATCAGGAAGAACTGTATTTGGTCTTCAAAGATATTCTCCATCTACACCATCCAGTATGGTAGCTACTGGCTGCATGTGCCTAATGACATATAAATTAAAATGAAATAAAATTTAAAATTCAATTCCTCGGTTGCACTAGCCACACGTGAGTGGAGGTGCTGAACAGAGCACAGATGAGCCTCACCATCACTGCTGAAAGTCCTGTGGGACAGTGCTGCTGTCAATTTTGAAGATGAGTTTTTCTCCCTGCAAAAACCACAGGTATGTTTTTTCTTATTTAACATTGCCTGGGAAACGATATTTGCTTGCTGGGTCAGAAACTGAAAAGCAAATCACACTTAGCACTCTCAAAGTCTTAGAAAACCCACAGTCAACAACTCAAGATGCAAATACTGTAATTAAGCTATGACAATAGACACCCTGGCAGTTATTTCACACTGAAGCCTATGGCCTCCGGCACAGCCAAAGGCCTTTGAACCAGACTTAATCCCCAGAAAATACTCCAGTCAGTCCCAGAAGCAGTTACTGCTCTTATAAATTAAAATGAAGGATGAGAAAGCGGACCCTAAGGATTTTTTTTTTTCAATAGATGATGCAGTTGCCTTTGGTATGTCCAGAGTAGTAACAGAAAATAAATATCCTATTCATTAGCCAGGCACATTGCTCAGGTCCGCAGTCGACACTCCATTTATCTGATTATCACCAACATGTATTATTAAGAAGCATATTTTACATGTATCAACATAAGGGCTGTCTCAAGGTTTCCTGTAGAACCATTCCCTCAAGAAAATATTCGGAAGATCTTTCTATTCATAGGAGTACATGAGCATCAGCTAGTTGTGTTTAGCAAACCACAGTTCCGCCACTTAATTTTGTTAGCCTCAAGCCAAGTTTCAATGAGGGGAGAACAGTGATGCATGTGAAATGAGGATTAGGGCTGGGGCACACTGGCAGGGAAAATTGACATGGTGAAATTAGTGTCACAACAAATAAATGCTGTAGCATGGAAAAGGGAAAGGGCTCAGTCTCAACTGATTAGTAATCTCTGTGGAGATCAACGCTGCCACTTCTCCTGGACACACGCAACAGTATCTGGAGTGGGCTTTTCACGAATGGGTCTGTGTGAGTTATAAATTGTTCTATGAATGCATTATTTTCCACTAATTGAAAGCAAAACTAGACTCACTTCAAGGCCACAAACTTAAATCCCTGTAGCACCTAGCTTTGGGTTTATGTGACCATATGGTCTCAATTCACTTAGAAATAAAACATTAGAAGCAAGCACACAAAATTTGAGGCCTGGTTTTCCCTCCCAGTTCCCTGTTTGGTGGTGGGGGCTGAATAAAAAGGTGTCTTAAACAGCGTGAGGGTGGTGTGCATGTCTATGATATAATAATAATAATTGCTTTCTTTAAAGAAATTGCCAACACAAAGCTTTCAGTACTATAAATACTTCAGCATCTCCAAAGTCGTTGACTTTGCCATAAAATTAAACTGTGGCTGCCATATGAACTGCAATATTATATTACTCTTTCCCTCTCAAATATCAAAATAATAAAAATATTAGTATAAAGTTTATAGAAAGCAGAACAATTTACACCATATATGTTAAACCAGTATTTCTTCACTTGAGGTCAGGGGTTTTATGCTGGAAAACAGAAGCGATGCTGATCTAACACAGTAAAAAGGCAGAGGGTGGAAGGGGGCAGGTGACCACAGAGCAAAGAGAAAGAATGAAAGATGACATTCTGATGGGCCTTGCCACATAGCTTAAGCTATTCCTTCAAATAGCCTCCCGAAAGCTACGGCAAACTGCTACAGATCATATGCACCATCTCACCTAATGCAAATACTTGGCAGCTCTTTAAATAGCAAATAAAATAAAGATATTCATATTTTGAAATATTATTTCGAAAAGGAAAGAGTATTACTAATGGTGATTGGAAGAAATTCATGAAGACTACCTACAAGATTAAATGGCTGATTAAAAGGAAAATCATTAATTTTTTCATCTTTCATACCAAGAAAATAGACTTAATGTAACTGTGCCTTCATTATAGTGTATTAACTAGTCTTAATTTTAAAAATATTTTAAACCTCTATGCTTTTCAATGATATGATTTGCTATTCTATTGCTTCTTCTAAAAATTTTTTTATTGAGCCAAATTATTCTTAGACTGAAGAGGTTACAACAATCAACAGTCAATATGTTTACTTGAGACTGCCCATGTGTTCTGTCTACAAACACTTTCTATGTGCCCAGGAGCAGGGTACAATGCTGGTTTGATCCCTGTCCTCAAGAAGACTATGGTCTAGTGAGGGTGATAGGCAAGTCAGAGAATAAACATGACAGAAGAGTTACAAGGACAGTGGCCAACAGACCTATTAGTCTCACAGGTGACCAATTATGCTCCCCTGGAAGAGTGATGATCACCAAGTAATCAAACAAGGGCTTAGGATGCTGGTGATGTGATGTTCCCCCTCATGGAGGAAAGAAGGGGCAATGTTATGGGTTAAATAACGTCCCAGAATAAAACGTATGTTGGAGTCCTAACCCCCAGTACTCTCAGCCTGTGACCTTACCTGGAGACAGTCTTTGCACTGGTAATCAAGTTAAAATGAAATCATCAGGTGGGCCCTAATCTATCATGACTGGTGTCCTATAAAGTGACAATGTGTACACAGTCATATACAGAGGGAAGGTGACGCCTGAGCACTCAGAAGCTGGAGGAGAAGCCTGGAGCAGACTCCCCTCAACCGTCAGAGGAGACTGATCCTGCAGAAACCTTGATTTTGGACTTTTAGCCTCCAGACTGTGAGATGACAAGTTTCTGCTATTTAAACCACCCAGTTTGTGGTATTTTGTCATAGCAGCCTAGAAGACTAATACAGGCAATGTTGTCCTGAGTTAGGAAAAGAGAAAGAGTACTCAGGCAAAGGGATGAGAATGAAAAAAGGCAGGGAAGTATGAAAACATAAGTGCATTTACAGGTGTGGACTACAGAAAGAGAAGCTCAGAGTAATGGCTGTGGGCTTGGAGAGACATTCCACAACCGGGACATACAGCAGGATTAATTAACATAAAGGGTAAAGCAAAGCTGTGTGATGTTATCTTAAAGAGAATAAATGGCTCCCAGACCCAGTGGACCTCAACTGTAACTTGACTGAAGGAATTAACATTAAAGAAAAAAATGTGGGTCAGAAAAAGGTCTAAAATGAAAGACTTATAAAGATGGTTAGAGGCAGACAGCATGGGTTTCTAAGTCAGCAAGAGGGAGGGTGGCCTAGGAGTGTCCAGTCAGGCTTTGTGGAACCATAGCCACACATCTGACACCATTAAACAGTGAAGTGGGAGAATGAAATGCCCTTCTATCCGGAGTCCCAGTTCACCATGCAATATGGATAACATGGCTTCTCAATGTGATCTTGGCTTCTTTATGTCTGCCCAAGCCATAGACTCAGTTCACCTGACAGGTAAAATTTTTATTGTCAAGTAAAACCCTTGCATCCTGGCTTATCGCACTTATGAGCCTTGATGGCGAGAGTTGGCGTCATCAACTACATTCATGTCAGAATCCAACAGGGAAGAATGTGTTTCAGAACACTGAGGTCTAATACCCAGCCAGAGTGGCCTCACCAAATGAAGCATTTCCTCCAGATGGCTCCATCTCAGTTAATGACAATACTTTCAGTTCCATCTCAGTCTGCTCGGGCTGCCATAACAAAATGCCACAGACTGGGTGGCTTAAACAACAGGCATTTATTTCTCAAAGTTATGGAGGCTAGAAGTCAAAGATCAAGGTGTCAGCCAATTCTGTTACTGATAAAAGCTCTCCTCCTGGCTCATAGACAGCCACCTTCTCACCGTGTTCTCACATGGTGTTGAGATGGTGGAGAGAGAGATCGGGTGTTTCTCTTCTAAGGACACTAATCTTATCAGATTAGGGCTCTACCCTTATGATTTCATTTAACCATAATTGCTTCCTTACTCCAAATACAGCCACACTAGGGGTTAGCGCTTCAGCATATAAATTTTGGGGGAACATAATTCAATCCATAGCCCTGTCAATGGGGTCACATTGCATCTAGAATAATCCTGCTTCCTTCCATGTTCTACAGGGCCCTGCATGGCATGGTCTTTCTTTGTCTGCTTCTTGACCTCACTGGGCTAATTTTGCTCCTGAGGCTCTGCCACACCACCTCCTATGTATTCTGCCACTGTACCACCTTGGCAGATTTGCATTTGCTATTTCCTCTGTCTGGCATATCCACCCCTGGTCCCATCTCATTCTCCTGGAGTCTCAGGCCAGAAATAGCTCCTCACTGAGGACTCTCTTTACCACCCTATCTAAGTGATAGGGTTTGGCTGTGTTCCCACCGAGATCTCATCTCGAACTGTGGCTCCCATAATTCCCATGTGTTGTGGGAGGGACTGGTGGGAGATAATTAAACCATAGGGGCAGTTTTCCCCATACTGCTCTTGTGGTAGTGAGTAAGTATCACGAGATCTGATGGTTTTCTAAGGGGAAACCCCTTTTGCTTGGCTGTCATTCTCTCTTTGCCTGCTGCCATGTAAGACATGCCTTTGTTTGCCTTTGTTCGCCTTTGTTCTTCCTTCACCCTCTGCCTTGACTGTGAAGCCTCCCCAGCCATATGGGACTGTGAGTCCATTAAACCTCTTTTTCTTTATAAATTACTGAGTCTCAGGTATGTCTTCATCCACAGTGTGAAAACAGACTAATACACTAAGGGTGACTTCTTTACTCCCCAAACCACTCCTTAACACACCATCCTCTTACTTATCTTTCAATGTACTTACGCTATCTTATTCATTCATTCATCTACCTTCCCACAGTTGAGGTCTGAGTTCTATTTAAGGAACTTCTGTCATGTAAATATGTTCCCCAAATTTCATTCATTGAAAACTTAACCCCAAAATTCATATGCTGATTGGACATGGAGGCTTCAGGAGGTAATTAGGATTAGACAAGGCCATCAGGGTGGGAACCCTATGATGGGACTGGTGACTTTAAAAGAAGATGTACAGAAACCTGAGCTGACACATATGCTCTTGTGCTCTTGCAATATGGTGCCCTCTCCTGTGTTCTGATGCAGCAAGAAGGACCTCACTAGATGTCAGCACCATGCTCTTGGACTTCCCAGCCTCCAGAACCATTAGCTAAATAAACTTTTCTTTGTAAGTTACCCCAATCTGTGGCATTTTGTTATAGCAACAGAAAATGGACCAAGACAGGAAGGAATCTTCTAGATACTTTCTAATCGTGTATTCCCAGCTGCCTAAAATTGTGGTTAGCACCCAAAAGGTGCGCAATAAATTTGCTGAATGAAAGAATGAACCACTTGTGTTCAGTGAGTATCCAGTATTCATTTTCTTTCTTTGGAAAGGCACATTACAATCACATTGATTCAATTTTGACTGTAAAACCTTTGAAACATCAGACAGCTAAGACACAGTTTAATAAAAAAAAAAAAAAAAAAAAAAAAAAAAAAAACTTCAGAGCCAGTAGATGCAGTCTCAGCAATTCTACTTAGTTGTGTGTTCTTTGACAGGTCACTTCTGAGCCTAACATATTCATCCATAAAATGGAGACACAGCCATTCACATCATAGGCTGTTATGAGGATTAAATAAAAATAATTGAGTTATACACCAATTATGCCTTTTGGTTCATAAGTAAATTTTTGAAATTCCTAGTTATTCAGAGATCAACACAAAACTTGCAGTAACAGTCATGTGATGCAAGAGAGCTCCACTTTTTTCAACATTCTATGGAATGAAGTGTTAGCAAAATCTTTCATCTTGAGAAAAAGCAACAACCCTCAAGAGATCTGCAGTGGCAAACGCTGTAATGAGACACCCACTGCCCCTGCCTCCCCAAAGACCTTCACTACTCGCTGCTCAAACACATTGATGTTGGTTCCCACAAGAAGGTGTAATTTAATAATCTTTGAATTGCTGAGGCCTGTGTATTTTTAAACCTGACGGCTCAATTAGCAGCTAGAGTTCAATCACTATAGTAGCACTTGTAATTTCAGACAATTACTTCATGTTGTGTGGAAGCTTTGGACATAAAGAGGCTGTATGTTTTAAAGCACATTTTGTCCTACTACATTTCTGCACCCTTTTCTAAATGCTTAATGTTTTCAAAAACTGCATTTGTTCTTCCTCGAAAAGGGATCTGACAAAATAAAAGGTTTTCTCTTATTAACATTTCTCCTGTCTCTTGATTATGGGGCTCAAACTTGAGTGTCACTCCTCATGAAGAGTATCTCCAATTCTCCACTTGTTGAGGCAAGAATAATCCTCAGATCCACAACTAATCTCTCATCCCTTCCAACACTAAATGCACATTTTCTTGTTGCCTATTCTTGCTTAAAGCTCCCCCAAAATGTGACTACATAAAATTGATCATGCACAATCCATTGTTGCTATTAGGTTTTCCTAACACCATTAAGGAAAAATAAGACCATTTTATATCTTTAGAGATAATTCCTATGTAAAAAACTTTCAGATTTCAGCTGATTCAAATATATCAGAAGCAACACACAGCTGCAGATGGAAGGAATTTCTCTTAAAATGATAATCTTGTTAAACTTACAGGAGCTGAAATAGAAATGAAAAACTTAAGAGGATTGGTCATCAGGAAAATTGTACTAATCACTTTACTTGGGTGAACTATTTTTCTGAAAGCAGCTCAGAGACAAGACCACCCCTGTGCAAGTGTAATTCACACAACTTGTACTTACCCAATTAATAGCAAATCACTAACTTGATTAACACATAATTACATACATACCTCAATTGCCTTTAGAACACATAATTTGAGGAAATATTGTAATTTGTGCTTGGGAAGTATATTGTTCACCTATATACAATACTCTCTAATAGAGGCACCATTGAAAATATTCGGAAAACTAGTTAACATTAAGTATCTTGTTAAGGTTAACTGGGCCACCTAACAACTTAGCAAAATATAAATTACATTGAAGTGAAATAAAAAAGGTAGAGTACTTGCCTAGAGTTATAAAAATTAGACAGTTAAGGTTATAACTCAATCAAGCTGAGGCCATTTCTGTAATTTCATTTGTCTCCTTTTCCTCTTCTGTATTTATAAACCACAAGTCCTTAGGTGATGAAGGAACCCTGGCCCCTTGATTTAACCCACAGTCTCTTCCAAAGTCATAAATGCCATATATCAGTAGCTTGTAAGACCAGCAAGGAAAGAAATGCCCACAGTCCTTGTCCTGAGGGTTATGTCAACTAGTTAAGAGTAAATGAAAACAAATAAAGCAAGACAGTTTTCTATTAAGAAATACCCTTCTTGGAGAGTCCAATTCAGTAAGCCGTTTAAGCACCACCAATGTGCAAAATATTTTAAAGATGAATACAGCAGTTTCTACCATGAGTCTTAACTAACAAACAAGCTTACAGCCCAGGAAGGGGAAAGATGGCACTCCATTCTCACACACACACACACACACACACACACATACAATATAGATATACGTATATCTATATCTATGCATGTATATATACACACACACATACATACATGCATTATAGATATACGCATATATAGGTATATGCATATATATCTATGCATAATTTATGCATTTATAATCTATGCATATCTAGATATGCATATATATCTCTATATGCGTGTGTATATATATACGTATACACACACACACATATTTCTATAACACAAGAAAAGTCCGTGCAGTTTTACTTCCATCAGGATAAAATTCTCCCATGTCCAAAAGTCCATGAAGGTGATAAATCCAAAGCAAAGGCACAGATATTGGTCATAAGGATAGAATTAGAAAATGAGACTGATAAATTAGAAAAACTACTATGTTGCAAAATAAGTATTTGGTGAATTTAAAAGATTTTTCTATTTACCTTTCAAATCTTTTCTTCTTAATAAAAAACACACAAAGAAAGGTGGGGAACCTTTTATCGCTTCTGAGCTGACACTGAGAAGAATTTTTGAAAAAAAAAAATCATGGTCCTGGCTTTTTGTTGTTGCTATTGTAGAGACTAAGTCTCACTCTACTGCCCAGGCTGGAATGCAACAGCATGATCATAGCTCACTACAACCTCAAACTCCTGGGCTCAAGTGATCCTTCCACCTCAGTCTCCCAAGTAGCTGGTACTACAGGCTCACATCACCATACCCAGCTAGTTTTTTTAAATTTTTATTTTATTTTTAGTAATGACAAAGTCTCCCTATGTTGCCCAGGTGGTCTTGAACTCTTGGGCTCAAGTGATCCTCCTGCCTTGGCCTCCCAAAGTGCTGGGATTACAGGCATGAGCTACTGTGACTGGCCAGTCCTGGCATTTTGTTGAAATTCAATTTCTTTTGTTTTTTGTTTTTTGTTTGTTTGTTTGTTTTTGTTTTTGTTTTTTTTTTTCAATTTCTTTTGAAGTGAGGGTGCCTCTAAGAATATATTCTTTAAAATTCAGTTGCTCATTACTTAATTTATAACAAAATATTAAATATATTTAACTATGAAGATTTCTACTGGACTTAAACACCAATTCTAAAATGATCAGAACTTTGCAAATCAATTTTTCACTTCAATATGACAGCACATCTGAAATAACCCTACAGTAAGTACTACATGTTGAGTATCCCTTATCTGAAATGCTTGGGACCAAAGGGTTGCAGATTTGGGATTTTTCTGAATTTTGGAATATTTGCATATACATTATGAGATATCTTGGGGATAGGACCCAAGTCTCAGCTAAAGGGAGCTAAGAGGGTCTTTTATTCCCCTGGAGATGCTGAAGAAACTATGTGTTGTGTGCCTGCATTTTGACTGTGACCTGTCACATGAGGTCAGATATGGAATTTTCTATTTGTGGCCTCCTGTCAGCACTTCAAAAGTTTCAGATTTTGGTGCATTTCGGATTTTGGATTGGGGATGCTCACCCTGTATAAACATTTCTGTTTCAGATTATTTCACCATTTCCCAAAGTATGGGAGGGCAGAGAAGAGAGGACAGAATGAGATTCATTACTTTTCTAGGTTTCAAAATATAATAATTTCAGATCTCAACTTTCCCACTTTCATGTGGTAGCCTTCTCCTTCCTTCTGCTCCTCATCATTCCTCTCACTGTTGCTTATCTTATTGTTACTATTTCCACTTCTTTATTTCCCCTCTCCATAAGAAACTAATTCGGCAGTTACCAAAAATCTGCTTAGCTCTATTGACACATCTCCAACTTGGCATATACATTCCTTGAAGGCTTAATTTTTTTTTTCTTTTTTCAGACAGAGTCTTGCTCTGTCGCCTAGGCTGGAGTTCAATGGTGCCATCTCAGCTCACTGCAACCTCCATCTCCCAGGTTCAAGCAATTCTCCTGCCTCAGCCTCCCAAGTAGCTGGGATTAAAGGTGTGCACCACCATGCCTGGGTAGTGTTTTATGTTTTTAGTAGAGACCTTTTTTCGTACTGCCTGTTTTTCAGTAGAGACAGGGTTTCGCCATGTTGGCCAGGCTGGTCTCAAACTCCTGACCTCAGGTGATCCACCCACCTCAGCTTCCCAAAGTGCTGGGACTATAGGTGTGAGCCACTATGCCTGGCCTGAAGGCTTAATTTATGAAATAAACACATGGTCAAGGTGTGACTGAATCTCAGTCACAGGACAAAACTGTGGGCTTACTGTGGATTTTAAAGGAATCCCATTTTCAGGTAAATTAGGTCTAAATTCAGTGCAAATTTGTTTCCTCTACAATTTCCAATTTTGTTAACCCTCAGATACTTCTAAAGAGGATAACAGAGCTACAAGCACTGGATAGGAACCTACTGTCTTATGAATCCTACCTTTTTTCCAGTTGTCTTGGCGATGGAAGCTTACTTAATCAGGACTGGATTTGGTAAATGTCAGCATTAGCTGGAGTGAAGAAAAATGAGCTCATTCTAAAAAGGCAGGACGGATTTCAGTCTGATAAAAAAAAAAAAAAATCTCTGCAAATAACACCTCTGGTTGGGAAGAACACAGATTATAGAATATAAGAATATTTGGTTCGACAGTGGAGCCAAGATGGCCGAATAGGAACAGCTCCGGTCTACAGCTCCCAGCATGAGCGACGCAGAAGATGGGTGATTTCTGCATTTCCATCTGAGGTACCGGGTTCATCTCACTAGGGAGTGCCAGACAGTGGGTGCAGGATAGTCTGTGCAGCCCACCGTGCACGAGCCGAAGCAGGGCGAGGCATTGCCTCACTCAGGAAGCGCAAGGGGTCAGGGAGTTCCCTTTCCTAGTCAAAGAAAGGGGAGACAGATGGCACCTGGAAAATTGGATCACTCCCACCCTAATACTGCACTTCTCCAATGGGCTTGGAAAACGGCACACCAGGAGATTGTATGTCCCGCACCCGGCTCAGAGGGTCCTACGCCAACGGAGTCTCGCTGATTGCTAGCACAGCAGTCTGAGATCAAACTGCAAGGCAGCAGTGAGGCTGGGGGAGGGGCACCCACCATTGCCCAGGCTTGCTTAGGTAAACAAAGCAGCCAGGAAGCTCGAACTGGGTGGAGCCCACCACAGCTCAAGGAGGCCTGCCTGCCTCTGTAGGCTCCACCTCAAGGGGCAGGGCACAGACAAACAAAAAGTCAGCAGTAACCTCTGCAGACTTAAATGTCCCTGTCTGACAGCTTTGAAGAGAGTAGTGGTTCTCCCAGCATGCAGCTGGAGATCTGAGAACGGACAGACTGCCTCCTAAAGTGGGTCCCTGAACCCTGAGCAGCCTAACTGGGAGGCACCCCCTCAGTAGGGACAGACTGACACCTCACTCGGCCGGGTACTCCTCTGAGACAAAACTTCCAGAGGAACAATCAGACAGCTGAATTGGCGGTTCACGAAAATCCGCTGTTCTGCAGCCACCGCTGCTGACACCCAGCCAAACAGGGTCTGGAGTGGACCTCTAGCAAACTCCAACACACCTGCAGCTGAGGGTCCTGTCTGGTAGAAGGAAAACTAACAAACAGAAAGGACACCCACACCAAAAACCCATCTGTACATCACCATCATCAAAGACCAAAAGTAGAAAAAACCACAAAGATGGGGAGAAAACAGAGCAGAACAACTGGAAACTCTAAAAAGCAGAGCGCCTCTTCTCCTCCAGAGGAATGCAGTTCCTCACCAGCAACGGAACAAAGCTGGACGGAGAATGACTTTGACGAGTTGAGAGAAGAAGGCTTCAGATGATCAAAGTACTCTGAGCTACAGGAGGAAATTCAAACCAATGGCAAAGAAGTTAAAAAATTTGAAAAAAAATTAGATGAATGTATAACTAAAATAACCAATGCACAGAAGTGCTTGAAGGAGTTGATGGAGCTGAAAGCCAAATTTCGAGAACTACGTGAAGAATGCAGAAGCCTCAGTAGCCGTTGCGATCAACTGGAAGAAAGGGTATCAGTGATGGAAGATGAAATGAATGAAATGAAGCGAGAAGGGAAGTTAAGGGAAAAAAGAATAAAAAGAAATGAACAAAGCCTCCAAGAAATATGGGACTATGTGAAAAGACCAAATCTACATTGATTGGTGTACCTGAAAGTGACGGGGAGAATGGAACCAAGTTGGAAAACACTGCAGGATATTATCCAGGAGAACTTCCCCAATCTAGCAAGGCGGGCCAACATTCAGATTCAGGAAATACAGAGAACGCCAGAAAGATACGCCTTGAGAAGAGCAACTCCAAGACACATAATTGTCAGATTCACCAAAGTTGAAATGAAGGAAAAAATGTTAAGGGCAGCCAGAGAGAAAGGTCGTGTTACCCACAAAGGGAAGCCCATCAAACTAACAGCTGATCTCTCAGCAGAAACTCTACAAGCCAGAACAGAGTGGGGGCCAATATTCAACATTCTTAAACAAAAGAATTTTCAACCCAGAATTTCATATCCAACCAAACTAAGCTTCATAAGTGAAGGAGAAATAAAATACTTTACAGACAAGCAAATGCTGAGAGATTTTGTCACAACTAGGCCTGCCCTACAAGAGCTCCTGAAGGAAGCACTAAACATGGAACGGAACAGCTGGTACCAGCTACTGCAAAAACATGCCAAATTGTAAAGACCATTGAGGCTAGGAAGAAAGTGCATCAACTAACGAGCAAAATAACCAGCTAACATCATAATGACAGGATCAAATTCACACATAAAAATATTACCTTTAAACGTAAATGGGCTAAATGCTCCAATTAAAAGACACAGACTGGCAAATTGGATAAGGAGTCAAGACCCATCAGTGTTCTGTATTCAGGAAACCCATCTCACGTGCAGAGACACACATAGACTCAAAATAAAGGGATGGAGGAAGATCTACCAAGCAAATGGAAAACAGAAAAAGGCAGGGGTTGCAATCCTAGTCTCTGATAAAACAGACTTTAAACCAACAAAGATCAAAAGAGACAAGGAAGGCCATTACATAATGGTAAAGGGATCAATTCAACAAGAAGAGCTAACTATCCTAAATATATATGCACCCAATACAGGCGTACCCAGATTGATAAAGCAAGTCCTGAGTGACCTACAAAGAGACTTAGACTCCCACACAATAATAATGGGAGACTTTAACACCCCATTGTCAACATTAGACAGATCAATGAGACAGAAAGTTAACAAGGTTACCCAGGAATTGAACTCAGCTCTGCACAAAGTGGACCTAATAGACATCTACAGAACTCTCCACCCCAAATCAACAGAATATACATTTTTTTCAGCACCACACCACACCTATTCCAAAATTGACCACATAGTTGGAAGTAAAGCTCTCCTCAGCAAATGTAAAAGAACAGAAATTACAACAAACTGTCTCTCAGACCACAGTGCAATCAAACTAGAACTCAGGATTAAGAAACTCACTCAAAACCACTCAACTACATGGAAACTGAACAACCTGCTCCTGAATGACTACTGGGTACATAACGAAATGAAGGCAAAAATAAAAATGTTCTTTGAAACTAACGAGAACAAAGACACAACATACGAGAATCTCTGGGACACATTCAAAGCAGTGTTTACAGGGAAATTTATAGCACTAAATGCCCACAAGAGAAAGCAGGAAAGATCCAAAATTGACACCCTAACATCACAATTAAAAGAACTAGAAAAGCAAGAGCAAACACATTCAAAAGCTAGCAGAAGGCAAGAAATAACTAAAATCAGAGCAGAACTGAAGGAAATAGACACACAAAAAACCCTTCAAAAAATTAATGAATCCAGGAGCTGGTTTTTTGAAAACATCAACAAAATTGATAGACCACTAGCAAGACTAATAAAGAAGAAAAGAGAGAAGAATCAAATAGACGCAATAAAAAATGATAAAGGGGATATCACCACCAATCCCACAGAAATACAAACTACCATCAGAGAATACTACAAATACCTCTACGCAAATAAACTAAAAAATCTAGAAGACATGGATAAATTCCTCGACACATACACCCTCCCAAGACTAAACCAGGAAGATGTTGAATCTCTGAATAGACCAATAACAGGCTCTGAAATTGTGGCAATAATCAATAGCTTACCAACCAAAAAGAGTCCAGGACCTGATGGATTCACAGCCGAATTCTACCAGAGGTACAAGGAGGAACTGGTACCATTCCTTCTGAAACTATTCCAATCAATAGAAAAAGTGGGAATCCTCCCTAACACATTTTATGAGGCCAGCATCGTCCTGATACCAAAGCCCGGCAGAGATACAACCAAAAAAGAGGATTTCAGACCAATATCCTTGATGAACATTGATGCAAAAATCCTCAATAAAATACTGGCAAACCAAATCCAGCAGCACATCAAAAAGCTTATCCACCATGATCAAGTGGGCTTCATCCCTGGGATGCAAGGCTGGTTCAACATACACAAATCAATAAATGTAATCCAGCATATAAACAGAACCAAAGACAAAAACCACATGATTATCTCAATAGATGCAGAAAAAGCCTTTGACAAAATTCAACAACCCTTCATGCTAAAAACTCTCAATAAATTAGGTATTGATGGGACATATCTCAAAATAATAAGAGCTATCTATGACAAACCCACAGCCAATATCATACTGAATGGGCAAAAACTGGAAGCATTCCCTTGAAAACTGGCACAAGACAGGGATGCCCTCTCTCACCACTCCTATTCAAAATAGTGTTGGAAGTTCTGGCCAGGGCAGTCAGGGAGGAGAAGGAAATAAAGGGTATTCAATTAGGAAAAGAGGAAGTCAAATTGTCCCTGTTTGCAGATGACATGATTGTATATCTAGAAAACCCCATTGTCTCAGCCAAAAATCTCCTTAAGCTGATAAGCAACTTCAGCAAAGTCTCAGGATACAAAATCAATGTACAAAAATCCCAAGCATTCTTGTACACCAATAACAGACAAACAGAGAACCAAATCATGAGTGAACTCCCATTCATAATTGCTTCAAAGAGAATAAAATACCTAGGAATCCAACTTACAAGGGACATGAAGGACCTCTTCAAGGAGAACTACAAACCACTGCTCAATAAAATAAAAGAGGATACAAACAAATGGAAGAACATTCCATGTTCATGGGTAGGAAGAATCAATATCGTGAAAATGGCCATACTGCCCAAGGTAATTTATAGATTCAATGCCATCCCCATCAAGCTACCAATGACTTTCTTCACAGAATTGGAAAAAACTACTTTAAAGTTCATATGGAACCAAAAAAGAGCCCGCATAGCCAAGTCAATCCTAAGCCAAAAGAACAAAGCTGGAGGCATCACGCTACCTGACTTCAAACTATACTACAAGGCTACAGTAACCAAAACAGCATGGTACTGGTACCACAACAGAGACATAGATCAATGGAACAGAACAGAGGCCTCAGAAATAATGCCGCATATCTACAACTATCTGATCTTTGACAAATCTGACTAAAACAAGCAATGGGAAAAGGATTCCCTGTTTAATAAATGGTGCTGGGAAAACTGACTAGCCATATGTAGAAAGCTGAAACTGGATCCCTTCCTTACACCTTATACAAAAATTAATTCAAGATGGATTAAAGACTTACATGTTAGACCTAAAACCATAAAAACCCTAGAAGAAAACCTAGGCATTACCATTCCAGACATAGGCATGGGCAAGGACTTCATGTGTAAAACACCAAAAGCAATGGCAACAAAAGCCAAAATTGACTAATGGGATCTAATTAAATTAAAGAGCTTCTGCACAGCAAAAGAAACTACCATCAGAGTGAACAGGCAACCTACAAGATGGGAGAAAATTTTTGCAACCTACTCATCTGACAAAGGGCTAATATCCAGAATCTACAATGAACTCAAACAAATTTACAAGAAAAAAACAAACAACCCCATCAAAAAGTGGGCAAAGGACATGAACAGACACTTCTCAAAAGAAGACATTTATGCAGCCAAAAAACACATGACAAAATGCTCATCATCACTGGCCATCAGAGAAATGCAAATCAAAACCACAATGAGATACCATCTCACACCAGTTAGAATGGCGATCATTAAAAAGTCAGGAAACAACAGGTGCTGGAGAGGATGTGGAGAAATAGGAACACTTTTACACTGTTGGTGGGACTGTAAACTAGTTCAACCATTGTAGAAGTCAGTGTGGCGATTCCTCAGGGATCTAGAACTAGAAATACCATTTGACCCAGCCATCCCATTACTGGGTATATACCCAAAGGACTATAAATCATGCTGCTATAAAGACACATGCACACGTATGTTTACTGCGGCACTATTCACAATAGCAAAGAGTTGGAACCCACCCAAATGTCCAACAACGATAGACTGGATTAAGAAAATGTGGCACATATACACCATGGAGTACTATGCAGCCATAAAAAAGGATGAGTTCACGTCCTTTGTAGGGACATGGATGAAACCGGAAACCATCATTTTCAGTAAACTATCGCAAGGACAAAAAACCAAACACCACATGTTCTCACTCATAGGTGGGAATTGAGCAATGAGAATACATGGACGCAGGAAGGGGAACATCACACTCTGGGGACTGTTGTGGGGTGGGGAGAGGGGGGAGGGATAGCATTAGGAGATACACCTAATGCTAAATAACGAGTTAATGGGTGCAGCACACCAACATGGCACATGCATACATATGTAACAAACCTGCACATTGTGCACATGTACCCTAAAACTTAAAGTATAATAATAATAATAATAAAGAATATTTGGTTCTTAAAAATCTGAGACAGAGGCAAGAAAGCACTAAGTAGCAGAAAAGGTTGAGAAAAACAAAAAGAGAAAAATGAAAAGATTAAATCAGGAACAGAACGTATCTCATAGTTAATTTATCCTCTAATGTTTCCACCAACACTCAGCTCAGAGATGATGAAATCTGACACTTAACACGCTTATGTAGATTTCATACATATTAGTTCACAAAACAAGTTACATTAGTAGCATCTTTCCTGGTTATTAAGTAAACATTTTTTTAACACATTTCAAGGTACCTTCTTCTGCACTGGTGAAGAGCCAGATACAAAGGTACCTAGGATAAGATGACTTCCCTGGGAACACAGAGTCTAGTGAGCAAGACACTTAGACCAATAAATCCAACAGCAGGGGAGTGATACCATGGAGGCCCAATGGCAACATCAATAATCCTTCCATTCCCACTCCTAGGCCCAACCAACCACTTCTCCACTTCTCTCAAAAGAACTGCCCATCATAAGCATCACAGATCTGTTGAGGTTTTTATTATTTAAGTCTCTCCTTCCCTTTCTCTATGGCTTCATACAATTTTACTAAAAAGCAGTGAAATGTCACCTTTGGTTCATTGATCTTCACTTCCCCCTTGATTACAGCAATCAAGCAACATGCTTCATTGTGCCTATTTCTAACACTTTGTTCAATTATTCGAGTTAAAATATAGTAAAGAATTTTGTCTTAATTTCATATTTCTATCAACTATAAAACTGTGCTTGAAAATTATTTTCCAAGGTGACATGAGGATTTTTAAACATATCTATTTCACATTCTTCTCAGCTTACAGGCAATTGTATTATATTTCAAGTCAATATTTTTAAAACCCCTCAAGATGTTGTTACATATATTCAATATTAATCTAAGTTTTATCACTGATTTCCCACTTTCTTTGCTTTTTATACTTTGAACAGCTTAGATCTTCCACCCAAGAATATTTTTTTCTGTACAACATGCAACCTTTAAAATTTCCTTTAGTATGGGTTGGCTGGTAGCAAACTCTCAGCTCGTTACTTTTGTGAGTGTTTTGATTTTAACCCCATTCTTCAAAGATTTTTCTGCCTATAAACCTCTGGGTTGGCAGATATTTTCTTTCAGCATTGAAAATGGCATTCTGCTGTGTTCTGGTCCCTCTGTTGCTAGTGAGAGGTCACCTCTCTCTCTGAGGAAGCAATGCTGTACCCATCCCCTACTCCCCACCTTCTCTTAGTGTCTGCTGTCCTGAAGTTTCACCATGATGAACCGTGGAATGAATGTATTTACTGATCCTTGTTAGGATTTACTGGACTTCCTGAATCTATAGATTAGTATCTTTTTAGCACCTTCAGAAAATCCCTAGCTATTATTTCCTCAAATATTTACTCTGCCCTATTTTTTCTCTTGCCTTTAGGCTGATCAAGCATGGTAAACTTCCTCATTCTACTCTGTATGCCTCAACTGCCCATCTGGGTTTTCTCGTGACTCCTCTCTTCTTTGTATATATAGATTGGGGTCAGTAAACTATGGCCTGTGAGCCAAATATATCCCATGGCCTGTAATCTAAGAACATTTTTCACATTTTTAAAGGTCTGTAAAAACAAAATTAAAATAGGAAAGGCTATGCAATAGAGACCATATGTGGTCCACAAAACCAAAAATATTCACTAGCAGATCCTTTACAGAAAAAAGTTTGTTGACCTCTGTTCTAGATAATTTCTTATTTACCTACTACTTTCCTAATTCTTCTTAGAGTATTACCTAATATACTATTCAACCTTCCTTAGAATTTTTAATTTGTTGTGATATTTTTCATTTCCAGAAGTTCTATGTACTCATTTCTCACATCTGCTGTGCTACATTTTATAGTTTGCTGGTCTCCACAGATATCCCTAGGGTTACTGTCTGTTTTTTTAACATAGCATGGTTGTTTTATATTCTATATCTGGTTATTCGAGTATCTTCAATTTTTGTAGTTTATTTATAGTGTCTTTTTGTGCTAATAGCTGGAGATGTCTTCTTTCTTGTGCTTTATGATTTTTTGAAAGTGAATTAACAGCATACAGAAAAAAAGTGCCCTCCTATGAAGAGGAGCTGCATTGGCTTTGAGAAATGTAGAGTCTGAGGGTCCTGAGACTCTCAGGACATGAGGATATGAGTAAGGAGAACCCAGAATTCAAATCCTCAGGAAACCTGCCTGTCTTCTGTCACCTTACCCAGCAGGTGTGGCCCTACAAGGCCCCCAGCTTAATGGAAGGAAGCTCCCTAGACTGTAGATCCTGTCCTCTGCTCCCTGAAAATCCTCCACACAAGGTGCTTCTGCATCCAAGGCCCTTCTCGCCTCTCTGGGTTCCTGCTCTCCTTCAGTTTACCTGAGAATCCCTTACTCTCCGTTCTTCAATGCTTGAAAAAATGTATTTTTAACTATTTTATTCAACAATCTTACTTATTTTCAGCAGGAGAAGTGGTCAAGGTAACCTAGCCTACCATGACTGGAAAACAGAAACCCAGGTTCAAGTTTTTAATCACATCGTTGCCACTCTGAGAATTGGGAGTTCTTTCATTTCGATGCTAAGAAGCGGATTGAGCAAGCCCTTTTCCATCTTCCAAGAACTGATTGAAATGCATGTTGGATGTAGCCCAGGACTATGCTGTTCTAGGTGACCCTGCAAAGTCTTAAGGCATCAACTACTACTAAGCATCATCTTGCTCCCAGTAGCATGAAATCTCCCTACCCTACATAGGGATCTTGCTAGAAAAAAAAAAAAAAATCTAACTATTAGAACTTTAATGGAGGGACATAATTGGGTTTCCTTCTTAAGAAAAAAAAAAAAGTTTACTGCCATTAATAGAATTCTTCACTGCTCCAGAGCTTAAAACAGACAAAGTTGCTAATGAGATGTTTTCAAGCATCCTAAACATGGGTCTTCACTAAGGTAAACCCAAGGCTAGCCAACATCCTACCCACAGGAGGGCTATTGTGTGCTGCCTCCCCGCCACTCCACACCTTCTTCCTGAAAATGACAAATCTTTCCTCATGGCAATGAGGCAGTCTCGGGGCAGTGACAACACCCAGCATGAACGACCATCTGTATCAATATCATTTCCATGTCTTCCCTTTCCACACTGCCCTACATATTCCTCAGGTCCTCCTACTCAGACCCTCCCTCATGTTTATAAACACGTGCTCCTAACCAGTTCTGGTCCGGTTACCTCAGAAGGTCACTCTCAATCTTTCCATCCTATTTCAAGATTAAAAAAATTACTGGAGACCACTGTAGAACAGTATCAGGTATAACATGTACCAAACAAAAGCAAAACCAGAAATCTAAGTAAAGGAAGCATAAGACTTATGTCAAATAGGTCAAATAGCTTATGTTCTTGAGAATACTGGGAAATCTTTCCAATTGCCACCTAAACATCCATTCACACTCACGGTCTTTCAGCTCCTAAATACAATTTTACACTATGGGTACCTAGCCATGAATTCTATCACTGATTTAATATATATAAAATGCTTCTATGTTGGGAACTTTCACATAATTTACAGATCAATAATCAATTTCTATATTGTCTCAACTCATAAGATTTTAGGTGTAAATATTAAGATTGATGAGAGGAAGCTCAGATGAAAAAGGAAGGAGGAGAGGGTGTAAGTTAAAATAGTCTCCCCAGAACTGCGTGAATTTTTCAAATTCTACATTAATAAAGAAATACCATGGAAAACAATTTAAATCTACATAATTCAGTAAATTTCACGATGGAACTGTAACAAAAATTAATAAATTCAAGAAATTCTAACAAAAAACCACAATAAACAGCAAAGTCAAGGGAACATGAAGAATGGAGTTAGTAAGGCAAGTATCTAGTCCTTGTTTCTGTACCGAACTTAAAAGAGTTTTGTCAGATGAATCAGTTTTCAGTTTTATTCTGCCAAACTCTTCAAATCATTTTCTACTTACAAAACTATCCTCTCATTTCTCAGAGGGAACTGAAATAATGAATACTGATGATAACTCATGGATTCAATGAAATGACAAAACCTAACATTTAAATAAATTGAGTTATAAAAATAATCACCCCCTAAAATTACAATCTAATATCTGACTTTCCTGTAAATCCCACATAAATAACAAGAAAAAGAACTTCAAATTAATCTCTTAGAAAATGATAAAGAGGCCGGGCGCGGTGGCTCACGCCTGTAATCCCAGCACTTTGGGAGGCCAAGGCAGGCGGATCATGAGGTCAGGAGATCGAGACCATCCTGGATAACACGGTGAAACCCTGTCTCTACTAAAAGTACAAAAAAAATAGCCGGGCGTGGTGGTGGGTGCCTGTAGTCCCAGCCACTTGGGAGGCTGAGGCAGGAGAATGGTGTGAACCCGGGAGGCGGAGCTTGCAGTGAGCCGAGATCGCGCCACTGCACTCCAGCCTGGGCAACAGAGTGAGACTCCGTCTCAAAAAAAAAAGAGAAAGAAAATGATAAAGAAATTGTGTATGGCCATTAAATAATAACTGTATGATTACAGTCAAAACAGTTAACTTTGAGGAAAGGAACAAAGCTTGCATTCGGTTTGGCATTTTAGCTTTTGTTGTTTTCATGCAAATGCAGTGAGATTTTCAGTCCTACTTGACTCTCCTTGTGGAGATTTATCAATTGAGTCTTGTCTGCTACTAAAACTGTAATTAAACTTTACAGTAAGCTATTTACATGTCTGCAATAATTTCCTTTTCAAGATAAACCAGGCTTCAGTTTTATTCTATGAAATCATTTCCAATTACATATTTAATCTTTATGTTATTACTTAAATTATACATGTACCACCCTCTAGCCCAGATGCTGGCTGGAGGCTCCGGCAACAGCTGCCACAGGTGTCAAAGGGCTGTTATTATATTCAATGGGAGCCACATGCACCAGTCTGCACAACACTTTGTACCCTGTGACCTAATTCAGCCTATGAGATCTGGCTAATATTTTAGGGTGAACCCTGGTGTTCATGACTCAGAAAAGAAAATGAATGTTCCTGAAATTGAAGCATCCTAGAAGTATCATCTCTCCAGCTCCCAAATAGGAAATTATTAGGGACTTGGAGAATCTGATGAGCTAAGAGGTACCACATACTACTCTTGAAAATTAAGTGGTCATGGTTCATGCCTATAATCCCAGCACTTTGGGAGGCCGAGGCGGGTGGATCACCTGAGGTCAGGAGTTCGAGACCTGCCTGGCCAACATGGTTAAACCCCATTTCTACTAAAAATAACAAAATTATCTGTGCATGGTGGCGGGTGCCTATAATCCCAGCTACTTGGGAGGCTGAGGCAGGAGAATCACTTGAACTCAGGAGGCAGAGGTTGCAGTGAGCCAAGATGGTGCCACTGCACTCCAGACTGGGTGACAACAGCGACACTCTGTCTCAAAAAAAAAAGAAAGAAAGAAAAGAAAATTAAGTGGTCACTAAAGGATAGAAATAAGGAAAAGATTCGTATTTATGCATCTAGGAAGAAGGACTGGAAGAATTTTGGGTGGCATGGGTTTGGTAGATGTACCTTATCAGTTTCAGAAAGTTCAATTCCAGCATTGAAAGTGTGTTGTTGGGGGTGGTCAATGATAAATGAATGCTAATTATTTGGGGGTTTTTTGGTCTGCATCTAATAAGATAACTGGGGTACAGGAGAAAATCGCAGACAGGAGGCAGGACTAACTTGCAGTTCCCACTTGGACAAACAAAGCAGCATGTGGAGACTCATATTGTGAACTTTTGCTCCAAGAACTACCACAGGAACATACCAGGAAAGTCGAGAGAATCCACAGACCCTTTGAAGGGAGTGGATTACTACTGCAGGCTCCAGGAGACAGCTAAAAAACTGTGAGTGCCCAAAGTGTGAAAATGTGAAAGGGGAATTGTCTGCCCCTGAACCACAAGGGAACTTGAAGGTCCAGATTATGAGAAGAGGATTTGACCTTACCTGGAACTGAGACAAATGTAGAGAGCTGAGTGAAAGACACAGGTACAGGAAGAAGTGGGAAGAGTCCTGTGGGATCTCTCAGTCCCCAGAGAACGCCTTTCTGGTTTTGTCTCAGGAATCCTTGGGGAGGGCTGCCAGTGGAATCAGGGAAAGACCACAGGGAAAAGACCTCCAGCTGAACTTTGTAATAATTTCAAGTGAACCGGAAGTTTCCTGGACAGAACCCGGAGGAAGGATTGAATCAGGAGTGCAGACAGGAGCACAGAAGCCATGGCAGGTGGGGAGGTGTGAAACCTGAAAACCCTGCTGGTTTTCTCAGCGGGAGGCTGGTAGCCTGGGGCAAGTTCTCAGCCCTGCTCACCCACTGCCTGGAAATAAACTTAGTGCCATTTGGGGGACATATGGTAGGAATAAGACTAGCCTTTCGGGCTTCATGGGAGCTGAGCTCGGTGAAGCCTGTAACTGCCAGCATTCCCCAACTTCCCTGGTGACCTGCATGACATAGCAGAGGCAGCCATAATCCCCCTGGGAAGATAACTCCACTGGCCTGAAAACCACATCTCCATCCATCACAGCAGCCGAAGCAAGCCCTGCCCAAGGAGAGTCTGAGCTCAGACACACCTAACCCTGCCCTCACCTGATGGTCTTTCTTTACCCACCCTGGTAGCCGAAGACAAAGGACATAATCTCTTCAGAGCTCTATGGCCCTGCCCACTGCCTGAGAAACCCCCCATACTTATCCAGGTGACCCTAGGGCAAGCTTGTATCGTCCTATACTACCAAAGCCAACGCTCTCTTGAAAGTGCCACCTCCTGGCTGGAGGCCAACCAGTGCACTAAACAAAAATACAACCAAGTACCCTCACAGAGTCCACTTCACTCCCTTGCTACCTCCAACAAAACAGGTGCTGGTATCCATGGCTAAGAGACCTGTAGATGGTCCACATCACAGGACTCTTTGCAGACACTCCCCAGTGGCAGCCTGGAGCCAGGCAGCTCTGCTGGGTGGCTAGATCCAGAAGACAAATAACAATAACTGCAGTTCAGCTCTCAGGAAGCCCCATCCCTAGGAAAAGGGGGAGAGCACCACATCAAGAGAATACCCCATGGGACAAAAGAATCTGAACAGCAGCCCTTGAGCCCCAGATCCTCCCTCTGACATAATGTGCCCACATGAGAATGAACCAGAAAAACAGTTTGGGTAATATGACAAAATAATGTCCTTTAACACCTCCAAAAGATCACCCTAGCTCATAGCAATAGATCCAAACCAAGAAAAAATCTCTCAACCTTCAGAAGGTTGCTTATTAAGCTACTCAAGGAGGCATCAGAGAAAGGTGAATACCAACTTAAAGGAATTTTGAAAATGTTACAGGATATGGACAGAAAAATCCCCAGAGAAATAGACAACATAAATTAAAAAAATCACAACCTCTAAAAATGAAGGACACACTTAAAGAAATACAAAATACACCGGAACATCTCAGCAACAAAATTGAACAAGTAGACAAAAGAACTTCAGAGCTTGAAGACAAAGCTTTCAAATTAACACAATCCAACAATACAAAAAAATGAACAAAGCCTCCAAGAAGTTGTGTATTATGTTAAACGACCAAATCTAAGAATAATCAGTGTACCCAAAGAAGAAGAAAAATCTGAAACTTAGGAAACGTATTTGAGGGAATAATTGAGGAAAACTTCTCGGGCCTTGCTAGAGATCTAGACTACAGGAAGCTCAAAGAACACCTGGGAAATTCATTGCAAAAAGATCATCGCCTAGGTACACAGTCATCAGGTTATCTAAAGTCAAGACAAAGAAAAGAATCTTAAGAGCTGTGAGGCAAAAGCATCAGGTAACCTATGAAGGAAACCCTATCAGATTAACAGCAGATTTCTCAGCAGAAACTCTACAATCACAACCTCTGGAATTGAAAGACACACTTAAAGAAATACAAAACACACTGGAATGTCTCAGCAACAGAACTGAACAAGTAGACAAAAGAACTTCAACCTCTAAAAGAGATTGGGGTCCTATCTTTAGCTCCTTAAACAAGACAATTATCAGTCAATAATTTGTATCCAGAGAAAGTAAGCTTCATAAATGAAGGAAAGATAGTCCTTTTCAAACAAAAAAAATGCTGAGAGAATTTGCCACTACCAATCCAGCGCTACAAGAACTTCTTTTTTTGTGTTTGTTTTTTTGTTTTGTTTTTTTTGAGATGGAGTCTTGCTCTGTTGCCAGGCTGGAGTGCAGTGGCACAATCTCAGCTCATGGCAACCTCCGCCTCCCAGGTTCAAGCAATTCTCCTGCATCAGCCTCTCAAGTAGCTGGGACTACAGGTGCACACCACCACACCAAGCTAATTTTTGTATTTTTAGTAGAGACGAGGTTTCACCATGTTGGCCAGGATGGTCTTCATCTCTTGACCTCGTGATCTACCCGCCTCGGCCTTCCAAAGTGCTGGGATTACAGGAGTGAGCCACCGTGCCCAGCCAAGAACTTCTGAAAGAAGCTCTAAATCTTAAAAAAAAAATCCTCAAAATACAACAAAATAGAACCTCCTTAAAGCATGAATCTCATAGGACCTATCAAACAGTAACACGATAAAATAAGGTATTCAGGTAACAAATAGCATGATGAATAGAATAGTACCTTACACCTCAATGCTAACGTTGAATGTAAATGGCATATATGCTCCACCTAAAATATACAGAATGGCAGAATGGATAAGAATTCACCAACCAAGTATCTGCTGTCTGTAAGAGACTCCCCTAGCATGCAAGGACTCACATGAACTTAAGGTAAAGGGGTGGAAAAAAATAGATACCAAAAGCATGCAGAAGTAGCTATTCTTACATCAGACAAAACAAACTTTGAAGCAATCGCAGTTTAAAAAGATAAAGAGAAACATTATATAATGATAAAAGGGATTGTACAACAGGAAAATATCACAATCCTAAATATATATGCACCTAACACTGGAACTCCCAAATTTATAAAACAATTACTGCTAGACCTAAGAAATGAGATAGATGGTGACACAATAATAGTGGGGACTTCAATACTCCACTGACAGCATTAGACAGATCATCAAGACAGAAATTCAACAAAGAAACAATGAACTTAAACTATACCCTAGAACAAATGGACTTAACAGTTATTTACAAAACATTCTACCCAAGAACTGCAGGATATAAATTCTATACATCAGCACGTGGAACATTCTCCAAGCTAGACCATATGATAGGCCACAAAACAAGTATCCATAAATTTAAGAAAACTGAAACTACATCAAGTACTCTCTCAGACCACACTGGAATAAAATTGGAAATCAACTTCAAAAGGAACCCTCAAAACCACACAAAGGGGGTGGAGCCAAGATGGCCGAATAGGAACAGCTCCCGTCTACAGCTCCCAGCCTGAGCGACACAGAAGATGGGTGATTTCTGCATTTCCATTTGAGGTACCAGGTTCATCTCACTAGGGAGTGCCAAACAGTGGGTGCAGGACAGTCGGTGAAGCGCACTGTGCGTGAGCCGAAGCAGGGCGAGGCATTGCCTCACTCGGGAAGCACAAGGGTTCAGGGAGTTCCCTTTCCTAGTCAAAGAAAGGGGTAACAGACAGCATCTGGAAAATCGGGTTAGTCCCACCCTAATACTGCGCTTTTCCAACGGGCCTGGAAAACGGCACACCAGGAGATTGTGTCCCGCACCTGGCTCAGAGGGTCCTATGCCGACGGAGTCTCGCTGATTGCTAGCACAGCAGTCTGAGATCAAACTGCAAGGTGGCAGCGAGGCTGGGGGAGGGGTGCCCGCCATTGCCCAGGCTTGCTTAGGTAAACAAAGCAGCCAGGAAGCTCAAACTGGGTGGAGCCCACCACAGCTCAAGGAGGCCTGTCTGCCTCTGTAGGCTCCACCTCTGGGGGCAGGGCACAGAAAAACAAAAATTCAGCAGGAACCTCTGCAGACTTAAATGTCCCTGTCTGACTGACAGCTTTGAACAGAGTAGTGGTTCTCCCAGCATGCAGCTGGAGATCTGAGAATGGACAGACTGCCTCCTAAAGTGGGTCCCTGACCCCTGAGCAGCCTAACTGGGAGGCACCCCCCAGTAGGGACAGACTGACACCTCACTCAGCCGGGTACTCCTCTGAGACAAAACTTCCAGAGGAACTGTCAGACAGCTGAATTTGTGGTCTCACAAAAATCCGCTGTTCTGCAGCCACCGCTGCTGACACCCAGCCAAACAGGGTCTGGAGTGGACCTCTAGCAAACTCCAACAGACCTGCAGCTGAGGGTCCTGTCTGGTAGAAGGAAAACTAACAAACAGAAAGGACATCCACACCAAAAACCCATCTGTACATCACCATCATCAAAGACCAAAAGTAGAAAAAACCACAAAGATGGGGAAAAAACGGAGCAGGAAAACTGGAAACTCTAAAAAGCAGAGCACCCCTCCTCCTCCAAAGGAACGCAGTTCCTCACCAGCAACGGAACAAAGCTGGATGGAGGCTGACTTTGACGAGTTGAGAGAAGAAGGCTTCAGACAATCAAACTACTCCGAGCTACGGGAGGAAATTCAAAACAATAGCAAAGAAGTTAAAAACTTTGAAAAAAATTAGACGAATGGATAACTAGAATAACCAATGGAGAGAAGGGCTTAAAGGAGCTGATGGAGCTGAAAGCCAAGTATCGAGAACTATGCGAAGATTGCAGAAGCCTCGGTAGCTGATGCAATCAACTGGAAGAAAGGGTATCGATGATGGAAGATGAAATGAATGAAATGAAGCAAGAAGGGAAGTTCAGAGAAAAAAGAATAAAAAGAAACGAACAAAGCCTCCAAGAAATTTGGGACTATGTGAAAAGACCAAACCTACATCTGATTGGTGTACCTGAAAGTGGCGGGGAGAATGGAACCAAGTTGGAAAACACTCTGCAAGATATCATCCAGGAGAACTTCCCCAATCTAGCAAGGCAGGCCAACATTCAGATACAGGAAATATAGAAAATGCCAGAAAGATACTCCTCGAGAAGAGCAACTCCAAGACACATAATTGTCAGATTCACCAAAGTTGAAATGAAGGAAAAAATGTTAAGGCCAGCCAGAGAGAAAGGTCGGGTTACACACAAAGGGAAGCTCATCAGACTAACAGCTGATGTCTCGGCAGAAACTCTACAAGCCAGAAGAGAGTGGGGGCCGATATTCAACATCCTTAAAGAAAAGAATTTTCAACCCAGAATTTCATATCCAGCCGAACTAAGCTTCATAAGTGAAGCAGAAATAAAATACCTTACAGACAAGCAAATGCTGAGAGATTTTGTCACCACTAGGCCTGCCCTACAAGAGCTCCTGAAGGAAGCACTAAACATGGAAAGGAACAACTGGTACCAACCCCTGCAAAAACATGCCAAATTGTAAAGACCATTGAGGCTAGGAAGAAACTGCATCAACTAACAAGCAAAATAACCAACTAATATCATAATGACAGGATCAGATTCACACATAACAATATTAACTTTAAATGTAAATGGGCTAAATGCTCCAAATAAAAGACACAGACTGGCAAACTGGATAAGGAGTCAAGACCCATCAGTGTGCTGTATTCAGGAAACCCATCTCACGTGCAGAGACACACATAGACTCAAAATAAAGGGATGGAGGAAGATCTATCACACAAATGCAAAACAAAAAAAGGCAGGGGTTGCAATCCTAGTCTCTGATAAAATAGACTTTAAACCAACAAAGATCAAAAGAGACAAAGAAGGCCATTACATAATGGTAAAGGGATCAATTCAACAAGAAGAGCTAACTATCCTAAATATATATGCACCCAACACAGGAGCACCCAGATTCATAAAGCAAGTCCTGAGTGACCTACAAAGGGACTTAAACTACCACACAATAATAATGGGAGATTTTAACACCCCACTGTCAACATTAGACAGATCAACGAGACAGAAAGTTAACAAGGATATCCAGGAATTGAACTCAGCTCTGCACAAAGTGGACCTAATAGACATCTACAGAACTCTCCACCCCAAATCAACAGAATATACATTTTTTTCAGCACCACACCACACCTATCCAAAAATCGACCAGGTAGTTGGAAGTAAAGCTCTCCTCAGCAAATGTAAAAGAACAGAAATTATAACAAACTGGCTCTCAGACCACAGTGCAATCAAACTAGAACTCAGGATTAAGAAACTCACTCAAAACCGCTCTACTACATGGAAACTGAACAACCTGCTCCTGAATGACTACTGGGTACATGATGAAATGAAGGCAAAAATAAAGATGTTCTTTGAAACCAACAAGAACAAAGACACAACATACCAGAATCTCTGGGACGCATTCAAAGCAGTGTGTAGAGGGAAATTTATAGCACTAAACGCCCACAAGAGAAAGCAGGAAAGATCCAAAATTGACACCCTAACATCACAATTAAAAGAACTAGAAAAGCAAGAGGAAACACATTCAAAAGCTAGCAGAAGGCTAGAAATAACTAAAATCAGAGCAGAACTGAAGGAAATAGAGACACAAAAAACCCTTCAAAAAATTAATGAATCCAGGAGCTGTTTTTTTGAAAAAATCAACAAAATTGATAGACCGCTAGCAAGACTAATAAAGAAGAAAAGAGAGAAGAATCAAACAGATGCAATAAAAAATGAAAATGGGGATATCACCACCGATCCCACAGAAATACAATCTACCATCAGGGAATACTACAAATGCCTCTATGCAAATAAACTAGAAAATCTAGAAGAAATGGATAAATTCCTCAACAAATACACCCTCCCAAGACTAAACCAGGAAGATGTTGAATCTCTGAATAGACCAATAACAGGCTCTGAAATTGTGGCAATAATCAATAGCTTAGCAACCAAAAAGTCCAGGACCTGATGGATTCACAGCCGAATTCTATCAGAGGTACAAGGAGGAACTGGTACCATTCCTTCTGAAACTATTCCAATCAAAAGAAAAAGAGGGAATCCTCCCTAACACATTTTATGAGGCCAGCATCATCCTGATACCAAAGCCCGGCAGAGATACAACCAAAAAAGAGGATTTCAGACCAATATCCTTGATGAACATTGATGCAAAAATCCTCAATAAAATACTGGCAAACCAAATCCAGCAGCACATCAAAAAGCTTATACACCATGATCAAGTGGGCTTCATCTCTGGGATGCAAGGCTGGTTCAACATACACAAATCAATAAATGTAATCCAGCATATAAACAGAACCAAAGACAAAAACCACATGATTATCTCAATAGATGCAGAAAAGGCCTTTGACAAAATTCAACAACCCTTCATGCTAAAAACTCTCAATAAATTAGGTATTGATGGGACGTATATCCAAATAATAAGAGCTATCTATGACAAACCCACAGCCAATATCATACTGAATGGGCAAAAACTGGAAGCATTCCCTTTGAAAACTGGCACAAGACAGGGATGCCCTCTCTCACCACTACTATTCAACATAGTGCTGGAAGTTCTGGCCAGGGCAATCAGGCAGGAGAAGGAAATAAAGGATATTCAATTAGGAAAAGAGGAAGTCAAATTGTCCCTGTTTGCAGATGACATGATTGTATATCTAGAAAACCCCATTGTCTCAGCCAAAAATCTCCTTCAGCTGATTAGCAACTTCAGCAAAGTCTCAGGATACAAAATCAATGTACAAAAATCACAAGCATTCTTGTACACCAATAACAGACAAACAGAGAACCAAATCATGAGTGAACTCCCATTCACAATTGCTTCAAAGAGAATAAAATACCTAGGAATCCAACTTACAAGGGATGTGAAGGACCTCTTCAAGGAGAACTACAAACCACTGCTCAATGAAATAAAGGAGGATACAAACAAATGGAAGAACATTCCATGCTCATGGGTTGGAAGAATCAATATCATGAAAATGGCCATTCTGCCCAAGGTAATTTATAGATTCAATGTCATCCCCATCAAGCTACCAATGACTTTCTTCACAGAACTGGAAAAAACTACTTTAAAGTTCATATGGAACCCAAAAAGAGCTTGCATCTCCATGTCAATCCTAAGCCAAAAGAACAAAGCTGGAGGCATCACGCTAGCTGACTTCAAACTATACTACAAGGCTACAGTAACCAAAACAGCATGGTACTGGTACCACAACAGAGACATAGATCAATGGAACAGAACAGAGCCCTCAGAAAGGATGCTGCATATCTACAACTATCTGATCTTTGACAAACTTGACAAAAACAAGAAATGGGGAAAGGATTCCCTATTTAATAAATGGTGCTGGGAAAACTGACTAGCCATATGTAGAAAGCTGAAACTGGATCCCTTCCTTACACCTTATACAAAAATTAATTCGAGATGAATTAAAGATTTACATGTTAGACCTAAAACCATTAAAATCCTACAAGAAAACCTAGGCAATACCATTCAGTACATAGGCGTGGGCAAGGACTTCATGTCTAAAACACCAAAAGCAATGGCAACAAAAGCCAAAACTGACAAATGGGATCTAATTAAACTAAAGAGCTTCTGCACAGCATAAGAAACTACCATCAGAGTGAACAGGCAACCTACAGAATGGGAGAAAATTTTTGCAACCTACTCATCTGACAAAGGGCTAGTATCCAGAATCTACAATGAACTCAAACAAATTTACAAGAAAAAAAAAACAACCCCATCAAAAAGTGGGCAAAGGACATGAACAGACACTTCTCAAAAGAAGACATTTATGCAGCCAAAAAACACATGACAGAATGCTCATCATCACTGGCCATCAGAGAAATGCAAATCAAAACCACAGTGAGATACCATCTCACACCAGTTAGAATGGCCATCATTAAAAAGTCAGGAAACAACAGGTGCTGGAGAGGATGTGGAGAAATAGGAACACTTTTACACTGTTGATGGGACTGTAAACTAGTTCAACCATTGTGGAAGTCAGTGTGGTGATTCCTCAGGGATCTAGAACTAGAAATACCATTTGACCCAGCCATCCCATTACTGGGTATATACCTAAAGGACTATAAATCATGCTGCTATAAAGACACATGCACACGTATGTTTATTGCGGCACTATTCACAATAGCAAAGACTTGGAACCCACCCAAATGTCCAACAACGATAGACTGGATTAAGAAAATGTGGCACATATACACCATGGAATACTATGCAGCCATAAAAAATGATGAGTTCATGTCCTTTGTAGGGACATGGATGAAACCGGAAAACATCATTCTCAGTAAACTATCACAAGGACAAAAAACCAAACACCGCATGTTCTCACTCATAGGTGGGAATTGAACAATGAGAACTCATGGACACAGGAAGGGGAACATCACACTGCGGGGACTGTTGTGGGGTGGGGGAGGGGGGAGGGACAGCATTAGGAGATATACCTAATGATAAATGACGAGTTAATGGGTGCAGCAAAACAACATGGCACATGCATACATATGTAACAAACCTGCACATTGTGCACATGTACCCTAAAACCTAAAGTATAATAATAATAATAATAAAAAAACACAATTACAAGGAAACTAACCTGCTACTGAATGATCATTGGGTCAACAATGAAATCAAGAGAAAAATTTAAAAATTATTTGAACTGAATAATAACACTGGTACAACCTATCAAAACCTCTGGGATATGACAAAGGCAGTGCTAAGAGGCAAGTTCACAGCATTAAATGCCTACATCAAAATGTATGAAAGAGCACAAATAGACCATCTAAGCTCACAACCCAAGGAACTAGAGAAACAAGAACAAACCAAACCCAAACCCAGCAGAAGAAAAGAAATAACCAAGATCAGAGCATAACTAAATAAAATTGAAACAAAAAAATACAAAAGATAAATGAAATGAAAAGCTGGTTCTTTGAAAAGATAAATAAAATTGATAGACCATTGGCAAGACTAACCAAGAAGACAGAATTTCCAAATAAGTTCAATTAGAAATGAAATGGAAGTTATTACAACTGATACCATAGAAATACAAAAGATCATTCAAGGCTACTATGAACACCTTTACATGTATAAACTAGAAAACTTAGAGGAGATGGATAAATTACTGGAAAAATACAACCCTCCTAGATTAAACCAGGAATAAATAGAAACTCTGAAAAGACCAATAACAAGCAGTGAGATTAAAATGGTAATTTTAAAAATTGCCAACAAAAAATAAGCCCAGGACCAGACATATTCACAGCTGAATTCTATCAGACATTCAAGGAATTGGTACCAATCCTGTTGACACAATTCCACAAGATAAAGAGAGAATCCTCCCTAAATCATTCTATAAAGCCAGTATCACCCTAATACCAAAACCAGGAAAGGACATAACAAAAAGAAAAAACTACAGAACAATATCCCCGATGAACACAGATGCAAAAATTCTTAACAAAACGCTAGCTAACCAAATCCAACAGCATATCAAAAAGTTTACACAGCTTGATCAAGTGGGTTTCATACCAGGAATGCAGGGATGATTTTACATATGCAAGTTAATAAATGTGATCTACCACATAAACAGAATTAAAAACAAAAATCACATGACCATCTAAATAGATGTAGAAAGAGCCTTTGACAAAATCCACCATCCCTTTATGATTAAAACCCTCAGCAAAATCAGCATACAAGGGACATACCTCAATGTAATAAAAGTTGTCTATGACAAACCTACAGTCAAAAATATTACACCAAATGGAGAAAAGTTGAAAGCATTACCCCTGAGAACTGGAACAAGAATGCCCACTTTCACCACTTCTATTCAACATCATACTGGAAGTCCTAGCCAGAGCAATCAGACAAGAGAAAGAAATAAAAGGCATCCAAATCAGTAAAGAGGAAGTCAAATTGTCGCTGTTTGCTGATGATATGATCATATACCTAGAAAATCCTAAAGACTCATCCAAAAAACCCCTAGAACTGACAAATGATTTCAGCAAAGTTTCAGGATACAAAATTAATGTACAGAAATCAGTACCTCTTCTATACACCAACAGCAACTAAAGTGAGAATCAAATCAAGAACTCAACCCCTTCTACAATAGCTGCAAAAAAAAAAAAAAAGGAATATACCTAACCAAGGAAGTGAAAGACCTCTACAAGGAAAAATACAAAACACTCCTAAAAGAAATCGTAAACAACACAAACAAATGGAAATACATCCCAAATACAAAACACTGCTGAAAGAAACCGTAAACAACACAAACAAATGGAAATACTTCCCACAAATGGAAATGACCACCCTGCCAAAAGCAATCTACAAATTCAATGCAATTCCCATGAAAATGCACCATCATTTCTTACAGAACTAGAAAAAAAAGTTCTAAAATTCACATGGAACCAAAAGAGAGCCCGCATAGCCAAAGCAAGACTAAGCAAAAAGAACAAATCTGGAGGCATCACTTTACCTGACTTCAAACTATACTATAAGGCCATAGTCACCAAAACAGCATGGTACTGGTATAAAAACAGGCACATAGACCAATGAAGCAGAAAAGAGAACCCAGAAATAAAGCCAAATACTTACAGCCAACTGATCTTTGACAAAGCAAAGAAAAACATAAAGTGGGAAAAGGACACCCTTTGCAACAAATGATGCTGGGATAATTGGCAAGCCACATGTAGAAGAATGAAACCAGATCCTTATCTCTCACCTTATACAAAAATCACCTCAAGATGGATCAAAGACTTAAATGTAAGACCTGAAACCATAAAAATTCCAGAATATAACATTGGAAAAACCCCTGTAGACATTGCCTTAGGCAAAGACTCCGTAACCAAGAACCCAAAAGCAAATGCAACAAAAACAAAGATAAATAGATGGGATTTAATTAAACAAAAAAGCTTCTGCACAGCAGAAGAAACAACTAGCAGAGTAAACGCACAACCCACAGAATGGGAGAAAATCTTTGCAATCTATACATCTAATAAAGGACTAATATCCAGAATCTGCAAGGAACTCAAACAAATCAGCAATAAAAAAACAAACAATCCTATCAAAAAGTGGGCTAAGGACATGGATAGACAATTCTCAAAAGAAGAAATACAAATGTCCAACAAACATATGAAAAAATGCTCAACATCACTAATGATCAGGGAAATGCAAATCAAAACCACAATGGGATACCACCTTACTCCTGCAAGAATAGCCATAATAAAAAAAAAATAGGTGTTGGTGTGGATGCAGTGAAGAGAATACTTTTACACTGCTGGTGAGAATGTAAACTGGTACAACTACTATGGAAAGCAGTGTGGAGATTCCTTAAAGAACTAAAAGGAGATCTACCATTTGATCCAGGAATCCCACTACTGGGTATCTACCAGAGGAAAATAAGTCATTATTCAAATATATATATATAATACATATATTTCTTTCACTCATAGAAAGGAAAGAAATAATGGCCTTCACAGCAAACTGTATGGATGTAGAGACCATTAGTCTAGGTGAAGTAACTCAGGAATAGAAAACCATACCTCCTATGTTCTCACTCATAAATGGGAGCTAAGTTATGAGGATACAAAGGCATAAGAATGATACAATGGACTTTGGGGACAAGGGGGAAAGGGTGGGGGGGGTGAGGGATAAAAGATTACACATTAGGTACAGTGTACACTGCTTGGGTGATGGGTCAACCAAAATCTCAGAAATCACCACTAAATAACTTATTCATGTAACCAAACACCACCTGCTCCCCAAAAACCTATTGAAATAAAAATAAGTGAATATTGTGGTACAAACTTATCAGTGATGAAAATGTTCCAAATTGATTACTATAATGTTTGTACAACTCTCTGAATATATTGTACACCTCAAATGGGTAAATTTTATATATGTTCATTATATCTCAATAAATCTGCAAAACATAAAAAGAATGTTTTTCTTTTATCTGTTAACGACGTGAAGTATAGGAAAAACAGATTTTTCTAAAGAAAATGTGTGCTATGTTCCTGGAATTAAATCCAATTTAATCATAATGTATGCTTTTTTTTTTTACATTATTGGATTTAGTTTGCAATCTTTTATTAAAATTTTTTGTCTGGTTCACAACTGACATTGGCCTGTAATTTTCCTTTAACATTCTGACTCTACTGGTTTTAGTTTAAAGGTTTTACTAGCATCAAACTACACTGAAAAGTGTTGACTGTTTTCCCATTTTCTGAAAAACTCTATAAAACTGGAATCCTTTATTCTCTTAATGCTTGTCAAAACTACACTCTAAGCATCACATGGGTTTCTGGCGTTCTCTCTTTAAGAGAAATTGTACGTAATGAAGCCACTCTTTTAATAGTTGCAAATCTATTCACATTGTCTATTTATTCAAGCCTGATTTTGAATGTTATGGATTTTTCCTAGGTAATTGGCCATTCCATCTTGGCTTCAAATTAGTCCTTCATTGTACTCTCATATTATTCTAGTCACTGCTCTACCTGTGACTTCTCTTTTCTCATTCCTAAAATTGTTTATTTTTATCTTTTTGCTTTTTTTCGTTGATCAACTTGCTTGTTGCCTATCTCATTAGTTTTTTTTGAAGAAACTACTATTGGTTTTGTTGATCTTCTCTTGCTCTTTTATTAACATTTTAAATTGTATCTATAGGTTGTTAATTTTAAGTCTTTTTTATTTTGTAATCTAATCAGTAAGGCTACAGAAATTTCCCTCTTTGGGATATTCATATCCCATGAATTTGATGCAAAAGTATTTTTTAATCATTCAGTTCTAAGTATTTTCTAATTTCCAATGTGATTTCCTCTTTGACACCTGATTTTTAAGTATAGGTTTTTAATTTTCCAAGAATATAAGATTTGTATGATGACCTTTTTGAAGGTCTTGGGCAAAGGCATAGTACTCACAGAACATGAGCTGCATGAAAACCAGTTCTCCAAAATTCTGTTAATACTTTAGGATTTGTATGGTCATTTTTGGAAAGTGCTTGAGAAGTGTGCAAATGCAGACAGATATAGATGTATGTATGGCATAATCACACTGACATATTTGTCTGTGTGATGTGTGTTTGCGTGTCATCTGCAGCTGTTTCTAATTACAATGGGAGAATTGAGTAGGTGACACCTAGAGCACATGGCACACAAAGCCTAAAATATTTACTATCTAGTCCTTTACAGAAAAAGTTTGCAACCTTTTTCCTAACCATATATACTTAGCACCTTAGACGTTTCCTTTGTGGCAACTGTCACAAACAGAGCTTAAATGTATAGCTGAGATTTAATGATGACTGCTCAAATTTATAACAGCACAAACAGAAACTTGAGAGTAGAGAACATACTGTAATGTAATCCTGTGTCTACAACCTGGGCAAACTGCCTGACCTATTAAAAGTGCTCAAATATCTATTGCTCTAATGGAAACCCAGAAATTAAATATGCACACTATGGTTTGGATATGCTTTGTCACCCCAAATCTCATGTGGAGATTTGCTCCCCATTGTGGGGTTCAGGCCCTCTTTGCATACCTGTTCCCTCTTTGACCTTATCCACAGGTTATTACACAGCACAAAAGCCTTCACCAAAAGCTGAGTTGATGCTGGTGCCATGCTTCTTGTATAGTCCCAGAACCATAAGCCAAATAAGCCTCTTTGGCTTATAAATTACCCAAGCACAGGTTTTCCCTTTATAGCAACACAAAATAGGCTAATTCAATCTGTTTCTCCTTTGTCCTACTGAGGATTCTCTTTCACATGCTTCTTATTTTACTATCATCTATTAAGAGGAAAACTCGCTATTTTTAAAAAGCAGCATTTCTAAGTCTGTGTCCCTTATAACAAGAGTTACCAAAAAAGAAAATCACTGGTCAAATAAATTTGGTTAACAAAATATTCTATATAATAAACCTCTGCATGATTTATAGTGAAATAAGAGGATTAATGATTGTGTAAAAAGTGTAGTAGATCAATCTACTTAATTATTTACAACTCTGCATCTTCTCAAATTAGCCATAGATCCCAATTCTCTCAAAATGCTTCTTAATATTTTTAAAAACAATGTTTCAGAAATGTAGCTACAGTAGACAATGGAACTGGAATTGGGTCAGTTTCCATCTGATTACACAGGGCAGGGGGTCACTAAACTTCTGGTAAAGAACCAGATAGTAAATATCTTATGATTTGTGGGCCATGCGGTTTGTGTTGCAACTACAGATGGTCACTGACTTCAACGGTTCAACTTACGATTTTTTGACTTAACAATCGGTTTATCAGAGTATTAAATGTTATTTTTGACTTATAACTTACAATGAAGTAAACCCAATATGAGTCAAGGGGCATCTGTACTCAACTCTGCCATTTTAGCATTAAAGTGATCATTGACAGTACATCAGTAAGTGTGCATGGCTGTGTTTCAATAAGACTTTATTTATAAAAACAAGTGGTGAGCTAGATTTGTCGCACTGGCCAGAGCTGGCCAGCCCTTGTCCTAGGGCAGCAGTCTCCAACCGTTTTGGCACCAGGGGCCGGTTTTGTGGAAGATAATTTTAACACAGGTTGTGGGGGATGATTTCAAGATGAAACTGTTCCACCTCAGATCATCAGGCATTAGTTAAATTTTCATAAGGAGCATGTAACCTAGATCCCTCACATGCCCAGTTTACAGTAGGGTTCCCATTCCTGTGAGAATCTAATGCCACCGCTGATATGACAGGAGGTGGAGCTCAGGTGGTAATGGGATCTCGCCTGCCACTCACCTCTTGCTGTGCAGCCCAGTTCCTAACAGGCCATGGACCAGTACTGGTCCATGGCCTGGGGGTTGGGGACCCTTTAAAATTATCTACACTCTGCTGCCTTGTACAGTAGCCACTAGTCACACGTGGCTATTAAAATTTAAATTACTTAAAATTGATAGTTCCTTAACCAAACTAGTTATGTTTCAAGTGATTAATAACCACATGTGACTAGCAACTATTACAATGGATAGCACAGAAAAACATTTTCACCTCTCATCAACACTCTATAGAAAATGTGTGGGTGGATGGGTGTGTGGGGGTGTTTAAGTATACCCATCATTTTGTTTCACACTATTTTTACATTTAATTTCCTGGTAATAAGGGGCAAAGGTACCTGAATAAAGAAATGAATATGGTCAGTTGGGCAAAAATACATTCCAGTAGGCTTATAATTTAAATTTAAGTAGAAGAACTAGACCATTCAGCTGGATGAAGGAGACTGTGGCAATTTAATAAGTGAAGAACTTCTCTACTGAAAGCAGAGTAGAGAGCTAATCTCTAAGGAATAATAACCATATTCCAACTTATAGAATAGGCTTTAGTTTTTATCTGCCAATGAATTATTCTTCTTCAACATGTTCTTAAATCGTACGATTAACATTGGAAAATTTAAAAGAAAATAATTATTCAAACAGAAGCAGCATCAGCAACAGCTACTACCTTTCATGGTTCACCTCCTACGGCACATCAAATAGGAAAGGCAGGAGAGAGCAATGTAAACGGAAAGTTCATCAGTGTTTCAGGTTATGAGCTATGCAGCCATCTATTAAGATATCATTTTTGCTATGATAGCCTCAAATTTAGAACATATTAAATACAACCTCATTTCAGAGGATTTTAATTCCACAAACAACACTGAGAAAATACCCACATTTCCCAACATTTATATTACCTGTACAGAACTGTGGTAAGCTCTTTTCATTCCCTAATAAATAAATTACAATTAAATTGGCAGAATTTACTTGGAGGGCAAGAAGGAGTATATGGATTTATATGTACATACATGTGTAAGTGTGTGTGAATATAGATCACCTCTATTCAAGAAGGCATATTTCTCTTGACCTAGGAGCCTTCTAGGAATTTATTCTAACAAAATAAACAGCAGAAAACAAAATGAGATCTTTTTCTAGACATTAAAGGTTAGAAACAATCTCAATGTCCAAAAGTAAGATAAGGGTTAAATAAATCACAGAAATATACAAAATGTTATCTACATCGTTCTCTAAAACTGGGCTGCAGCCACATATTAGTTGATCTAGAGATACAATCTCAGCTACAAGAGAAAAAACTAGGTTAACATGAATATCTATTGTGTGTAGTTGCATTTTTAAAAAATGGCTACCAATACACACACAGGCATATATGCATATATACTACATACACACAAGGTTATTGTATTATTAGTGAATTAAAAGAGCCAAAAATTTATATAAACTAGATACTTCTACTTATTCCAGTTCTCTGGGTAATGGAAGTCTACCCAGAGAACATTTTTTGTTTTTCTTTTTCCTCATCAATATATATTTTTCAACATTAAATGAACTGAGTAATTTTAAATGGGGGCAAATGAGGTTTAAAACTATTAGATTGCCAGAAAACCTAAATTATCCTCAGAACAAAGCTTGATGGCTATAATCCCATTAATCAAGTGAACTACATCAAAGGTTCTGTCTTAGACACATCATGGAAGTCATTCCAAATAAAACATGTCCAGGTCTACATAAGTTACCTTATATAGGAAGAACAATGCTTAGAAACTTGACCACAGAATAAAGTTCACTGATGAAGAAACTTGACAGATGTTAGCCTGTCATATAATAATTTTTCTCTTACAATACCCTGAGACTCCATTGTCACAACAAGGTAGGTTGTTATCTCAGCCTAAGAACCATCATCGCTGTTGACATTAAACATTTTTCATGATATACCTTTGTGATGCACCATGTAATTACTGATTTTCTTCACTTAGAAAGCCAACAGTGGTAAGTCAAGAGTTGTCAGGCTCCCTGACAGATGATGCATGCCTATCTCTCTCTGTGAGTTGGGGCTTTCAAGAGTACCATTAACGCAAAAGATGGACAAGGACTTTTGAGTTCCACCCCTTCCAAAAGCTAGATTTCACAAACATGGACTATCTATCAGAAACAAACCCATTGGATGGGAATGATTTGTTAGGTAGCTACAGTAGAATATAGGAATACTAATACTATCCACCTCTGTTTTGTGAAAAGCATAAACAAAAGTAAGATTCTTAGATTATAAAGAGCTTGATACACCAAGTTTAAAGTTCTGACTGATTCAAATAATTATTTCAAGACCATTAATAACAAATATCTACCACTTTCAATTAAACAGAGGAAATGTTAAAAGAAAGAATATTCATTTTATTGGTTGAATTACTTTAAAAATCATGGTTTACTACATATTTTGGAAGAATAAAGTTACCCAATAAATTGCTCATCATGATAGGGAAATCAATGCTAACCTAAGACCTACAAGAAGTTTTAGCAAAACTCACTGTAAACTTCCTTTGTTTTCTCCAGTTGTTCTCCACCCAATTCCTTGCACTCACTCCAATCAAGCATTCATCTCCATAATGCCCCAGACAGCTTCTGACAAGGTCACCCATGACCTCCATACTGCTAAATCCAATAATTATTTCTCGGACCTCATTTCACTGAACCCATTAGCAGCATTTAATACAGCAGTTCCTTCTCTTCTTCTTGAAAGACTTTGTTCTAGTTGGTTTCCAAAATGCCAAACTCTCTTGCTTCTCTGGTTACCTCAATGTCCATATTTTCTCAAACTCTCTTGCTTCTCTACTTACTTCAATGGTCATATTTTCTTGGTCTCCTTTGCTGCCTCTCCTCTCTCAAACTTTTAAACAATGAAGTACCCCGCCCCCCGCCCCCCACCCCCATCCACCAGAGCTGAATTCTTGAGACCACTTTGCTATCTCTTATCAATCTTGGTGTCCTGATTCAGCCTCACAGAGTTGAAAACACTACACAGACTACTCCTAAATATTTTTCTCCATAATAGACCTTTCCCCTGATTTCCCAGACACACATATTCAACTGCCCTAAGGATATCTAAAAGTTATCTCAACCCTAAAATGCCCAAAAAAGATTCCTTATTCCCCCACCATACCTGCTCCTCCTACGGTCTTCCTCATCTCAGAAATGGCAACCTGATCCTTCCAATTGCTCAGATCCAAATCCCTGGGGTCTTATCCTTCTTCTGTCCCACATCGAATACATCAGCAAACCCTGTCAGCTTTACTATCAAAATACTATGTGCCCAGAATCTCACCATCTCCCATCACCAATACAGCAACCTCCACTCCAACACCCCCATTATCTTTTGCCTGGATCAGCACCCCCAGCTACTAGGTGGGCTCCTGCCTCCATGCCTTTGCCTCCCTTCAGCTTTAGTCTCTTGCTTACTCCAGCAGCCAGATACCCTTTTTTATTTTTTTATTTTTTTTAAGACAGGGTCTCACTCTGTCACTCAGGCTGGACTCACTGCAGCCTCTGCCACCTGGGCTCAAGCCATCCTCCCACCTCAGCCTCCCAAGTAGCTGAGACCACCACAACCGGCTAAATTTTTTTTTGTATTTTTTGTAGATATGGGGTTTCACCATGTTGCCCAAGCTGGTCTTGAACTCCTGGGCTCAAGCAACCCACCCACTCTGGCCTCCCAAACTGCTGGGATTACAGGTGTGAGCCACCATGTCTGGCCAAGATTCCTTTTAATGGCAGAGTATTAATTACTAAGTCAAAGAGCATAAGACTATTACATGAGGGACCTAGAGGAGTCAAATACACAGAGACACAAAGAAGAACGGATACCCTTTTATTTATTTATTTACTTATATATTTATTTATTTTGAGACAGAGTCTCCCTCTGTTGCCCAGGCTGGAGTGCAGTGGCGCAATCTTGGCTCACTGCAACCTTCACCTCCCATGTTCAAGTGATTCTTTTGCCTCAGCCTCCCAAGTAATTGGGACTACAGGCGCACACCTACACGCCCGGCTAATTTTTTTGTATTTTTAGTTGAGACGCGGTTTCACCATATTGGCCAGGCTGGTCTTGAACTCCTGACCTCGTGATCTGCCCGCCTCTGCCTCCCAAAGTGCTGGGATTATAGGCGTGAGTCACTGTGCCTGGCCCAGATACCCTTTTAAAAGGTAAATCAGATCATGTCACTCTTCTCAGATTCCACCAGTGACCCCATTTCATTCAGAATCTCCTAACAATGCTCTACACGGCTACAGGAAGAGTCCATGCTGTCTCTCTGGCTCCCTCTTCACTCTCCCCTCCAGCCACATGCTGCTCAAATGCAGTGGGGAGCTTTGGCCTTTGCCTCTGCATTTGCTGGACCATCCACGTGAAGCACAATTCCTCCAGATAGGGTGATCATATAATTTTACCCTCCAAACCAAGGCACTTTGGGGAGTAAAATGGGGGAGTCTTAAATCTATGCCAGGAAAACAGACGCAAACTGAGACTGCTCCAGGCAAAGTGGGAGGTGCCATCTCCTATCCAGACAGTCCCATGGCTCCCTCCTGGCAAGTTGGCTCCAAAGTCATCTCATTAGAGAGCATTTCCTTAACAACCTACACAACACAGCAGCTTCTCCCCTCCCCGCCAGCCCTGTTTCCTCCTCCTGCTGACATTCCTCAATAATACTTACTACAGAACCCTAAGAAAAAAATGTTTTACAATAGTCTCTCTGACCTTTAAATGCAAGTGCCTTCAAAGGATTAAAAGAATTATTAATTGAACATGCCTAAAAATAAATTAGAAAAGAATTGTTCAAGCAACATTTCTAGTATACCACAATCTTACTACCTTCACACACACACAAAATGTTGATAAGCAAGTTTAATTACAAAGTGATCTTACCAAGCAGGCAATAGTATCAGGAATTTTTTAGCAGATGGTAGGAAAAAAAAATAGAAAGTTTCTATCAAAAATTTTAGCAATAACCTTGAAAACAGAATATTTCATGACCTTACAGAGTTGCTAAGAGGGTTAAGAGAGATAATTTATATAAAGTGATAGGCACTCATGAAAAAGCACTCAATGGACCATGAGCTTTTGTTACTGGAGAGGCTGCTTAGTATTCTGGATAAAATATGTGACCCACATTTTGTGTAATAAAAAATCATGTTAACAATACAAGCATTTCTGGCCCAGCGCAGTGGCTCATGCCTGTAATCCTAGCACTTTGGGAGGCCAAGGTGGGTGGATTACTTGAGTTCAGTTCGAGAGCAACTGGCCAACATGGTGAAACTCTGTCTCTACTAAAAACACAAAAATTAGCCGGGCCTGGTGGCGCGTGCCTGTAGCGCACCTGTAGTCCCACCTACTTGAGAGGCTGAGGCAGGAGAATCATGTGAACCCAGGAGGCGGAGGTTGTAGTGAGCTGAGATGGCGCCAGCATGGGCGACAGAACGAGACTCCGTCTCAAAAAACAACACAAACAACAAAACAAAACAAACAATTTAAGTATTTCTAAACATATCTTTTCAAAGTGGTCTCTCTAAACCCAAAAAAGCCTTCATCATATCCCACATGAAAACATCATATTCATCTTAAAGCAACAAATGATGACATTATGCCTGTGCATATTATACATGTGGAAATCACTTACCACGAACCACCTGTCATCAGAGAAAAGATCAAACTGGAAAACTGGACTTTTGTAAAAGAAAAGTTGAAAATAGTTAACTATGACTTACTATGAGAATTTACCATAGGGCAAAGACTTTTCTAAGTACAGAGAGCAGGAGTTTCACCCTGTTAGCACCCCAGATGTTCTCTTGACCCTTATGCCATCCTTCATCACCTTTAACCTGGACAACTGTTCTTTGTCATGAGAATAACAACAGAAGCAAAATAGTCAACTTCTGTGTGGTCCACGAGACGTTCATGTTCACTCTACCTGTCATTGCAAAGTACTATAAAGAATTGACTGAATGTTAAAGGTCTGAATTTCATGGAATTGACCACATCCGTGCGATCTTGTAGTATCCCGCGTCCTCCTGATGCCTACTTCCTGCCTACAGGTGAGCTGGTGCTAGATATTATTTGCTGGCTTCAGTATTTATTTCTGTCTTCTTCCATGTTCTTCCCTGTATTACAGGGACTGGAAGGCTTAAAGCCATATTTCTTAGACTCCTTTATTACCAAGATACTACATGAATTCCATCAACAAGATGCATTTGCTTAAGATTGGGAAGACAGAGAGGAGACAGAGCATGAAGAGACCACATTCTACCATCTTGACCTGGCTTCAAGGGTGTAAGGATGCCGGGACGTCAGCAGTGGCTCCCTGAGGTCTCCTGGGTAGCAGCAATAGTGCTCTGACTCTGGGAACAAAGCTGCTGGGACATGGACCTGAAGCCTCTCTAGGGCTCGCTGACTTCTGCTCCTTCCGCTTTCCCAATAATTTCACAAGCACCTAATTTCCTATTTTAAGTCTTTACACTTGAAATTCATTTCTGTGCCAGCTGTTAACATCTGTCAGTGTCCAGGATCCCTTCTGTGTTCAGCCTGTGCTACTGGAGTGGGAACTACCAACCATACTCCTCACTCACAGGTGGCTCTAGGCCCTGTCAGCAGGAGAGGGGCAGAGAGGGAATGAGAGACTCCAAGTCTGGAGACAAAGAAAGAAATGTGCTCCTTCTTGTTTGCCTCTTGTCTGCTCGCAATTCCCTTGACAATCACTTCTTCAACCTAGTCTTGGGGATGTCTGTGTTCAATGAAACTTTATTTGCAGGAAGAGATGTTGGGTCAGATTTCTCCTGAGGGTTGTACTTTGCCAATCCCTGCCCTAGAGTTTTCTTACTGTACTCTTAATTACCTAGTTAGCAAACTCTATAACTTAATTAACAATTCTTAACATTGAAACCACTCTGTTCAGATACCAGATGTGGTTTTTATTTTCTGAGCAGAGCTTGACGGTCACCATTTCCTGCATGGAACTCTGACTGTTCCTATAGTTGGTATCAGAAGTGGTTCTAAGAAATATTCCAAAGGTGAAAAACTGGTATTAATTATTTCTTTTGCTTGGGTTTGAAGGCACTGATGACCTAATCATCAGTGGAAAAAAGATATTAGCTGTCCATGGCAAGTAGGACCAAAATAGCTACTGAAATGATAATTCAATGGCTTTCCTTGCCATTGCAGTCATCATCCTGCCTCGACCCTGGAAGCCAGAGGTGAAACAGATGCACTATTCTGGTATTCTTTTCTCCTGATCCAGCTAAGTTTCCCTGGAATTCTCAAAATCAGAGATAACTGGCCACACGCTAGGGGCAACAAATTATTACAAAAGAAAAACCCAAGTGAGACAGGTCTTTAAACTGGAAATTAATATTTATCAAAGACAGAGGCAGAGTGATTACTCACATTTTGCTTCTAGGCGTGATAAAGTAACTAGTATACAAGACTTATAAACAGCCAGAAAACTGGGACAGTCTTTGAAACACACTGTTTTCAGACACTGGATAACAGGCAACACAGGAAGACAATCCTCAGAAGAAGAGAAGTTCATGAGGTGAGCCAATGACAGCTGAAGCTTTCTAACCGGAGGTACTTCCCAAATTGTGATTCAGGGAAGAGGAACCCAGAGGGTGATGTTCTCACTGCTATGAGGAGACAAAGAATGCTAGAGAATGCTGGGTGGCTAGGAGCTGCAACGCAGCATATGGGAGAGAAGGAACTGCACAGAGAAAGAGCTCAAGCATCTGTAAGGGTCCCCTTGGGTCTTTAAGCAAATGCTAATTTATGCACACATACGGGGACATGACATGAGATTTGGGGAAAGAAAACCCTAAAATAGATACATATATTTTTTCTCATATATATGAAAAAAGAACAACTATCAGTGCTGTAAGATAAAAAAAAAAAAAAAACAATCCCAGGGCTCATGCATGACTGGAAGATACTTAAGTTCCAACATTGACAGTGGAAAAACCATAGGGAACACCTAGGGCCTTAGGCAGCAGCACCAACGGGTTGTAACTTGGTAGGAAAGCTGCAGTAGTTCTAGAGAAAACTATACACTCACAAGTAACTGCCTGCCAAAACCCAATATTCTTTAAAAGAAAACAACAGAATCTAGACACTCAATCACAAAATATTAACAACCATCATACAATAAAATATTATTAGACATGCAAAATAACAGAAAAATGTGACCTATAACAAACAGAAGAAGTAAGCAAATAGAAACAGACCCATAAATGACAAAGAAGTGGAATTAGCAGAGGAGGAATTTAAATGAGCTATCATAACAATATTGAAGGATTAAAAGGAATGTATAAATATAATGAAGAGAAATGGAAGAATCAAAAGGAGCCATTACAATCAGAAAAAGCAAATTTGACATGCACAAGTCCTGTACACTGCACAAGCTACAGACACATATTTTTTTTTTTGAAGTCACAATCCTGACACTGCAAAAAAAAAAAAAAAAAAAAAAAAAAACTACAAAATACTGCTGAGAGTAATTTTAAAGACCTAAGTAAATGAGAGATATCCTACATTCATAGAATGCAAATAACAATCCCATTAAAGTGTCAAATTGCATTAAATCCATACATAAATTTGGGGGAATCTCCATAAAAATCCCAACAGGCTTTCTGGAGGAATTTACAGCCTGATTCTAAAATGTATGCAGAAATGCAAAGGTCCTGAAACGACCAAAACAGTCTTTTAAAAAAATAAAGTTGGAGGATCTCAAGACTTGTTACAAAGTTATCATATTGAAGACAATGTGGAATTGGGCACAAAGAGGGATACATACACAAATGGAATAAATTAGAGGGTCGAGGAAAAGAGTCACATATACGCTTAATCGGTTTCCAACAAAAGCACAGGTATTTCAATGACGAAATAATAGTATTTTTCACAAATGATGCTGTAAACACTAGATAACTATATGGGATATAAACTGGACCTCAATCCTTACCTCATACCATGCACAATAATGGATCACAGACTCAAACTTAAAAGCTAAAACTACAAAACTCCCGGAAGTAAACACAGGAGGCACTCTTCCCAGTCCTAGAGTAAGTACATATTTCTTAGAGAGCACCGAAGCTTTAATCATAGCAAAAGAAGAAGAAAATGAGAAAGAAATTTGGAATTCAACAAAATTTAAAAAAAAAAAAAAACTTCTGGCTCTTCAAAAGGTGTTTATACTGCTTTTCTACTGTTATGAAACATATTAACAGAAATTTAGCAATGTAGAATACCACACACATTTATCATCTCAATTTCTCATAAGAAATCCATGCACAGCTTAGCTAAATCTGCTGCTTAGGACCTCATGAGGCTGTAATCAAGGTGTTGGCTAAGCTGGAGTCTCACTTTAAGGCCTGACTGGAGAAGTACCTGTTTCCAGCCTTCCTCGGGTTGTTGGCAGGATTCATCTCTTTGTGATTGTCGGACTGAGGTCTCCATTTTCTTGCTGGCTGTAGGCTTGGCCACTGTCAGCTACCAGAGGCTGTCTGCAATTTCTTGCCACATGGCCTTCTCCATAGGCCTTCTCACACCATAGCCACTTACTTATTAAGCCATCAGTGGAGAAAAGTCTCTCACTCCAGTCTGCTAGGATGGACTCTTATATCATGCAAGGGAGTGACATTCCATCACCTTTGCCATATTCTACTGATTAAAATTCAGTCACAGGTTCCACACACACTCAAGGGGAGGGAATTAGGGCAAAGGTGTGGACACCAGGAGGCAGGAATTATTGGAGGTCACCCTAGGGTCTATTTTCCCTAACACCGGTAAGAAAATGGATAGGCAAGACAAAGTTTGGTAAAAAAAAAATATTTGCAACAGACGTCTATGAAACAGGGTTTATATCCAAATTATATATTCAGAAAACTCTTACAATTCAGTAATTTAAAAAGCATAAAACACATTTTTTTAAATGGGCAAAAGTTTGACAGAGACTTCAACAAAGGAAGATTTTTAAATGACCAATAAGCACAAGAAAATCAACATGATTAGTCATCAGGGAAATATAACTTAAAGTCACAATGAGATATTATCAATAATACACACCCACTAGAATGGCTAAAATTAAAATGACTGACAGTACCAAATATTGGTGAAGATATGCAAAAATGAGAACTCGCAGGTAATACTACCAGGAGTGTAAAATGGAAATTGTTTGGCAATTTCTTATAAAGCTAAACATATATCTTCCCTCTAATCTAAGAATTTTATTCCTAGGTATTTACCCAGGAGAAACAAAAACAGATGTTCACCAAAACGTGCACAGAACAAAACCCTCATAGCAGCTTTATTCATAATAACCTCAAACTGAAAATAATGAAAATGTCCTGCAACAGGTGAACGAATAAACAAATTGTGGAATATCCATAAAATGAAATACCCAGCAAAAAAAGGAATGAACAGATGATACACACAGCAACATGGATGAATATCAAAATAATTGTGTTGAATGAAAGAAGCCAGACAAAAAGACAGTCTTCATACGAAATTCTAAGCAAGCACAATTAATCCATTGTGTTAGAAAGAAGGTCCGCATGGTTGCCTGGGGATATGGAGGGCTGGAACTTTTTGAGATCATGTAAATGCTCAATATTTTAAATGGAGTGGTGATTACATGCGTATATACATTTGTCAAAATATATCACCATGTACACTTAAAATTGGTACATTTAATTGTAGGTATGTAAACTATATCTCAATAGAGCTGATTTAAAATCATTACCTGTGATCAATTTGTAACAACTGCCTATTAAAGCCAAGTCTGTGGCAGATCAAGCAGCTACTGAAATATACCATTAGGGCAGAAAGAATACAAGATTAAGGATAGGTCAGCCACTTCTCACTGCCCTGGGAAGCTTAAAGAATGAAAATTACAAAATCAGAGGTCAAGACAAAGTCAGAAGACAAGAGAGTCTCTGTGACAAAGTAAGAGAACCTCTTCTCTCATAGCAGCCCGACGTATGCGCCTAAAAAGTTAATTCTGTGGGTTGTAGAACTCAATGAATGTTGTAGTCACAGACTAACCAGGTCTCTTCCATGAAAGTTAGGGCACTGATGGGAAAGAGTGGGACCTTAAGAACCTGAATGAGGACACATGTATTGGTTTGAATGAATCCAAATCCCTTGACCTTCAAACCCCATTAGCTCTCCTTGGCCAGCAGCATCAGACCCTCCTCCTCTCTCTCTGAGGACAGCCCTGCACTGTGTCATGCTGGGGCAGCACATATTGACCCTACTTTTAATATCAGGTTCTGTATGATTAGTAGGGTGAGGATAAACAAAGAGACTACCACCTATGCAACAGTTCAAACTATATAACCTTTTCTCAGAAAAACATTCCAGAGGGAATCTGCAGATTCTGTTTCCCAAAGTCATCCAGGGGCCCAATCTAGGGGAGCAACTCTGATGTTGCCAATAAATAGCCCCCAAAGTAGCTCCAGCCTTATACCATTTCCAGCCAGCAAAATGGGAAGAGCTGAGGAACCAGGGCAAGAGATTTCCTTCTCGATGGGTAATGCACAAGGGTCGCACCTCACTTCTGCTCACATTCCACCAGTGAGAATTTAATCTTATGGCCACACCCATCCATAGAGAGGCTGGAAAATGTAGTCTCTGCCACAGGCGTCATTAATGAATTTTATCTGATTCCATTTTCATTCCTCAGTAGCCATTCCATCAGTGACTGTACATACTTATTTCAGAAAACCTTTTGTGTTAAAGAATTAATGCTTTGCTCTGAGCAAACACATCTTTGCCAGTACCTCTTTCTTTTGATGGCCTCTCAAAAACAATAACCTTTGGTTTATTCCATAAGTTGAAACACGTTAGAAACAGCACTTTTATCCAAATACGTAGTAAATCTCTTATGTTTCACAATTTGTTCAATTACTTGTTTCTTAGAAACTCTGGCAAGTGCCATTAATTCATTCCTTTTTATGGCTGAGTAGTGTATATATATATATATATATATATATATATATACACACACACACACACACACACACACACACACCACAGTTTCTTTATCTGTTCGTTGTCTGATGGGCATTTGAGTTGGTTCCAGGTTTTTGCAACTGTGAATTGTGCTGCTATAAACATGTGTGTGCAAGTATCTTTTTTGTATAATGGCTTCTTTTCCTCTGGGTAGATACCCAGTACTGGGATTCCCGGATCAAATGGTAGTTCTACTTTTAGTTCTTTAAGGACACTCCACACTGTTTTCCATAGTGGTTATACTAGTTTACATTCCCACAGTGACCTGGATGAGATTGGAGACTATTATTTCAAGTGAAGTAACTCAGGAATGGAAAACCAAACATCGTATGTGCTCACTCATAAGTGAGAGCTAAGCTATGAGGATGCGAAGGCATAAGAATGACACGATGGACTTTGGGGACTTGGGGGAAAGAGTGGGAAGGGATAAAAGGCCACAAATTGGGTTCAGTGTATACTGCTCGGATGATGGGTGCACCAAAATCTCACAAATCACCACTAAAGAACTTACTCGTGTAAACAAATACCACCTGTTCTCCAATAACCTACAGAAATAAAAAAAAATTTTAAAAACACACACGCACACAGAAATCCTGGCAAGGTTTTGTATAGGTCTTCCACCCATATTCAACTTAATTATTGCCTCACTGTGTTCTCTATATTATTGCAGCAGGAAAACCAAATGCTCTCCAAGCGACTCAGCACTTTTTGTCCTTTACTAACAAATATCAAAGACATTTATCATTCACGAATTTGCAGTAGATTTTGTGAAATTTTAGAGTAAATGATTAGATTACTACATTCTTTCAAAAATACATTGCTGGTAAAGTTGTAGATTTTTACTCTTACTCAAGATTCTTAGTTTTTAAAATCTCATTAATTCCTACAATTTCATGTTACCACAGCTAATATTTCAAGACACCATACACATTTAGGACAAAGTTCATGGTTAATTATAACAATCTTGTGAATAATTTTGAAATTTGCTTAATGTGTCAGATCAGATCACTGTTTTAACTATGAAGTAGCTGAGAAGAGCTGGAACTAGCACACACACTGAGCAAAGCAAATCATTGCAGCTTCTGCTTACAGTATTGTTATCCTGAATTCACTTTTTTTTTTTTAACAGGAATTCTATTAAGTCAGCATCTGTGAGAGTCATTTTAACGAAAATTAACTCTAGTCCACAAGTCCATTTAACCAATACACATGAATGGCAATATTTCACAATTGGCTAAAAGCAAACAAAAGAGTGAGAGTCTCAGCAACAACCTTTCTCACTTGAAACGCCATGCCTCCCTCCTCCTACCCATTCCTCTCAGACCGATTTCTGGTCAGTGTGCCAGGAAAAAAAATTGAGGATGCCAGTGGCAATCCTTATGTATTATCAATAAAGCTAATCTCTCAATACTTTTTTAACTGAAAAAATAGGAAATCACAACTTTTTTCCAGCATTTTAATGTATCATCTAGTGTCCCCCTGGGGTGCACACCATCACTCCGCCTTGTTCAAAGACCACTGATCTCATCTATATTATGGAGCTTAGATGTTATTTTGGCAGCATATGACAAACTCAAAACACAGAGATAAATCCTAATTGTTTACAGCATTTGGAGTCCGAACCTGGCCATACTTACTGGTCTGATGAAACTGATCGGGGCCAGGTGTGGATCCCCTCACACTTACATGAGAGATGAAATAAGGAGAAGCCAAGCCAAATGCTTCTAATTTGGGGGCCATTTTCTGTGTCCCTGTCATGTCTGCATTATTATTGGAGCCCTGAGACTTAAAAACTCAACCTGGGAGCTCCACCAAAGCTCTACTGTATATCTAATTTATTGCGCTAGGATGCTACTTTTATCCCCCTCACCACCACCAAATACGATTTTAATGAGAATAGGAATGGTTTTAACCCAACTAAAGCATGAGAGGGAGGAGAAGGCAAGGAAGGAGTAGAACCTTCCTCAGTAGACACTAGTCAGAAATATGGAGTGTCCTTTTGAATAATGAACAAAAACAGTACATAGAAAGTGCATCTCTGCTCAGTAGATACTGAATACATTACAGTCATTATACTAAAAGATGAAGTTCAAAATTAGTTAAGGAAGAATCATTCTTAGGAGGTTAAACCAAGGCAAGTCAGGTACACACCCATAAAACCCTTCTCAGTTTGGCGTCACAAACCACTCTTTGGTCTAGGTAAACCAGAAGTCTCAATGTGTATGTAAAGTCCATCTCTTGGACTCCAGAGAACATCTGATATAAGGGGAAAACAGAGGCTCATTTCTGAGTTACCTCCAGAAAAAGGAGGCTTTTTTCAAGGTTAGAGATACCTTTGAACCAGAAAATCATCAGAAAAAAAGGAGGCCTCCAGTAGACACTGTGGGTGTGTTCATAAGGTATGTGCACACATCCAAGGGTTCTGGGAGCCTTTCTGCAGGAGCCCTCTGCTCTCCTGTCCACCGATGTGCTGTTTCGGCTTACTCATTTTCTATTTCTTAGTAACATCAACTTGTACTCAGCCCCTCATGGCTACTGTAGCCACTATCTCATCAGCATGACTTTTAAATAGAAATCCTTATTGATGACTAGAAAATTATCTTAAGCTTGTTCATTCATTCAAACATTTACTGAGCGCATAATATGTGCAAAGCACGGTCTTGAAGGTGGAAATGCCCAGGTTTTTTTTTAAATCAGGTTTTTAACCATGGACCTTACAATCTAAGGGACTAAAGGGAGGTAGAAAAAATATAAATTATTTCATAACACCGAAAAAAAAAGCTGATTAAAAAATGGGCAAAGGATTGAATAGACATTTCTCCATAGAAGATATACAAATGACCAAAAGGCACATGTAAAGATGTCCACTGTCACTAATAATTAGGGAAATGCAAATCAAAACCCCAATGAGATACCACTCTCAAACCCATTAGAGTGGCTACTATTAAAAAAAAAAAAAACAAGTGTTGGCAAGAATGTGGAAAAATCACAAACCATATAAAATGATGCAGCTGCTGTAAAAAAAAACAGTATGGCAGTTCCTCAAAAAGTGAAATGTAAAATTACCATATGATCCAGCAACTCCACTTCTGGGTATATGTCCCCAAAAATTAGAAGCAGGATCTCAAAAGGATATTTGTATATCCACATTTATAGCAGCACTATTCACAATAGTCAAAAGTTGGATTGAGACCATCCTGGCCAACATGGTGAAACTCCGTCTCTACTAAAAATACAAAAATTAGCCAGGCGTGGTGGCGCATGCCTGTAATCCCAGCTACTCAGGAGGCTGAGGCAGAAGAGTCGCTTGAACCAGGGAATTGGAGGTTGCAGTGAGCCTAGTTTGCCACAGCACTCCAGCCTGGCGACAGAGCGAGACTTCTTCACAAAAAAAAAAAAAAAAAGTTATAAGCTACTCAACTGTCCACTGATGGATTAATGAATCAACAAAATGTAGCATAGGCATGCGATGGAATATTAATCAGCCTTAAAAAGGAGGGAAATTCTGACACATGGTACAATATGGATGAACCTTGAAGACATTATGTTACATGAAATGAGCTAGTCATAAAAATCACAAATACTATATGATTGAGCTTATACAAGGTACTTACAGTTGTGAAATTCATAGAGACACAAAGTAGAATGACTGCCAGGGAATGAGGTAGGTGTGGGAATGGAGAGTAGTTGTTTAAAGGGGCACAGAATTTTAGTTTGGGAAGATGAAAAGAGTTCTGTGGATGGATGGTGGTGATGGTTACACAACAATATGAATATACTTAATGCCACTGAACTGTACACTTAAATGATGTATTTCACAACAATTTACACACACACACACACACACACAGTATTTCCAATGATGAGAGGTTCCATGGAGAAAAGTAAAGACATGTGTGAGAGGGAGTGCTGGGAAGACTGAAACACTTGGGTAGAGGAGAGATTTCCTCAGAGCATGTGAGAATTAGACTCCAGGAGATGAGGTATGACCTGGGACTCTGGGCTGCCTGCAGGCAGTGACATGAACAAGGATAGGAGGTGTACCAAGATGAATTCTGAAGCACTCACACCAGAGGGTGGTCTCTTGCCAGTGGTGCCTTGGAAACACACAGAACTACGGACTCTCCCCCTGCCTCCTGCCCTTGGTCTCATGAAGGGGTAGAGAGTATCCTGGTGTTCACGGTAGGAGTTATGGCCCTCTCAATTTGCAAGTATAGAAACCTCTGTACTTTATCACCTCCCTTTAAAAGCTTAATTAACTGTGCCATCTGCCCCTGGCATTGGCTAAGTATAAATATTAAATATACTGCCTGGAAGGGTACTATGGGTGCCTGCCAGTAACAAAGCCCTTGTTAAAAGTTCTGACAAATGGAATCTCATTGTTCAGCTCATATTTTCATATCAAACCACTTCACAGGTTGCTGGTGACCCTCAAATCAGCTCCCACTGCTGGTCTGTTCAGTGGCTTTATGCCATGATGGGGTGGGTTCATGCGGCAGCATTGGGACATCAGAGAATTAAGTGTGCATGTATGCTATTTCTATATGAATGTATTATTATTATTTCAAGACAGAGTCTCACTCTGTCACCCAGGTTGAAAAGCAGTGGCACGATCATGGCTCACTGCAGCATCCACATCCCAGGCTCAATCAATTCGCCAACCTCAGCCTCCCAAGTAGCTGGGACTACAGGCATATGCCACCACGCCTGGCCCATTTTTCCATTTTTTGTAGAGATGAGGTCCTGCTATGTTGCTTAGGTTGGTCTGGAACTTCTTGGTTGAAGCGATCCTTCTGCCTCCGCCTCCCAAAATGCTGGGATTACAGGCATGAGCCATTGCACCTGGCCTCACTATATAAATGTAAACGATGCTTAACACTTGAATATTAGTTTTATTCTAAAGTTTGTGCTAGAAAGAAAATCATACACGTCTCTTTAGTAACTTATACTGAAATTAACCATCACCATTTAATGTAGGTCATAATAGTTTCCACTAATATTTCATATTTAATGATTAAAGCTAAATCAGATTAAAACTATCCCATTTTAAATGCACAATTCTAGATGAATAAAAGTATTATCATGAGGCAATATTCTAAGCTTACTGTTTTGATGTTTAAAGATAAGGCTTTCTGACATCCATTCTTTTTTTTCTCTTTTTTTTTTTTTTTTTTTTTGAGACAGAGTCTCGCTCTGTCGCCCAGGCTGGAGTGCAGTGGCGCAATCTCGGCTCACTGCAAGCTCCGCCTCCTGGGTTCACGCCATTCTCCTGCCTCAGCCTCTCCGAGTAGCTGGGACTACAGGCGCCCGCCACCACCCCTGGCTAATTTTTTTGTATTTTTAGTAGAGACGGGGTTTCACCGTGGTCTCGATCTCCTGACCTCATGATCCACCCGCCTCGGCCTCCCAAAGTGCTGGGATTACAAGCGTGAGCCACCTCACCCGGCCCAACATCCATTCTTAAATATTAATATAAACAGAAAATAAGCACAGTTTTTCATAATTGTTTTTTAGCAAAACATGATCCCCGATTATCAATGATAGTAGAAACAGAGAGTTTAATACTGTTATAGCGAAGCAAATACAACTTTGAAAAACTACTTACATCCAAAGAGTCCTCCTTCAATAGGATGAGGGCCATATTCTGCGATACCAGTCGGCAGGAATACCCTGAAGTGGAGGAAGAGACAACATGTGAATTTCTCTTTCCTTCTGTGAGCTCCTTAAATTCAACCTCCTTGATTATATCTGCCACTTTAAGCCTATTGGCTCACACAGAGGAATAGGGTAACAGTGAGGAGTAGGAAAAGTAAGTTGATTTTGGATTCTTGCAGACAGATTGAATAGAACTAGTTGGGAATGTCTTTATAACTAAAGGCTAAAATAAATACTTCCCAATTTTTAGTGGATTTTTCTTTAACTCTGTTATCCTCGTATAACATTAAGATAAGCCTTGGATTGTCTAAAGTAACAGAGAACACTTTAGGAAGGCAGTGGACCCCAATGGTGCCCCTGAATCAGCACACACACACTCACTGGGATAGCCAGCTCCCTCCCTTCCTTTAAGACAGCAGCTGATTCTCACAACAGGTCTCAAAGGAATACACTGAGGGAGTCACTTTTCCTGTGAAAAATTTAAAGTAATCCACATTTCAAAAAAATCCTTTTTTGGTTGTTATTTTAAAAAGGCTTTTTTTTTTTTTTAAAGGCTTATTTGGAACAAAAGTACTCCTAATTCTTAACAATTTCCTTCTCATTTCCTCAGTAAAGCTATCTCTATGGGTTAAGCGAGATAGTATTTTCTGCTTTCCCTCCCAGCAGGAGAACATATTTTCTAGGAAGCCCTGTGCTCTTTCCTACTCACACTTTGCCCTAGGTGAGCAGTCATGGACCAAGCCGAGCACCTCTCAGGATGCCTCCCCTCCAATCCACACCCTCAGTGGCGAGGAGAGGGCTCTAGCAACTCCAAGACCAGAGGTGTCCACCAGGGCACTGGCCTGTCTCTCAGATTACCCTGCCATCCTCTCAGTGCCTTGGGGGGTTAGCAACAGCTTGTGCTTTCCACCAACCCCCAACTCAATCTCTCTCATTGAGAAAAGGCAAGAAAAAAAATCCTTCTCCACAGAAAATCAGCCCCCACAACTAGTTTTGTCTCAGCACCTTAAGATAATGGATTAAGGATTATAGAAAAGGGAAATCAATCAACAGCCTTCAAGCAAGCATGTGACAATCTCAAGGAAGGGCTTGGCCAGTACTGTTCCTACAGCCAGGGGGAGCAAGGATTCTCCTCACAGGACTGGGAAGAAGACATCCTTCTCACAGATGCTACAGGTGGCTAGCAAAGAAGACGGCATTTACCTGAGGGACAAGGAGCAGAACTGCTGCATTTATGTGCTCAGACCTACTGGCAGGTTCTCTTTTCATCCCTGAGAAACCCTCATAACAGGTACAAAATGAAATTCAAGACAGACAAAAATTAAGACCAAGAAAAACCATGTTGTGGGTTTTTGGGGGAATGAAGGAGTTGAAGGAAAGAGTAAAACAATTTTGTTTGTTTATTTCAGAAAGTACATCCTTCCTAAGGACTGCCATGTAGAACATTTTGTAAAGCACCTCCGAGATCAAATTTTAAAGTGCAAAATTATGGCTTTTCATTCAAATGTTAATTTTTTAAGGCAATATGAAAAAGACATAGGCAAGGCTGTTAACAACAGTTCTCTCAAGGGAATCAGATTATTTCTCGTTAAAACAAACACATATTGTTTTTAAAGCCAAAACAAACTGAATAATTTTAAATCACAATACCACATGGGCAAATAGCTGTTAAATCTCTAAAACAAAAAAAAAGGAGGGGGGAACAAGAAGCAATTTTCTATACATTCACAAACTAGTTCAAGTCTGTATTTTAACAACAGTGATGGATAAAAGTGAGACCCTCTCAAAATGCCATTAAAAGCTCTGCCTGGTAGGACTAGAATAATCAAACTCTTTGTTTCCCATTAAAATTTTATAAATGCATTCTTCCTTCCTATAAGTTCTTAGATTAGGTCCAGAAGGGAGGTCTACATTTTCTTTTCACTTGCAAAGAGGGATATTGCAACTTTAATCATTTCCCTCCATGTTAAATTTATTCTTTCTTCATCCCCAGAGACTTCCAGCAACTTCATGCAATACAGACTGTTACAAATTTAGTGTAACTAATGCAAAAGGATTTACTGGTAGTTTTTTATTTGAACAACAGCTGCAGAAGCTGTTGTAATTTTTAAGCCCTCGCTTGCTGCTTTATTTTATATTTTTCAATTTAAGCAAAATGCCATTTGACAACTGAAGCTACACAAAGACATTATGGAAAAACTCTAAGTCTTTTTTTTTTCTAGCCATGGCAGGGGGAGAGAAAAAAAAAAAAATACTGACACTTTCATAAATTTAAATATACAAAACTAAAGGCTTCTGAGAAGAAACAGGTTAAGGGTTTTGTTGTTGCTGTTTTTAGCTTGGATATGGAAGTGAGATTTTGCTTAGAGAATTATCAGTCAGAGCACTCGCACTAGACAGACCAGGGAAGTTTAACCCAGTTAACTGTGGCTTAACTAATATAGCAAATTAAATTGTGTCAATCCACATTTGGTGTGCTTGATTTCTAATGTTTTTGGATAAAATGAGATCAACTCTTGGAGAAGAGCCAGGTATAGAATGTCAATCCACACTTGTAAATTGAGGTCTACTTCTTTAATCTCGCAATCTAACAAGACGGCCATAAAATGACTGAGAGGAGAACCTCTGGGATTTCATTTTTTACTATAGTTGAAATTAACAGTATACTACAAAAGGGTTTAGTCTTTCTACTACCTGAGTATAATCAACATTCAAAGAAACCAAAATATTACAGAGTCTATGGTACTTACGGCAGGACTTGATTTTAATACAACAAGATGATGCTTCACGCTAGAAAATATTACCAAACCAAATCTCTCAGCTCTCTCAACCTGTTTCCTCCTTAAAAAAGGAGAACACTGGTTTTGATATCAAATCCAGATTTCTCTGGAGACATTTTTGAAAAAGTCAGGAACAATGTATCATTCCAAACCATATATCCTGAGATCACATCCCCCAAGCTACCCGTCACAGGATTCAACATGGTACCAACCCGCAGTGAGCATGTTACTGGTTCTCAATAGCTTTACAGAGAATCTGGTCAGTCAGTGTTTGCCTGTATGAAAAACACTGGCAAACAACGAGAATGCATGACAAAGCATGGTCTTTCAGGCTATTCCAGGTGGGATGAAAGAGAACCCATCCAGAGTCCCTCATCATCCAGAGAACCAGGGAGCTGAGGCCTTGTCCGTGGCACACACACCTGGGCACCTCTCCCTTGAGACCCTTCAGGCCCTTCTCAGGAACCCTCGCCACACAGAAGAACGTGCTGCCTCAGCCTCACCTCACGGCTTCTCCCCAAGTTGGGACATTCTGACCCATTCTATTCTCAGTCATTTTTGTTTTAAACAAATTCTGAAGGCTCAAGTTTTAAACCCATCTCATCCAGGAAGACTTCCCTGGTCCTTTACAACTCATATTGTTCCTTCTGAGAAATGAACATTGTGTGTTGTGGTTAAGTGCTCAGATTTTCAGCTTTCTCACATCTGTGTGACCTAGGCTAAGTTACTTCATCTCTCTGTGCCTCAGTTTTATCTTTAAAGGGGGATAATGCCTTTTAAATTCTCCAAGGGAATTAAGTATAAAACATATGTAAAGGACTTAGTGCAGTATCTGGCACATAACAGATAACATTTGCTAGTAACTATGACAAAAGCCAGTCATGATTAACATCTACACTGCACAATTGGTACTTCCTCATCTATTTCATTCTCTGATTTGTCTCATAATTAACTTGTGCCCCAAGTGTGGAATGTAAGTTCCCCAAGCTTACAGTGGAGCACCTGGCAATGTTAGCTGTGGGTAATCAAGAAATACAGGACTGAATCTTCCATGAAAAGCAGCAGTAAGATTGAGAGCATTACCGGTGTTGTCACTCTCACAGTCCAGCTTCACCTGAGAATGGCAACTCGCCTTCCTTTTAATGAACAAGAAAATGTACAGGCAATTACAGGAGGGGCAAGTGACATATTGAGTCACTTCCTAAAATTAAACTTCAAAGATAATCTATATGTATCTCATAACGTCATATTGTTTGCCTTAAATATACACAATAAAATTTATTAAAATTTAAAAAATAAACCTCTAAGACCATAAGAAATGGTTTAAAAAGTATCAAATGATGGGTAACAAAATGCAGGGAGGGTGGGGGAAAGACTTGAAATTTCAATTCAGAAATGGTTTAAGAGGAAAGCTAATGCGAACTTAATTACTTTAAAATGGAATACACACTAGGATTTTGTTCTCACTCATCCTACATCCATTAAAAAAAATTTACAGACTCTGAAAACTCCACATCTATTGCATAACTATTTAATAGATGTTTTATCCAGTGGTAATACGGAAATGACCACCACGAAATTCACAAGGGCTACATCTGAAATTTCACTTTAGACCAGCTGATGCCAAATTTTTAAGCTAAAAGAGAAAATCTCCAACTCCTCAAAACACAGCTAGTTAGCAAAAATTCAAGCACAGTGTTGCAGGATTCTGTCAACATGCCAATTTCAAACTACTAAAACCTATACACAAGATGACCGTCTATCTACATAAAATTCACTGGCTCACAGAGACACATATGTCCTGGAACTTGATTTGACTAAGTGTATTTTTTTTCCAAGGTATGAACAAAAAGTTATTTAAAAATAAATTCTCAAACTATGAGATAGATAGATATATTTTAAAAAGCCAAACTCTAAAAAGAGCCAACACCCCCAAACACCAAAGATAATTAATGTCACCAAATCTAAAGATGAACTCTTATGGTATATACCACTAAGATAATGCTGCCAATTAAAAGCTAAGAATCAACAACCATAAGACATTCCCATTTCAGAGACATTAAAATGTAAAAACAATGTGCGCCTTAGAATGGAGGAAATATAGTACCATTCTCCGTGGTCCTCTAAATCAAATTTCGGAAAGCATTTTTTGCAAAAGCTATGTGAATCCCTCTAAATAAGCCCCACACCAGAAGTCAAGAGCCCTGAGACCCAGTACCAGTTTGGTCATTAAGTAGGGTATAGCCTTAGGAAATGTAGAATTTCCTCCTCGAGCCATAAGAATGTTCATATATAAAGATTAAAAACAGAGTTTTCAGAAGACACTCCTAGTATAGTGCCTGGCACTTGCCAGACACTCCATTAACTTGCTCTGTTTCCCTTTTTTCATCTAGAAGGAGAACTGCTAGCTACCTGATCTTCCCAAATATCTTCTGGATACCTTAAAACCCACACAGGATGCATGAAAATGTAAAGTATTATGGGAGACAAGTCAATAATGGTTCATACTACCAGGGGTATGAGGGCTATATGACTAGAAAACAGGCTTAGAAACCCACTCTGTATCTAGAGCATGACCTCATGCTGCTGACAGCTGTCACCTGTGGTCTGACACTGATAAGTCTAATAAAATGTCCCGATGTATATGCTTTCCTGAGCCTTCTACATCATTTGTAGGCTCGACAGATACATTAAATCATAAAACGACATTTAAATTCTCGGCGTCACCCAGGGCTACAAGCTTGAGTTCCAAAGGTGAAGTGAAGAAACAATTCAGACACGGCTCTCTCAAAGAAATCAATTCTCTAGCTGTTAGAAGCTTACTTAGTAACATCCAAGATGTGTTTGAATCTGACTGATACACTAGATAAAATGTGAATAGAGAAAGCCTCCAGGATAAACATAGGACTTTGACAAAAAGTCCTCAGCTTATAAAGCATCATCTTCTAGTAGTCTTGGAGAGTGCTTGCTAAGAAAGATCAGTTAAGAGATAGCAAATGACATGAGCGGTTCTGGCACGAGCACTACACGTTACTACACCCTCTTAGAAAAAAAGTACAAAACAATACAATCGTTATTTTTAAAAAATTGTTTGGACATGTATCAATTATCTCATAAGGCTCAGAGCAGCCTCATCGCATACAAGTAAAACTTTCATTTTTGAGTAATAATCCATTTGTGTTTTCTGGGTTGATTTTCAGTGCTTTGCTTTCTCTTGTGTTTATCACAAACTTAGCTAGATAGGCTCAGGTATAACAAAATGAACACGCAAAAAAAAGGGCTGCGTGTGCTCCCAGGGGCTGGGCGGTGTGGATGAGAGGCAGTGAGAGGGAGCTGTGGTGCTTTTCCAGCCAGGGCACATCCAAGAACACACTGAAGGTAGTTCAGTCTGGGGCCAGCAACATGCATAGGTTATCAGGCCAGCAGGAATGCTCGAGATCTGGAAAACTAAGAAAGGTTACCACTTTACAGCTCAATTTTAACTTGAGGGGTTATCCACTTTTTTCACATTGCCCTAATAGGGTGGAAAGCATATCACCTAAATTTTAGGTAAGTATTTCAGGGTAACAGTCAACTTAGCATGCAAACAACAGGGGCCACAGATCCACAGCAGGTGTTTTAGGCCAAATTTATATGAAAAATAACACATAAAGGATCAATGTATATACTTATACAGAAATATAGTATCCAAAAAGCAAATGTGTTATTCTTCATTTGTAAAAATGCTACTGACACATCATCAAAGGGCTATAAGCTTGGGTTTGTATTTTCTAGTAGGAGTGATGATTCTGCACTAAAATACCATCACACTGTTGTCCAAAACCATGCATCTGAGTGAAAACCAGCACAAATCCAGGGACAAAGCCTGTGGCTGATTCTTCAGGTACTGTTTATGAATCCTATGTCACTCTCTTGTGAGCTTAACTTCAGTTGTCTGGGAGCCCAACTTCCATTTAATTAGCTATATCCGTGACAAGAAATGATTACATGGCTTTTGTCTATTTTTTTAAATCAAAATTATCCAAGAAGGCAGGTATTATTTACAACTGAGGTTATATGAGTGGCAAAGCTGATTCAAAGATAAGGTTTTCAGGAAAGGGACACCACTGGATTATGTTGAGAATATTCCAAGAAGACTACTCTGAAGAGGACTACAGTCACTTAAATACAGAGGCTCTAGTAGGTTTCTTCCTAAAACACAGAGCACAGACATAGAAACAGATATAGAAATAGAGTCTACTTCTAGGAAGCTATTCTAAGTTATGCAGTCCTGATGTGTTCATTTTACCACATACGCTCTAATAGGGTGGAAAGCATATCACCTAATGAACACGCAAAAAAAAGGGCTGCGTGTGCTCCCAGGGGCTGGGCAGTGTGGATGAGAGGCAGTGAGAGGGAGCTGTGGTGCTTTTCCAGCCAGCGCACATCCAAGAACACACTGAAGGTAGTTCAGTCTAGGGCCAGCAACATGCATAGGTTGCTGTTACACCATAATGCTGATCAAAGTACCAGATAATGTTCAAATATTTCAAATAATCAAGATTAGATTTTTTAAAAATGAGTAGCTTCAACTCCTTTTCAAACTTAAAACATGCTCCTTTAACAATGGCAGAGTTATCCTGACTTAAATTCCTTTTCTTCAATTTTCATCTCTGTGATGCTCTACAAGCAAGGAAGTTGTCAACCAAGCTGGGAAGGGAAAGACGCAAGGCTCTTAGAAAAGCCATTAATGGGCAAAACCATTAAAATTGTTATAATTACATAAAATAATAACGCATATTTAAACCTAGTGAAAACATGCTCTCTTAGTCTCAGACTAAAATTTTGTGAAGAAAGCAACAAGAAAATCAAAGCTGTTAAATCTTGAATTCTATGCCCTACGTAAGTGTGTCTAATTATTTTCCAGGAACTGTGATAGTTTTAATGTTTGTAACAGGAATGAGGGCATCTTCATTTGATTTGGGTCAATTTTTCTTAGCTTTGTGAATGAAGAGTCCTATAAAACACTATCTGTCAATGAATTTGAGAAACATTTAGACACACATACAAGATACTTGAAAAACAAATACAAAAGCCAGCATCAGGAAATTATTTGTAAAAATAATTACCTATATTAATCGCAGTTTCTTGTTTGTCTCCTGTCAACACCCATATTTTAATTTCTGCCTTCAACAGAGTTGCAATGGTTTCTGGAACTCCTGCTTGAAGGCGATCTTCTATGGCTGTGGCTCCAAGTAGCAGTAAATTCTAGATTGAAAAAATATCCTCAGTTAAAGATTGGCACATACTTAAGAACAGCACTAACAAATTCTGACAAAGAAAGGCAATCAAACTGTTCTGAGACAGTTGTTCTATTTCCTCTATTTTATACCTGTGTCTGCAGATGGCATCTGGATGGGTGGCATTTCCAAATGCCTTGCAATGGTGGACTCACTCTACACACACAGGCAGCCCAGTACTCATCACTGATTTCTTGATACAGAGGGCTTGTTAGAATAGAAGCCATCTGGCAGCAGAGCAGATGGGCAGGTTATCCCGAGGACACTGACAGTACCTTAGCCCTCCGTCTCAGTCCACTAATGAGTAGCACATTATATCACATTTAACAAAGGAGGAAAACTAATTCTAGATGATATGCTTACCTGGCAAAATAGGAGTAAGAGACCTGTGGTGCCAAGGATTTAACAGTGGGAGAAAAAAAACATCCAAGTATCTTAAGATTGAGGGTAGCTATAAAATGTTGCCCCTTTTGGTCCTCTTAAAGGCCCAGGGCAGATCAGCTCACTCTGAGGATGGGTATAGATGTGTGGTTCCCTCCAGCTGCCCGTGCTGTGCCTGCTGGTCTGGCAAAGTCCAGAGACCGTACAAAGGGCCTGCTCCATATACTCACATCCCAAGTCTCTCCAGGACATAGCACCTCTACTTGGTCACAGACTATGGGAAGATCCAACTACCTCTTGAGCATCCACCACAGGCACATCACCTATTTAATCATCTTTTTCTAATTTTAAAAATAATTTTGGCTATTTCAAGTAAAACAGGGCAAATAAACACCTGAATTCAGTTTTATTCAGTTCATTTTAATTCAGTACATTAAAATGACTGAATATAAATAACTGAATATAAAACTTAAAAAAACTGAGTATAAAAAAGCAGAGGAGAATTTTTTTAAACCAACAAAGGAATGAAAAAAGTAAATAAGTGATGGTTTCAAAGTTATGGAAACTGGGCCAGACATGGTGGCTCACACCTGTAATCCCAGTACTTTGGGATTTGGGAGGCCAAGGCATGAGTACTGCTTGAGCCCAGAAGTTTGAGACCAGCCTGGGCAACATAGCAAGACCCTATCTCTACAAAAAATATGAAACTTAGCCAGTCATGGTAGCATGAGCCTGTAGTCCCAGCTACTCGGAAGGCTGAAGTAGGAGGTTAGCTTGAACCCAGGCGTTTGAGGCTGCAGTGAGCTAAGACTGCACCATTACATTCTAGCGTGGGTGCTGGGTAACAGAGGGAAACCCTGTCTCTGTATTAAAAAAAAAAAAAAGTTATAGAAACTGGAAATTGGATGGCCCTATGGCTGCCAACGTGAGACAGAAAAAGCTGAAACCCAGCTCCCACACTTGAAGGAAACCAATAAATTGAAAGTGAGCTAACGCCTTAGGATAAACTGAAAAGAACAGCAACAACAACATCAAAGTAGGCAATGTGGAGTAGCCATGGCAAAGCTTAAATATCTTTAGAATAAGTTAGTGCAAGAAAGCTTAGCATGTACAACATCTAACCAGCCTCCACAGCATTCTCATTGCTCCTGTAACTCAACAGCATGAGCTAATCTCATTAAGCCTAATCTTAAGCAAACCCAGAAAGTCGCTGATGCTGTTTTTGACCTGATATTTCTTAAGCTGTCATCAATGCTTAGCTGAGGGTGGCTAGAGCTTTCAGAAAGACCATGAAAATTAAGTGCTTCTTAAAGCAAAGAAAATGATTCAGAGCTAATGGTTCATTAAGACACAAGAAAAGAGAACATCCCTACATAGTAAAAGGATTCCTGTTCAAAGACTTTGTGAAATAGGTGGTTAAGTCCTTCATGGAGCTGTACAGATTGTATTGTGTGCGGTTACCTTCTCAATGATCTCGTAACACTCTTCCAACCGTTGAGCTCTGTCCTTCAATATGGTGCTGGCTTCCTGATAGACTTTCAGCCACTCCTCATACTCATTCTCAGAGAGATCAGCATAAGCCACACAGAGAGTCCGCAAGCCTGCAAGACAGCCACTGGTGAATGGAGGCAGGCAGAACGCGTGACCTCCTAGGGGACAGCCTGTGCTCCCTTTTCCATCAGGATGCCCCCATAAAATGAAGAGACTCTGTGCTTTAGGTCACTCTAATTCAACACTCCTACATCTACCAAGGGACATTTAAAAACTGCTCTCCTGTATTCTAACATAAACTACCTCTTCTGTAAGTCTGAGAGTGCGCAAGAAGTCAGAAGAGTGAATTCTCCATGGCAGAGAGGTTCAGGAGCTGTGCATGATCCATGCGCAGAAGGCAGGTTTCAGCAAGCAGAGGAGGTGGGAAGTGTGTTTCAAGACAGCAAGGAAAGGCCCCATGTGCTATCCCATGAAAGATCCAGGCTTTCAGGCAGCCACACCCATGCGTGTTGTGAGCGTGTGCTCATATGTGCATGCATGCAGAGCCAGGGGCCCGAAAGCAGCAGTCAGCACTTGAGTGTGGCTCCAGCTATCATGACATTCGCTAGCAGGAACACCTGACATCAGTGTTGTTTACAGTCTTCCAGAGAACTCCTTTCCTGCTCACTACGGGTTCCATGAATGATTATTTCCTTAAGCCATGGATAAGCCAGTGACATAAGGACACCAAGAGAGGGACAGGAAAATAACCATATGAGTTTTCTGAAAAGGGGACTAGTAACTAAAGGTGATTCTACACGTTATGCGTTGGCCTGCCTCTCCCTCTGCACCACTGCTGATGAGTGACAGAGGCATCTACAGGTAACTGAGTTTGGATTTGGCTATGCATCTTGTCACTGCCATGGGCACAGGAGGGGATGGGGCAGGCACTGGAAGAATGTGCTCCTGGAAATCAAGACAACATGCTTGAAAGTACAGCTCCAATGGCCAAAAACAGCATTTCCAAATTCCACTTACCTTCCGTGGCAAAGTATTCCAGATGGCATAATGTTTCCTCCATATATTTTGAGTCTTTTGAAAGTCTCTCAAAAATCACATTATCCTATAAAATAGGGAAACATTGTGACTGGCAAAGCCTTCAGTAAACCTTCCAGCCAGCATGCTAAGCACGGCTTTGTTTCTGTTTATCTAACATGCATGAGAATACCCAAGTGGGTAAGTAGGAATTTAGCATTTGGCCGGGCTCAGGCATGAGCTTTGGAAAACAAATTGGGTACGAATGTGTCCAACAAAACCAAAATCTGTATCTTAAAAGCCAAACAAAAATATGCTGGGGAGAACCAGAAATACAGGAGAATCACTGGAACACATGGGGGCCTGTATTCACCAAAATTTGCAAAACTCATATCCCAAAGTTTATCAGGCATTTGCGCAGAAGGGGAAAGGGTAAAATGCACATCCCAAATTACTCAAGTACAACCCTGCTTCCCAACACGGGAGGAGCTCCTAAGCACAGAGGGCACAACCCACTGGGCGCTGAACTCAGTTCTGCCGAGAAACACACAGGTGCACAGCTCATCTGCCTATGACTATTTCCATGACTGACAAGAAGGGTTGGGGGACCAGATCCCACAGATAATCCATGAAATATTTTACAAATTGCATAGTTTTAGGCTGCTACAAAAATTTTTTTAAACTGAGTTTGGTTTTGGAGAGAATTAAATCCTATAAAAATACAATACACCTTTGCAGCATTTTCGTATGTACCTCTTCTATACTGACAGCCCTCCTCTCTCTACCGCCTCACACTGACACCTGTTGTACTCGATGTGGTACTTAGAACACAATGGTAAATGAATAAACAAAAAGTTTTAAAAATATATCACATGAGAACAAAACCTAGATGAGCTTAATTCAAGTCATTTTACCATAAACACAGAATTATTTAGCGGGTCCAAATATAATGCCTTTAGAATTCCCATGCATTCCTTCATTTGTAAAAAGCTCTAGTCATCGTGTACTCAAATAAAACCACCCTTCTTGCCACAACTGGTAAAGATTAGTAATATTGTCAACCACTAATTAATCCTAGGAGAGCTCTGTATTCTTGACATAGTCAAATAAAATAAGTTTAATAATTATTTCCCTCAATACATAAGACTACAATTTAACAGGATCTAGTTTTATAAGTAAGACTCATAAGCAATAACATCTTTCCTTTGAGATAAACCATTTAGATTTGGTTACTAGAAGGTATACATGACAAAAAGCCTGACCTAGGAAACTGACTAAAAGGGGCAGTAATAATGCAGCTACACATGGACATTGCCTTTGTACCTACAACATGTCTCTCTATAATGCATGGGAAAAAAAAGTAACAATTGAGAAGAAGAGGTGCTAGAGAACAAATATATATCAGAGTACTTAAGATTATCATAGGTCAACACAAATTACTTTATCTTCCCAAAGTCAAAACAAAATGCTGGTAAAACTGGAATAAGAATTCACATTCAAGGATTTTGCATGACACATGGAGTCACTGTTTCTGAAACCAACGATCAGCTAAAAGTAAGTTTTCACTGACCATCTTTGCCACACTGCCCTGAACCACCATTATCTTCAGTGGACTTTTACTACTAAGTCAACTTCACAGCCTACCTGAAAGAGTCTTTCAACTCTGGACAAACAATCAGCGAATGATGAGGAAAGCAGTTAGGAAAAGCAGCAGATTAACAAAGCTGCCAAGAACTCTGCTATGCACAACGCTTCTCTGGTACTTACAGCCCCTTTACAGTAGAGCCGAAGTCGCCCTGAAGGAGTTCGAACAATCACAGACATTCTTTTTCTGTCACTGGGAGAGCGGAAAAGAAAAAAGTCATCATTGGTCTGTTTACAGGATGCATGTCCCACAGCTGAACACCAGTCAAAACAAAAGGTGGTCTGGGCTCCTAAAAATGACCAAGGTCTATCTTTCCCTGCCTTTTTCTTCAAAGTAGGACCTAACTGTGTATCTCCCACTCTTTTTATTTACATCTAATGAACATAAGCCTATTTCTTTCCCTGCCATGAAAATGGACTAGCACCGCTATTTGCAGTAGGAAAAACAGAAAAGGAAAATTCCAGCACTGACAGTCCACATCTGATTGACTTCTGACTCTACTCTCTAAAAATATTCTTTATTTTCCACCTCTAAGCTATCAAGTAACTTGCCCAGTAGGTAAGAAGGTGGGGGCCGGGCGCGGTGGCTCACGCTTGTAATCCCAGCACTGTGGGAGGCCGAGGCGGGCGGATCACGAGGTCAGGAGATCGAGACCACGGTGAAACCCCGTCTCTACTAAAAATACAAAAAAATTAGCCGGGCATGGTGGCGGGCGCCTGTAGTCCCAGCTACTCGGAGAGGCTGAGGCAGGAGAATGGCGTGAACCCGGGAGGCGGAGCTTGCGGTGAGCCGAGATTGCACCACTGCACTCCAGCCTGGGCGACAGAGCGAGAATCCGTCTCAAAAAAAAAAAAAAAGAAAGTGGGAGACTCCGTATCGATCCACTTAACTCGGAAGCTCCTCCCTGTGTCATCTTTTAACTGGAGTAGAAAGAAATCAGAAATCCACAGAACACTCCCAATTCAGCACCAAGGAACTCTCTCTCCCCTCACCGCAGCATCTACACTTCCTCACACGTCTTTCCTCATGGCCCATCCTCACCCACCGAGCTCTCAGTGAGTCTCCACCACCTCTGAATTCTTCTTACTGCTGTCCATCCACCTGTGCAGCCTCACCTCATCTCCCACCAACCCTCCCATGCACCACCACCAGGCTTCGAGCACACACGGGACTCACCATTCTCCTCTTCTACACATTCTGATCCTCCTTTGCCAACATTTCATCCTCCTGAAGCTTACTCCAACTACAGAGGGCCCTAGACCACCCATCTCTGTGGCCTTTCAGTGTGGTGGTTCCCAATGGATTGTAAGTCTCTAAGAGTGGGGGAGAGTCTCTCTTCAGCTCTGGGAGAGAGCTGATTTCCCACATCCTAACCCATAGTGCTCTAGCTGACCTGGATTTGCATTCTCTCTCAACTGCCTTAGAGGTGGGCACTCCTAGCGGTTCTTGAAATCCGTGTTTCAGTTTCTCAATGTGTAAAGCAACTACTTCGAGGGAGTATTATCAAGATTAAGTGTCACTGGGAACGAGATGAGTCCATGAAAAAGAAATAGACTCACCACTATAACCACAAATTATCTTTCTGTTCCTTCTTATTCTCCCATATATACATTTTAATACATCCTTGTGTCTCTATCCATATTCACCTGTTTTTATCTAACTCCCTTTTCTCCTCCTCCTTGCCTGTCCAATAACTGCTGGTCCCAGTTAATGTAATCACAGGGCACTGCACAGTTTCCAATAAAAGATGAGGCACACAGTTTGGAGAGATGCCTAGCACGTCGCTCACCTCCACACGCAGGGACACTGTCACCACTTCCTACATGAGCCACCACCGTCATCAGCCATCCCTCCTCCCCTCCCCATGGTTCCAAGTCAAAGCCTGCAATCCTAAAACTAAAGACTAGGGCTGGAAAGTATTTCCTACACAAAGATAAAAAACTAATTCTTATTAAAAATAGTTTATAAAGCAGACAGAGCAAACAATTTGTGAACTGTTTAACAAAGGTTATTAAAAAATCCACCTAATTTTAATAATAGGAAAAGATGCCTTTGAGATAGCAACAGAACTTTGCTTTAGTACTGACAATTCCATGTTAAAAAGAGGTAAAGAAACAAAAAATTAAGATATGTTTCCTTATAACAAACTATGAATGTTCTATGTGAACAAAAAAGTCCAACGAATATTCCTGGGTCTTACTTTTTAAAATTGTACTGGGGAAGAATGCTTCCGAGTAAGTCCAGGAAAACTTCCCTACATGGACCCAGCCTCTAATGGGATGAACTGATCTCATCTGTCATCATTTGTCAGTTTCTCAGATCTCCAGAGGAGTGCTCAGATGGAGCAAGAGGAATGACCTCATGGGACTTGGGAAACACCAATGAAAATAATGCCCTCATCACATGCTCCAAACTATTCAGACATGTCTACAGCTGCTGATGCAAGAACATCAGGCTCTGGAAATCTAAAGAAAAAGGAGGACATGGAAGTAGAGCATTTCTCTTGAATAAAACAAAGAAAAATAACCTACTTCACTTTCTTTAATGAAAGTCACAAATTTCAAGGAGAGGAGAGTTTATGGAGATACATTTATTATATTTAATACTTAAGTAATATATTGAATCATACCATATAATCATGTAAACACTCTGATGAAGTTGGTAAATAAATATAATTATTTTATTTCAAATGTATGAAAGAGAAACATACCTAGAAAATTCCAGGACATTAAGGATTCCGAATGTTTGTTCCTGTCCCATCTAAAGGAAGAAAAATAGGTTCTTACCCGAGGTGCAAAGTATTAAAATCTCAAAGCAATTGTCTCCCAAGCATAAACAGACATATGCTCTCTCTCTCTCTTCCCACCTTCTAACCCTTTGCAACATGTACTGTTTTCCGACAAGTCTGGTGGGGTCGGAGCTCCCTCTTCTGGTGGAAGCTTCTCATGTTTCTTCAGTGCTAACGGCTGGTGTAGGCACTTCCAAGAGATGGAGATAAAGGACACCAGCTGCACAGGTCCGTCAGAAACCTTTGGCCCAGTTATGTTTCTGAATTCAGGATTTTACAAATTATATACACATATTCTAGACCATCTACCATAATGTCCCCAGCAGGGTCTGGGGTAACATGCTGGTACACAACACATCCACTTTCTACAGCAAAATGTATGCATATCAGGAAATGAGATTCATAAAGATCATAAACAGCTTCATGTCAGTTCTGATTAGGTTTTGCTGCCAAATAACTATTCACCAAATTTAGGAAAAATCTTTTGGAATTCAAAGGCATTTGGGTTTCGAATTTGCAGATAAGAGATGGTGAATCTGTACCTGGTCTCAGAGCAATCAATCAAACGCTCTTTTTCTTTGGGTTCTTTCAAGTTAGAATGTCAATATTCACAATTTTTTCCATCTAAAAATTCCAGATGGTGCGCATGCTATTTTCAGATTTTTAATCTAATCTTTCCATTTCCCCAACACTTCACAGTGGAAAGAACGTGGCCTTTGGCATCCAATACATGTGAGTTTGAATCCAGTTTCTGCCTCTAAGTGTGTGACTTTCTTGTGCATGGCAAAAGCACTCATCTCTTAGGGCTCAGAGAAGTAATCAATGAAGTAACACATTCAAATTACCAAGTATATGACAGAATCATTATCTTTATTCACACCCACAACTCTCCACTCCTTCTCTTTGCATCCTACAAAACAACTAATGATCCACTTCATCCAGTCTTCATCAATCTTTATTCACCTCTCTGGATCCACGAGTTCTGAGTTCCCTTTCTCCACAGCCTGTCCTAACTTTCCATCATATCCCCATTCAGAAGACACCCAGTGCTACTGCCACCACCCAGCACCAGCGCTGCCACTCCCAGGAGCCACCCCCTCTCTCACAGTTATATCAACCACGTCCACATGCAGCCCATGGATGTGGCTGTTCTGACTATTGGCAAGGACACTTCATGTAAATATGTAGGAATTTGAGAATTTGTTCCTGACTTGGTAGTACTGCAGTAAGTTTTTTCTTTTACTTATATGCAAAACCTATAATTTGAGAATTGGTGGTTTGATGAATGGTTGAAGAGGATTCTTTTTATTATTGTTATTTATGAGTCCTAACTAATCAGGCAGTCTTTTGTGACCCCCAGAAATATGACCTTAAAACTTTAATGAGGTAACAAAGAGGTGTCAATGCAGCATATAACACCAGGAGGACAACACCAATAGGCTCTCTAGGTTCCATATTTATCTAGCATCGTGAGTGAAGTGGAAGCACCTGTTCTCTTCTGTCTCTCCCACATATGATCCAAGCCCCCCAACCCCCAACCTCCATTTTTGCAATGCAGAGACATGCGGCAGCACCCACACAACTGAAAAACCTATAGTTCAGATTAAAATTCTTCTCCAGCTGAAGAGGGGAAAAAGATCTCATTTTTAAAAAAGCTTCTGTACGGGAAATTCTATATTCAATCAGTACTTCACTCCACTTTTAATGATGGTACATTTCCCTAAGCTAAATTCCCTCTGTTGACTAAAATAAGCATAGTAAAAGTAAACATGATCACATGATCTCATCTCTGTACTTCATAAGAAACTGAAAATGCCAATAAATGGAACTTTGTATAAGATATGATATTTTATAGGTTTTGCATGTAACTAAAAGAAAAAACGTACTAAAGTACTCCCAAGTCAGGAACAATATGAAGTTATTATACCATTTGGAAGTGAATTTCAAATCCATTAAAGGTCTATGGATTTAAGGATGCATCCATAAAGCCAAAAACTATAATCCCTGAGTCTTCCCCAAATGGAGGAGTAGGGAAAGGCAAAGGATGGCAGGGACTAGCCCCAGACCCTTATCATCAATCCAGACAACAATAAGACAGCCCTTCTAACTGGTCATCATGAAAAACACCACTGCTTCACCAGTCGTAACCATGATTTTCCCCTGTTGCCCATTCCAAGGGTCTGTATTTGATCTCCTATTTGATATAATTGTTTTCCTATCACCAAATTTCTCCCTTTGGTCTGTAGGTAGGGAAACTCAGAAAAAAATCAGAAAATGTGTAAACCCCTTGACTCCAGTTACAGGGGGGTATCCCTCATATAGATAAAAGAGATCAAAGCTGGGCACAGTGGTTCACACCTGTAATCCCAGCACTTTGGGAGGCCAAGGCGGGTGGATCACTTGAGGTCAGGAATTTGAGACCAGCCTGGCCAACATGGCAAAACCTCATCTCTACTAAAAATACAAAAATTAGTCAGGCGTGGTGGCACGTGCCTGTAGTCAGTCCCAGCTACTCGGGAGGCTGAGGCAGGAGAATTGCTTGAACCTGGAAGGCAGAGGTTGCAGTGAGCCGAGATTACACCACTGCACTCTAGCCTGGGCAACAGAGTGAGAACCTGTCTCAAAAAAAAAAGGAGAGAGAGAGATCTTAACTCTGACTCCTCTCCCAGCTGAAGAGACTGAAGCCCAGTGGACTGTGAGGCTTCACTGAGTAAGAACTCTTAGGCTCTGAGGCTACAAAGAGATGTAGAACCTGCCCTCAAAGACAAGTGGGCCGCTAAGTTATTTTCCCAATTATTATAGAACAAAGAGTAGATTTGCGAAGTTCTTTGCTACAAATAATTTCACATCAGTGTATGAAAGACGTGGAAAAGCATCTTTAAGGGCAAAACAATACTGCAATGCAAAACAACTCGAACAAGCTAATATAATCATATTAACTCCAGTTTTTCACAGGTCTAATTTTTCACCGAAAGAGAAATTTAGCTATCATATTTACAATAGACATGCCATTTCACACGCACAATCTTCACAAAAGCAAGTGATCTGAAATGTGCACATGCGTGTTACTCACCGCTTCTATGATGACTGAGAATGGTGTTCTGGCTGTAAAGACAAAGCCCAGCTTTTTAGCTCCTTTCACCAAAGCAGCTTCATCTGTCAAGTGGGAGTTGGTGAAACATTGACATATCACTGGTAATGACAGAATTCTGTTTAGTGTCACTTTTCAAATTAACAAAATCCGCTCTACTGAAGGAGGCCTGGTGTTATCTGCACAGTAGTAAAGACTCGGGATAAAGAAGCACTTGCTTTTCCTACCACCAGGGTTCTGAAATGAGCACTCCTGTTAGATGGGAGGCTTGGATCCATGCTAATTCACCAGGACAAGAATGATTTCTATTCCTGCTATTCTCACTTGGGAGCAAATTCTCTCCAATAAACCTAAGTAATAGTCCCATGACTCCCACCAAACATCTCCTCTGAGCAAGGCAGTATTTTAGTTGTGCTGTGGGATTCCCAAGCCCCAGGAAGCGGGTAAAGAGTAACCCATGCACAGCTTCCCCAGCAGGTGGAAAATCTATGAGGTGGAGAGGATGAGGAAGAAGCCAGCTCTGTTCTTTCTTCAGAGCTCTGTCAAGCCCAATCACCTCTGCTGGGAGATGCAACATAACCGGGGTCCTCCCTTTGCTGTTAAAAAAAGGGTTATGAGAGTCAGGAGAGCCCATCCCGGGCTCTCTACGGCTTTGCACCTGTAGCCACAGCCTGGCCACAGGGTGAGGCCAACAGCAGACAGCCGGGTCTATGGGGCGGACTACACGGCAGCATCTCCAAGAATAACTGCAACACCCAGGTCTCCTGAGAAGGGGCCAGCAGGGCGCATCCGGCCAGAGCCCTCACCTGGGGAGGAGGCCTGGTAGATGATGTTATCTCCATCCTTCTCAGGAACAACCGTGTGGCACACGGCCAGAAGGGTGAGGAACTCCTGAATGCAAGCGGCTGTGGGCTGCAAACGTGAGGTGGGATTAGTGTCAGATACAACACCTTCAACAGGCACCAGGGCTCACACAAGCAGATCCCCAACTGACATCCAGTCATCCTACTGCTCCCTGTAGGACAGGGTAGAGGTCCTTAATATGGACCTCAAATCCCCCTCCTACCGCTCTGGTCTGGAGTCCCCAAGCCGGTTCTCCCGAGGCGCACTAATCCCTGGGTTTCTCTCGGAAGGCGGCTCCGGCGCTTTAGTTCCAGAGATGGGGAGAGAAAAGAGGAAAGAGCCTTCCTTTACCTCTGCACACCCTGCCTCTCCAGGAGCCTCGGCCTTGCCCACGTGCTTCCATTTGCCCACGTGCTTCCGCCTCCCCACGTGCTTGCACTTCACCGAGTGCATCCACTTGCCCTCTGCTTCCGCCTCCCCTGTGCTTCTGCTTCACCCACGTGCTGCTGCCTCACTCTAGCAAGATCCTCCGGAAGCGTTTGTTCTGCCCCCCTCACTGCTGTACCTCAGGCCCCATAAACAAAAGATGCTCCCATCTCCAGGCTCCCATTCCCCGCCCCGACATCTGTTCTATACAGTGTCTATTCTTTAAGTTTATAATCTCTCAACACCTGTAACGCAGTGCATCTCTCGCTCATTAATATTGAACAGCAACAAAAACCAGAATTGCCCTGGATATGTATTTAATAAAATTCTCTTATTCTCTCTGGGAAAAAAACATATAATTTTTTATTGAGATTAGAGCACATTTATAACTAGTGGGAAAATAATGCTGTCTTCCCATCTAAGAAAACAGTGTCTTCCTATGTATTAAAAGCTTCTAAATATTCTAAATATAGGACCTAGCATATGTCTATTAATTATTTTATTTGCTCAAAAATTATTTCAGTGACCACTGTACATGAAGTACTGTGTAAGGCATTTTATCTATTGCCTTTTATATTATGAATGGAATCTTACTTCCATTACATTTTACAGTAGTTTCTTGTTGGGATGTAAGTAGAAACATTGATTTTTGTAAGTTAATATCCAATTGTCACTGAGCTCCTACTGGTTCTCTGAATTGCAGTTGACTATCCTAGGTTTTCAATGTAGACAATTATATCACCCACAAATGAGAAGTTTTCCCTTTTCCTCCCAATATATAAACTTTCACTGTTCACCTGTCTGCATGAGCTAGCGCTTCCAGAATTACATTCAAGGCAGGGGTGATAACCAAGCTTCCTTGTCCTGGGGTTATTTTAATGTCAGTGTTCTAATGTGTCCCTTTTAAATAGGCAACTGGCTATAAAACTGAGATATATTTATATCTTCATATGAAGGAAGCAGCTATGTGTTTCCTCTTTTTATGGAGTTTTCTGTTTTTTTAGTCATAAATGAATGACAACTTCCACAAGAATATTTTTAGTTTCTTCTCTGTCTTGTGAATGTGACTTAAGCAGAATTTTATGGAAGCCAATCACAAGTATTCACATGGCTACTTCTTATCATGAAAAGAAAAGGCACCTTATATTATAGTTCAGTAAAGTCATGAGCTTAAGGAATTTACACATTCCTCAAGGCCTGCATTGCAAAAATGGTAAGAAATTTTCCCCAAAAGCACTTTAAGTGGGAATTTAGCTTCAATTCAAGATTGCCTTCCCCTGTACCTGAGAACTTTCCAATCCTGAACATAACCTTGTCCCATAATGAAACAACATAAAAAGTGTCTTAGATTTTACAAATAAGTAAACCTAGTAGTGAGATATTTTCTAAGAGTTATAAAGAATTGCACACACAAATAGAGCCTTCTACCTCAAATGGTAAGCCAGACAAAATCCATGAAGATTTTTTTTAAATCCTAAAATAAAATTAACCTATCATTGGTTTTCTTCCTATTGCATTCTATAATAAATTAGGGAGAAGAGACAAAATTAATCTGAAGCCTATGGATGCTTATATTCATGTGTGTATATGTATGTGTGTGTGTGTGTGTATCTTCTTAGATGTTAAAAATTTGTATTGTGGTAAACTATACATGTAATATTTATCATTTAACCATTTGTAAGTATAAAATTCAGTGGCATTTTAAATACATTCAACAATGTTACACAGCCATCACCACTATCTATACACAAAACTTCATCTTCCCCAGCAGAAACTCTATACCCATTAAACAATAACTCTCCATTCTCTCTTCTCTCTATCCCCCAGTAACCTCTATTTTGTTTTCTGTATCTATGAATTTGCCTATTATATGTACCTCATAGAAACAGAATGATACAATATTTTTCCTTCAGTTAACAGCTTGTAATGTGTACAAAATGCCATATATCTAGAAATGAATATTTTCTATTTATTCGGTGAATTTAAAACAGCAGAAAATGATACATGTCTAAAATTGTTTTTCAAGCAAAATTGCAGCTACAAATTATCCAAATCATATACATATATAAGTGATTTCTTCTTGAAGACTCAAGCTCAGAAATCTTAGGCATAATGATTCAAAAGAAAGTTATATCTTCTTCCTTGGTGAACCTTTGAAAATTTATTCCACACACTGGTTAGCAATGTAAGCAGGGGGTTGCATAAATTGTCCTCCGAAATTTCTCATAGGTTGGTTCTCTAAGAGCCAAATTCCATCTTGGCTATCAGCCCATACAAAGCTTAACACAGTCCTAAAGGACCCAGAAAATTTGAAATGATGACATAGGAAAAAAGAAAATTCTGTAGCAAATGGAAGTATTCCCTTGGGAGGAAAGTAAGGGTTTTCTTGGACTAAATGGTTTAATTTTAGTCAATAGTCCCAAGACAATTTAGATGAGAATGTGGGGCATGTGCAGCTGCAAATCCTCAAATACTTCTTCCCTCTCCACAAATATATTTTGGCAAAACGAACAAGTAATCTAATAGGCCCTGTGTTTAAACTGCTTAAAAACCTCCAATGGGTACATTTAATTCAATCCCACATCTCCCCAAAGAAAAATATTGGAGCCTATTCTATGGTCTTCATTATTGTAGTGCAGCTAGTTGTTAAATGTCAAAGAGTTTAGTTAACATAGTAGCTAAGATGAAGAGTACCTCAGAAGGCCTCAAGGATCTAAGAAAGCTTAAAAAGGGTACACATAGGCTAGGAGGCTTTAATAAAATTTAGAAAATAAATACCCAAACCAATCGATCAATTCCTCATTATGCTTGTACTGAAACTATGAGTATCCAGATTATTAAAATGCCCTTGAAGTCTCTGTGTTTGGATGGTCATCACAATGTCCCCACAGCAGGGCCTCCTTTTCACAGGGGTTGCACCTGTCCCTACTCTCAATGCCTTTCCCACTAAACTAAAAAGAAATTTGGCGCAGGAGGGCAGACGATGAGGAGGAAAGGAAAGAAGAAGAAAGATCACTAACTTATATAAACAGTGGGATTTCTTCCTAAAGTTCTTTCCACTCACCATGGACACCAAGGAGGAGTCAGAAAAAAGCAGTGGGTAGGGGAAGGCAATGGGAGAGGTATTAGCTGTGCTCAGATCTCCATTCAAACGTCAACAGAGGACAGGCTCAAGAACAGTGTGGGATGAACAGTCAAAACCCCAAAACCTCACAGGAACCCAAAACACCAGTCCCGGGCCAGCTTTGGAAAGAACACCTGTGAGAGTCAGAAATTAACTGAACCAAGCTTTGAAATCTTTCAAACACTAGGATCCCAGTAGCATGTAGGGGTCCCCAGAGAAGCTCTTCTCCAAGTAAGGATTTGCCCCAAGCCACTGGGTTTCTATGGCATCCCACCTTTATGTCAGTGCAAATACACTGCTCGCACGTCAACAGTTATGGTAGCCATGACAGTCACCAAAGAGAATGGGATTCCTCTCTGTCTACACAAACCAAAATCACCTCCTCAGGGAGTTGCACCTTACGTATCCTGCAGAAGCATACAATGGCTTCTAAGAATTTCACACGTCTGCTTCCCCTGTGAACAGGAATCCCTTGAGTGTTTTTTATTCATCTCTTCCCCTAGTACCAACAGCAAGGTATTTCATATAAATGAGGTCCTTAAACTGCTTACAAAATGAGTGAATAAATAAATGAGTCTCTGATGTAAATGGGGATCCAATAGTTTGCTGCTATTCCTAACCCATTAATGGAATTCTGTGATGTTCCATACATGGTGCTCATCTTATTTCCTTTGCTACTTTCTCCTTGTTGATCTAGGAAAGCAAACTCGGGAAACTGGACCAAGAGCAGTCTCCGGAGCTCCTATGTCACCCTGCCACTTTCTCCTTTTCCATTCACCATCCCAACTTGAACAGACATATTCAGTTGTCCACTTTTGTGGTTACCCTCGACCTGAATACTATTTGAAAACACTTGTTTCCTCTCAAGTGCTCAAAGTACACTTGTTTCTTTGACATCTTTGATTAAAACCACCTTCCTGCAGAGAGATTCTTCAGAGGCGCCACTTTTCTGCTTGGAGAACCTTTAGCCTAGTAGCCGGATCTACCTCTAAGATCAGAATCCAAGAAAGGATTCTGTAGCTGTCTGTGACTGAAACAGAACATAGAATCCAGCAGCATCCTCTGTGGGCTTGGACCACTTCACCAGCCTCACCAAGAACTGAGTCGGAATAGCAGCATCACAGCCCGTGGGTGTGCGAGCCTTATACACTCACATTTCAGAAGTGCTAGCAACAAATGGGCACTAACTGCAATAGAGGAAAGTAGGATTTCCTCATGAAAACTTAGAAAAAGTTTTAAATATATCTGTCTCTTAAAATTTTGGAAATTTGGAAAGATAAAGTTTTAATTTTGCTCATGTTTACCTAATTTTAAATCTAGAAATTTTTTCAGAAAAAAATTAATCATATTACATCTAACTTATACTGAGTTAACTAGTTGTGAAATGCTTTGATCATTGAGTAATTTTCTAAGTTGGCATTTTTCAGAGTAGCCTTTAAAATAACAGTGAATTACCCTTCTAGACATTGGCTTAGGCAAGGATTTCATGACCAAGAACCCAAAAACAAATGCAATAAAAACCAACGATAAACAGCTGGGACCTAATTAAACTAAAGAGCTTTTGCACAGCAAAAGGAAGAGTCAGCAGAGTAAACAGACAACCCACAGAGTGGGAGAAAAGCTTCACAATCTATACATCTGACAAAGGACTAATATCCAGAAACTACAACGAACTCAAACAAATCAGTAAGAAAAAACAAACAATCTCATCAAAAAGTGGGCTAAGAAAATGAAAAGACAATTCTTAAAAGAAGATATACAAATGGCCAACAAACATATGACAAAAGGCTCAACATCACTGATGACCAGGGAAATGCGAATCAAAACCACAATGCAACACCACCTTACTCCTGCAGAATGGCCATAATCAAAAAATCAAAAACAGTAGATGTTGGCATGGATGCGGTGATCAGGAAACACTTCTACACTGCTGGTGGGAGTGTAAACTAGAACAGCCACTATGGAAAACAGTGCAGAGATTCTTTACAGAACTAAAAGTAGAACTACAATTTGATCCAGTAATCCCACTACTAGGTATCTACCCAGAGGAAAAAATACTTGCACACACATGTTTATAGCAGTACAATTCACAACTGTGAATTGTGGAACCAACCCAAATGCCCATCAATCAATGAGTGGATATATACATACGTATATAGAGATGACGGAATACCACTTAGCCATAAAAATGAATGAACAGCATTTGCAGTGACCTGGATGAGATTGGAGACTATTATTCTAAGTGAAGTAACTCAGGAATGGAAAACCAAACATCGTATGTTCTCACTGAAATGTGGGAGCTAAACTATGAGGACGCAAAGGCATAAGAATGATACAATGGACTTTGGGGACTTTGGGGGAAGGGTGGGAGGGAGGCAAGGGATAAAATACTACAAATATGGTACAGTGTATACTGCTCAGGTGATGGGTGCACCAAAATCTCACAAATCACCACTAAAGAACTTACTCATGTAACCAAATACCACCTGTTCCTCAATACAATTTTTCCCTTATAGAAAAATTAAAAATAAATAAATAACAAAATAACAAAAGTGAATTGATGTGATTCTGCAGTTAATACTGATTTGAAGTGGTGTGATGTCATAGTTAAAAATCTAACAGGGCTGGGCGCGGTGGCTCACGCCTGTAATCCCAGCACTTTGGGAGGCCAAGGTGGGAAGATCACGAGGTCAGAAGATCAAGACCATCCTGGCTAACACAGTGAAACCCCATTTCTACTAAAAAACAATACAAAAAATTAGCCGGGCGTAGTGGTGGGCACCTGTAGTCCCAGCTACTCTGGAGGCTAAGGCAGGAGAATGGCATGAACCCAGGAGGTGGAGCTTGCAGTTAGCCGAGATCACGCCACAGCACTCCAGCCTGGGCAGCAGAGCAAGACTCTGTCTCAAAAAAAAAAAAAAAAAAATCTAGCAGACTGAGGTTTAAGGCTCATTTCTACATTTATGTGCTGGGTAACTATTCACCAATTTAATCTTTTATTTAACTGCCTTGTCACCTCCCAGATGTGATTCAAATGTTGACTAGAGTGTTGAAAGAAATATATGTTAGTTGCCTGGCACACAGTAGAATGCAATAAATGCTACCTGTTATCATATATATCTTACTTTTGTTTCCTAAAGTATCCTAGTCAAAGGATATGCAATTACACTTGGCCTCTTAGATTCACAACTGTGACAAAATAGTACTGCAGAAATCTTACAAAGCAACAGCAATTGGAACTGTTACAGAATTATGTGGTAAAACTCGTCTTGATCTTGGTGTGCTACTTTACAAAATCACCAAGTATTTAAATACACTAATTTATGCACAGTGTTCACCACAAAGCATTTGTCTAAGATCACTTCTCAGAAGGACTCACATCATCAAGTCGAGACTTTTCCCAGGCTCTAAAATTGCAACTTGCAAAATACTACACGCATATATAAAAGAAAGTTGCACCGTAAGCTGTTTGCTGTCTTCAAAGTAAAACAGAGCACTTACATGGCGATCCTCAATGTTCTTCAACAGCCTGGGGTCATCAAAGTCACAGGAATCACTACAGGGAGGAGGCATCCGACTGTAAGAGAGAACAGAGAAAATTTATTCAATTCAAAAGTTTCTGTTAAGTTAACCCAAACCTGGAAAGAATCTTCCTTCAAGAAGAACCATACCTAAAGTCCTACAGGGATTCACATTAAATTAAAGACTTGGAATTCTGTATTATTATTTCAAACCTCAAAACAATTAATCCTGGAGTTTACTATAATCAAAATATTTTACAAGAACAACAGTTACAAGGAACAATAGTTACAAGGAGAAAAAACAGAAGCCAGGGATCAAGACTATGACTGTCATTTCAGTTGGCCCCTGAGTCATTTCTACCAGAGAAAACTTCCAAGAGTGTCTGCTCACAGCAAATAAAACAAGAGTAAATATTGCACTGTATACATGCAATCATTTATGGCCAGAGCTCATATGTAGGAGAAGGAAGACAACAAATAATTACAAGAAAGGAAACAATATGATGACTGTGAGCTATCACACTGAAGAAAATGTGAAGAATCAACTATATATTCATTTATCTCCACTCCCTCCTGAAATTTTTTTTTTTTGAAATGAAATTTCACCCTTGTTGCCCAGGCTGGAGTGCGATGGTGTGATCTCGGCTCACTGCAACCTCTGCCTCACAAGTTCAAGCAATTCTCCTGCCTCAGCCTCCCAAGTAGCTGGGATTACAGATGGCCACCATCACACCTGGCTAATTTTGTATTTTTAGTAGAGACAGGTTTTTGCCATGTCGATCAGGCTGGTCTCAAACTCCTGACCTCAGGTGATCCACCTGCCTCGGCCTCCCAAAGTGCTGGGATTACAGGCGTGAGCCACCGCACCTGGTCTCCTCCTGAAACTTCAACGTTGTCAAGACAAAGACAATGAAAGAAGACACGACAGCAGAGTATATGTCAGTCTTAACTTGAAATACGTATCAGCACAGAAAACAGCAACCAACAGCTTGCAAGGGGGAGCACCTAAAATGCAAGCTGATGCCCTCAACAGAGTGCTGGGAAGGTGGAACAAATGGCAGCACAAGGCACCTGTGAGGTACAGGGAAGGAGGAAGACAGCACAGCTTCCACATCTGCTTGAGGAACACTCAGCCTTCAAGAATCCTCACATCCCAGGCAGCCAGACAACTGAACCTTCCACAGCCAGAAAAAAAAAAAAAATGCTTATCTTTTACAGAAATTAAACCAGAGTAGTCCTGAGCCCAGGCGCACTGGGCACACAGGCACACATGTGGACAGGCTAGGGCATCCTCCCAAAACAGAGTTTTAAGTAAAATTCTATATATGCTGAAAGGTACAATCACTGGCCCACTGCCTCCACACAGCTTCCAAAACAGTTGGACCAAATTTATAGCCCTTGGCAGGAAACTAGAAAGTTCTTTTTATGAAAAGAAAGCTGACCAGCTGACAAGAAAGACCCACAGACACTGACATCTAGTGATCCCTTAATACAATAGTGGGTCCTGGCTGACCATTCTCCAGGCAGGCAACCAGTCATCAACCACAGTGGCCCCACTCCACACACAGCCCTAGCAGTCAGGTTTCTTGTGTATAAGCTTTAAAACACGTGCAGACAGACAGCATCACCATTTATAAGAGAAACACAAATCAAAACTACGATAAGGTACCACTTCATACCCATTAGGATGCCTATTATAAAACAAACAAAACCTGAAAAATCCCAAGTGTTGGCAAGGATGTGGAGAAAGTGAAACCCTTGTGCATTGCTGGCAGGAATGTCAAATGGTGGCTCTGCTATGGAAAATAGCATGGTTTTTCCTCAAAAAGCCAAACACAGAATTACCATATGACCCAGTAATTCCATATTTAGGAATATACCCCCAAGAATGGAAAGTGGGAACTGAAACAGATACCTGTATGTCAATGTTCACAGCAGCGTTATTCACAGTAGCCAAAAGGTGGAAGCAACACAAATGCCCATGAACAGATGACGGGATAAACAAAATGTGGCATATACATGCAATCGAATATTACTCAGCCTTCCAAAGGGAGAAGATTCTGACACATTCTACAACATGGATGAACCCTGAAGACATGCTAAGGGAAATATGCCAAACACAAAAACACAAATACTGTACAATTTCACTTGCGTGAGGTACCTAGAACAGACAAAATCATAGAGACAGAAAACAGAATGGTGGTTACTAGGGTCTGGAGGCAGGCAGCAACAAAGAATTTTTGTTTAATAGATAAGGGTTTCAGATGAAAAAGTTCTAGAAATGAATGGTGCGGATGGCTGCAAAACATTATGAATATATTTAGTGCAACTGAATTGTACATTTAAAAGAGTCAAATGATAAATATGTTACACGTATTTTACACAAAAAGAAATAAAAATATATGAGCACACAGCTAATGACCACCAGGTTTTTGAAGAAAGCCTATAGAAAATAAATCAAAACACCAGGGGTGGGCGTTAGGGAGGGTGGGAGAGGAGAGCAGAGAAAACACGGAATGCAAAAGCAAGGTTAGGGGAACGCTTTCGAAAACTGAAAGTGAGATCATACGGAAAACTCATGACGAAGGATAGAAGATCAAGGTGAAAAAAAAATACCAGGAAGTAAAACAAAAAAACTATGGAAAATGGACAGAGCGATAACAAAATTGGAGGATCAACCCAAGACATTCAATATCTGACTATCAAGAGATGCACAGGGAACAGGGAAGCTGGAGAGGAGGAAAATTATCATAGAAATAATACAAAGACACTTCTGAGAATCAAGAAGAGGAAATTCAGAGACAGAAATGGCCCACTAGTGGTCCACTGAATGTCCAAAATAATGGAAAAAATTCACTTTGGTAGGCCGAGGTGGGCAGATCACAAGGTCAGGAGATCAAGACCATCCTGGCTAACATGGTGAAACCCCGTCTCTACTAAAAATACAAAAAATTAGCCGGGCGTGGTGGCGGGCGCCTGTAGTCCCAGCTACTCGGGAGGCTGAGGCAGGAGAGTGGCGTGAACCCGGGAGGCAGAGCTTGCAGTGAGCCAAGATGATGCCACTGCACACCAGCCTGGGCAACAGAGCGAGACTCCATCTCAAAAAAAAAAAAAAAAAAAAGGAAAAAATTTAAAAACCTGCCCGAAGCTTCATGGTTGAAATGGCATATGCCTAAGGAGGTACAGAAAATCTGAAATGCTTCCAAAGGGGGTGGAGCAAGAGTAGGAGATAAACTCTCACTTTCCATGGTAAAAAGTCAAACAATGTCTAAATGTTTTTAATTTCTTTTTTTGTTTTAATTGTCTTTTTTTTTTTTTTTTTTTTTTTTTGAGACAGAGTCTCACTCTGTCACTCAGGCTGGAATGCAGTCATGCCATCTCGGCTCACTGCAACCTCTGCCCCCCCGCCAGGTTCAACTGATTCTCCTGCCTCAGCCTACCGAGTAGCTGGGATTACAGGCGCCTGCCACCACACCCAGCTAATTTTTGTATTTTTAGTAGAGACAGGATTTCACCATGTTGGCCAGGCTGGTCTTGAACTCCTGACCTCCAGTGATCTGCCTGCCTTGGCCTCCCAAAGTGCTGGGATTACAAGTGTAAGCCACCACACCCGGCCTAAATGTTTTTAATTTAAAAATTACTATAAACATTATTTTGAAATATAAAAATAAAATTTTTAAAAAAGCACAAGCACTGAGGTTGGCTGCCTCCGGAGAATAGGGAGTGAGTGGGAAATACTGAACCAAGGGCAGTCAATTTTTTTGTTAAAAGTCCTATAGTATCCCTGGACTTTTAAAGCCATGTTCATCCTTAAATTTTATCTGGTTTTCTTTCAAAACAACATATATGAAACTTTTATTTACATACAAAAATAGGCAGGTGAGAAATGCTAATAAAATTATTCCAGGGCGAGCCTGGTTTCTCACACCTGTAATCCCAGCACATTGGGAAGACACAGCGGGAGGATAGCTTGAGGCCAGGAGTTTAAGACCAGCCTGGGCAACATAGTGAGACCTCATCTCTACAAAAAAATTACAAAATTAGTCAGGCATGGTGGTGCATGCCTGTAGTTTTAGTTACTCAGGAGGCTGAGGCAGGAGGATCGCTTGAATCCAGGAGTTTGTGACTACGGTGAGCTATGACTGTATCACTGCACTCCATCCTGTGCAATAGAGTGAGACTGTCTCTAAAAATGTAAATAAATAAATAAAAATAATTCCAAAGGCTTTTCCATTAAAGTGTCAAGAAGTGCTAGAATCTACTTACCAGAAGTCATCTGAGGATGGCTCTCTTGCCAATTCTGGGAAGTGACTGCCAGAGAAAGGGAAAACAGAGTGGTCACAAAACTGTGATCAAAAGACAGACGTTCTGATCAAAACTGATCTAATTCTTAGCTTAGATATACAAACTTACAGATTCTCAGGGACTTCTTACCAAGTTAATATTTGCAGAAATAAACCACCTTTTTTGTTGCTGTTGTCTGTTTTTTATTTTTTTTTATTTTTTTGAGACAAAGTCTCACTCTGTCACCCAGGCTGAAGTGCAGTGGCGCAATTCCAGCTCAGTGCAACTCCTGCCTCCCGAGTTCAAGCAATTCTCCTGCCTCAGCCTCCCAAGTAGCTGGGATTACAGGCACATGCCACGATGCCCAGCTAATTTTGTATTTTTAGTAGTGACAGGGTTTCATCATGTTAGCCAGGCTGATCTCATACTCCCAACCTCAGGCACTCCACCTGCCTCAGCCTCCCAAAGTGCTGGGATTACAGATGTGAGCCACTGTGCCCAATCTGAAATAAACCATGTTTTAACTGTTCAGAGTTTAATTTGGGATCCATTCAGTTACAAACACATTCCATAGTAACTACATATCTAAATCCATTGTAAAGGATTTAGATTTTTTTTTTATTTTGAAAGGATCTTTATCCTTTCAAAACATCAGAAAGTCAAGATATTTGACTAAGTAGCTAAAAATAAACTTTTTTCTTGAAAGAAAGAAGCAAATTTTCAGTAAATGATAAACACACTGACCCATAGGTTACTCCGGCAATGCTGCACTTCTTAAAGTTCATGATATTGCATGTAAGCGTTCCAGTCTTGTCAGAAAAGAGATATTTCACCTAAATCAAAGAATAAAAGAAATATACATAAGGAAGTATTGAGATACAAAGATCAACAAATGAAGTCTTTCTTTCTATATTTTTCAAAACCTGTATGAAACGGGTAGATTTCCTTAAAGCGAGCAAATTAGTAACAAAAAACATATTAATACTTTAATGTTTAGACCACTTACAAACCTTCCATAACTAATTATATAGTCAAAGTGTAGTGAAATATGCAGAGGGAGCGGCAATAAGAGCTCTGACTGAATGATGCGCTACTGAATGATATGCACCATCATTCTACACCTAACATTTGAGAAATTATGTCATGGATTAGCGAGGGAGAGTAATTAACAGAATTGCCTCGAGGGCAGACTCCAGTTTCTCAGTGGTCTTCCAAAGAGGCGTCAGGACTTGCTGAGTGCTAGATACCTTCCAGAGATCCCAGAGAACTGGTCTAGGGAAGCAGTGTTTTACTGTTGTATAGAAGAAGGACTGATTATATGAATTGCTTACTCAGTAATTTTTCTTAATGATACAATATAAACATACACTGGGAAGTTTTTTTGAAAACAATCAAAGCGACTTCAAGTTATTAAAGCTCCTAAAGAAGTCAAACACTACATCTAAATATAATATTAGTACCCTAGGGGTAATTTATACTTTAAACAAGTTTTTACATGCAGTAAGTCTAGGGGTATGGAAAATTTAGTAGAATCTGCCTTTAAGTAAGCAGGATTCTTTCTGCATTTTTAAGAAAATTAAAATATCGTATAAAAAAACCAAAGGCCAGGTGCGGTGGCTTATACCTGTAATCCCAGCACTTTGGAAGGCCAAGGTGGGTGGATCACCTGAGGTCAGGAGTTTGAGACCAGCCTGGCCAACATGGCAAAACATCATCTCTACTAAAAATACAAAAGAAATTAGCCAGGCATGGTGGCAGGTGCCTGCAATCCCAGCTACTCAGGAGACTGAGGCAGAAGAATCGCTTGAACCCAGGAGGGAGAGGTTGCAATGAGCCGAGATCGCGCCATTGCAATCCAACCTGGGTGACAAGAGCAAAACTTCATCTCGAAAAAAAATTTTAAATGAACATTTTATAATAAGGGCTTATTAAAATTTGCTATCACTTTGCCTACTAAATTTTAACTTATCCTTAAAGCTCCAACTCAAAATTTCTTCCCCATGCAAACTTTTCCCACATCCTCAATTAGGATGAACTATTGAAGCATCCATGGGTACTTCTTGAACACTTTCAATCCTTGAATTATTCGGGTCCAGTTCAATGACACCTGCAAACAGTTATATACTGCACACCGTGCTAAACTAACAAAGGCAACCAAAGACCTGTATAGGGCACACCCACGCCCTCACAAAGTCTCCAGAGAGAAATGGACACTACATCGCTTATACCCCTTATTTTACTGTATTTATGTTTGGAAGACTGTTATGGGAACATAGAAGACAAGACTAACCAAGCCCGGAAAACTGAAGAAGAGTTCAAAGAGGAGGCAAATTTAGCGTGATATGCACCAAGAACTCACTGATTCTTACAGGAGAAGGATTTTAGCAACAGATAAAGGAAAAGACAAAGCCATTCTGGAATGAGAGAACATAAGTGAAAAAAAAAAATGAGGATTGACAGCCCAAGGTCCAAGGCCTGTTCTGGGTGCTGTATCCAGCCCTTTGTGACCAGAGCCCCAAAGGCAGTGGGAGGATTTGTGCTCTGTGCCAAGGACATTCTCTGTAATAACAATCCATCCTGTTATACTAAGAATTTAGAGCACTTATATGAATATACACAATTTAAGGAAAGATAAAGACAAAAAATAACTCTAAGTAGGTTTGGAAAATCATATCAAAGAAACACAATCACTTGCTTTTTTTTTGTCTACAAAGGTCTATTTTAGTCTACAAATTTGAGCCTCAGTTTTCTGGCAATAAACTCAAAAATGATACACAAACCATCACAGAATTCACTCTATCCTCGAGGAAAGAAAAACAAAGAAAGCAAGCCTACCTCCATAAGGGAGTTTTTCTAACCCTCAGATCAATGAGCCATGTCGCCTGCATTTTCACAGAAGGACAATGAGGAGCAGGGGAGATGCAACATGGTATCATGCCTTCACCAGGCAGGGAAACTTGGGAAGGCCAGATCTCGACAGACAACCCGAAGTCCCCAGTCTGACACTGAATAACCAGGTGTCCTTCGATAAGTTACTCCTTTCCTTCTCTATAAAATGAAGGTACAGCACCCTCCCCTTAGGGTTCCTGGTGGGTATGAATAGGGTGTATGAAATGAAATCAAAATCTTTAATGGCAAAAGGCATTTAAAAGAGGTTAGCCCTCAAAAATCAACAAGTAGGACCTAATTAAACTAAAGAGCTCCTGGACAACAAAAGAAACTACCAACAGAGTAAACAGACAAACTACAGAATGGGAGAAAATATTTGCAAATTATACATCCGACAAAGGTCTAATATCCAGAATCTATAAGCAACTTAAACAATTGAACAAGCAAAAATCAAACAACCCCATTAAAAAAACGAGCAAAAGACATGAACAGACATTCTCCAAAGAAACATACAAGTGGCCAAAAAACATATGAAACAATGCTCCACATCACTAATCATCAGAGGAGTGCAAATCAAAACCACAATGAGATACCATCTCACACCAGTCAGAATGGTTATCATTAAAAAGTCAAAAAACAACAGATGCTGGCAATGCTGCACAGAAAAGGGAACATTTATCCACTATTGATGGGAGTGTACATTCGTTCAGCCACTGTAGAAAGCAGTGTGAAGATTTCTCAAAGAACTTAATACAGGACTACCATTTGACCTAGCAATCCCATTACTGGGTATATATCCCAAAGAACACAAATGGTTCTAACAAAAAGACACATGCAGCATGTTTATCACAGCACTATTCACAATAGCAAAGACATGGACTCAACCTAGATGCCCATCAACAGTGGATTGGATAAAGAAAATGTGGTACATATACACCATGGAATACACAGCCAGGAAAAAAATGAAATCATGTTCTTTGCATCAACACGCATGGAGCTGGAGGCCATTATCTTAAGAGAATTAATGCAAGAACAGAAAGCCAAATACCGCTTGTTCTCACTTATTAAGTGGAAGCTAAACATTGCATACTCAAGGACATAAATATGGGAACAAGAGACACTGGAGACTACTAGATGGGGTTGGGGGAAAGCGTTGAAAAACTGTTGGGTACTATGCTCAGGTACATGAGTGATGGGATCATTCATACTCCAAACCTCAGCATCACATAATATACCCACATAACAGACCTGCACATGTACCCTCTGAATCTAAAGTAAAAGTTGAAAAAATAAATTAAATTCAATAAAACATTTAAAAAGAAGTTATTCCTTACAGGAATTTCAATGTCAGACACAGACATAATGCAAAGCACAACTTAGTAAAGGCAAGAGGAGTTCAGGGGTAAAGGTGGAAAAGATACGGTTCCCTAGAATATTCCAGAGACAAAATCCGGAACATATGAGAAATGCATGTCCTTTAAATTGGCCCCCACACGTTTTGTAGGGTTACTCAATATCTGAGTATCTTAGTGATCGTTTTCCCTGTCATTTGCTTCTGATAATACTTTTTTAAGGGTCCCAAATGATGATTTTTTATATTACTTCTTTTTTCTTTTTTTCAGGTTACTTCTGGGTGATACGATATAGCCGTGTCTCAAAAAGCAAGACAAAACTGAGTAACACTTATATTTACTGGCACATTCAAAAGTATTATATAGGTCTTCAGATGTTCTAGCCATGTTCATGGAGAAGTATTTTTGCAAAATCTTTCCATGGTTCTTCTGCTAACACTCATGTCCCCTCATGCTCATGTCACCATTCCCAAAGTTCCCAAAGAGGCTTTTTCACCTGCCCAAGCTCTTCATTAAGGTTTGATGTCCTGGCCATGGCAGGAGTGTCATTTCCTATATAATACATATCTGTGTCCTGAGAAAGAGAGAACAAGAGACAGGATTTCAGAAAATATATACCATTAATCCTTCATTCAGATTAACACAGAAAAGAAGCTAAGAATGGGTAATTTAAAACAATAGAAATGCTAATTTTGGCTGGGTGCAGTGGCTCACGCCTGTAATCCCACCACTTTGGGAGGCCGAGGCGGGTGGATCACAAGGTCGGGAGATCGAGACCATATTGGCTAACATGGTGAAACCCGTCTCTACTAAAAAAATACAAAAAAATTAGCCAGGCATGGTGGCGGGCACCTGTAGTCCCAGCTACTTGGGAGGCTGAGACAAGAGAATGGCGTGAACCTGGGGGGCGGAACTTGCAGTGAGCCAAGATAGCTCCACTGCACCCCAGCCTGGGCAACATAACAAGACTCCATCTCAAAAAAAAAAAAAGAAAATAAACCTAAATCTTGTATAAATGAAATTATTATTTTCACATTATTATTTTTTTGTTTTTTTTTATTTTTATTTTTATTGTTTTATTTTTATTTTTTATTTTTTATTATTATACTTTAGGTTTTAGGGTACATGTGCACAATGTGCAGGTTTGTTACATAGGTTTATTTTCTCACACAAAGTCTAATCAATTTAAATTTCCTAAATTACCTTTACTAGATTTTATAATAAGTAAGTTCTCACTTTCACAAAAATGATATAATAAGCAGGAATTTATAATTATATCAACTAAAAGCTCAACTGAAGCAAAGTATAATATCTGGTTACTTCTAACAAGTATTTTCTCTTATAAACATATTTACTTCTTATAATGCTGATTATGATGAAAATTTAATAATTCTACTTACACTACTTGGAAAAACATTTAAATACCATATCTACATATGACAAAATGCTCAGTCATCAAGTATAGGTTTAATATATACATGGACTTCTTTTATTACATAGAATATAAACTGGCCATCATTTAATACATGGAAAAGAATATGTAGGATTTGGGATGCATTAGTATCATTTTCATATTTAACACTTTAAGGCATATCTGAAAAGTCATGCCTGACTATGGGAGCATGTGTATGAAAGAAAATAAAGGGAATAATGCCAATTTAAAATTGTCTGGTTGTGTCAACACATTATAAAATATAAAAGACAACTTTTTTGGTATAGTATGTTGTAGAAAGTTTGGAGATAGACTTTCAAAAAATGAGTATGAGAAAAAACAATAAAACGTTTACAATTTTGAAAAAAAAAAAGAAAAAGGAAAAGAAAAGAAATGCTAATTTTAAATTTTGGAGTGAAAAACAGTGGCAACTAGGATAGAGAAGCCCTGTGATTTGAGAGGAAGCATAGAATTAATATACAGAAAATTGGCCGGGCACAGTGGCTCACACCTGTAATCCCAGCATTTTGGGAGGCCAAGGTGGGCAGATCACTTGAAGTCAGGAGTTCGAGACCAGCCTGGCCAACCTGGTGAAACCCTGTCTTTACTCAAAATACAAAAATTAGCCAGGCATGGTGGTGCATGTCTGTAATCCCAGCTACTCAGGAGGCTGGCGCATGAGAATCGCTTGAACCCAAGAGATGGAGGTTGCAGTGAGCTGAGATCACACCAATTCACTCTAGCCTGGGTGACAGCACAAGACTTCATCTCAAAAAAGAAACAGACACACACACACACACACACATATACACACACACACATATATATACACACACACACGATTTATATTTATATATATATATATATATGATTTGATTTCAAGATAATCATTTCACAACCTAGACTAACTCATGATTCTGACCTTGCTGACGGGATTGCTGTGAAGATCAAATAAAAATGCCCATCAAAGTGCCTGGTCTACAAATACTGGCTGCTGAAGTCCACTGCTTAAGAGCCATGGCAGTCCTTTAAAAATCCTATCTCCACCCTTACAATCATATCCAAGTTGACTGTCACAATGAATTTTGATATGCAAGTGACCACCATAGTAAACATACCCAAGAGGCCTTTTCTTCAGCCCTAATTAGATGTTAAAAGCATGAATAGCAGGTGCAGCCAGATGACAGGCACAGGCTCAGCATTCCAACCCATTCTCTGACCAATCCTCACAACAACCCCTTGAATAGGTACCACTGCCCTTCCATTCCCCAAAAACACCCTCACTGGTGATCCCTGGGCAGTTCTTTGTATGGCCAGTTTAAGTCCCTGGACCTAATGGTAAATGAATATAGTTCTTCTTTTTTGAGCGCTCAATTAAACGCCAAAGGCTCTGAAATAGCATTGGAAAATAGTGATTCAACTCTGCTTTAATACTCACCCAGTTGATGAAAAGGGCTTGAGTATACTTCACAACCTCAAGAGTCACCAACAGACTGATGGGAATAAGATTGTTGTATAAGATGATGAATGTCAGCAGGTTGTATCCAAAATTATCTGAGGTGGTGTCTGTGGAAGGAAACCAGAGTATCTGAAAGGTATTCACAACCAAAGTCTATTGGCTCATTTAGAGATTCATGTTAAAATAGTTATTGAGCACCTCCTGTATGTCAGGAACTGTGAGTTCAAAGGCTGCTTTCTGTAGGAGGCACACAGGCCCCACAATGCGACTGCACAGCAGGATGCATCTACTAAAGAGAGGCTCACAGGACATAGCGGGAACCAACACAGAAGGCTTTCTAATGGGAAGGCGTGGTCACTGAAGGCCATCCAGAAGAAGAAATGCTGGTGTCAAGTTTTGAAGAACAGAGAAAAGAAGCAAACTTGAAAGAATGTAGAAAAGAAGACAGGCCTTTGAAATGGTTGTAAGGAATACCTACAAGCTCACTAAGGTAATGTATATTGGGGATACTTCAAAGAGCTGGAAAGATGGACAAAAGTGTGAACAAGAGAAGCAGACAAAGAGAGAGAAGGCTTGAGCCCAACTAAAGATAAGAGAAGGGATATCTGGAGGGAACAAGATCCCTAAGGATGGAACAGGACCCTAGGGGATGGAGTCCACAGCAGAGTCAGCATCAGCTGCAGGAGGAACAGAGAATCGGGGAGGGAGAGGGGGACAAGGTCTGAGGGTATCAAAGGGGAGGTTCTTTCCTTGACAGCCATCATCTTCTGCTTGAACGGTAAAGTAGTGAGATCTTCTTAACTTAGCAAGAGGCTTAAGGAGAGGATTGCAACAGGGTTTAACTGATATTAAAGCTGTCTGTGAAGGGAACTAGAATGAGAATAAAGATGGCAGAAGGCTAGGATTGCAGGGAGATTGAGAATTTTTAATGGCTCCAAATCATAGTTATTAGGTTTTTTCCCAAGAAATTACATCAAATGGTGGTAGTCTGATTCCGATTTAGAGTTCTGAAGGGTGGCTGTGATGGAAAGACAAGGAGCTGGGAAGGTACAGGGGGAGCTGGCCAGTAATTTTACCTTTCCACAATCCCTTCACTCCCTACTCACTACCAAGCCTTCCACTTTTCCTGCTGGTTCCTTTTCTTCCTGACATACTACTTTGCTCTCCTGTTCTCCTGTAGAATTAAGGAGTTTCTAAATAGGATCTCTAAGTTCCAGTAGTTACAAATATCTCTAAGGTATAAACAAATATCTACCTGACAATTACAAATACAAGAAATACTAAAGAAGTTCTCCAGGATGAAAGAGATACCTGACAGTAATTAAAATCCACATAAACAAAGGACACTAGTAATGATAATTCTATAGGATTTATAAAAGATAGTATAATTATATATTCTCAATTTTAAAAAAGCAATTGCTAAAAGCATCATAAAATTGCATTGTTGAACTTACATACAGATGTAATATATATGACAGTGCAAAGGAGTGAGGAGAGAATGAAGATACATGAAGCAGAGAAATGACACCAGCTGTTAAATCCAAAGGAAGAAATGAAGAGAGAGACCTGGAAATGGTAAGTAAATATGTTAATATAAAACAACCCTGGCCGGGCATGGTGACTCATGCTTGTAATCCCAGCACTTCGGGAGGCCGAGGCGGGTGGATTGCCTGAGGTCAGGAGTTCAAGACTAGCCTGTCCAACATGGTGAAACCCCGTCTCTACTAAAAATACAAAAATTATCCAGGCATGTTAGCACATACCTGTAGTCCCAGCTACTCAGGAGGCTGAGGCAGGAGAACTGCTTGAACCCAGGAGGCGGAGGGTGCAGTGAGCCGAGATCACACCACTGCACTCCAGCCTGGGCAACAGAGCAAGATTCCATCTCAAAACAACAACAACAAAAAAGCACTATCAATATACTCTTTTTCTTTTTTCCTTTAGCTTCTTTAAGAGACACAGATTATTATAACACTGTATTTTGGAGTTGATAACACAGATAAATGGAATATAACAATGACAGCACCAAGCAGGAGAGGAAATGGAGGTACACTGGAGTGACATTTCTGTGTTTGACTAGAATTAAGTTAGTATTAATCAAAAGTAGATTTGGATAAATTAGGAAATACATTGTAATTCCTAGGGCAACCACTAAGAAAATACTTAAACACAGAGTTTAAAAATAACTATTTGAGTTTAAAACAATTCCCAAATGTGCCCATCTTTGCTTCATCACATGATCCTAATCTCAATTCTCCTTGAAAGGCTGGCATTATGTACAGTAACCAAAGGGTACAGAAGGACGGCAGGGACACCACACATCAACCATGCCTGCAAGAACGTCTCAAGAATGGTTTTCTTCCACTGGAACAAGCAACCCACCCCGACACTTACCCATCTTCTTGATGTACCAGTTCTTTTCGCCATGAGACCTGTTCCAGTACAAGGCCCCCGCCGAGCTCACCAAGGCCATGACCAAGAGGATGCCAAACAACACCAGGATCTGCACGTTAGTCACCTTCTCAACGTTTGATCTCTTGAGAGGCGCTTTGGTTGAATTCTACACAACAGTATTGAAAGTCAGTAAGGGTCACAGAACAGATTTGGGGCAAGGGGTTGGGGGAAAGGAGGTAAAACAATGATATTTAACAACCAACAAATAAAAGACTATTTTTTTGCCAAATACTCAATGTAATTCAAAGGTGTACCATGCTCCTGAATCAATAGCTAGTTTTAAGTAATGAAGAAAGACAACACACTCTACCAGTTTAAAGAACACATTCTAACATTACATGATTCATTCTGTACTTCTTATGATTATATCTTAGCATAAAATTGTCACTCTCCTTATCTTAGAACACAACAGGTTCTAAATATAGTTCAGATTCAAAGAAATCAGAACACCGGTAATTCAAGAGAAACTTAGACATTCCATACCATAAAAATCTAGAGAAGACCTTCACGGTAATAGCACAAGCTCTACAATAAATATACAGAGATATTTCTAAAGCACACATTTTCCCTCCTGGAGCTCAGAATTTGAGGAATAAAAAAGACATACACAAACACATACATATCAATAATGCAAAACAGAACATTAGTGGGTTTCAAAATAAGTGGATGGACAAAAAGTTCACTTGGAGAACTGTGAACAAGAGGCAGGAGCAGGAAGAGTCAGGAACAGCCTGGGCAGGAGAAAGCTGAGTGGCATCCTGAATGATGGAGACAGCAAAGGAGAAATGGAAGGAGAATGGCAACCTGATCACAGGCTTAGCACCTGCCTTCTCACTGTTGGGGGGAAACTAGCCCAGCTGGAGCTGAGGCCAGTGTTGGCAGGAGAGTATAGAAAGATTCATTAAAGCTGGATTCAAGAATCACTCCAGTTCAGGTGGAACATTTGGGACTAGATCCTCTCAGCCATGGGAAAGTCAATAGAACTGTTTGAACAAGACAGTTATGCACCTGAGGTCATTTTATTAAAAAATATCTGAAGGTAGTTGTGGAGGGCAAACTAATGACCCCCCCACCCCTGCCAGTGATGCCCACATCCTACTTGTGGGGCACTGCGAGTATGTTATTTTATTTTATTTTATTTTATTTTATTTTATTTTATTTTATTTTATTTTATTTTTTGAGATGGAGTCTCACTCTGTCTCCCAGGCTGGAGTCCAGTGGTGTGATCTCGGCTCACTGCAACCTCCACCTCCCGGGTTCAAGCGATTCTTGCACCTCGCCTCCCAAGTAGCTGGGATTACAGGCGCCCACCATCATGCCTGGCTAATTCTTTGTATTTTTAGTAGAGGGTTTCACCATGTATTTGTAGTAGGGTTTCACCATGTTGGCAAGGCTGGTCTTGAAATCCTGACCTCAGGTGATCCGCCCTCCTCGGCCTCCCAAAGTGCTGGGATTACAGGCGTGAGCCACCATGCCTGGCCTGAGTATGTTATTTTATACAGCAAAAGGGACTTTGCAGATGGGATTAAATTAAATTAACAACTGTGAGACAGGGAGAGATTATACTGGATTATCCAAGTGGACCCAGTCTAACTACAAGGGTCATCAAAAGGGAGAACCTTTCCGAATTGTGCTCAGAGGGAGAGGCAGTGACAGAGAAATGATCAGAGAGATTCCCCTCTGAAGCCTGCAGAAAAGAGCAGCCAACATCTCAAGTTTTAGCATAGGGAGTCTACTACTCATAGGACACTTCTGACTTATAGAACTGCAGCATAATAATTCGTGTGTTTTTAAGTCACTAAAACTATGGAAATGTGTCACAGCAGCCAGAGGAAACCAGTACAGTAATACAGCAGGTTGGGGAAGGAGACACTGAAGAGAGGAAAGCCACAGGGGAATTATTTATAATCCATTACCGGAGGTGAAATAATTCCTGACTTAAATCAGAAGCCAGGAATTGGACAGGGAGAGGCTCACACAGGAGCGTCAGCCTGCAGGTCTCTTTCCATGAATCATGGGCCCAGGCTTTTTTTTTTTTTTTTTTTTGAGATGAGTCCCACTCTGTTGCCCAGGCTGGAGTGCAGTGGTGCGATCTCGGCTCACTGCAACCTCTGCCTCCCGGGTTCAAGTGATTTTCCTGCCTCAGCCTCCCGAGTAGCTGGGATTACAGGCAAGTGCCACCACGCCCGACTAATTTTTCTGTATTTTTAGTAGAGATGGGGTTTCACCGTGTTAGCCAGGATGGTCTCAATCTCCTGACCTCGTGATCCACCCACCTCGGCCTCCCGAAGTGCTGGGATTACAGGCGTTGAGCCACCGCACCCAGCCAGGCCCGGACTTTTAAGAGACAACACCAATTTGCCAAGTTTGGATAATCTGAGAGTTTGTAAGGCACTAACCATAAAAATGGTAACTTGTGCCAAACTTAAGTCAGCATTCTCCTTCACTAGTCTCCATTGATCTGATCATTAAAAGACCTAGGATGAAAATGTCTCCAAAGATAAGAATACAAACAAAGTCACAATGTGAAAATAAAACTGAGATGAAAACATGAGACAATTCACTCCTAAGCTCCAAGAAAAATTTATACCACATCACTGAAATTGTTATTTGAATTATATTGGCAAACCAAAATACTATTTCCCCATAGTTTTCTTTGGGGGCAGAGGAGTTGGGGGATTGTACTGGTGATTCTGAAAAGCTAAGTCCTTTCAATATCTAAACAACACAGCAGCTTTTTCCTTTATTTCTATTTTTTCCCCTTTTACTTTATTTCTCTAAATTATTCATCCTTTACGGACTTTTAAAAAAAATTCCTCGGGAGTCTAAATGGAAATCCATTAGCAAAGGCCAACTTATCATCAATCAAATACTATATCAAGGTCAACTGAGATGACACATCCAGGTCTGGCCTCATGGTAAGGGCCAGCAGGCCAGGTCCAGGACTGGTCATCCTAACTCTTAAATACTAAGCATGATCTCATCATTCTTAATAAACTTTCACTAAATGTACAGGCAGAAAAAAATTATCATAAACCTCATTTCTATACCCCATTTGTTATTGACTTCTGATCTTTTTCAGTGGCTGAATTCTGGCCAATTAGGAGGATTAGAAAACTTTATCTTTCATCTAACAGAAGAGGAACAATCCCAAAACTTCCAGCTTCAACAGTGCACTTTGTGGAAAGCCAACCTTGGCCTACTGACTCCCATCCCCTGAACATTTTTACTTGGAATGATCAATGATGAGGGTTTTTTGTTTGTTTTTTTGTTTGTTTGTTTGTTTTTTGGAGACAGAGTCTCACTCTGTCATCTGGGCTGGAGTGCAGTGGTGCGATCTTGGCTCACTGCAACCTCCGTCTCCCAGCTTCAAGCGATTCTTGTGCCTCAGCCTCCATAGTAGCTGGAACCACAGGTGCATACCACCACGCCCAGTTAATTTTTTGTATTTTTAGTAGAGACAGGGGTCTCACCATGTTGCCCAGGGTGGTCTTGAACTCCTGAGGTCAGGCAATCTACCCACCTCAGCCTCCCAATGTGCTAGGATTACGGGTGTGAGCCACCGCACCTGGCCCAATGATGAGCTTTTAATGTTGAATTCCTAGAGGCATTATAAATTCTTCCATAAAATTCTTACAAAACCCAGCTACTTCAGTGTAACGGACTTATAAATAGAAACAGGTCAAAATGTCAGATTTTGAAAAAGCTGAAATCAGACCTGTATCTTAGATATTTTATTCCCTCCTGAGAAAACAGGCCATTGAATTCTAGTTAGAACAGCTGTCCCCAACCTTTTTGGCACCAGGTACTGGTTTCGTGGAAAACAATTTTTCCGCAGACTTGGGTGGAGATGGTTTTGGGGTGACTCAAGTGCATTACATTTATTGTGCACTTTAATTCCATTACGCTTACATTGTAATGTGTAATGAAATAATTATACAACTCACCATAATGTAGAATCAGTGGGAGCCCTGAGCTTGTTTTCCTGCAACTAGACAGTCCCATCTGCAGGTGATGGGAGACAGTGACAGATCACTGGACATTAGATTCTCATTAGGAATGAGCAACCTAGATCCTTTGTATGAGCAGTTCACAACCGAGTTCACGCTCCTATGAGAATCTAATGCCACTGCTGATTGACAGGAGGCAGAGCTCAGGCAGTAATGTGAGAGATGGGGAGCTGCTGTAAATACAGATGAACAGATGAAGCTTCACTAGCTTGCTTGCCACTCCCCTCTTGCTGTGGGGCCTGGTACCAGTCTGTGGCTTGGGGCTTGGGGACCCCTGGGTTACACTGACTTTGGAGTTTGACTGCCTGTGTTTTCTTTCATTGATTTTTTTTATTTTTTATTTCTTTATTTATTTATTTTTGAGACTGAGTCTGGCTCTGTCGCCCAGGCTGGAGGGCAGCAGTGCAATCTTGGCTCACTGCAACCTCTGCCTCCTGCGTTCAGGCAATTCTCCTACCTCAGCCTCCTGAGTAGCTGGGATTACAGGCATGCACCACCATGCCCAGCTAATTTTTGTATTTTTAGTAGAGATGGGGTTTCACCATGTTGGCCAGGCTGGTCTTGAAGTCCTGACCTCAAGTTATCCACCCGCCTCGGCCTCCCAAAGTGCTGGGATTACAGGCGTGAGCCACTGCACCTGGCTGGACTGCCTGTGTTTTGAATCCTACTAGTTTTGTAAGCTTAGGTTACTAGGACACACTATGCCTCAAGCCTCCTCATCTATAAAATGAGCACAATACTACCTAGCCATTGTGAGGAATAAATGAGTTGATATATGTACATCACTCAGAATAGTGCATGATTTGTTGTAATTATGTTTGCTGTAATTAGTGTGATAATCGCTCTTTTTCCCATTAAATCAACCAATAGAAATTATAGACATAAATATTTCTACATGTAAGTAAACTAAACATGAACTGAAGGAAACTTGAAGGGCAAAAGGCATTGAGGTGAAAGACTTTAATGAAAAAAAAGGTAGAAGAACCCGACAGCAATTGAGTTTCCTCTCTGTGGTCAAGTAGCACAAGCACAGACAAACAATGTTATTTCACAAACAGGACGGCTTCCAGCTATGTGTGTTATATTATATTCCTTTTGAAAGCTCATTATTTTTACCGTTGTTTCAGCCCTAAAGGCACAGCAGGTCTAGCACAGATGTTTCTGGGTTTTTCCATCATTCTATACATGAGCAGTCAACATGCAAGAAGCCTTGCAAAGAGGTTTCTCACACCTAGGGGCAAGGAAAAGTGCCTCTCACACTCACAGAATGCAAACTCAGTGCATGCCTTACTCATTGAAGAGAAGACTGGAGTGTTTTAAAGGATAGTTTAATTAACTCACGTAATATTGGTTTTCTAGAGCAAAAGCTATATTACCAATGTATGCTCTAGAAAAACAATATTACAATCTGTAAAAAAAAAACAAACAAACACCCAGTGTATAAGAAATTTTGGAAAGTGCTTAAATTTATAATATGCACAATCTTAAAACTAGTTTTGGGGGCTTGACCAAATGTGAGCTAGCTACCCATGATGTGTCTGCCACTTCATCATAAAAAACAGAAGTAGGCTGGGAACTGTGGCTCATGCCTGTAATCCCAACACTTTGGGAAGCCAAGGTGGGTGGATTGCTTGAGTTCAGAAGTTCAAGACTAGCCTGGGCAACATGGTGAAACCTCGTCTCTACAAAAAATACAAAAATTAGCCGGGCATAGTGGCGTGTGCCTACAGTCCCAGCTACTCAGGAGGCTGAGGTGGGAGGATGGCTTGAGCCTGGGAGGCTGAGGTTGCAGTGAGCCAAGATCGCACCACCACACTCCAGCCTGGGCAACAAAGCCAGACCCTGTCTCAAAAAACAAACAAACAAATGCCAGAAGTAGTGATTTGTGGTTAGTGGAGCTCCCAAAGCATTCAGCAAGGGTTACTGACACTGCACTAAGGGAGTTAAAGGATACTTTCTAGGTGGCAGGGTACTAAACTATTTTTTTTTTTTGAAATGGGGTCTCACTATGTCAACCAGGCTGGTCTCAAACTCCTGGTCCCAAATGATCCACCCATCTCAGCCTCCTGAGTTCTTGCATGGCTAGAGCACTAAACTATTCATCAAGATAAAGTCTTCATATACAGGCCGCTCAGAAACAATAAACTTAAAGCATTCCAGTCAGCCCTTGTGAATGGATAAGGACCTAGCAGGGGGGATGGATCAGGCAAACCTCAAATACACTAAATAATCCTGATCCACCCAAGAGCTGCCTCTCAGCATTCACCAACTCTTCATTTTTCTAGCTGCCGTGGAGCCCTCCCACCTTGCTTCAACAAACAAGCTCTGCAACAGGCCACTGCACCTGGGCCCCTACCCTTCCAGCTCCTGAACTTCCCTCTGTACTCCCACTCCCTCAAGAGCTCTCTCCTCCTTGCCTCACACAGTCAAGGACATGCCTCCCTTGAGTACCCCCAAGCAGAGGGTGCGCCAGTAGACATCTGCATCCTTTGGCCTCTGAAGGTAGCATTACTGGATGTATATTCAAGACCTGGTAATACTTCTGGACCTTTATTCCTTGGATGCCATGTTAAAAAAAAAAAAAACTCACTCATAAAATTCACGCCATTTGGCTACACTACCTTCTGCCCCTCCCCCGTAGCCAGGCCACCGACCTCTCGGTTGCTCCCTGTCACTCACTGAAGACTTGACAACTGGCTCATGGCATTCCTCTCCGGCCCAGCCTCACCATTATCACATCTTCAAAATCACAGCGCTGGCCCATCAAATGCCTTAGTCTCTCAGTTCCTTACTTGTCAACATCAAATGGCCTTCAACAGCTCTGCCTTTGTCTTCCTACTTGCACGGGCCACTCCCAGGTCTCCCATGCTAGAAACTCTCTACCCCAGAAATACACAGACAAGATTCTACCCACTGATCAGCCTGTCACTCAGCAACTCCAACAATCCTCTTCAACTTCAGGGAGTCTCTCAACCCTTCTAATCCCATCTCTCCTCCCCGTCTCCAATGTGTTTCTAGCTGGGGTGGCCACCAAGGTCTACTGCTTCATCTTCTCTAATACTTACCTCTTTCATCTGCCTATCATTTGACCTGAAAGAGGAGAACAACACAATAGTCTCCCTTCCCTAGCTCGATATCTAAAATGTGCTTCTGCCAGGGGAATCATTCTTAGCATGTAGTCAACTGGTTTCCAGCCTAGGTTGAATGACCCTCCTATACACACTGACAGCACTTAGTAATGACACACATTCCAGTATCTCTCTCTCTACTTTGTCATTCTATATTACTCCTTAGCCCGACTGGCTCCCCAAGGATAAGCCTGGGCCTTTCACTATTGCACCCATATGGTCTAGCACTAGACTTGGTACGTGGTCACTAAATATTTTTAAATCAAGAAATACAGCCAAATGTGCATTTTAGAAGTTATAGACAGACAAGCTGAAAAGCCAATTCTCATTAATAGCCACCATTAGCAAAAATAAGATGCCAAGTGATACCAAACAAATGTAAGAAATGACATACAGGGACACTGATTTCTGTAGAATTTCAAAAGCTGTCTGGCAAAATACATCATAATAGCAATATGACCTATAAATTCACAAACAATTTTTTTAAAAACATTAACAGAGAAAAAGAGCAAAATCATTTTAACTTCATTTTTTTCTTCGGTCTATGAAAACTAAGTTCAAAAATAACTGATTTTAAATAAGACAATTTGCTATAAAATCCTAATTAATGGGATAAAGAGGAGAAGTAGAAAGAGAAATTTAAAAGTTAGAACTAATTCTCGCTTAAGTCCAGAAGATAAAATAAGTTAGAATTTATTGTTCCCCTAATCCAGAAAACAAAGGCCATTTGTAGTTCAGGCATACGGTAACAAATATCAGATAAGAGAACAGAAATCTAGAAAAAGCTATCTGAGGAACTAAAATAAAGGCAGTTCGTTCCAAATTTAGGTTCATAGACAAACTTGAACTTCCTAAATGTAACATCTGCATTTTCCACCTTCTAGTCAATAAAAGCAGAAATTAAAAAAAAAAGACAAATCAGCATAGAAATGTTTTACCTGCATGAGTTTGGTGTCGTGTCCAGTATAAACAACTATGCCAAAGACCCACTGAGTATTTCTAAGCTGTGTGCCTCTTAATAAGGTCTGGTCAGGCCCAAGGGCAACAAGGCTAAAAATAAAAAAAAAAAATGATATTTAATGATAGTCTGGAGAATAAGCATGAGTTTTTCCCTTAAACATGAACCCACAATAAATCAAATGTTCCCTTTCCTCCAATTTGAACTACTTCACTGAGAAACACAGACAACAAAGGTTACCATTGTCTTAATCTACCCCCAAAAGGACCCACAGAAAGCTTTATTTTACATTCATCACTACAGAAAAAAATGCTTTCTCTATAAAATGTTACAGGGAATTATATCTCTCATGATCCTGTTATGAAACTCAATACCCAGAAAGGAAGTTGCTAAAATAACAACCGAAGCTTACTCATTTGTAGTAAGTATTATTATTGGAAGTATTATTATTATTGTTATTTGTAAAATAAACCTAGTGTATTTCACGGACTATTAGAAAGGAGTAAAATTTTAAAAAGCAGCAACCTATCATATCAATTTTTTTAAGGATGACTTAATGAGTAAATAAAGACCTGAGTGACAATTTAGAAATTCAAAATGGGGAGCCCGTAGTGTAGCTATGTATGCTAAATGAAACCAAGAAGCAGTCACACTTAGTTTGTCATATTTATAATAATTTGGGTTGATTCCTATGATCAGGTCCTTCCAAGCCTTGGGTCGTCAAAATATAAAGGACATTGCAAGAGGCTGGGTTACAGGGTTGGAGGGGGCATTGGCAAGAGGTTCAAGACAAACATGGCCAGAAGGTAGAAACTGCTCTCCAACATCAGAACAAAAGACAACTCCAGAACAACATAACAAATGCCAGAAGAACAAAGATAACAGAATATAGACAGGAGGGCACTGAATATTCTAAAGGAAGAATAAGTGTTCATTTCACTCAACTTTCTAAAAACAAACAAATGCTCCCTAGAAGAAGGTTAGCAAAAAAAAAAAAAAAAAAAGAAAAACATATACACACACACACACACACACATTTCTGTAACAAGTGTATTAGCTTGTATACACCTCAGATAATTCTCCTCTGCTTTGCTGGACAATTTTATGCAGCTAAAACCATTTCTCCCGCCTGGCAGAGAGTAGGCACAGAAAGAATACGCCACATGCTTTGAGCCTCATCAGAGGCCCTTGGGCTCAGGGTTTTTTTCTTAAATCTAAGGAAGGCTTTAAATTAATTGAAAGGGTATGAAATTTCACTGTTTTAAAATATTGCAAAACTAGGAAACAAACATATTTTCCAAAGCTCCAGTAATTCTTAGTCACATAGTTTAAAAGACAGCGAAGAAAAGGCATATAATACCTTTTCCCATCTAAGTTCAAGTTTCCAGTGAAGTCATAGAGGTGGCGGTTGGGCCCTTCACACTCTATAGTTCCAGATAACTTCATCAGAACTTCACGTGTTTGCATGTCAGCAGTGTGACTCAAACCCTAAAAGATTAAACCAAAAGAGGAAGTCAAACACAATCTTCTGTGCTTAGGGACACCATTCGGCATCCCTATGGTTAATCAAAAGGAAAAATAAGGCATCTCCAGTGCAATAATTTGGGGGGCTAACAAGTCAAACTGTCAGCCCCTCAAGGCAGACTTTTCCAGTAGCTTTTGCCACAACGATCTAATGTGAAAGTGGCAAAAGAACGTAATGAAGGTGAAAGTTAAGATTCCACCACTGTGCTGGAAACATCCGTGCATAAGTAATAATTAACATACCCCAGCACCTTACAGCAAGCATAATCTACTAGCTGTATTCTAACACCGGTCATAAAGATAGAATAGAGTAGCCCTTCAATATTTTACATTATCTAGCACTCTTCACTTTTTCTTCAAGAGACAGGGTCTCACTCTGTCCTCCAGGCTGGAGTGCAGTGGTGCAATCATGGTTCACTAAAGCCTCAAAATCCTGAGCTCAAGTGATCCTCCCACCTCAGCCTCCTAAGTAGCTGGGACTACAGGTATGTGCCATCACGCCCAGCTATTTTTTAAGTTTTTTGTAGAGATAGGGTCTTGCTATGTTGCCCAGGCTGTAACTGTTCTTTAAATGGAAAAAAAAGTCTAAAGCAAATACCTACAGTAGAAAAGAAAGATATATGGACAGAATTGCTGAATTCAACTTTAAGCAGCAAAAATTTTTTAAGTGTCAAAATGCTTAAAATTTGTATATGTTAAAGACCATTCTTCGTTCTTGGCCGGGTGCAGTGGCTCACGCCTGTAATCCCAGCACTTTGGGAGGCCAAAGCAAGTGGATTACTTGAGTTCAGGAGTTCGAGACCAGCCTGGCCAACATGGTGAAACCCCATCTCTACTAAAAAAATATAAAAATTACGCCAGGTGTAGTAGCATGCACCTGTAGTCCCAGATACTAGGGAGGCTAAGGTGGGAGAATCGCTTGAACCCGGGAGGCAGAGGTTGTAGAGAGCCGAGGTCGCATCATTGCACTCCAGCCTGGGCAACAGAGCAAGGCTCCAACTCAAAAAAAAAAAGAAAAAAAAAAAAAGACTATTCTTCATCCTAGAATTAAAATACATGGTAAGAATACTTTTCTTTAAGCCATGGAAGTTTTGTATCTAATTATATCACCCTCTAAGATTAGAATCTTTATTACAACAATGATGTAAACTGGGGTACCTGGAGCTTTTCTGCTCCATTTGTCCACTAAGCTGTGTCCTTCCCAGCCACTCAGCTACACCAAGATGTCCCCTCTCTCCAGCATCACAGGCAGAGAGCTCAATAAGACACTATATGAAGGCCTGGCACCCTGCGTGACCTAGAGTTTGATGCAGCCTGCTTTTTCCAAACACATTCTCCCTCATCATAAATGGCATATTCTTCCCATAGATTCCATTGTGGCTGAATATTTTATTTCTCTAGAAAGAGATATGTGGGGACCACATTTGCAGTTGTGTCTACCATAACAACACAAGTCATCAGAGGTGACTTTACCTGACGTATTTTAAGGTTCGTCTCCCCATCCAGATTAGCTGTTTCAACATAACACATTGCCTGAGGTTCACTAAGGAGAGAGAAAAAAAGAGCCAAGTTTCGTAAGGTCCCTTCCACAAATTCACAGCTTAGAAAATCTCTATTATGGAATCTGTGTCTGCTGATTGGCCCTTCAAAATAAATTGTTATAAATAACCACTATAGTAGGAGTAATGGATGAAAAAGGAAACACACACTCATCTTTGGGACTCAGCACCAGTACAGAGTCATTTGCCCAGATGATCTGCCTTTGTAAGCCCCACATAATGACTGCTGAGCCTCAAGAAGACAGGAATGAACTGAAGATGAAAGAGAAGGGGAAACATGTGATGTCCCCACTCAGACCCAACCACTGGGTTCAGGCAATCCTTCAAGTCTGGGGCTGGGCCTGACCAAAAAGGCTGCCCAAGGCATGGCCAGTAGAAACACACATTTTTTGAAGAAAACAACAGCCAGAGGAGTTGAAGGATCGAGGCACAGGCTTGGCAAGGCTTTAATTCTCTGCCATTTTTACAATCTCAAGGCCAACTTTTTAATCAAAACACCTAATTAAAGACAGAAAACTCAAAGAATAAAAATAACCATAACAGATATTATAATCCTATTTCTAATCTTTGAGTTTAGCTAAGTTCACACAGTTAGTGATTAACCGCCCCCTGACTCTTCCAACTAAAAAAACACTAGTTAAGGCAAAAATCCCCTAGCTCTACCTTTATGGGCTATGTGGCCTTGGCAAATTGTTTAGTCTCTCCATATCTCAATCTTATCATGTACAAAGGAAGGCTATCCAGGGTTATTGGGAAGATTAAGTAGGACAACCTCCTCAACAGGTTGTTCAGCACACAGCACACACTCAGACACTAATAATGAGCACGCTGGAAACATGATGTCAGCTAAAGCAATCCGGTATTAAGACCAAGTTTAAACAAAAAAACAAAACTGGCTGGGCACTGTGGCTCACGCTTGTAACCCCAGCACTTTGAGACGCCGAGGCGGGAGGATTGCTTGAGGTCAGGAGTTCCAGAACCAGCTTGGGCAACATCTACAAAAAAATTTTAAAAATTAGCCTCTATAAAAAATTTTAAAAATTAGCCAGGCGTGGTGGCATGCACCTGTGGTCCCAGCTACTCAGGAGGCTGAGATGGGAGGATCACTTGAGCCCAGGAGTTGGAACTTACAGTGAGCTATGATTGAGCCACTGCACTCCAGCCTGGGTGACGGAGTAAGACCTTGTCTCCAAAACAAAACACACACACACACACACACACACACACACACTAAATTTTCTAGGGTCACAGCCAAGACTTAAAGCCCGAACTATCAAGTGATCAATATTTTAATATTTCTAAGAGTTTCTTGGTTGTCAGTCAATATAGACAAACATAAATCCTGCCTTGTGTTATTGGTTCTTTTTCCCCCTCCATAGGCCTGGAGCTCTATTTTTAAATCTATTATCTCAAGCAGAAAATTAATGCTTAGGCTTAAAATCCAATGAGTGATTAACTTCAATACAAGAAACGCTGTCTGCAATCAAAGAAAATGCAAACAGCATGCGTATCTATGATTCCCAACAGTGTATAAATATAGGAAGTTATAGTCCTAACGTCACACGATTTAATCTTGAATTCAAGAATAGATGTCAATTCTTGCCCTAATTTTGGCTTTCTTTCCTAGCTATGTACTTTCATGCATCAAGCCCCAAAAAAGTCAAGAACTGCACTGAGTGATGATTCCTTCCTAGAATAAAACTACCTAGAGAACGTGAAAATGATACTTGGACAGAAAAGGGGCAAAACATGGACGGATGAAGAGCAAACACCATCTGCTGGTCATGATTATGCTGAGCAAACACCCGTGGTTCTTGAACAGCTATCAACGTGCAGCACTGGGTTCTGCAGGACAGACTGTTGGCAGGACCCATCACGAAACAGATTCTGAAATCTCAGATACGCTGCAACCTCACATTAATGAATGGACCACTCCACTGCTCTTGACTCAGTGTCCCTATAAATAAGAAAAACCCCCCAAACAGCCAGGAGAGTAAGTGAAGTCAGCACACATAAGAGAGTTCAGAAAAAGCACAAAGGAATGAATGTGAGAAAGAAACCAAGGGTCACGGCAGGAGAAGGCAAATGACAAGAAATGGAAGAATGGGACGGAGAGAGGATGGTAGAAGGCAACAGGTGGCTCAAGATTGCCCCAGTCGCTGCTTAATATTTTATTGTTCTTAACATTTATTGCAAAAAAGGTGCCCACTAGCACAGCTAACCTGGAGGACAGCAGGACCACATCTGCTGGAAGATACTGCCCATTGACGACCTTCACAATGTCTCCCACTGCCACCTAGAGAGACAGGGACGAGGACAGAGAGGCATGAAAGAAAAGAAACAAAACACACATGGTGAAAAAGGTGCTTAAATATTTGAAGAAAAAATTATTATATAACTAAACCATGAAGTTTAAGATGGAGAAGCCCAAATTATTTTTCTTGACAAGAACAAAAGGAAAATGCTTCCATGCAGACACTGGTAATGTTGCCTTTTTTTGCAATGATGTTTAATAAAAAAGGAAAGGGAGAGGGAGAAAAGGGCTAACTCAGAACAGCTATAAAGATCTCATTTTCTTACGATTATCCATCCATTCACAAACACTTGAGCATTTCCATAGCTGTACACAGTAGGGTAGAATGGTCACGCACACACCACCAGAGCCAGCCTAATGCCTGGGCTCAATCCCCACTGCATCCCCTGACGAGCTGTGTAACGATGAACAAGTTATGTAAACTCTGTGTGCCTCAGTTTCCTCATCTATATAATGAGGATAAAGGCACATATTTCATAGAGTGACTACAAGGATCAACTAAGTTAACACACATAAATTTTTCTGTTTTATAAATTTTTCTCTGTTTTACAAATTGAGGTGCAGAAAACAAAATAACTTGATCACAGTAATATAGCCACTGAGTGTTAGAACCAGGATTCAAAACTGGGCAAGCTTCATGGAAGGCCAATGCTCTGATTAAAAGGCAACAGTAAATACACCCATGAAAAGTGCACCTAAAAGTCCCCCTGGAAATATACCACATAAAATGGAGAAGATTTGTACAGCCTCAAGAAATTCCCAGAAAAAGGATCACGGCCAAAGTCAGAGACCACCTTGGGGAACAGACTCCACTAGACAGAAGATCTCAAGCGAAGGAAAAAGGTTGTAGTCTCCAAAACGGCACCATGGCCAAGTGTCTACAAATCCTTTCAGTAACATCGCAGAAAGCACTAGGATGGAGAGAACGGGGGCTTTCAAATCAGGCAAGCCTAACTCCAATCCTAGCTTTATAGCCGTGTGCTAGCTTTGTGACCTCAGCAAGCTGCTTCACCTCTCAGCGCCCCCGCGTCTCATGTCTGAAACAGGAAAACAGTGCCACCGGCCTTGTAAGGTGAATGCAGTGACTAAGAAAGTATACACGGCACCTGGCATAAAACAGGTCCATATGTATGTCAGTCTACATCAGCGGGAGCATAACTGAAAGGACATCATGAGTGTGAAGGTCAAGGACATTAGAATTATCCGATGATACCAGAAGACCATTCCCAGCACAGTAATATTTGCAAAGCTCAAAATGGGCATTTATGCTTTCTATTTCCTATTCTAGCCACGTTACTATTCTCTTAGAAACCAGGAATTTCAAGTGATACGATACTTGTGAAAAACTGCCAGATCTTATAAGCTAGCAGGTGCCCACGTTTAATTTTCTGTTGGGAAAAAGGCAGATTTACTGAAAGGTATCCTATTGGTGCTTTAAGTTGTTTATTAAAGTGTCTGGGGAAAATGCCACAAAGCTGTTTTAACAACCACCAGTACAAAAGCAATCGATGTTATGTGAATTGAAAGTGTTTTGGCCAGGCGCAGTGGCTCACACCTATAATCCCAACACTTTGGGAGGCCGAAGCAGGCAGATCACTTGAGGTCAGGAGTTCAAGACCAACCTGGCTAACATGGTGAAACCCCCATCTCACTAAAAAAAAAAAAAATTAACCGGGCGTGGTGGTGGGCACCTGTAGTCCCAGCTACTTGGGAAGCTGAGGCAGGAGAATCGCTTGAACCCAGGAGGCAGAGGTTGCAGTGAGCCGAGACGGCACCACTGAACTCCAGCCTGGGCAACAGAGCAAGGCTCCATCTAAAAAGAATAAAATAAAATTAAAACTATTTCATATGAATAGTTTAATTACATATAAAAATCAGAAGAAGTAATTAGTAAAGAAAAAACGACTAGACAAGAAAATTTGTCATGTTTTCAAATGAAAAAAGGCAGTGGATTTTTTTAAATTCAAAGTGGGAGGACAAGAGAAATTATGGCTTTCTCTCATCTTTACTCTCTAAATAAAGAAACATTCATATCCCAGTAACCAAGTACTAAGAAGTTTTGTGTACATAAGAAATGACTTACTTGGATTTTGCTTGAAAAAAAAAATATTTTTTTTTGGTTGTTTGTTTTCTGTTTTTGAGACAGGGTCTCACTCTGTCACTCAGGCTGGAGTGCAGTGGCACGATCAAGGCTCACTGCAACCTCCACCTGCCACTCTCAAGTGATCCTCCCACCTCATCCTCCTGAGTAGCTGGGATTACAAACACGCACCACCACGCCCAGCTGATTTTTGTATTTTTTTTGTAGAGATGGGGTTTGGCCATGTTGCCCAGGCTGATCTTGAGCTCCTGAGCTAAAGTGATCCAGCAGCCTCAGCCTCCCAAAGTGCTGGGATTGCAGGCGTGAGCATGCCCGGCCTGGAAATGGTTTTAATGTTCTTACATGATTGTTCCTTGCGTGTGTAATACTCCCTCAAAGAATTAGTACAGTGGGAACAGAAACCCTCCAGATCCCTGAATCCACTCTAGCCTCGGAGAGTTCCTCAAGTCTCTTAATTTTGAGGAAGTAGCTGAAAGATCCTCTCGAAGTCAATCAAAGCCACTGAGATCCACCCGAGAGCTGCCTCTCAGCACTCACCAGTGACTCAGCTACAGCCCAGAGGACGGCAGACCTGAGCTTCGGCACTTCAGATTAGGTTATTATCATTTTGGGGACCTTAGGGACAGCCAGCTTCCCCTTGCCTGACATCTCTGCCCTCTTCTGTATCCTCATCCTCACACTGAACTACTCACAGTTCCGCAGCTAGTTACCCCCGATTCACCCTTCAAGAGAGCACTAGTGCATCTCTGGAGGGCAGACTTTCCTGATCTGAACCACAGGGTCTAGGTAGGTGTCCCCTCCCAGCTCTTCCCAAAGTGGAAGCTTTCTCCCAGAGCTCAGCAACTGCACTGTGTTAGGTTAGTTGCCTCTCTCTCCCAGGACACCAGTCGTTCTTGAGTGTGCTCCCTACACCATCAGCATCAGCCTCAACTAATAATTTGCTTACATGCAAATTCTAGGGCCCCACCCGAGACCCAGTGAATCAGATAGCCTGCGAGTGGGCCCAGCCATCTGGGTTCTAGCAGCCCTGTGGACGGTGACTGGGATGCCCACTGAAGTTTGAAACTCCTTAAGGGAAGCGCTGTGCTTCATTCTTCCCATGCCTAGTACAATGTCTGGCACACGCCAGGAGCTTCACTGAAATAAACCAAGTAAATACATTTTAAATGGAAATAAAAATGCATGTGGCACAGTATATAACCGGTGTTTCTTTGTTATTGTTGTTTTTCTCCCAAATGAACAATGGAAACTGTTATGAGTTTTGGGAGTCTGCAAAGCCGTCAGCTCCTGAACCACAGAAGACCATCAATCAGAGACCATCACTCCATTTTCTGCTGTTTCAAGAAATGTCAGGCCCTCTGAATCCAAATCATTCTTCACTCTAGCTGATACTGATACCTTTCTGGGGAGGGAGTAACAAGAGGAACCCTAGAGAAATAGAGGGGCAATTTCCCAGTGCTGGGAGAACCCCTGAATTCCTTCAGCATTGGGAGCATCTCTCCCACTGAGTCAAGAATTCCCAACCTCCTGACCAAAATCACGACATTTCCAAACGTGAGGATGATGAACGTTTGCAGCATAGGACTTCAAGATTGCAGCAAAGGTTAAGGCGTTACTGTAAAACACTATAAAGGAGAAATTTCTTTAAAGGGTGGCGGATTCTCCTAAAACAAAGTAAAGTAAAATGAAAACTAAAGCAAATGCTGCAGTTACCATATCACAGGCATTTTTCAGGTATAAAAGACTGTAAGAGGCATTTTAAAACATTGTTTACTAAATGTTTAGCAAGAAAAGCTATTTCAAGTTACCCTTCTAAAAAGCTGTTTTCTTTTAAAATCATGTTACTCGGCTTTGAATGCTGGACTAATGAGAGTCATCCCCCAACACATCTTGTGTCCATTAAGAAGGTCCAGGTAAAACACTCTCATTTAAAAAGCTAATTTTATCAGATATAAAATACCTAGATGGTATGGCAGATTTCTTCTAAATTTTCTACTCATCACCATAAACAACCAAAAAACCACACCATTCTTCAAACTTCTAAACCTCATACTTCCAGGGACGTGGAGGCAAAGCTTTCCTTGCTATTATTAAGCGCAGCTAACTGCTGTGCTAGAATGGAAACGGGGTGGTTTCTTACCCCCTTTCCACCACTCTGTAGTTAATGACCTTTCCACCCAAAAATGTTAGAAGTGAGAATCACAAATGCTAAAAACAAAAATAAACTTTAACTTAGGTTAAGACAACAGAGGACCAGGGAAAATGTTTCTCAAATTGGATTTAGAAACTAGAAAATACTTTGAGATTTCAGAAATGTCAATCAGGAGCGATGAAGTTCATAGCTTGAAGTGACACATTGGGCAAGGGACAGAGTAAACATGCATCAGGTCTCAGCAGACCTCATGGAAAACTCTACTAGAAGGGGCAAGGGACAGAGTAAACATGCATCAGGTCTCAGCAGACCTCATGGAAAACTCTACTATGTCGAACACAAACTTTATACTGCAATCAAGACCAGCAATTCATTACACATCTTCAAACCAATAGTACTGGTACATCTTTAAAATTAGTTTTTACCTCTTTCCACATAATGGTATGCCACATACCATTTCTTAACACTGAAAAAGAGAAAAATAAAATATTGGTTAATACTGGTGATAAATTGAATCAGCTTCCTAAAATCCAAAAGCTTTCTTTTAGAATTCCATTTATTAATTCTGACATACCCTATCTTTAGCCATGATGGCATAACATCAGCACCGCCCCCTCAAAATGGAACACTAATGTATGGTATGTACCTCTGTAACATATATACATTAATGCATATACATAAATGTTTATGTATGTATGTAAGTTAAATCTACTTATTTTCAGCCCAGAAGGAAAAAAAAGCCTGCTCTTCCACAATTTAAAAAAAACTAAACAGCTGGGTGCAGTGGCTCATACCTGTAATCCTTACACTTTGGGAAGCCAAGGCAAGCAGATTGCTTGAGCCCAGAAGTTTGAGACTAGCCTGGGCAGCATGGTGAAACCCATCTCTACCAAAAATACAAAAATTAGTCAGGGGTGGTGGTGTGTGACTGTAGTCCCAGCTACTCAAGAGGCTGACGCGGGAGGATCACCTGAGCCTGGGAGGTCAAAGCTACAGTGAGCCATGATCATGTCACTGAACTCCAGCCTGGGCAACAGGAGTGAGACCCTGTCTCAAAAAATTAAACAAACAAACAAAAAATTGATGTTGTAGAAATAAAACAATAAAAAGTAGAAGAGGGAAGTAAGGAGAGATTATAAATGAAGGATGTGAATGCTTAGACTTTTTATGGACATAAAAAATGTCTAGTTCCTGAAAATTACAACCTTTTCTAACATTCTGTTAACAAATGCTGCTCAAACTTCATTATCAGGACTAAAATTATGTTCAATTTGTTATTTTACTATTTCTTTAAAGTATTTTATAGGTTATCTTCCCAATTTATCTCAATACCATTCACTACTTATTTAAAACTCCTTAAATGCAGGCCTTATTCTTAAGTTTTCCAGTGGAAAAAGTGATTCAGCCTGGGATCTTACCTATTGTTTTCTTTTTGTTAACTGCATTGTCTGCCTTGTGTCGCTTCTGTTACAGAAAGAAAAAAAAGTAGTTCTAACATTCAAAAGTTCCACATGAATAATTGAAATAGCAAACAAAACAATCAGGAAATTACAGGGGACAAGGAAACTAACTGCCAATAATGCTCATGCTGTAAAATTCAGTTAGACAGTGTTGTGATCTATCAGCACTCCCTAAGTTTAGAAGTGGTCTCCTCTAGTTTCAAGTATTCTATTTTGGCTCTAGCACTTGGAAGTACAAAACTTTTCACTCCTTGCTTTAGATCAGACGGAAATGATTATTCAGTGTAATAAACCCAGCAACAAACAGCCAACTTCATTTTATTGATAAAGTAACTTTGCTTTGGTGTGTACAGGTTGAAGATCCCTTATCTGACATGCTCGGGACCAGAAGTGTTTCATGTTTCAGATTGTTTCAGATCTTGGAGTATTTGCGTATACCCAATGAGGTATCTCCGGGATGGGACCCAAGTCTAAGCATGAAATTTATTTATGTTTCATGTTCACTTTATGCACATAACCTGAAGGTAACTTCATACAGTGTTTATAATAATTTTGTGCAGCCATTACATGAGGTCAGCTGTGGAGTTTTCCACTTGTGGCATCATGTCGGCACGCACAAAGTTTTGGATTTTGAAGCATTTCAGATTTGGGGTTTTTGGATTTAGGGATGCTTAAGCTGTATTATATTTATTTACATACCTATTCCCAGAAAGATGCATATATGTTTGTGAAAGCAAGGTGTGTGTGTGTATGTAAGGGAGGAGAGGAAGATCCAGAGATAGACAGCACATGCAAACATATATATATATACACACACACACACACAAATATATAGGGGGAGACAGAGCAAGAAAGAGAGGGAAAAGGAATATAGTTGTTGAAGCCCGTGAACTTGGAGATACACTAGGATGATTGTGAGGGGAGAAGATTCTTGTAAAGTTGCCTCAGGCAGAGCGAGACAACGCTGCCATCCTAGACAACACAGCAATCCTTCATTTGCTGCCCAAATTAGCAAGCTCTAAAGCAGGCTATAAGAAACATCAGTGATAAAAATCAATGGGGCTCCAGAGACCTAATATTTGAAATCAAAGTTTGAACTGTTTAGTGTCACTGTACAGGTATTTAGGACACTCTGAGTATACATTCCCTCCCCCAAAAATACCATCAGGCATCTAAAGAGGCTGGTTAAGCTATAGCCCAATTTCCTGCCTTAAATATATCACCCGAGGCAACACATAAGTTATTATCTACTGCATACAATGATTTTATTATCCAAAAGCAAAAACTTACAAAATCTTCTACAATCTCTTTGATGCCTGCAATTGTTAAAATAATGATCAATGGCACCAGGGTGGTATATCTTCCGGTTGGAGATACATCTGGAATTTGCTGGAAGATAAGAGACCACAAGTAGGAAGTTGGCACATTAAAAATCCTCTCCATGAACAGAAAATTATGGCAGTCATGCACGGTTCACACTTTTGCAGTTCTGTTCCATTTCTGTTACTCAAAAATAATTACCTTACTTTAAAAACTAGCTATGTATTTTACATATTTTTTAAAATTTTGTCCAACATTGGTTATGTGTTTGGAACAGAAAAAGGCTTAAAAGTATGGCCCTAAGTCCACTTTTCAATGCCTCTTTCAGTCACTGCAATCATCCTTAAGGCCATACCAAAAGAAATCTCCCTATATACAAAGTCAGGCTTGTTCACTCTATCAAACAATGACTGGAGGAGGGAAACAAACGATATTCCAAGATTATAACACTTTAGCAGTTAAGGAACCTTTAGCAAAATCTCATTTTACATGTAATTAAGTGAATTCCAAGGAACTGTTAAAAAACCATTACCTGTAATAAGGCAATGAAGAGAAAGAAGGCATTAGCAGCTCTTCTAATCTGCTCATACAAGAATCGAGGTAGAAATGTCAACACGCTGTACTTGGCCGTACTGTAAGTGCAAAGAAAAATAATACTATCGGTTATAGACGTAAACTCTAAAATACAAGAACAAGACAAGAAGTTTCGAAAGTTTTACAAATGGTTTAAAAAAAAATGTTTCAAAACTCAAGACAAGGAAATTGCTGTGTATCTTCTCCTAAGAGCTTTAGTTTGAAAAATGGCGCCCCGATGAGAAAATCTTCCAATGCGGCCTTTGTTTTCCACATTGGAAGATATACATGTGCTTCTTTAATTTTCACACAACATAAGCACAGACATCCACCCACCTTCTAGGAGCTATATGCTATGAACAGCAGGCGTGTGAATAACAATTCGATGTTCCCTCTGGGTACCCACCACAGATGTTTCATGCTTCAACCACACCCAAATAAATTCCATTCCTTCCACACACCCTTTATTTGACCACCTTTGCTCACACTTTTGCTTCCACCTAGGACATCCTCTCTCTTACACTCTACCTGTCTCTCCATGACTAAAGTGTCCTTCCTTCCACCCAATCTTACATCTTCCAGTAAGTCTGGTCAAATTTATAATGACACTCCTCATGCAAGCCTACAGTATAGTGTTTACACCTATATCATATAGGTATAACGCTTTGCTTAGTATTTTATCTATTCCCAGAGCAGATTATGGGAATGACAAAAATGTTTACTTCAATTCCATATGTTCCTAGCACATAGCAGATAGTGAGTGAATAGTGAAATAACCCAAAGGCAAAATGAACCAAACCAGCTGTGGCTGCTCACACATTTTATTCAAGTTTGCACCATAAAAGCACCTATATGATTCCTAGCTCACCCTCTGAAGACATCACTCTGAGCCTATTCTTAATTATAATATATTCTAGCAAGATTATCCAGCAGGTTTTCATCATTCTGAGCAAACTATCGCAAGGACAGAAAACCAAACACCACATGTTCTTACTCATAGGTGGGAATTGAACAATGAGAACACATGGACACAGGAAGGGGAACATCACACACTGGGGCCTGTTGTGGGGTGGCGGTGGGGGAGGGATAGCATTAGGAGATATACCTAATAGAAATGATGAGTTAATGGGTGCAGCACACCAACATGGCACACGTATACATATGTAACAAACCTGCACGTTGTGCACATGTACCCTAGAACTTAAAGTATAGTAAATAAAAAAAAGATTATCTAGCAGGTTTTTAATTTACAACAAATTAGAAGCACCCCAATAGGAGGGCAAAGGGCTCAGGAGACAGAATACACCAGAGGCAAGGTACACTACTGTGAGACTGGACAGCAACCAAGCCTGGAACAACAGAGTAAAACCAAAGTGGACTACTCAAAAATATAGCAGCCGGAGGTCATTTGATGGAACAAGAAATAGTCCCACTGCCAATAGTCCCATCTGCCACTGCCTCAGAGAAAATCATGCCCCATGGTACAATGGCCTCGCATTTCACAATACAGTGATCAGAGTTATCCTTAAAGACAAAATCATTTTTAGCACCTTCTACCTAAGGTGCTAAAAATGTATGTGATGTTATATGAAGACCACTTTTTAAAGAGTCAAAACTTAAACAATATGCAACTTGAAAGACTATCCCTGAATTAGCTAGAAATTTGCTGACATGGGTCTCCTCCTTGTTTACGTGGCCCTGTGGCATAACAGGATGTCACTGTGAAATTTGGCCAGAATCAACAGCTGACATTAAGCTCATTAAAAAGTAGGGAAAATACACAAAACTCATGTATGTGATAGCTCACAATACAAAGTCTTCTTAACTATGGCTTAGAGGACAAAATCAAATGGAATATCATGCATACCTCTACAGCAATCCTGACAACTGAAATAAAGCAATCAACATTTGTCAGCAAAAAACAAAAAGAAAGTTCACATACTGTAAAATAAGAGTGTAGAAACTATCCTGCAAGATAGCTTGATTATAACATCTGAACCTGAGATTCCATCTGTATAAACCAGATACACATGCACACAGTTGGCACATTACCCCAGCTATATATGAACATTTTCCACTTGAGCAAAATGCTGACTGTGCTTAAGGACCTACATATCCCTGAGAACCATGAAGATGGAGAGTTGAGGAGGAAAGGAATCTTGCTTGTGGCAAGAAATGAAATATAAGAGGGTAGAAGTGGAAAGGGAAATGCATACTAACTTTTACTCTACTAGAACTAGAAAAATGAGCCCAAATGCTTGCATCCTGAGATAGAATAAGCATGATCAATAATTCAGAGAAATTAACACTCATCCAGGAAAAGGTTATTGTGTGGCATTAAAATAATTGCCAAAATATACAGCCATTAGCTGTCATGTTACAGAATTAAAGATATAACACTACAAACAGCTAAAGGCAGCACCTATCAAAATGAGTCTACCAGAATATTGCAGGACAGTACTACTTGAACACACCAGTCTCCTGGAGAGCTTATTAAAATGCAGATTCTGATTCAGTAGGTCTGGGGTGGGCCTGAGATTCCACATTTCTAACAAGTTCCCAGGTGAGTTCAATGCTACTGGTACAGTGACCACACTTTGAGTAGCAGGGATTTAGGATAATCGCTGAGGAGGTAAATTTGTTCAAACTTCCTATGTGAATTTAATTCAGCAGAGCACTATAAGATGTAATACAATGAGGTTTCTGGTTCCAAAATGGTGGCATGGAAGCAAGCTGGCTTCATTCCCCACACAGAAAACAAAAACCAAATTTACAGCACTAAGGTTATCACCACAAATATCCCAAAACTAAAATATGAGGATGAGACAGTTCTCAGTGCCACAGAGAAGTAAAAAAGCTCCAAGTAGACGGTAAGACAAGGGGACATCCACAGCCAAGACACCTCTCTTCCCAATCTGCTGGCACCAAGCACGTGGAAAAATCTCCCCCGACTCTCAGTTTAACACTGGAAAACGGAAAATCAAGGTGACAGGCAGCTTCCCCATCATCTTGAGTTCCCTGGCAGGATACCTGTTCCTACCTCAACTCACAGGAAGCATGGGGAGTGCCTGAAGGAAGAAATATCCCTGGGGACAGCCAGACACAAAGTGAGGAGGCAGGACTACTATCCCCAACTCTGGAAACTTTGCTCTATAAGTTGGCCAAAAGAGATACCAAATTGGAGTGTCTGCTTAGCAGCACCATGCTGTAGTTGGTTCATCCCACAGGTCCCCTGAGCACAAACCCTTAATTCACCTTCCCACACTGCTAGGCTATCCCCTTTGGCACCATTTCCATTTGGGATGGGCAGTGCTCCAATTGTTTATTAGAGCGGAGACAAACCTGAGCTTAAGGCACCATCTAATGCTGAAAAGGAGGCAGTGACCTAATGGGAAAAGAAAGAAATTCAACAGGTAAATTACAATGAATCTCTAAGCAAATATATCCAATAAAAAACAAAAGAATCCAGACAGAGAAGACTGAAATAACTAATTCTCCAATGCAAACATATATACATACATTCATAAGTGACAGCAGCAAACAGGGAACCATGACTTCCCTGAACAAATGAAGCAAGGATCCAGTGACTAACCCTAACAAGATGGTGATATGTGAGCTCTCTGAACAAGAATTCAAAATAGCAGTTTTAAGGGAACTCAGTGATTTTCAAGATAACACAGAAAAGCAACTCAAAAATGTATCAGAGAAATTTCATGAAGAGATTGAAATAATAATAAAAACAAACAGAAATCTTCAAACTGAGAAATGTATTTTTCTCAGTTTGAGAAACTAATTAACTGAAAAACTCATTAGAGTTAACTGAAAAACTCATTAGAGGCTTTCAGTAGGAGAATGAATCAAGCAGAAGTAAGAATAAATGAGCTCAAAGACAAGCAATTTGAAAATACACAGAGAAGAAAAAAGAATAAAAAGGAACAAAGATTGTCAACAAGATAAAGGAAATTACCTCAAAAGACAAAGTCTAAGAATCACTGGTGTTCAAGAGGGAGTTAAACAAGAGCAAGGAGTAGAAAGCTTCCTCAAAAAAATAACAGAAAACTTTCCAAAACTTGAGAAAGAGATAAACATCCAGGTACAGGAATGTCAGAGAACAACAAACAGATCTGACCCAAATAAGACTTCCCCAAGGCATGTAATAATCACATTCTCAAAGATCAAGGACAAAGAGGATCCTAAAAGCAGCAAAAGAAAAGAAGCAAATAATGTATAAAGAACCTCAAATTCAGCAAAATAGAATAGACTTATCAATGGAAACGAAACAGGCCAGAAGGGAGTGGAATAAAATTTTCAAAGTGCTAAAAGAAAAAAAATTTCCATCCAAGAATACTGTATCCAGCAAAGCTGTCCTTCACCTATGAAGGAGAAATAAAGGCCTTCCCAGAAAAACAAAAGCTGAGAGAATTTACCATCACCAGATCCATCTTACAAGAAATACTAAAGGAGGTTCTTCAATTTGAAAGAAAAAAAAAACACTCACATGCAAATAGAAAACATTTGAAGGCAAAAAACCCACTAGTAAAATTAAGCATATAGACATACCCAGAATACTCTAATACTGTAATTGTGGTGTGCAATCCACTCATAACTCTAGTATGAAGCCCCAAAGACAAATCTATCAAAAACAAAAACACATACAGCAATCTGCTAAGAAATAGGCAGTATAAATATATCCAAACTGAGGTAACAAAAAAATCAATATGTAGGGGAGATGGAGTTAAAACACAGAGGTTTTTTTTAGTTTATTGTTTCTATTCCTTTCTGTGATGTAAGATAAGCTGTCATCTCTTTTAAAATAACTTGTTATATCTACAAGTTGTTTTTGCAAGTCTTGTGATGACCACAATGCAAAAACCTGTAATAGATACACTAAAAATAAAAAGCAACAAATTAAAACCTATTACCTGAGAAAATCACTTAACCACAAAGGAAGATGGAAAAAAGAATAGAAAGACTGAAAGAAGGAAGGAAAGAAGGAAGGAAGGAAGGAAGGAAGGAAGGAAGGAAAGAAAGAAGTTACCAAACAATGAGAAAACAAGCAGAAAAATAGCAGTAGTAAGTCCTTACTTATCAATGATAACACTGCATGTAAATGAACTTAATTATCTAATTAAAAGATATATATAGCTGAATGGATAAAGAAACAAGACTCTGCTATATGCTGCCTACAACAAACTGATATCACCTATACAGACACACATAGAATGAAAGAGATGGAAAAAGATATTCCATGCAAGTGAAAACAAAAAAAAATAGTAGGATTACCTATTCTTATACTACACAAAACAGACTACAAGTCAAAGATAAAGAAGGTCATTTTATAATGATAAAGGCAATTATAAATATCTATGCACTCAACACTAGAGCACCCAAAAATGTAAAGCAAACATTAATATATCTAGAGCAAGAGATAGACTGCAATACAATAGTAGTAGGGGACCTCAGCTTCCCATTGTCAGTAATGGACAGATCATCTAGACAGAAAATCAGCAAAGGAACACCAGAGTTAAACTGTATACTAGACAAAACAAGACTAACTCACATTTACAGAATATTTCACCCAAATGCTGCAGAATGCATTTTCTTTTCATTGGTATACAGAACATTCTTTAGAACAGACCATATCTTAGGCTATAAATCAAGTCCTAGCACATTCAAAAAGGTAGAAATCACATCAACTATTTTTTTCTGACCACAATGAAATAAACTAGAAATCAATAACAATAAGAACCCTGGAAACTACACAAACCCATGGAAATTAAATAACATGTTCCTCAACAACTGATAGGTCAATGAAGAAATTAAGAAGGAAAATTTTAAATTTCTTGAAACAAATGGATATGGAAATATAACATACCAAAATCTATGGGATACAGCAAAAGCAATGGTAAGAGGGTAAGTTTATAGTAATAAACACCTACATCAAAAAAGTAGAAAGACTTCAAATAAACAATTTAATAAAGCACCTTAAGAGATTAGAAAAACAAGAACAAATGAAACCCCAACTTAGTAGAAGAAAAGAAATAATAAAGGTAAGAGCATAAATAAAATTGAGACCAAAAAAAGGACAAAAGATCAATATAACAAAAACTTGAATTTTTGAAAAGATAAGCAAAATTGACAAACCCTTAGCTAGACTAGGAAGAAAAGAGAAGACTCAAATAAAAACAGAAATAAAAATGCAACATAAAAACTGAGACCACAGAAATGCAAAAAAAAAAAAAAATAGAGATTACTATGAACAATTATGCACCAACAAATTGGAAACCAAGAAGAAATGAATAAATTCTCAGGCACATAAAACCTACCAAGACTGAACCATAAAGAGACAGAAAACCTCAACCAATCAATAACAAGTAACTAAATCAAAGCCATAATAAGAAGCCTCCCATTAAAGAAAAGTCCAGGACCAGACGGTTTCACTGCTGATTTCTATGAAACATTTAAAGAAAAACTAATACCTAGCCAGGCAAGGTGGTGCGTGCCTGAAGTCTTAGCTACTCAGGACGTCACTGAGGTGGGAGGATCTAAGCCCCAGAAGTCAAGGCTGCAGTGAGCCAAGATTGCAGCACTGCACTCCAGCCTGGGCAATGAGAGTGAAACTCTGACTCAAAAAAAAAAAAAAAAAAAAAGTTCTCCTAAAGCCTTGAAAAAAAATTGAAGACCACGGAATACTTCCAAACTCATTCTATAAGGCCAGCATTACCCTGATAATAAAACCAGGCAAGAAAATTGTAGGCCAATATCACTGATGAACATAGATAAAAAAATTCTTTTTTTTTTTGAGACAGAGTCTAGCCCTGTTGCCCAGGCTGGAGGGCAGTAGTGTGATCTCAGCTCACCACAACCTGTGCCTCCTGGGTTCAAGGTAGCCTCAGCCTCCAGAGTAACTGGGTTTACAGGCATACGCCACTACGCCTGGCTATCTTTTTGTATTTTTAGTAGAGATGGGGTTTTACCATGTTGGCCAAGCTGGTCTTGAACTCCTGACCTCAAGTGATTCACCCACCTTGGCCTCCCAAAGTGCTGGGATTACAGGCATGAGCCACCATGCCCAGCCAGTAGATGCAAAAATTCTTAACCAAATACTAGCAAAATGAATTTACCAACATATTAAAAAGATCATTCACCATGATCAAATGGAATTCTTCTCAGGGATGTAAAGATGGTTCAACGTATACGAATCTATAAATGTGATATATGACATTAACAGAACCAAGAACAAAAACCATGTGATCATTTTAGTAGATGCTGAAAAAAGTATTTGACAAAATTCAATATCTCTTTATGATAAAGATCCTCAACAAACTAGATATAGAAGGAACATACTTCAAAATAATAATGGCCATACATGACAAACCCACAACCAACATCATACTCAATTGGGAAAAACTGAAAGCCTTTCCTCTAAGATCTGGAACATGATAAGGATGCCCACTTTCACCACTGTTATTAAACATAGTATTGGAAGTCCTGGACAGAGAAATTAGGCAAGAGAAATAAATAAAGGGCATCCAAACCGGAAAGGAAAAAGTCAAATTAGCCTTGTTCACAAAGGACATGATTGTAAGTTGCAGGATACAAAATCAACATATAAAAATCAGTAGCATTTCTATATGCCAAGAGCAAACAATCTGAAAAAAGAAATCAAGAAAACAATCTCATTTACAATAGCTACAAAGAACATAAAATACCTAGGAATCAATTTCACCAGAGAAGTGAAAGATCTATATAAGAAAAACTATTAATACACTGATGAAATAAATTGAAGAGGACACCAAAGAATGGAAAGATATTCCATGCTCATGGATTAGAATTAATATTATTCAAGTGACAACACTACCCAAAGCAAATTACAGATTCAATATAATCCCTATAAAAATACCAATGATATTCTTCACAGAAACAGAAAAACACAATTCTAAAGTTTATATGGAACCACAAATTTTGTATAGCCAAAACAATCCTGAGCAAAAAGAACAAAACTGGAGGCATTACACTACCTGACTTCAAAACATACTACAAAGCTGTAGTAACCAAATCAGCATGGTACTGGCATAAAAATAGACACACAGACCAATGGAACAGCATAGAGAAGCCATTGGGAGGCCAAGGTGGGAGAACCACTTGAAGCCTGGAGTTTGAGATCAGCAACATTGTGAGACCCCATCTCTTAAAAAAAGAGAAATAGAGAGAACCCAGATATAAAGCCATGCATTTATAGTCAATTCGTTTTAACAAAGGTGCTAAGAACATACAGTGGGGAAAGGACAGTTTCTTCAATAAATGATGCTGGGAAAACTGGTAATTACATATCAAAGAATAAATCTAGACCCCTATCTCTCATTATACAAAAATCAAATAAAAATAGATTAAAGGCTCAAATCTAAGACCTGAAACTGGGAATTACTAAAATAAAACATTAGGGAAATACTCCAGGACATTGGTCTAGACAAAGATTTTTTTGTATAAGACCTCAAAAGCATAGGCAACCAAAGCAAGAATAGACAAATAAGGTTACATCAAGCTAAAAACCTTCTGCAGAATGAAGAAAACATCAACAGAGACAACCCGGAGAATGGGAGAAAATACTTACAAGCTATCCATCTGACAAGGGATACAAGGAGAATATAACCAGAATATAATAAGGAGCTCAAACAACTCAACAGCAAAAATAAATAAATAAATAAAATAATATGTTTTAAAAACGCATAAAAGATCTGAATAGACATTTCTCAAAAGAGACATACAAATGGCCAACAGGAAAATGCTCAACATAACTAATTATCAGAAAAATGCAAATCAAAACCATAATGAGATATCATCTCACTGCAGTGTAAATGGCTATTATAAAAAAGACAGGGAAGATTGAATGCTGGCAAGGATATGCAAAAAGCAGAACCCTTGTACACTGATGGCGGGAAAGTAAATTAGTACAGCCAGTATAGAAAACAGCATGGAGGTTCCTCAAAAAATTAAAAATAGGGCCGGCACGGTGGCTCATGCCTGTAATCCCAACACTTTGCGAGGCCGAGGTGGGTGGATCACGAGGTCAGGAGATCGAGACCATCCTGGCTAACATGGTGAAACCTCATCTCTACTAAAAAAAAAAAAAAAAAAATATATATATATATATACAAAAAATTAGCCAGGCATGGTGGCGGGCGCCTGTAGTCCCAGCTACTTGGGAGGTTGAGGCAGGAGAATGGCGTGAACCTGAGAGGAGGAGCCTGCAGTGAGCCGAGATCATGCCACTGCACTCCAGCCTGGGAGACAGAGCAAGACTCCGTCTCAAAAAAAAAAAAAACTAAAAATAGGAATGCCATATAATCCAGCAATTTCACTGCTGGCTATAGATCCAAAAGAAAGAAAATCAATATGTCAAAGAGATATCTGTCTGCACTGTCATATTTATTGCAGCACTATTCAGAATATTTACAATAGCCAAAATATAGAATCAACCTAAGTGGCCACCAGTGAATGAATGGATAAAGAAAATGTGGCATATATACACAATGGAGTACTTACTCAGCCACAAAAAAATGAATGAGATCCTGTCATTTGCAGCAACATAAATGGAACTGGAGGTCACTATGTTAAGTGAAATAAGCCAGGCATAAAAAGACAAATATCACATGTTCTCACTCATATGTGAGAGCCAGAAAAGTGGATCTCATGAAGAGAGAGGGCAGACTGGTGGTTACCAGAGGCCAGGAGGGGTAGCACGGAGGAAGAGATGAAGAGAGGTTGATTAATGGATACAAATACACAGTCAGGTAGAGAAAATAAGAGCTGGCATTTGAAAGATCAGCAGGGTGACTATAGTTTACAATAATCTGTTGTACACTTCAAAATATCTAGAAGAGATTTAAGGCATTGGATATCCCAATTACCTTGATTTGATCTTTACACATTATATGAATGTATCAAATTATCACATGTACCTTTAAAATATGTGTTAATACAACCATTATGTAGCAACTTTTTAAAAATGTAATAAGATGGGAGATGTTTTACCATTCACTCTGCCAGGGTAAAAACATCTCCAGGGGTAAATGGGTGAATGACAGAACTTCCCAACAGGATAGTTCATTCACCCAAGTAAATAAGCCACCCCTCCCCTAAAGACATTCCCACTCGTGGGATGAAATGCATGTGCCAGCGTCACTGTCCTCCTGGCTAGTCACAGCAAGGAGGGGCTTTAGCTGCATGGAAACCCAAGATCTTAGAGCTTGGGTGCTGGAGATAAGTGACCAGGAGCAAACAGGAACATTTATCTATGATTCACTCAGTCTCCCTCTAAACATGAGGCCAGTGTTTCCTGAAACTGGTTGACATGAAGATGACCGGGATTTATCAAAAATCCATCCATCCATCCATCCATCCATCATGTGCAATAGATACTTCCTCAGCCCTAATTATGCACTAGGGCAGTGTGCCAGGCCCTGGAGATACTGAAGGGAACCAGGTGGTCAAAAACGCACACCCTCAAGGAAATTGCACTCTAGAGGAGAAACGAGATTAAAAAAAAAAAAATAGAACACATACCAGCTATAAATGGTGATGAATACTGCAGAGAAAAACAGATCAGGGAAGGAGGATACAGAAGGGTACACTGGCTGGGGCTGGGAGAAGGATTATTTTCAACAGAGTGGCGAGGGAAGGTTTCACTGAGAAGGTGACCTGTGAACTAGGCCCTAAAGGAGGTGAAGGAGCAGGAGCAAGTCTCATGGACACACAGGGGAAGAGCTTTGCAGAGGGAGGGGACAGCAAGTGCAGAAACGCCAAGGTGGGAGAGCTCCCGTTGCTCCACCTGTAGGAGGGACAGTAAAGAGCCCAATTCGGGCAAACGGAGGTGGAGAAGTATGAAGAGAACTGAAAGGAACATGGCAAAGGGCCAGCGCATTGGCCTTGTCACTCATGTTGACACACTGGCCTTTTTCCTTTCGGGAGATGGGAAGATCTGACTCATGGGGTGGATCTTGTTACATGTATGTTGGACACACTCCACTCCATAACTCATAATTAGGCGCATACGGGAAACAATCCATTAGAAAATAGGGTCTGGCAAAATATGGGTCTGGGTCTACCTGATCCTCACAAACCACAAGGCACCACAGGAGTCTGACCTCCAGAAATGCGGCAGAAAGCAAGAACCCACAGACAATGCAAGAGTCTGATTTTCCAGCTACGAGAAAAATTGAAGTGGACAGCTGTTCTCCAGAGACCGATCTAAAAGAGGCAAAGTTCAGTAGCTGCTCAAAGTGTAACTTCCCCTTCAAGCAAGCCTCCAGAAACACAGAAATTAAGCTAAAGCTTAACACTCCTCACCAAAATGGAAACAGTAAATCCATGTTAAGGTGTAAAGACAGTCAAAAACAATTGCCTTATTCTACTGCATTCCATGGAAAAACAAATTTCTTATATCTTCCCAACATACAGTAAGCATTCAATATTAACTGAAAGAATAAAGGAGACTTTAAGCCTCCCCACCGGAAGCTGACTTTGTGAACAGGGCCAGCATTCCATGACCATGTTCTGGAAGCCTTCCATCCTAGCAGGCTCCTCATAGAATGTCATTCACCTTCCCCCTCCCAAATAATCACTCAGCAAGGAGCTCTAGATGATTGGAAGTTGAGGACAAGATGATAACACTAAACATTAAGCAGTTTAATTCACTGATTCCTTAGCAGTGCATTCAACCAATCAAGGGGAAGAACAAGAGCAACACCACCAAATGCAAAAGCCCTCCCCAGTGGCCCTCTGCCATTTCTCTTGATGGACATCATTGCATACCCGGGAGCCACCCCAGAGGACATTCCAATGGATGGCAAAGCCCATGGCCTTCCACATCTGGCATCAATTCCTTAGGCTTTGCCAACTATCCCTCCCAAATTGTATTCTAGAAATAACCTTAAATACAAGAATTCCCACTGATAAATAGAGCCTGTCAATAGTAACATATGAGCACCTTACAAGAAATTTTTACTTCATTTTATTAATGCTAAACTACTGAAATCTCACCAGTTACAAATAAAAGGTCAATAAGTTCATTTTAAAACACTGCCATTTATATTTTCAACATGTTCCTAATTCTTAGTCTACAGCAGGAAAAATGGGTGTCAGATACTGCTTTATCTCATAGCCTGTTCCCAGAATGCAGTAATTGGACCAGGAGAGGTATTAGTGCTATAACTCTATACAGTCCTTTATTATGGCTCACATAGGCTCTTTTAGACTATCTGTCACAAAACACATCCAAGGAGTGAAATGGAAGTTAACTGCTGACCAATCAACTTACAATACACCTTTGAAGGTAAGTTCATAAATTAGAGTCTACCTGTAATTCCTATTAAATAGTGTGACTGTCCTGCTCCTATCAGATTTCCAAATCTGTTCTATTACTCAATGCATTATTCAATAAATAACTATGGACATGAAACACTTTATCTCAACACCTGCATGGAAACATGAGCTGAGAAGAAGATAACATTTTGACCACTGAGCATGCTGCCAGGAAGATCTTCTAGTGAGAACAACCCTTAGATAACCAATTCCAAATGCAAGACGTCAGATATTTATGGCTAATATCATTAAATGTGACATTATTGAAAAGCAGGTTTTACCCAAGTGATTTATTCTTTCTTTTTTTTTTTTAACTTTAAAAACACAAAACACTTCATGAATGTGTGTGTCATCCTTGTGCAGGGATCATCCTAATTTTCTCTGTATCATTCCAATTGTAGTCTATGTGCTGCCAAAGTGAGCATGCCCAGGTGCTTTATTAAAAAAAAAAAAAAAAAAATGTGGCCAGGCACGGTGGCTCATGCCTGTAATCCCAGCACTTTGGGAGGGCGAGGTGGGTGGATTGCTTGAGGTCAGGAGTTCGAGGCCAGCCTGACCAACATGGTGAAACCCTGTCTCTATTAAAAATACAAAAATTAGCCGAGCATGGTGGCAGGCACCTGTAATCCCAGCTACCTGGAATGCTGAGGCAGGAAAATCGCTTGAACCCAGAAATCGGAGGTTGCAGTGAGCTGAGATTGCTCCACTGCACTCCAGCCTGGGCAAGAGAGTGAAACTCCGTCTCAAAAAAAAAAAAAAGAAAAGAAAAGAAAAAAAGAAAGAAAAAATGTGAACTTTATGGTATAAAAACAAAAAAAAATGAGTTATGAGATTTATTTAATATTGCACTGCAAGGGAAGGATCATTTTTAATGAGATCCTTCTCAATTTTCAATTAAAAGAAACAACATTTGTTATAAAAATATCTGGCCTCAACATGTACAGGAATCATTACAATTCAGGCCCCATGCAGTCACTGCCCCAAAAGAAACGCAACAGGTCAGTGTGTGAAACTCTACCACTAAAACCTATTGCATTTAAGTATACCACATTTGGCCTTTCATTCAGAATTCAGTATATTCTTTCCAAACAGAGGGAAATAATCCCTACTACAAGGAAAGGTTTAAGGCTGTCCTAAGTGTTGGCATGCTACAAACCAAGTAAGGCGCAGTAGCCACTCTAAGATCAAGTTATCCAAATGCAAGGGCCTAAACCCATCCTGTTCAGGTCCCAAATGCCTCTGCCCTCAGTCAAGGGGGCACTGGTTCTCGGGGAGGACATACCTTGTCAGAAAAGACACTTCCCAAGGAGAGAGCGTTCAGGAACTACAACATCAAACAAGATCTGGAGGGAAAGCTAAACCAAAGTGGTCAAGCTGGGAGAACATCGGGAGCTGAGATGATTGGTACACAGAGATTTCTAGTATGGAAAGCACAAATGTTTAATTTAGGTCTGGGTAGAAAGCCATATCTATCCGTCCCTCATGCTGTAGACTTAAAAATCTGGGGTGAGCTATATTATTCTATCATTCTGGATTTCTCACATAATTATCAAACTTTATTCAAGTGTTTAATTCTAACTGACATTTTTATGTTTGTCACGCATGTATTGCAAAGTGCACAAAACCAAAGTGTACAGCTCACATTTTCATAAAGTGGACCCATCCCTGTAGGTGTCTAACTGAAATCCAACATAGAGACATGAGTTAAATAGGTCTGTCTATTTAACTGTCTATCCTAAACAGGATTCTAACAGCAGTAAAGACCCGATCTAAAGGCTGCCTAGCTTCAGACTGACAATTGTAAAATGGAAACACATTTACCACTTCTGCCTACAGGGACAGCACTACCATACTAGAAAGGAATGTAAAAATATGCAGTCAGTTTAAAACACACACACACGACTAGGAATGGAATCATTAGCTAAGATGTGGGGTTGTCTTTTTTCTAAAATAGACTTCTTTCCGCTTTCGCCAGACAAGTTGAACGTGCCTCCAAGACGCCTTCTGAGTATGAGCTGCAGCGAGAGAGAAGCACACAAGAGGGGCTGCCACCTAAGCAAGGGCCCTGGCCTGCGAGGCAGGAAGAACGGGCTCTACCTTCACAAGTCATATCTCAGAAGATATGTCAATCCATTTTTAAAATAATAATGCAGTTGTAATAAGAGTGTCATTGCGTCAAAGAAACAGAGCCACTAGGTGACATATAGAGATTTATGATAAGGAATTGGCTCACACAACTATGGAGTCTGGCAAACCCCAACACCAGCAGTGGGAATGGGCAAGGGGGCCAATGGTATGGTTCCAGTCCAAAGGCCGGCAGGTTGGAAACTCAGGAAGAACCATTGTTTCAGTAGCTCCGAAGGTGGGAAAAGCTAATGTGCCAGTTTGAAGATTGTTGAGCAGGAGGAGCTCCCTCTTACTAGGCAGAGGGTTGTTCTGGTCAGGCCTTCAACTGTTTGATGGGGCCGCCCACACTAGGGAGGCCACCTGCTTTCCTCACTCTACTGATACAGATGCTAACCTCATCCAGAAATGCCCTCGCAGACACACAGAATAATGTTCAACCAGATGCCTGGGCACCCCATAGCCCTGTCAAGTTGACACATCAACTTGACTATCACAATCATATATTAGGCAGGGCAGAGGCAGGCACAAGCCCAGTGGGTTGGAGACAGGGGAGCCTGTGGACAGGAGGGGAACAGTTTCAGCCTGCAGAGCTCAGGAGACTCATGAGACACCAATGATGGAAAAGGGTCTGCGGCAAGCATAGAAAGCAAAGGGAGGTATTTGAAGTCCACACACAGAGGAGCTCACACAGGAAATCAGGGCTAGGAGTCTGGAGGAACCGCACAAGATACACTATAAAGAGTTCAAAGCAAAAGGCTTCATAAAAGAAATATGGTTCCTCTCTCACAAGCCCCCTTCTTCTGGTTACACCAAAATCTTACACAGCCAGGCTGCTACACCCACAGCCAAGGAGAATTCCGAGGGCACCCACACAAACCTCATACACTCATGTCTAAGAGTCCTTCACCGAAAAGTGAGTCTTGCTATCTGGCCTGCACTCACAGAGCACCCTATCATCCTGCTACACTTCCTCTTTGAAAAATTACCAGATATGTGTAGAAAGCCTCCACCACGAAAAAGAGATTTTAAATGAATACAGAAGAAAGGGGAGACCTGAGGAAACAGTACGGCAAACTTTAAAAGAATCTTTTAGAGTTTGGAGTAATGCTAATGCTAATATCCTCAGAGTCATAAGATGATAACACATTCACATGAAGCAAGAGTAAGATGGTATTTCTAAAAAGGAAACAGAATAAAATAGCTATTGGCAATTGGAAGTATGCTAGCCTAACTAAAACATTGCAAAAGAAGGAAGTGAAAAATAAAGCTAAACAAATTTCCCAAAAAGTAAAACCAAAAAAACAAGATGCAAAATAATAGACTTAATAGTACAAATACAAGACCAATATCCAACTATTAAGAGTTCTACAGAAACCAGAGAAAGATAATATTAACAAGTTATACAGAAAAAGTTGCTGGAACTCTAAGAACAAAGATTTCTGATTGAAAGGGTACACCAAGTACCCAAAACAATGAGACACATACCAAAATTTTTCATTATAGAATACTAAATATTTTTCATTATAGAATACTATTTCTAAAACATAAAGATATTAAAAAGAGCCTATTTATAAAGAGAAAAAAAATCAAGATGAAATTGAGCCTCTTAATAGCAACACAGACCGCTAAAGTGACACTTTAGATTTCTATACCCAGCCAAGCTATCAGACACTCAAATCAACTTTTCACATAAGCTTTTCTAGGAAGCCTCTTACTGCAAGATATTCTTCAACAATACAAAACAGTAATCAAGAAAGCAACTCCCCACCCCACTCCCCGACAGTGTCTAAATATCAGGGAATACAACTCAAGAAAGCAGTGAGAAAGTTCTGGGATGAGCACTTTACAGCAACACATCTACAGGGCAGCCAGTTTATCTGGCAAGAAGATGGCGGGGTGTGGAGGGGAAGGGGTAAAATCAAGAGATTATTCTGGGATATTTATTTTAAAATATATAGCCAGGTTATATAATATAAATGTGTATTGATCTGATGGAAAAGATAAAAATTAATATGCAAAAAAAATTGTTTAAGAAGAACAGCCAGGTGCGGTGGCTCACGCCTATAATCCCAGCACTTTGGGAGGCCGAGGCGGGTGGATCACGAGGTCAGGAGATCGAGACCATCCTAGCTAACATGGTGAAACCCCGTCTCTACTAAAAATAGAAAAAATTAGCCAGGCGTGGTGGCGGGCGCCTGTAGTCCCAGCTACCCGGGAGGCTGAGGCAGGAGAATGGCATGAACCTGGGAGGTGGAGGTTGCAGTGAGCCGAGATCGCGCCACTGCACTCCAGCCTGGGCGACAGAGCAAGACTCTGTCTCAAAAAAAAAAAAAAAAAAAAGGAGAAGAACAAGGCAGGAAAAGCAAGTTATACTAGAAAAGAGGCAAACATGATATACTGCCTCACTACTTAGACCTGAAGTAAATAACTGAAATCTGCATCTATAAGAGAGTTCAGAGAGATCATTTCTAAATTGTATTTTACAACGTAGAGAAAACCACATTTCTAAACTTAATTTTGAAATATGGTAGAAACCTCCAAAGAATTAAAAGCACAAAGAGTTCAAAGTGGTTGCCTTTGGTGGAACAGGACTGGGATGGGAGAGAGGGGCAGGAGATTATTGATTTTCATGATAAGCACTTCTAAACTATTTGAACTTTTAACTACCTACATGTGTTATTTTAATAATACTTTAATATAAAAAAGTAGTATCCAGATATAACTGTCAAGTGACAGCTGATTATTTTAGCTAAGTTTAGGACTGGTCATACATAAGAAGCTTTTTTTTAGAACATGAAATCAGACTAAAGACCCAATTTGTTTCTATACTGCTTCCACCACAAAAGAGCTAGTAACTACTCATATCTGATATCACTCCCCACAATCACTTCCTTTTGCCAGCAGCAATTGACACCTAGATCATGGATAAAAGAAGGGGAAACTGTCATCTGTCCCAGAAGAGTCTAACAAGAAACAAACACGCGTACAGCACTCAGAGTGCAACATTTGTATGTATTCCTTTGAGATGAGCAGGCTGGCTTTCAGCACCAGGAGTCTTTACCCTAAAACTCACCTCACAGGGAAATCGAAGAGTCCAGTTCTTCCCCTTTAAATGGAAATCACTTTATTCTAAAAAGTATTTGCTCTTATTAAGTTATCTTGCTTCCTTTCATCCTCTGCCAAATTCCTAGAACATCTTTCTTTCTTCTTTTCATCAAACCACATCCTTCTCCTTTTCTGAGCCAATAGCCCAAGGGGTCATCTTCTCTAACAAGCTTTTCTCTATTCATATCTACCCAAAGTGCACAATCTGTAATCCATCCATTTATTTCAACATTCTGTGTGTGTGTGTGTGTGTGTGTAAGAGAGAGAGTGTTAGAGACAGAAAGGTGGGGACAGACAAAGGCAGGGAGTCAGAGAGAGAAAGAAATTTCTCGTCTTGTACTGTGAGCTCTAGGCTGGTCACATAAAATATTTATTATCTTAACCACCTCTCCACGCCTTGCAGGTTGAACGCTCACTGTACAACTCAGACCAACAGCACAGTGCCCTCTACTGGCCAGCCAGCATAATAGTGTTTTCTGCAAAGTAAACAACATTTGGGGCCTGCGCCAGATGAAGTTCAAGTTCTTCATCAATTATCTAATAAGAATCCTCAGGCCAGGCGCAGTGGCTCACGCCTGTAATCCCAGCACTTTGGGAGGCCGAGGCGGGCGGATCACGAGGTCAGAAGATCGAGACCAGCCTGGCTAACACGGTGAAACCCCGTCTCTACTAAAAATGCCAAAAATTAGCCGGGCGTGGTGGCGGGCGCCTATAGTCCCAGCTACTTGGGAGGCTGAGGCAGGAGAATGGCGTGAACCCGGGAGGCGGAGCTTGCAGTGAGCCGAGATCGCGCCACTGCACTCCAGCCTGGACGACAGAGCGAGACTCTGCCTCAGAAAAAAAAAAAAAAAAAAGAATTCTCAGAGAGGCGATGTTTAAGGAAGAACTGTAATAGCCTTATTGCATTTGGTTCTTGCATATTCACTTATAGCCATTTAATATAAAAACACAAAGTGCTAGAATTCATTCCTAAGTAATTCTAAAATATTTACTCATATTTTCATTTAATTTACTCATTAGTTTACCCAGAAATCAGAGAAGGAGAATATTAAATTTTGTGGGGACTGGATGCAATTTGTATACAACATGTATACAATTTGGGAAACTTGCTTTAAGAAAAATACAGTATTATGAAAACAAAATTGGGCACAGAAGTGAAGTTTACTTATAATGAAAAAAACACAACATATTACAAATTCATGAAGCCTGAAAAATACATCACATTATCCAGAAAACATACTATTTTATTAAATACCATAATATTAATATTAATAGTCTATAATACTTCCCCCTCCATATTTTTAATTTTATTTGTGTGGATACTTTCTTAGAAAATTTTGTAAATAGTTTGTATAGAAAGAACAGATAATTCATTCTTTCCTCTAGCTATAATTGATCAATTATTTTTAATTGATCTTTTGGTAAAGCTTCTTGCAACTCCACAACTTATCAATATATGTCAGGTAAATTTTTATGATCGTTGTCAAATTTAGAGGAATTGCTATGAAATTTCCTTCGTAAGTGAAACTTAAAATCTAGTTTCTGGCTCCACACATTTCAAACACTGTCTCTCCAATATGACTCACATACTTCAAGCATAATATACCACACTGATATTTTGATACTTCTAGAAATGCTACACCATATCACAACCTCAGGTGCAGAGGTGGCCAGGAAGAATATTTCTGGTCCTTATTTCTATGCTGGGAGAGCTAAAAATTTACCTGTTCACAAAAGTGACTGCACACCATGTAAATACATCTCTAAACCCAACGAAATGTTATTTCCAACTCAACTTTCCCTTACCCAGGTCCCCAAAACATGCCTCCTAACAGAAGAAGGGTGAGAGGGGGGAAGTTTGGGTGAAAAGACACTGTGTTCTTACCCCAAGCAAGGCTCAAGTCTATTAAATTATGCAAAAATAATTGGCCATGTCTACATTGGTAGGGTCCCCCCTGGGGCCCTGGGGCAGACGTTCTGAAGTGTAAATACCATTAGCTCCCAGAAAATCTGCTTCTGTGGATATATGCATCATCTAATACAAATATGTAAGTGATTTACACACGGTTATTTTAATAACAACCTATATACGTTTCCATACTTTTCTCCAAGTTTATACAATCTTACATAGATGTCTCAACACACATATTCACACATAATCAGAGGGTTGCCGAAGTTCCACAAGTATGAGACATTATGCCATTTTCTGAAATTTTTTTCTTTCTCAACAATATTGCAAAATCCTTGCAAGCCAATTGTATAATTCTAATTCATCCTTTTTAATGGTGATATAATATTCCATAATTTATTCAGCCATTCTTCTATGATGAGCATTTACTTTATTTTCAGGCTTTGTATGCTATGAGATATGTCACAATAAAGACCCATGTTCATATGTCCATGAATACTGGTGAGTTTAATTCTAGGAGATCAATTGCCTGAAGTGGAATTAATGAGTCTAAGGGTCACATGGTTGTTAAAAATTAAACTACAGTCCGCACTGCATTCAGATTTCCTAAGTTCCTACCTAATGTCTTGTTTCTGTACCTAGAGGAGCATAAATTTTAATACATAGTAGACAACATGCTAAAAGGATTTTAAAACTTCACATTCCTACCAGCAATGTGTTGGAGTATTATTTGCATGCATATTCCTGCCAGCAACAGATATTAACAGTTTTTTTTTTTACAGTACTCAGTCTTATGTCCAGTAAGACATCACTGTCACATTAATTTGCATTTCCTTGACTGCTAATCAAGTTAAATATATTTTCATACATTTGTGAGCCATATCATCTCCTCATATACTTTGCCCATTTTCCTACTGGTTTGTTGATCTTTCCAGTGTCCCCTTGCAAAGCCTCTTGGAATTGTCTGTTAACTCTATTTTATATTATGTAGTTTACATTTAGTAGTTTTCTAGACTGCTCATTTGTATATCAAGTTTTTAATGGCACCTTTGACATACAAAGAGGTACTGGACACTGGAAATGTTCCAAAATATTTATAGCACCTTGGTTTAGTATTAAGAAGTTCTTCCCCAACCTCATTATATATGTAATGGCTAAGACTGTCTTTACTGACTTTTTTATGTCAGTCTTTAATTTCTGCAATCGGAATTTATTTTCACATATGATAAAGGATAGAGTTCAGTTCTGTCTTCATCCTGACACACAGCCACTTATTTAAAAATGGTACCAGCACAGCCGGGTGCAGTGGCTGACACTGTAATCCTAGCACTTTGGGAGGCCAAGGAGGGAGGATCACCTGAGGTCAGGAGTTCATGACCAGCCTGGCCAACATGGTGAAACCCTGTCTGTACTAAAAATACAAAAATTAGCCGGACATGGTGGCACATGCCTGTAATCCCAGCTACCCAGGAGGCTGGAGCAGGAGAATCGCTGGAACCTGGGAGGCGGAGGCTGCCGTGAGCCGAGATCGTACCACTACACTCCAACCTGGGTGACAGAACAAAACTCCTTCTCAAAAAAACAACAACGGCCGGGCGCGGTGGCTCATGCCTGTAATCCCAGCACTTTGGGAGGCCGAGGCAGGCGGATCACGAGGTCAGGAGATCGAGACCATCCTGGCTAACACAGTGAAACCCCGTCTCTACTAAAAATACAAAAAATTAGCTGGGCGTGGTGATGGGTGCCTGTAGTCCCAGCTACTTGGGAGGCTGAGGCAGGAGAATGGCGTGAACCCGGGAGGCGGAGCTTGCAGTGAGCCGAGATTACGCCACTGCACTCCAGCCTGGGCAACAGAGCGAGACTCTGTCTCAAAAAAAAAAAAAAAACAACAACAACAAAAACAACAAAACACACACACACACAGACACACACACAAAGAATGGCACCAGCACAATTATCCACTCCACTTAACTGAGATACCACTCTTCAATATATTGGCATGTATTTAGTTCTATGTCAATTCCCAACCAATTGATTTACAGTAGTTTTATACACGTTCTGACTCTTGGTAAGGTAATATCTCCCTCTACACAGTATTATTCCTTACCAAAATTTATATAGAGATATATAGATATACAGATATACACACACATATTTAGTTTCCTATTTATATGTTTTATATATAAAATAAGATATATATATATATATATATATATATACTGTACTGTACTGTATATATACACACACAGGTTAAATATCCCTAATCCGAAAATCTGAAATTTGAAATGCTCTAAAATCCAAACCTTTTTGAGCACTGACATGACACCTCTGCTTTCTGATGGTTCAATGTACACAAACTTTATTTCATGTACAAAATTATTTAAAATATTGCATAAAATAACCTTCAGGCCAGGCCAGGCATGGTGGCTCACACCTACAATCCCAGCACTTTGGGATTATAGGGTCACAATGTCACAGATGCTGCTCCCCTTCAGATCCACAGCCGTGTTCCACATGAGGAGAAACAGAGAACTGGGCACCTCGATCCGGGAAGTGGGGCTTCCTCAGATGCCCTCAGCTCCCGTCTCATTGGCCAGAACTCTGTCTCATGAATGTTTCTAGTTTCAAGGGTTTCCAACTGGGCACATCTGGAACAAAATTGGTGGGCAATATCTGCCTTGATGACTTTTTCTGAAATAAAAAAATGTCCAAGACATGGACTCCTGGTTTCCATATGGGAGGTCGGCCAGATGGTACATTTGGCCCCAATCCACCCCTGTAAGGGAGTCAAACTGGGACTATTCTATACCTTGCATAAATAGGAAAGAGCAGAAATATTAATGGTTTGTGTTTGAGGCATGACAAAAAAAGCATGTACCCATTATAGCATCCATAGAAATGAATGACCTAGAATCAGGAGCTAAAAATCTGTCAGCTCCCCTCAAATGAGCCCTGCTCAACTAGAAAATCAGCAACTTTCAGCAGGGAGAGCGGAAGAGCTCTCTCATCATTCGGTATTATCTAGGAGAAACATAAAATTGGATTTTCAACAAAGCTAAACGTAACTGTCCTTTATAGGAAGCTGTAACCAAACACTTGTTAGATCCAATTTCCTCAGAAAAACGAAAGCCTGGTCGGGGACACAGAAAGCTGGTTTGTAATCCCAGCATCAGCTTAGAGAAGCTGCTTGACCTTTCCACATCTCTAGCTCTACACTCAGCAGTGAAGGCCATCATTTTCCTTTCTCTATCACAGGTCTTGTGAAGTTGCAGTTAATTTATAATTCTAGAGCAAGAAAGAATGCCTGTATAGGAGAATATAAAGGAAGGCAAGAATATGTCGGATATTAATAATACCTTGTTAATGATATTTAATATTATCATAGAATATGATATAGCATATATTGTATATAATAATAATGTTAAGTCATGTAGAGCTATCAATATGGTAGCCAGCTGGCAACAGTTTTGAAAGGGAAATAAGTGAGCAGGCTCTCCTGGTAATGTCCACCAGACCTGCGGAGCGAAACAGGGATGTGTACATCTTTCTGGATACAGATTCAGAGCTATAGTATCTCTAGAGAGATAGAGTCTCTAGGTCAGACACACTGAGGACAAAAAATATAAAGGGTTGAGGATGTGATAAAAAGTAAAGGCACTTATATTAGGTTGTGTTTTAAGAAGTCTCTGAAGTTAAATTATATGTGTGAAGGTGACTTTAACACATATAACAGTTATAAAACACAAAATGATTTTACTAATCAGACTTTAAAACTAATATCAGACATTAAGGTTATATGAAAAGCAAGAAAGAAAATGATGGTCTTATAAAAGGAAAAATAAATCAAGGGGGGTTTACGTGGTTTTGAGAAAAGAAACTGGAAGAATAAAGGGTATATGTCAATAGATCTCTTGAGAGAGAGACAGAGACTGATTAACAGGCATTTCCAATGAGCTGTGACCACCACCACCCTCCAGAAAAAACAAATCCTACTTAACAAATCTAATAGAAGGTTTATCATCAGCAAACTTGAGACTGGAGTCAAAGCAATTTCAGACCCATTCAATCCAATAATTCTAAAACCAACACTATTTTTGGTAAAGTGACTACTATCAAGATATCTCTCATAAGAAAGAGGAAGATGGGTAAGGGCAGTAATTTCCCCAACAACTAAACAATAACTGTAAATTCTCACTAAAAAAAATACAATTCTGAGAATACAAACCAAAGTTAATAGTGTCCGATGGCCTCAAGCCCACAGACCCAAGCAAAGATTTAGAAGTAATGAGAACAATAGCCTGGTTTAGGGTCATGCACTTACTAGCAAGAGGACCATAGATCATTATATGTGACCTTTCCCATCATACTATAAAGTGACTGTCTCTGAGCACTGTATATTTTTAAAAAAAAAAAAAAAAAGGAAAGGAAAGATTTTTAAAAATTGTTCTCAATAAATAATCTTCTAACTACAACTTCTGAAAAAAACATACAAAATAGATGTTAGATGAAAAAGGATTTTAAAATAATAGGGTTCCAATCAGTTCTATCTCTTCAAAATCCTATACCAATTACCAATCCACAAATAATTGTATCAATATAATATCTAATCCTCATACCATTTATATAGACAATACTGAATACTGACGGTATTTAATGCAAAACTGGACTGGGGTAGCAGGGTAGTGGGGTACAAAAATACCAATGAGCAACTTTCCATTGGAATGAGGCAGAGGGAAGTGGACTGCAAACCCCCACTGGATTCCTTCCAACATGCTCTCCAGTGCATTTTATACCCGTGTACATGACAGAATCATCTCTTGCAGTTCGAGGAGTTCAGACGTAGAATGTTACTTCACAGTGCTTGTAAACATTTGGATAACCATTAGCAAAGGACAATCCCCAAATCCCACTGGAGAAGTTTTGTTTAAAGATCTACATACCTTGTTTGGCTCTGAGCTGCCATCTTGCACCCAATGTGTGTGCATGCACATCTTTATGCCTCTACCTACCGAATGCCGGCAACAGGCTCAGAGTCACATGCCACACCAAACTTGCCATTAAGGATTCAAGCTTTATCCTGTGGCTTGTTTTTTTAACCCGAGGACCTTAATTTTCTTCACAATTGACTGTATGACTATCCTTTTCAGCATCAGAGTGTACGGCACCTAATCAAACTCTGAAAGATCCACAAGAGAAAATATACAGAGTGTTTAATTATTTTTCCAACATCTTACTCCTTCCAAGAGGGAGTTATGTCTTTCTACTGAGCACATGAGGTCTTGTCCTGGCCCCATGTGCAAATGGAGGCTGAGTTCTTGTGGATTTGGATCCTCCAAATGCCCAAGGGTAGCACCAGTGCCGAGCGTCTCACCCAGACGCAAATTCCCATCTCAGCCCAACTCCTGCAGCTGGAAAGTTCTGTATCAATGCTGCTTCATGGCTTCATTCCTTGTCAGCATGCCGACCACCCTTTCCAGCCTCACGAACAGTAGGGCTACTTCCCTTTTCATTCAGCTCTCTAATAGGCCTCTCTGCTTGGGTATGTCATTGATTCCTTCTCAACCAGTACCCATTTCCACAGAAGGAGACTCGGACTCGGTCTCGATGCTGCACAGGGCAACCAGCAGTCACCAACTCATCACACAACTTTGCGTAAGTCCCTTTTTGAACTATACAGTGAGGGGTGAGGAGTGAAGCCAGGTGGCAGCTCGTGTCTCTTCTAGACCCAATATCAGAGACACGCTTCCAACCAGGCATCACACTGATCCCACCCGCCTAGTCCTGGACATTCTGCCCCCACTTGGACACCTCCATGACAGCACTCTCCCCTGGACAGCTCTCAATGCCCAAAAGCTCGTTCAAGTCTTCCCCAAGTAGTCTCTTCTCAAGCTAATAAACAAAACCACCACTCGGGTTTGACAATGCCTCTTAAAATGCATAGCAAAACAACATCCATGAAACACCCACTATACCTACACACGATTGTACTAGAAACCAGAACCCACACAATGCCAGCCTCCAGGTGTGTGAGTCTAGAGCATGGCACACAGGCCATGACACCGTGCAATGCCAAGTACAACAGCCATAACAAGCAGGTGATACGACACGTGCACACAGTCACATCTGAGTCCAAAGGACAAGAAGGAGTGAATTTGTCAGTCTTCTAGGTAGAGGATCCACCTGCTACCACTGTTCTTCGAATATTATCATAGCAGTTACTATTTGTAGCTTACTATTAGCAGCTTAAAAAGTTAACATGCCCTGTATCACCCAAAAAGCAAGTGACAGAGGCATGCTTCACACTCCTGTCTGCCCTACCCCAGACTCTGAATCACTTCCATTGGGTTCTAGCACCCTGTGGGAATCAGATGACAATAACGGACACCCTCCACAGAAGAAATGAACATACGCCCACTGGCAGCATTCTAAGCTTCAATATTTGACAGTAAATTCATTTTCCCAATGACATGATGATGAGGTTATAATGAGGCTCAATGAGGATTTATCTGAATTAAACTATGTAGCCAAATAGCTTCCGTTTATTTCTCCTTTTTCATTGCCAGTGCCATCATGGCCTATTGGAAATCCTCACCACATGACACCTCCTAATTGCCTAAATCTATCCACAATGACACATGACTGCTGTCTGACATGCCAGACAGCATGTTTAAAAACACCCACCCCGTGATCCAAATCATAGCCAGCATTTGAGAATTTATTTTTGAGGCACTTGACATTACTTCAGAGGGTTGCTTTCTAACTAACAGAGTTAGGAAGTGAAGCCACAGTATGGGATCTGAACTTGCATTGTTAATAAATTCACAATGCTTCTCTTGAGCTCCCCAGCCTGTAATTAAAGGGTGCAACATTTGCTTCCACGCATGTCTTTCCGATGGTTGCCCCCCTCCAGTGCAAACCTCTGCTTCAGACACGCATGTCTTTCTGTGTCCTGAATTCACCCTTCTTTCTTCTAGTCCTACTCCTTTCTGGAAAACCCTGGGCTGTTCTACCATCCACTAAGACATCTCCTCAGAGCTCCAGGGGACAAACGCTCCCTTCCCTGAAGTCTAGGAAAATTACCTCGCCCTTCAGCATTGAGCTTTATGCTACCTTCCATTACAAGTTAACCATGGATGTGTGCCTTGTCTCCATTTGATTATAAATAACAAAAGGCTTCCCATAACATATTATAGTGTAATAACTATGTTTTCTTATTTTCTGTACCCTAACGCTCTGGCCCCTGGGGCCTCACTGACCCTGGGAGGGGATTGCCCCTTCTAGGGCTAATTCCTAGAAATAGCAAACAACTTGCCAGGGAATATGTCTTTCACATGCAAACCAACCAATCCAGTCTGTGCTGTGCCTCCCAGCTGCCTCCCTTAAGAAACTCTCACTCATCAAGCCTGCCCTGATCATTCCAGAGCCAGATGCCAGACAACCAGAGCAGCCCTTATGTCCAGAGCTCACTGAAATTATCCATACCAGCCAATTCTAAACCTGCTCATCCCGCCTTGCCCTTCTCATGAAAACCACAGGAAAGGCCACTGTCCACACTTCCTAAGGCACCGGAGCTTCCATGTGTGGCCCTGCGTGGTGTGCCAGTCTCCTGTTTCTAGGGAACTGTGAGTACAAACTCTTTGATGATGCTCCTTTCTGTGTCTGCAGGTCTTACCATACTTGATTAAAACGAATCCCAGGTACATTTTTAAACACATGACTTCTGCATCTCTTTCATGCCTCCCCCTTTCTGCCCAACCACACTTCTAAAATAGTATCACATCATCGAGTAGGAGTCAACTATGTCAAAGAAATACAGACATGGGTTGAATAAGATAGGCGTTCAAGTTTCGTTTTTCAAAAGTGAAAAAATACATAAGGCGTACAAATAAAAAAATGCACAGGGAATATATTTACATGCCTCAAAAATGTAAAAATACACAAAAAAGTTTTAACTTAAAATTATATATATTGGTGCCAGGTGGCTCACGCCTGTAATCCCAGCACTTTGAGAGGCTGGGGCAGGTGGATCGCTTGAGTCCAGGAGTTTGAGACCGGCTGGTGCAATGTGGCAAAACCCCACCTCTACAAAAAGGACAAAAAAATTAGTCGAGTGTGGCGATGCATGCCTGTGGTCCCAGCTACTCGGGAGGCTGAGGTGGGAGGATCACCTGAGCCGTAGAGGTTGCGGTGAACCAAGATCACACCACTGCACTCCAGACTGGGCAACAGAGTGAGACCCTGTCTCAAAAAAAAAATTATATATTGGGCCTCAAGTTACCACTGTTATTACTCTCATGGTCTTTATATTCTGCTTGAATTTCATTTCACTTTAGTTCATTTCTCTAACACTGTATGAGCACTCCACACAATATTATGAGCTAATCCACGCCTGCAATGTAACACTAATGCAGTTTTAATTGACTAAGACATTTAAAACCTTTGGTAAGTTTAAAGGTGTTATTTTAATGAGACAAATCTTACCAGCATATCCTATGATGTTACACCTGAATATTTCAATTACACCTTCAGAAAAGCTCTACAATAACATAATTGAGTTCACTTGAATTCTCTAGGGCAAACAAGAGCACTCTCTCCCTGGCAGTTTCTAATAACTTGTGTGGCACCTTGCTCACCCTATTGTGCCTTCCTTCCAAGTCCAAGGAAACAGGAATCTTAGTGATCTGTACCATACTTTAAGATAAGAAGGGAGCAGGCAATACATTTTTGGAGGGCACTTTGATAACTATAAAATGAAAGATTTATGAGGAAATAATCTACTCTTCCCCCATGACACACACGCCTTGGTAAACCGTGGGGTTGTCACGTTCAGGGAGTTTCAGCTGTGCTATCCTAGGACTAGGGGGTAGCATAGCTGTCCTCTGCCCTTGCTGTCTTCCCTGCCTGGTATCTTCCTCCCACCCTGCTCTACCTCCTCTTTCCCACACCTTAACACAATCATCGCTTCCACAGTGTGTTGCCCGTTGGTCTTACCCCACCCTATCCCAACTTTTCCTTATGTCTCCTGTTTATTTTCTTAACGGCCCTTATTATAACCTGAAGTTATCTAGTTCTTTTGTTTACTGTCTGTTTTCCTAACTGAACCAGCTCAGGTAAGTACTCCACAAATATTAAATGAAAGAGTACACTGGAGAGGAGAACCGGTAGGTGTCTTAGCAGGGTTTGAGATAATAGCCACACCACTCCTGAATGAATAGAACATGATGTCCCCAACAAGAAATTATTGGCATCCAACCTGGTAATTAATATATGTCAGGCAATTGACCTTTAAACAAATCTGCTAGATGAGCACCAACTTACAGAGGTGGGAACGCTCTCGAAGAAGGTGCTGACTGGCCCAGGATCACGTAGCTAGGCAATAGCTAAACCAAGATTCAACCCCCCAAACATGACAACACATGGTTCACCAAGGTGTCTGTGTCATCAGGGCCAAGTGTGTCTGGCTCCAAATCTCATGTTCTGCAACATTCCACCGGATACAGATTCAGAACTAGGCATTATTTGTGAAGTAGGGTCTTATATATAGCTCTACCTGCAAGTCACACTCAAGACTCACCTCCCTCTAGGTTTGTTTCTGTGAGTAACACATTCACCTTTGCCAAGTCTTCCTTAAATGCTGCACTCATTTTAGTGAGGGTTACTATACACTAGAGTCTGGGCCCATCGTTGGCCTGAGGGAGTACTAACAGGTAATTAGGTCAGAATATAGGGCAACAATTGGCGCAGGATAGAGAACGGATCTTGGGGGCAGTTATCCCCTGCCACATGGAGATTCTATTTTATTGTCAAATACAAGGAATCTCAGTTTTACTTTCCTTAACCAAAGTGTCCATTTCCTCCTATGTACTGATTAGAACAACACATTAGCACTACTCTGTGTATAAACAGTTTCTGGGTACAGGACTCAGTATCCTGCCACCGAAGATGAAGCACAGTGGCTAAAAGCATGAGCTCTGCCACTGCACTCCTGGGTCTGCCATGAGCCCCAGGCTTGTTATCTAATCAGTCCATGTCTCACTTTCATCATCTGCAAAACGGAAGTCAAACATTGAGTTAATAGAAATAAAATGTTTATAATGGCATCGGGGACATAGTATGTTCTCAACAAATGTTAGCTCTTCCTAATATTATTTAAACCCCTACCTTCAATTTTTACTTGAATACATCTGCAGGGTGTTAAAAAAAACTTTTCAGACTAGATTCATGCTATCTAATATCATCTTTTGAGCTTGGCTGAGGTAGGGTATTAACAGGATTATCCACATTGGCCAATTCTATGACCAAAAAGACCAGCTTACCTGTTAAGCACATCATCAGTAACAAGTCAAAGGTAGACTCCACGTCTGAGAGACTGAATCTGCAGTATCACTGGAGAATTTGTGATAACCAGAAATAGATGTGCACGTGTACAACAAGCATTCTGTGGAATGGGTGATCATGGAAGGACTCGAGTCCCTTTATAACACAGAGCTTACTGATTTATTTCTATAATGAGAAATTTTAAAGGTGAAACATCAAATTCTATTAGTGAGAATCCACTATCTGAAAATCCAAGCAGGCACACAAATATTACTGCTGTATTTGCTGCCTTGATATTGATGTTTTCCTCACAAATATGCATCATTCATAGTATAAGCACCTGTTTATCTCTCCGGCACTGCAAGTCTCACCCTATTGACCGTTAAATCCTAACAATGAGCATGACACCTGCCCTGTATTGGGTGCCCAAAATTTTCAACTCATATTCAGAGCACGTGTGTCCACGTGTGGGTATACAGCATACAGATCAGGTGAAACGGGCAACAATTATAGTGAACAAGTGCTAGACAATGAAAATCTTACTTTTATTATTATTTTTTTTTTTTTTGAGACAGTCTTTCTCTGTTGCCCAGGCTGGAGTGCAGTTGCACGATCTCAGCTCAGTGCAACCTCCGCCTCCCGTGTTCATGCCATTCTCCTGCCTCAGCCTCCCAAGCAGCTGGGACTACAGGCGCCCACCACCACACCCGGCTAATTTTTTTTTTTTTTTGTATTTTTAGTACAGACAGGGTTTCACCATGTTAGCCAGATGGTCTCGATCTCCTGACCTGGTGATCCGCCCTCCTTGGCCTCCCAAAGTGCTGGTATTACAGGCGTGAGCCACTGCACCCGGCTGAAAATCTTATTTTTAAATAGTTATCTTCAAGAGGGGAGATAGACTAGGAAAAAGCAGTGGTCTAAATGACAGATATTTGCTTAGGTTGGCTTAACACACCTTCAAATTCTCCCATTAACGGAAAAATAAACTAACATTGCAGAATCAAATAAACATTCATGCGCATTCATACATTAAAACAGCCTTTATTTTCCCCTGAAATCTGAAAAAGTATTATCTAAACCAAATTAGATAGTGCAAACTCAATTTTCATTCAGCTATTAAACTTTTTATTTCCTTTAATAGTCAGGAATTTAATAGGCAATGAGTCCTAAAACTAACCATTCTTTTGAATGGTTAAATTAAACCTAAAAAGTACTCTGTGTTTAACTCAGTCTAAAATGTGTTCGAGTAAAATATGAAGCCTACAAATTTCACAGAAATAATAGCTCGTTTCACAATTTTAATCACACATAATATTCCTTCTGTTTTTGATACTACTAATGGCCCACCTCAAACTTCAAAGAATTTCTCAAATCAGGTGATTAACCTGTGTTGATCATGATACATCACATATTGTGGATGCCCCACCACCTGCTCACATGAAGAACACGCACCTGCAGGAGGTGACTGGTCCTCTGGGGGCCCCACAGCCTGCCGAGGGACTCAGACCCTGCACTTTGGTCTCATTAGCACCATGGTCTCAACACTTCAGCACTGTGCCAGCCAAACATAAGCCATGCCTGGAGCAGCTTTAGATCCAAAGGACTGAATTAACACATCAACCCATGCAAGCAGATTATAATACTGAGATTTCTCATTTCCTCCTGATATTTGAATAAGAATATTAAATACTCTAGTACAAAAGCACAGCAATGCATTAATCCAAAATGTGACCTGCATACAAAGGTCAACTCCACCTGTGCCTCTCTAAGAGAACAAATTGTTCCTCTAAGTAAATAGGACTTTTTTTAAAATCCTGGGCTATTAGAGATCAGAGCACCTGATAATCATCAAGCCCTGTTACCTTCCAGTTTACTGAGGATAAGGAAGACAACATTTCCTGAAAACCCAAAGTGTTCTGGGCACTATACTCATTGTGTGTTTGTTCACATGTATTTTTTTTTTTTGCATCATTTATTTAGCCTTCAAATATCCACTCCTTTTTGCCAGTGAGGAAATCGAGGCCCATTTAGATTAAGTCACTATTTATTTTTTTCAAATTTCCTAACTAAACTGTTTCTTTCAGCAATTAACTATAATGTGAAAAGAAAAAAAGTATTCTCTCCTCTTCAACGTAGATTTCACGCAGGGGTTCAAAATAAGCCAGACGCAATTGGAAAATGATCAGGTGGTCTAACATCCAAGCTGGAGGCGGCACATGAGCCAGGGGTGTGAGACTCTCAGTTTCCCCAGAGCTGCTTCCATGTGCCAAGACGCTCCCAATCCTTTTTTTCCCACCCAGTCTCGTCTTCAACAATGATTCATTTTAATTACATAGTTACATAAAGTCATCAATTGTAGGAACGGCTTCCTACAATTAAACTTGATAAAATAGTCAAGCAAAGACAGCCCACACCCTCACTCCTTCCACAGGACAGCACCTTTCAAAGAAGTCAGACGATACAGCCAGGTTACCTTCGGGTGATTCACGGGGAACATCTAGTGCTGGAGCATCCAGCCTGAATGTGCATGAGCCGGGTGATGAGAGTTCTGGTGGATAAACTGCTCAGTTAGTGCTGCCTGTATAAAGATGAACAAGAATCCCGTTCTCTTTGTTCAAAGGGTTTTAATCCAGAAAGGTGAAATATATTCAAACCAAGCAGCTTGAGGTGTACAGCTCAGATCAAGGTATACACAGTATGAAACTGTCAGAACACAGCCACGGGAAGTACAAAAGTGACTGTAAGCTATAAAAACACACAGGGGTCTAGAGCAGTGGCTCATGTCTGTAATCCCAGCATTTTCAGAGGCCAAGGCAAGAGGATCTCCTGAAGTCAGGAGTTCAAGACCAGACCGGGCAACATAGTGAGACCCCCATCTCTTAAAAAAAAAAAAAAAAAGGAAGGTATGCATGGTGGTGCATGCCTGTGGTCCCAGCTTCTTGAGAGGCTGAAGCAGGAGGAGGGCTTGAAGTCTGGAGTTGGAGCCTGCAATGAGCTATGATCGTGCCACTGCACTCCAGCCTGGGTAACAGAGCAAGACTCTGTCTCTTAAAAAGCAAAAATACAACCAAAAAACCAGATAGGTGGGAAGAGAGAGCAGAGAAAAGGTAAGGAAAGGTCCTTCCACCTCCATCTGTGCTTTCCAGCTCTTCTCCACATGAGACTCACAACCCCACAACACCTTACCCAGTTCTCATCAACCCTTCCAGATCCAATCCTGCTGCTTCTTGGACTCATTCAAACCCCTTCCCAACCTCTTACACAGGCCATTTCCAAGGCAATGGCACACTCTGGCCTTTCCTCAACAAAGACAGGTGGTAAAGTGGGTTGGAAGAAGCCCAGCCCCACCCTGGAAGGGCAGCAGCAGGAGGTTATAACTGGAACGTTGTTGACTTCCTGTTCTTGTTGTGTTTGCCCAAATGTCCTCAATGTGCTCAGGAACACCACCCAAGGTGGGCTCACATAGGTGTTTGGTTTGGGAGGTAGTTGGCCACAGGGAAATCTGCGGAGACACCTAATTCAGACAGTTTAAGAAACAGAATCTTAAACAGATTTGAGAGGCAAGAGATGTGAAAAGAAAGCAAGCTGTCACCCAAGGGCTGCTAGCCAGCAGAGGGCCTCCAGGGAACTAGAAAGACATTGCAAAGCTCCAGGCTAGACCCCTAGGTCTGTGTGATTTTGCTGACATCACTGTGAAAAAAGAAATCATTACAAAGTCGAATTCACTCACAGCTAGAAGGATTCGGACAGAAGGTGTCCAAAACAGTAAAAGGGAAGATGCTGTTAACTGTGTTTGAAAACAATTATAAAAATGTCAGAAGCTTCACATCAGTTTTTATCCTTATGTTTTCAGTTTTTTAAACACAGATGAAGGCCCTGTGAATATCAGAACAACAGCAAAGCGCTTCTAAAATATAGATGCAGATACCACAAAGCCTGCCCCTCATAAAAACAAACAAGCAGGCAAACAAACAGAAAAGCGGGCTGTGTCCCCACAGTCTCCTCTCTTTTCATATAATCCTTCCCACATTCATCCCTGCCAAACAGGCTTTCATACCCTTTGCAGCATGGCTTTGTTCCCAGGAAACCTAATAAGATATTTATGAACGTTTCAATATTGGCAGCAGGAGTCTCTGCAGTGGCAGAAAGGTCAAAGTGATCCCTCCAACTACCCCCACCGCCCGCCTTGGAGATTACATCTACTATACACACAATTAAATGCAGCAGACCCAGACTGATCTTTTCCTTATAATTTTTTTAATCACCAAAGGATTAAGAAACGGAAGTACATTATTCAACACAGCAATTCTAAGTGGGTCCCTTAACAGACATTGACCCACATGTGTTTTCTGATGTCACCTAGGTTCTCCGTGCCACAGACCTTGGACAGCTCCCTCTCCCATGCACCACCCTGGCTGTTCCAACCCTTCTCTCTCCTCAAACTCTCCACCCTACCCCAGCCCCTTCACTTTGAGCACTCTGCCTCCTCCCCATTTCATGGGGTAAACTGAAGCTTTACAGTGGACGTGATTCACCTTGACACCCACACACACAAACCGACTCCCTAAGCTCTTTCCACCCTATTGATAAAGAAGTCTCTCTTCTTCTTGCCCAAGTCAATAAACATTGCACCTGAGCTCACCTACTGGCAGCCCTCCTTTCCTGGTGAGCCCCTACACCTCCCAGGGCTCCTGTGCAACCTCCCCTCCACACTCCTTTTCCTGACCCTGAAACAGAGATCATCCCTGAGGTTTTCTGCCTTTGGTCTTTATTCAATGCACTGAACCACCTTTTCCATGTATGGCTGAAATTAGCACCAGTGTACTCATCAAATGGTTATCAAATTCACCCCCAGCTTGGATGTCTACCACAAGCTCTGTCTAGACCAGCATATTTAACTTCTCTGGATACACCTACCTGAATGTCCACAGACTCTGCAAGATCAACGTGATGACAACTGATGTCTTCACTTCCGGTTCCTGCATATGTTTAGTAATCCCACAATGAGCTTTCTCAACCAGACCAAAGAGTTGAAAAAACACAAAGGAAGCAAAAATAAGAAGCATAAAATAAAAAATACCTTATCAAAAGTTACAACAACAAATGTGCCCCCATCAAATGAAAAAGGATCTCTGTGGGGATTTTCTTATGTAACTTCAAAAAATTAAAAACAAAGTTATGAGTAGTCATATAACAAAAACTTAGCAAAAAGAAAGGAAAGGCTAAAATAGTAACATCACCACCAAGTTTAAGACAGAAATAATTAATGAGCATAAGGCCAGAGTAAAAATTACAGCCACATTACCACCAGTGTGGTACACTTTATTTTACATAAAATTAAATTTTACTCAAAATGTAAATTATGTTTTATATGAAAACATGTAAAACAAAATTCACAAGCCAATGGACCGAGAAAGCTGTAACAGGAGATTGATGCTATTATCAAACTGACTAATTGGACAGGCTAAAAATACAGATTCAAAAAATGTAATTAAAATGTCTAAACAAATGAATTTTGGAGCCTATGGAGAATACATCTTCCTTCCAAGCACAAAGGGAAACCGGAATAAGTCCCTCGCTCCTCGTGCAGGCACCGAAACAACAGGGAATGGACCCCACATCCTTGGACCACCTCCATGTCTTGCCAGTTTCTTCTTTTGCCAAAGGAAACTGGGCCCTACCTGCCTCAGACACTCCTAACGGCAGGGGCTGCGGTCACTGTAATAATGAGCCAACAGGTAATGGAAACACTTTCCCCACCATGATCAGAGCACAGCTTAGGGTCCATTCAACCACAGGATTTCAGAATTGGGGGAGACCTTGAAAACTCTCATTCAAGCCCTTCCCTTCACACAGTAGGAAACTGAGAGCTTGTAAGACGCAGTGCTACATCTACAGAAACACGACTACCTAGGGTGGGAGGAGCTGCACTCAAAAGTTAGAAACAGTGGGAGGGTCCAGACTGGGTCAAGGCTGGGCATCTTGTGATGATAGCTGAGGGCGGTGATATTGCCAGTGTGTTTGACACCAAGATAATTTTTTTTGTAAGCAGCCCCCTTCTCTATGTGGCAAAATTTCTTTCAGTGATAACTATAAAGAACATAAAATTGACCAACAAAGAAACAAACAGCAAAAATAGTCCTTATTAAACTTGCATCTAGGCCAGGCACGGTGGCTCATACCTATAATCCCAGCACTCTGGGAGGCTGAGGCGGGTGGATCACCCGAAGTCAGGAGTTCAAGACCAGCCTGGCCAACGTGGTGAAACCCCATCTCTACAAAAATACAAAAATTAGCCGAGCATGGTGGCAGGTGCCTGTAATCCCAGTTACTCGGGAGGCTGAGGCAGGAGAATCGCTTGAACCCGGGAGGCAGAGGTTGCAGTGAGCCAAAATCGCACCATGGCACTCCAGCCTGGGCAACAGAGTGAGACTCTGTCTCAAAAACAAAAAAATAAAACTGCATCTAATCATGCCAGTAAATAAAATAATAAAAATTTTTATAGTCCAAAAAAAAAAGAGAAAAAAGCACAAGTATTTATTCAATGATTGTTATATCTATCTATGTAACAACTTGAACTTTGATCCTTTGGCTACAGACTGATACAATATCTATGTCATTAATTGGCAAGTAACTAATAAGTGAAATTTAACAAAACCAATGCTCTGTCAAAGGTATAAACACCTACTAAATCACACCACTAATGTCACGTTTTCTTTTCTTGACTTGGTCTTCAATTTTAAAACAATGAATAATTATGAATGAATTTCAATTGTGAGAATCTAGGAAAAATTTACCAAACTAAAACGTGAGCTTACCAAACAAAATATCATACCCTGCAGTTCATATTCTGTTTTGCTGTCTTAAATGTTAGATGTAAAAACCCCCAGGTGGTCACATAAAATGACGGAATCGAAGTAACTCAAGTTCTACTTTCTTAGTGTTTATAAACGCTGTACTGTCACTATTTCATAGCTACTATTTAAACTCAGGCACTGGGCATGGTGGCTCACACTTGCAATCCTGGCACTTTGAGAGTCTCTGCTGGAAGGATCACTTGAGGCCAGGAGTTCAAGACCAGCCTGGGCAACATAGCGAGACCCCATCTCTACAAAATAATCATAAATAAGTACATAAACTAACTCCAGAATATGTAGCTCCATGGGGCTCCTGGAGAGCACTGTGTCCAAAGGGAACTCCTGACCTGTCCTAACTCTTAGGACCTTGCCCTCAAAATGCACACGTACAGTTTAGTTGGTTGTGGGCACTGGAGACAGAGGGTTAACTGGGAGTGCTCCTAATGAATTTCCATATAGAACATAATGGTCACTTAAAAGAAATAAGTCAAGTCCAACAGCACTTTAGAAAAAAGAAAAAGTAAATAAAATAAATATGTGCTACATTGAAGAATATATGTGTGTATATTTTATATATATACACACTATATCTGCTATATACATATGTGAAATCTTTAAAAGTAGCCAGGCTTGTGACTGTAATCCCAGCAACTTGGGAGGCTGAGGTGAGAGGATCACTTAGGAGCAGGAGTTTGAGATCAGCCTGGGCAACACAGCAACACAGCAAGACCCTGTCTCTAAATTTTTTTTTAATTAGTCACGCATGGTGATGTGTGCCTATATTCCCAGCTACTTGCGAGGCTGAGGTGGGAGAATTTGAGGCTGTAATGAACTATGATTGTACCACTGCACTCCAGCCTGGCCCACAGAGTAAGACCTCCTCTCCAAAAAAAAAAAAAAAAAACTAATTAGTAGTCACGGCAATTATTTAGAATTTAGTCCAAATGAAGGCTTTTGCAGGGAGGAGAATGTTACTGCTGGTACATGGGGATGATTAAAAGCAGATGGACTTTTTTTTAGTGGGTTTTATTGTGTGGACCTTCTTATTGCCTGCACCTCAGGCAGATCACTCGCCAGTGCATCCCACACAGCCTGTGATGCTCACCGACTGTAGGAACTCAGGCAAGTTACGTAACTCTTTCTGGTGTGTTTCCTCTTCTGTGCCATGGAGATGCCAGCTAGGACTGGCTCTGCCTCACATCTGAGGTTCCGGGAGGACTGCAGCCTCAGGCGTGGGAGCCGCGGCTTCTGGCCCGTCCGTGCTGTGCTCCGCAAGGAGAGCTTCTAAGGAAAGTGCTGTGGGAATTAAAGCTATACGGGGGCCAGCCCTGTGAAGAGTGAAGCACCCAACTTACGGCTCAGGAAAAACAGGCCAGGAGGCTGCTTGGAGTTTCTCTCCCGTAATTCTTCTTTAAGAGGCTGAGGGCAAGAGCCAGAGAGCAGGGAGGAAAAAGGGGCCACAAACTTAGCCATGGAAATGGATCATTCAACATGTGTGTTCTCTACTACACTTCCCTTACTCAAATATACCCGAAAAGCTAAGGAGTAACCTTGCAGGCAGAGCCCTCGATTTTCCACCACTGCGCTGCAACACCAAGCACCAAGACAGTATACACGAGCTACTACAAATAAATCTGTTGAACACACAAGTTTTAAACTTTGACCGACATAAATGACTAAGGATGCCAGCTGTCACATTAAATCCCAAATGTACCTCCATTTGAGGGTAGACATCCATCTGCCAAGTCTGAAGAAACTGGCATTAAAAGCATTTAATTCGGCAGCCCCCTTTTAGGAGTAGTTTATATATGAAAGTACAACATCAACACTACGCAATACATGAATTTCCAAGGGATAAGTAACTGCACATCACCATGGGGGTTCTACTTTGTTCAATAAGCAATTAAGTGTGAAGGGATATCTGAGAACAATACATTAAGCCAATTCTCATTTTCTGTTCAATTCTGACCTTCGCTTGCAGAGCGCAGTCCTTCAGCAAAGGTTTTCCACTTCCCATTGGCAGGAACTGTGCGCCGTGCTGGGGAGGATGCGAGGGGAAACAGACAGACTTTGTCATCAAGGATGACACAGCAGAGCAGGAGAGTCAGAGATGGATAAAAATAGATGTGGTGCAGCATGCTAAGTTCTAGAGCAAAAGAGTCTGAGAAATGCTGCGGCACAGAGGGGCCGCCTCCGCCTGCAAACAGTGGAGATGCAGGACGAGGAAGAAAATGCTTGCTTACAGAGATGTGACCTGAGCCTGAAAAACAGGGCCCTCCAGGAGGACGAACTTGAGTAGGTTAGGAGACAGTGTTCCAGGGAAAGTGCCGTGATTAAAGGCTGCAGCCACACACAGGAAGAGGAGCCTGGGAAGATGGTGAGGTAAGCCGGGAATAGAATGAGAGTGGTCTTGTGTATCTTACTGGAGACCAAAAAGAAGTAGCGATGGTCCCTCAACAGGGAGAATCACAGTGCCTTGGCTGTTTTAGAACAATAACCACCAGCAATCGGGAAGGTGAAAGGGAAACACTGTCACAGGCGGAGACACAAGAGACTGAACCAGCACCAGTGCCATGAAAATGATCCACTCGACAAAAAAGCAGATCTGGTTTAAAATCTATACCCACCCCACCAAGCGTCCTCCTGGGCACTATGACTCTGTACCCTGGTCCTGGTGTATCCCAACCTAGCCAGGGTCGTCAGGGAAAGATGCAAATGGTAAAGTCAACCAGACAGCAAAAATGGGGGGTGGGGGGTGGGGGAGTCATTGAATTTCCTTTAAACGTTTATACCTATTTTTAAAAAGTGGTGCTTACTGTGATACACAGCAAGACATGAGATAAAGCATAGAAAAAGGACAAAAACACCACCAAAAATGACCATGTGATAGAGTACTAAGACTCCTTTTGGTTTTTTTCTTCTTGAGACAGGTTTGACGCTGATGCCCAGGCTGGAGTGCAGTGGCATGATTTTGGCTCACTGCAACCTCCACCTCCCAAGTAGCTGGGACTACAGGCACATGCCACCACACCTGGCTAATCTTTGCACTCTTCACAGAGACGGAGTTTTGCCATGTTGCCCAGGCTAGTCTCAAACTTCTGAGCTCAAGCAATCCTCCCACCTCAGCCTCCCAAAGTGCTGGGATTACAGGCATGAGCCACCATGCCCAGCCAAGACTCTTTGTAATGGTAAAGTTGTAATTACTATATCAACGAGCAATAAGACTATTACATGAGGGACCTGGAGAAGTCAAATACACAGTGACAGAAAGTAGAACGGTGATTGTCAGGGGCAGGAGGAGGAGGAACAGGGAGTTGTTTAACAGGGACAGAGTTTCAGTTTTGCAAGATGAAAAGCTGTCTGGAGATTGGTTGCACACCAGTGTGAATATCCTTAACACTACTGAATCATATACTTAAATATAATAAAGAAGATAAATTTCATGTTATGTGTATTTTACCACAATAAAGAGAAAAAAGAGAGAAAAAAGAGCAACAAGCCTACCCAACCTGTCAAACAGGACGGGATATATGATATCTACGGCCACTGTACTGTGCCCTAGGCATTTTTGCATCTGAAATCTCATTTAGCTTCCCAACATGCTTTCTAGGGAAGTGTGTTTCCATCAAACAAACAAGGAAAGTCAGGCTCAGTGAAATCATGGACTTGACCTCAGGTCATTCAGTTGGTCCCTGGTAGAGCCAAGACTCACATACTTGTTATGTTTTGTTCCTTATACTATAGCTAATTACCCTCCCACTCAGGCTATTACAAAAACAAAAACAAAAACAAAAAAGAAAGAGAGAAAGATTACACTGCAAGTTTTTTCCATTACCTGTTTAATAATTTAAAGTTCTCCATGATAACCTCAGGCAAACCAGAATTAATCTTCAAAATCAGGTTAGTGCAAAAAGAAAACATTTCTAGTTTGGTCCTGAAACACATTCATCCTATTCGATATGCACCTTACCTTCTAATCTCTACTAATGCAAGTCAAAACCTGTTTTTTTTTGTAAAACTCAAGTGGTACATTCCAAAAGTGATGGGAGAGTTATGTCAAACACACTGTCTAAAATGCAACGACAGCAATAGCAAAATTTATCAGTTTTTTGTTTGTTTGTTTTTGTTTTTGTTTTGAGATGGAGTCTCACTCTGTTGCCCAGGCTGGAGTGCAGTGGCACAATCTCGGCTCACTGCAAGCTCCGCCTCCCGGGTTCACGCCATTCTCCTGCCTCATCCTCTCTAGTAGCTGGGACTACAGGCGCCCACCACCACGCTCAGCTAATTTTTTGTATTTTTAGTAGAGACGGGGTTTCACCACGTTAGCCAGGATGGTCTCGATCTCCTGACCTCATGATCCACCTGCCTCGGCCTCCCAAAGTGCTGGGATTACAGGCGTGAGCCACCGCGCCCAGCCCAGCAATAGCAAAATTTATAAAGCACTCAGTGAGGTGCTGTTTAAAGTGCCTCAAGCATATTAACTCACTTAATCTTCAAAAAATTCCTATGAACTATATCTTGTTACATGAGGGTGACAACAAATGAGGACCACCTTCAACAAAATCACTAGGAGTGCTGGCTGCAAACAGAAATCAGAGCCTGCCCCAGACGAAATGAACCTAGATTTTTCTTATGCAATGTAAGGCTAAAAATAAAATACCGATCTATATATCATGGATTTGCCAACCAAGTTACCTTTATATGCACAAAACAGGAAATGAGAGATACATGACAGCCTGTGGAATACAAACATGCCAAGAACGAGAACTGGAAAGCAAAAGTAAATACTAGCACTGACATCATTCTGCAAAGACTCCGCAAAATTGTATTTGAGAATTTTATGGAGAACATAAACCTTGGCAAAAAGGTTTTACAAAACAATTGACCTTTTTAGTTAGAGACTGTCTTTCAAGTCTTACTAATCAGATAATACATCTTAGCTCATCACTTCTGCAGAACTCAACCACAGCTCTATTCGTTATATTATTACTATTCATATTTTTAATTGAGAAAGGGTTTTGCTCCATCACACAGGCTGGAGTGCAGTGGTGCAATCTCAGCTCACTTTAACCTCCACCTCCCAGGCTCAAGCGATCCTCCACCTCAGCTTCCCAAGTAGCTGGGACCACAGGCGTGCATCACCATGCTCAGCTAATTTTTTGTACTTTTGATAGAGATGGGGTTTCACCATGTTGCCCCACGCTGGTCTCAAACTCCTGAGCTCAGGCGAACCACCTGCCTCAGCCTCCCAAAGTGCTGGGATTACAGGTGTGAGCTACCACGCCCAGCCTCTATTTGTTGTAACAATTATTCCACGGGTATATGTGGAGCCATGTTGATGCTGTCCTAATTTTAAAATATTCAATGTATTTCAAACAGTAAGCAGCACGTAAGTTTCTTTTAAAGGGCTACATATTCAGACTGCCTTCATTTTTTTCTAATGGTAGTATCTCAAAATATCAAAATTCATCATGTCCCTTAACACAATAGTTCAAAAAAATGGCACATAATAAATTTATCTTCAGGATATACAAGAAAACATACTTGGCTGTGAAGAATGCTAAATCAGTATCTTTAAACTATTTATATAAAAAGTACTATGGTTTAAAATCCAAGTCAGTTAACTTTCTTATAATCTACTCTTCTAAAATCTTTATAAATATCACAGGTTGATTTCTATAAAAAACGTATTTAACTCTATGGCAAACACCAGCACTGAATTGAAAATAGCTTCTTGTCTACTTAAGTGCATGACACATGATAAAAAAAAAAAATGTTTGGAATACTGCATTGCACATTGCACCCATCAACCATCCATACAAAATACTAGCAAAGGGACCATAAAACTAGACATAGAAGGACCTCAGAAAGTGAACTAGACACAGGAAAAGACTGTCAGCAGGTAACAGTCTCCAGTTTTCTCAGCATTTCCTCAGAGTTCGTACATACTAACATGGAGTATTGGAGTTTGGGGGTACAATTTTAGGGGCAAAAAATTGAAAGCTTTTCCAACCTTGATTTAAATTTTTGTTGCGTATAGGAGCAATGTTGTCAATTGGTGAAATAAGAAAACTCACTCTTTCCCAACGATGTGATAGAACACCCAACAACACATGGAGAGGCCACATATGCTCCCTGGGACAGCCCTGAAGAGTCATCTCTATAAACGGGTCTGTGACTATCAAACTAAACATTAAGAGAACTACTAAATTCCTGACAGTCCAATACTAACTCAAATATAATGTGAGAATTAACGTTTTGTTATAGTAATTAAACATGTTTGCAGTTGTTATGGGTCAACTGCCACTTATGCATCGGCCACAGTCTAGAACCATTGTCTGGGACTCACAGGAAGCTTTGATGCAGAGGAAGAACTTTCAACACCAGCTCACTGTGGACTAGAATGGTTTTCCAGGTGAAATGGTGTGTCCCCCAGGAAGACAGATGTTCACGTGTAGGCCCAGTGAATTACAAGCATTAAAAGATATGGCATGCGCCTATGTGTGTACACATTTAGATAAAGCAGTGGAAGGAGGTTGGTAAAAGTATAAAAAGAAATCTTCCCTTATGTTATTTTCTGTCTTGGAGTTTTTTGACTTTCCACTGTCCACATTGTTTGGCTTACAAATATGACTGACCCATGTACAGAGAATAATGGTGGTACCTCCCCAACATACACACACACATGCACTATCCTGTACTTAAAATTACTTCCTCTGCTATGTCTAATCTTATACAGTGAACAAAACTTTGTTGAAATAGGTGTAGTGTTGAAACTGCATGACAGCTGACAGTCAAAACAGTGATACTGAGAGAAGTTCATGTTTCTGCCTTACCACAGCATCGTCATTATGTGAAATTATTCAATTTACTCTGGTACATCGATGTTAGAATGGTTAATGAATTCTAATTTGTAAAGGTAACATTAAAAAATGACTATGAGGCAGTTTTAACAAAGCTGAGTACTAGAGAAATAATTGTGATACTATTCAGCAAATGGCCTTACTGTTTTAAAATAAAGAGCTCTATTTTTAAACTGTCAGAGCTTGGTAACATGTTTCACATGCTAGACAGCAATACTTTCAAAACTTCCACCTTTCACTGGCATAAAAACAAAAGAGTCATATTTTTTATTCAATAATTTAAAGAATATTCCTGCCGGTTGCGGTGGCTCACGCCTGTAATCCCAACACTTTGGGAGGCTGAGGCAGGCGGATCACTTGAGGTCAGGAGTTCGAGACTAGCCTGGCCAACATAGTGAAATCCCATCTCTACCAAAAATACAAAAAGATTAGCTGGGCCTGCTGGTGGGCACCTGTAGTCCCAGCTACACAGGAAGCTGAGGCAGGAGAATCACCTGAACCAGGAGTGGGAGGTTGCAGTAAGCCAAGATTACGCCACTGCACTCCAGCCTGGGCAACGGCGAGACTCTGTCTCAAAAAAAGAAAAAATTTTTAAAAACTAAATAAATAAATAATATTCCTTTATATCACTGAATCTACAATTAAGTATTCAGTTTTCGTATTATGCACAGTGCCAAGTTCCTCAGAGATATTCAAAGCAGAGCCCCACAGAGCCAAAAAGTTGATGGTCCCAAACAAGATGGAAGGGAAAAAAGGAGGGAGGGTAGAAAGATACAGATGCAGACTTTATAGTCACAATTCAGTACAACTCTAGTCACACATGTGGACCAAGTTTAAGGTTTTAACCATTCTATGATAAAGAATCCTGGTGTTTGTTTGCAGGAGGAGGTGTCAGTGAATTTAATGTGAATTTATATGCAACTGCGTTCTTTCATGACACCAAAAGGAGAAGCCAGTTTCTTGATTTAACACCAATCCACACATACACACTCTCAAACACATTTTAGACTCGTCTTATGCTCGCAGTCCAGCCTGCTTGTTCTTAGCAGTTACAGGCTAGAAAACATATATGTACAAAAGACCCTAATGCCTAAAACCTACCTTGTGATTCTTCAGCCTGCATATTTCTCCCCTTGGCAACGTGTAACTCTTGGGCAGAGTAATACGTAAGTCCACTTCCCTTTTCCCTGAGTTACAGCTTATAATTGATTGTTTTGGTTATCAAAGAATTAGACAGAGAGCAAAATGAGTGGCAAAGAAGAACAACATCCATAATAACCAGATAACTGGTGTCAATGAGCAACTCTGTGTGAGTCTGTGAGCTCTTACACAGTGCGGCCTTAAACAAGTACATTCTCATCTAATTATTTTTTTCTTGTAGAGATAGGGTCTCACTATGTTGCCCAAGCTGGTTTCAAACTCCTGGCCTCAAACAATCTTCCTGCCTTGGCCTCCCAAAGTGCTGGGATTACAGGGTGAGCCACTATGCCCAGCCGTTCTCACCTAATTCTCACCATGCTACAAGCTATGACATTATTCTACTTCCAGTTTACTAATTGGAGTATCTTGAAACCAAACAGATCTAGAGGTAGGGAAAGATCTGTCAAAAGTTTGGTGTCTCTCCATGAGAGCCAGCGCTGCCCCCACCTTGCTGGAGGAAGGAGCTCCTTCATGACGCAGCCAACGGAGGTCGCCCCCTATATGTTTATCTCTTCTCCCCTGGGGTGGTCTCATACTGGGGTGAAAGGGGCTTTCTGCTATTCTGAGGTCAATCACCTTGCCCCAATCCACAGTTCAAAATAGTTCAAAACAAAACTCAGAAACACAAGAAACAGCATCAACACCTTCTCCGTCACTAACATTGGAACCTGGGAATCACACTTGCCTAGTGCTCTGTCCACTTACAGTCCCACTGCTAACCATCTCAAGTGCTTCTCTTCTCTTGCAGCAGTACAGCCCTGCACCTCTTCCTGGGCAATGACGGCAGCCTCATGTGCTTACCCTAAATGCAGAGCAGGTGGCTGTGCACATCAAACCCAAGTACTATCACTTTGTCACTTGGCACATAAAAGCTTTTCCTGGCTACAGCAGCCCGTCTCCAGTAGCCTGGCCTTTCACAGCCCTTTGTCCATCATCCCCCTTCTGTATTAGTCCGTTTTCATGCTGCTGATAAAGACATACCCCAGACTGGGCAATTTACAAAAGAAAGAGGTTTAATTGGAATTACAGTTCCACATGGCTGAGGAAGCCTCACAATCATGGTGGAAGGCAAGGAGGAGCAAGTCCCATCTTACATGGATGGCAGCAGGCAAAGAGAGAATGAGGAAGATGCAAAACTGGAACCCCTGATAAAACCATCAGCTCTCATAAGATTTATTCACTACCACGAGAACAGTATGGGGGAAACCGCCCCCATGATTCAATCATCTCCCACCAGGTCCCTCCCACAACACATGGGAATTATGGGAGCTACCATTCAAGATGAGATTTGGGTAGGGACCCAGAGCCAAACCACATCACCTTCTTCTTCCACATCTTTTCTGGAAAGACACACACCTGGCCGTTACACTCTTCTGCACCTCTGCACATGGGGTTCCCCATGTCTGGCCTGCCCTCCCCACCAAGCCCCACCCGAGTTTCCAGGCTGACTCCTACTCATCTTTCAGGCCCAGCTCACTGGTCTCTACCAGCAGCTTTGCGCCATCCTTCTACTTTCCCTGCAGTGTTGCCACTAACCACGCACCCCCAATTCTTGACAGAGAGGGACTGCAATGCTTACCTCACATATACCAAATATAGGATTACGAATGGTACTTAAGGAACAAGACTCATGATCAGTCTCAGAGTTCCTAGGGCCTAAAGTAAAAGTCAGACTGGGTCTGACCAGATAGCTTTCCTCTAAGGAAGTAGGGCTCTAATCAACTGAATTTAAAGCAGGTGGCTCCCAAGTGGGGTTTGGGAAGATGCTATCAGAGCTTATATTTATACATATCTCCAAAAAATAAGCTTCAGGAACATTTATTAAATGCACTGACACTGGCGTCCCAACGTAATTCTACGCAATGTGGCTGGAGAGGAACCTCCTTAAATGGGAAGGGTGGGTGGTGCTATGGACTGAACTGTGTCCTTCCTAAAATTCATATGTTGAAGCCCTAACCCCCAATGTTATGGGATGCCACTGTTGGGCCCTTTTGGAGATAATTAGGATTAGATGAGATCATGAGGGTGGGACCCTCAAGATGGGATTAGTGCCCTTATTAGAGACAGAGAGCTCTCACTCTGTCACTCCCTCACTCTCGCTCTTGCTCTTACTCACTCTCTCTGTTCTGGGAGGACATAGCAAGAAGACAGCTATCTGCAAGCCAGGGGAGAGCCCGCACCAGAACCGGGTCATGCTGGCACCCTGATCTTGGACTTCCAGCCTCTAGAACTATGAGAAGACGAACACCTGCCTATGCCCCCCAGTCTACGTATTTTGCTGTGGCAGCCTGAGCTGATACAGGGATAACAGTGGTACCCTCCCTGTCTGTCTCTCTCCTTACTACTACACATTTCAATTTCCATGTCCCAGCTAGCTGGAGTCATGGATCACTTTATCTAATTTAAACTAAATTAACCCTCTCAAAAGAACAAATGGCTTAAGAATCATACAACAAAACCACAAATTGGAAATTATACTTATTAATAATGCAATTACAAGAAAATAAAAAGCAGCAGAATTGACACTTACATTCCTAGCAAAAGCTCTTTAAAACCATTTTACTAGGTTAAACATTAGGGTAATTTAATCAAATCTGACAAATCAGCCAAAAGCACTCAAAATAACAGAGAAGACTGTGAACAATATGTACTTACATCCACAATTCTTAAAGGAGAATCTTGGTAAATACGTACTGGGTCTTCAGATAATAACTAACAAGGACAGCACATGTATACGAATGTTTTAAATATACATATCAAAGGTTCATGCTAAAAAATTTTACCGGCCGGGCGCGGTGGCTCATGCCTGTAATCCCAGCACTTTGGGAGGCCGAGGAGGGCAGATCATGGGGTCAGGAGATCGAGACCATCCTGGCCAAAATGGTGAAACCCCGTCTCTACTAAAATACAAAAAATTACCCGGGCATGGTGGCGCGTGCCTGTAGTGCCAGCTACTTGGGAGGCGAAGGCAGGGGAATCACTTGAACCCAGGAGGCGGAGGTTGCAGTGAGCCAAGATCGCACCACTGCACTCCAGCCTGGCAACAGAGCAAGACTCCAAAAAGTAAAAAAAAAAAGTGTTACAAATGGGACATCCAATGAAAAAGTTTTGGAGACCACGGATATAGACAGAGAACATACATGAGAGTTAAGTCCACTCTCAAGCTGAAGTCTTTTCTAAGCTGAAATCTGCCAACACTCTCCAAAAGCCTTACGTATGGTATATGTTATACGTAGACTGAAGATACATAGAATAATCCGTCAGAGTGACTAACACCATCCCAAACTCAACCCCAAATAATTTTTAATGACATCTAATATAAAATAGTAAAGGCTAAAAACCTATGGTTTCAGTTTTGAAGAGCTGGCTTTCATTTAAGAGAAAAGAATGGGTCAGCATTTGAATGACCAAACCCAACCTCATGGATTTCAGGAAATTTCTTTGTTAAACATCCCTACATCCCCACAATGGTCAGACCTCTCCTTTTGTTCTCTCTAAGCATTGTCCCTCTTGAAAGGGTTGCTGATTAGCATTTCTGAGTAAGCTTTTGCTGTCTGTTGAGTGACTCAGCTATAAGTAGTAGAACAAACACTTAGATGCAACTTTCTAGATAACGACACAGAAGCTCACATGACTAAACTGAGCAGAAACAGCAGTCTACTTTGCTACCTACTTTTTCAACTTAAGCAACTAGATCAGACATTACGCAAACAAACCCTTGGTGCTGTTTGTGAGCATAGGGAATGTTCTTTGATGCCCCGAGAGCAAGGGTTTTCCCATCTACTCATCACAACAAACACATGAAGATACTGATCCTTTTTTCCTCTGACCATCCTCCCTTCAAAATCATGTCTGTGTCCAATTAAAGACCCAAACATTTACTAAAGTATTCAACAGAAAAACAAGAGTTTGGCATTTCGTTCCTATTCTCTCAGACATTTCTAGTTGATTTTAAGATTTGTTTAATTTTGAGAAAATAGTATACTTTTTTCTTTTTTGAGATGGAGTTTCACTCTCGTCACCCAGGCTGGAGTGCAATGGTGCAATCTCTGCTGACTGCAACCTCCGCCTCCTGGTTCAAGCGATTCTCCAGCCTGATTCTAAACCCTGAATAGCTGGGATTACAGGCACCCACCACCGCGCCTGGCTAATTTTTGTATTTTTAGTAGAGATGGGGTTTCACCATGTTCGCCAGGCTGGTCTTGAACTCCTGACCTCAGGTGATCTGCCTGCCTCAGCCTCCCAAAGTGCTGGGATTACAGGTGTGAGCCACCACACCTGGCCAAAAATTGTATACTTATAGAAGAGTTGCAAAAATAATAGAGTTGACATCTATCCTTCACCCAGTTTCCCCACAACGTTAGCATCTTACATCACCATAGCACAATTATCAAAACTAAGAAAGTAACACTGGCATAATGCTAATCCAATTACAGACTTTATTCAAAATTCACCAGTTTTTCCACCAATGTATCTTTTCTGTTCCAGAATCCAATTCAGGGACCCACACAGAACTTACTTGTCACGTCTTGGGTCTCTTCCAATTCTGGGTGAATTTTAATTTGTCTCACAAATCCTGATGCTTAATTCTTTTTAATCAAAGAATCATAAATGCTTCCAAGTTCACAGCAGACAATAAGTGTTAACAGAATTTGGGAAGAGGAGCGAGGGGAAATAAATTACTGACCAAAATTCTCAAACCAAATGCCTTTACCTATTTTAAACAGTGGGAATGGCACAGATGTTTTTTTGGTCAAATTCAAACTGGGCTCCATTATCCACCCACACAGGGGTCAACTTGATAAAGAAATCACCATGAAAGTCTGTCCTCTTAGACATTTGCTGTTTCCTTAGAAACACCAAATATAAAACTGGCCCAATGCTGACAGGCTTTTCTGTTTCTAAAAATACTCTTCAAGAAAGCTCACACATTCAATGAATGGTTACCTGGAATGTACTATGCCAAAGCTCCCCCAATTCCAATATTTTCATCTGCAGGATTCCTCAAAAGACTTGTCCAGGGGTGTAAAGCTGATAACAGTTCTCATTACAAGACTCTTCTATGGCATTAATTGCTGCTGGTACATCGAAAATAAGAACTCAGGATTGTTGTGCCATTCACGTTCAGAAAATACAGTGCCTGGCTTGGAAATTAACCAAGTATATCTGCTTCTAACAAAAAGCAGCATACCCAGAAGGAAAATCTTGAGACTGTTTTCAACATCAGCAATTACTCTTGATAAGGAATACTTTTACCTTTGCCAAACTTGATAAAGACAGCCGTCTCAAATCAGAGATTATGTAACCTTGGTTTTTAAGATAATGATCTTTACATAAACCAAAAAATGTTATGATTCTGCCAGGCGTCATGGCTCATGCCTGTAATCCCAGCACTTTGGGAGGCCAGAGCAGATGGATCACTTGAGGTCAGGAGTTCAAGACCAGCCTGGCCCACGTGGTGAAACCCCGTTCTCTACCAAAAATTCAAAAATTAGCTGGCCATGGTGGCGGGTGCCTATAATCCCAGCTACTCGAGAGTCTGAGGGGCAGGAGAATCGCTTGAACCCAGGAGGCAGAGGTTTGCAGTGACTGGAGTTCACGCCACTGCACTCTAGCCTGGCCAATAGAGTGAGACTCCATCTCAAAAAAAAAAAAAAAAAAGTTATGATTCCAACTAGGATGCTGGTGTTGCTTCTTTGCTAAACTGTAAGCAGCTTGTGCATTAAGACCAGATCCTACATAAATTCTGTAGTATTAAAACATTTAGAGGAGAATTCTTCATCCTCACAGTACTCAATGACATTGGATCTAGTACCACATATATAATCTGTCCCCACTATTCATGGACAAATCGGTTATTGAAGATTATTTTGTTCTTTTTGTTCCTTAAGACAAAAATATTCTTTTAGAATTATGATCCCATCTAATTAAACTTAAGGGCTTCTGCACAGCAAAATAAACTATCAACAGAGTGAACAGACAACCTGCAGAATGGGAGAAAATATATGCAAACTATGCATCTGACAAAGGTCTAATATCCAGCACCTATAAGGAACTGAAACAAATTTATAAGAACAAAATACTAACAACCGCATTAAAAAGTGGACAAAAGATATGAACACAGACTTTTCTAGAGAAGACACACATGCCGCCAACAAACATATGAAAAAAATGCTCACTATCACCAATCATTAGAGAAACACAAATCAAAACCACAATGAGATACCATCTCACACCACCAGAATGGTATTTAAAAAGCCAAAATATAACATATGCTGGTGAGGTTGCAGAGAAAAGGGAACACTTATACACTGTTGGTGAGAGTGTAAATTAGTTCAACTATTGTGAAAAGCAGTTTGGAAGTTTTTCAAGGAGCTAATAACCAAACTACCATTCAACTCAGCAATCCCATTACTGGGTATATACCAAGAGGAACATAAGTCCTACTACCATAAAGGCACATGCACTCAAATGCTCACTGAAGCACTATTCACAATAGCAATGACATGGAATCAACCTAAATGTCCATCAACAACAGACTGGATAAAGAAAATGTACATATACACTATGGAATACTATGCAGCCATAAAAAAGAATGAGATAATGTCTTTTGCTGGAACGTGGATTGAGGGGGAGACCATTATCCTTAGCAAACTAACACAGGAACGGAAAATCAAATACCGCACATTCTCATTTACAAGAGGGAGCCAAATAATGAGAACTCATGGACACAAAGAAGGAAACAACAGACACTGAGGCCTACTAGAGGGTGGAGGGTGGGAGAAGGAAGAGGTGCAGAAAAAATAATTATTGAGGCCGGGCACAGTGGCTCACACCTATAATCCCAGCACTTTGGGAGGCCAAGGGGGGTGGATCACCTGAGGTCAGGAGTTTGAGACCACCCTGGTGAACATGGCGAAACCCCATCTCTACTAAAAATACAAAAATTAGCCAGGCATGGTGGCACATGCCTGTAACCCTAGCTACTCAGGAGGCTGAGGCTCGAACCCAGGAGGCAGAGGTTGCAGTGAGCCGAGACTGCACCACTGCACTCCAGCCTGGGTGACAGAGTGAGACTCCGTCTCAGATAATAATAATAATAATAATAACTATTGAGTACTAGGCTTAGTATCTGGGTGATGAAATAATCTGTACAGCAAGATTTGTACAACCCTATGACATGAGTTTACCTACATAACAAACCTGCACACATACCCCGAACCTAAAATATAAGTTAAAACAAAACAATCAAAAAACAAGGTTAAAAAAAAAATTAGGATCTCAGCATTAATATTATAAACAATGATACTGTACCAACCTAGTATACAGTGCTCAATTCCTTTTTCTGTAAAGGTAATACTCTTTTTTTTTTGAGACAGAGTCTCGCTCTGTCACCCAGGCTGGAGTGCAGCGGTGTGATCTCTGCTCACTGCAAGCTCTGCCTCCTGGGTTCATGCCATTCTCCTGCCTCAGCCTCCCGAGTAGCTGGGACTACAGGCGCCCACCACCACGCCCAGCTAATTTTTTGTATTTTTAGTAGACATGGGGTTTCACCATGTTAGCCAGGACGGTCTCGATCTCCTGACCTCGTGATCTGCCCACCTTGGCCTCCCAAAGTGCTGGGATTACAGGCGTGAGCCACCGTGCCCAGCCCTGTAAAGGTAATATTCTATTTAAAATTTACCTTGGCAAGGCCAACAAAAATTTATCAAAAATTTATATGAGGTAATTTTCCTTTAAGGCAAAACAACCTGAAGAAATGCAGTAACTTGACAAAGCTCGAGTTATCACTGTAATGAAGTTTTTGCTAGCTAAAACGCCCACCTGAAATGAATGAGTCATTCAAAACTGAGTAACTGTAAACATTCCTAACTAGCTTTGAAGACCTCATTTCAAATATTGAAGAAAACTGCCTTATGGCTTTGAAATTCACTATTTCAAATGGCATGCTGATAATCACATAGAAAGATTACATATGTCTGATAGTGATGACATAAGTATTGCTCATACCTTTGATCAGCACATTATTTCAAGATTTTTCTGGGTAAAAAAACATTTTAACTTTAAACAGTTTTGAAAATTTAGATATATAAAATTAAAAATTCACCACCAGTTTCCTCTAAATAGTGAGCTTTTGTAAGCATTAATATTTAACTTAAAAGGATATGAGGCTATTTATACAAAATGTCCAGTACAAGGAAATCTATAGAAATATAAAGTAAATTTGTGGTTCCTTAGAGGTGGGGAGAGGAAGGGATGGGAGATGACAACTAGAGTATAATATTTCCTTTGGAGGTGATGAAAATGTTCCAAAATTGACTGTGATGATAATTGCACAACTCTATGAATATATTAAAAATCACTGAATTGTATACTTTAGATGGCTGAATTATGCACTAAAACCTTTAAAACATTTGAAAGGAGATATGATTGTACACTTCGGGAAAAGGAGATCTTGTTAGGTGGACACATACATAATCTTACATATGTATATAAACATTGAATCCCATTAATTACTATTCATTTCTAGAGGATGAAGAAAGTTATTGTTCTCCTAGTTAAGGTCCTAGAAAATCAATCCCTAGTAAAAAAAAGACTACTTCATAATTCTCCATCATTATGATAATCTGAATTCATTGGCTTCAATAATGAAAATAAACCTACCACAGACTTCAGATCAAACACTGGTGGTATTTTCAGTGTCAAGAACAAGAACAAGGTTTGGTGAGACATCTATATACATAGCACAGTCCCTCCCAAAAATTCAAGGAATTGGCCAGAATTTGGAGTTCTCATGTAGTGCATTCCCCTGGGGCTGCTAAGGCCACAGTGGACCCCAGATGGGACCTCACTCCTGCTTTCTAGGCATTTCCCCAGACCCACCCTCTTTCTTCAGTCACGTCAATTCCATTCCAGTAACCTTGGCCCATAGAACTCCTGTCCTGAATGATAGCATGCCGCCCCTCACTGCCCTCCCTTCCTCTGCATCAAACTCCCATTCCTAGTCAAACGCCAGCTGCCCAGAAAGGCAAGTGCAGAGCAACTGCTATGATCCAGAGGGTTTCAAACCAAAACCGGCTTAGGGTTGAGGAAAGTAGGGGAGACAACTCTGTTCCAGAGAGGACAGGCCTGTCAAGGAGTACAATAAGGTAAGTCAGACAGCCCTGAGTCAGCAGACTAGCCTGAGCCTCATCTATCCCATGTGGTCCCTTCTTTTCAAAAAGCTCAATTTAGGGGCAAAGGAACTGGGATAAACGCTCCATGCCCCTGCCTCTAAAAAAACCATTAACCTTTTCTCCAGAAAAATTATATTAAAAAACAAATTATTTTTCCTTTTATAAAAATATTCCTTTGAATAGCTTCACTAACTTTTAGCAAACATTCATGGCCAAGATAAAAGGTCTTATTTTTAAAAATCAATATTATCATAAAACTTGAGTTCAGTAACATTAAAGTGCTAAAATAACATGGCTTGAAGTTTTCTAAAATCCTTAAACCATAATACTAAGAAGCTTTATAATCAATTTTTTTTTTTTTTTTTTTTGAGACGGAGTCTTGCTCTGTCGCCCAGGCTAGAGTGCAGTGGTTTGATTTGGGCTCATTGCAATCTCTGCCTCCTGGATTCAAGCGATTCTTGTGCCTCAGTCTCTCGAGTAGCTGGGACTGCAGGCAAGCACCACCACGCCCGGCTAATTTTTGTATTTTTGGTAGAGATGGGGTTTTGCCATGTTGGCCAGGCTGGTCTCAAACTCCTGGCCTCAAGTGATCCACCCACCTTGGCCTCCCAAAGTGCTGGGATTACAGGTGTTAGCCACTGTATCTGGCCTATAATCAATTTTTTAATGAACTACAAGTCACTGATAACCATTAGCAATTCCTATTTAAACACAGAGTCAAGGCGAACCAAATACTCAAAGGCCATTTTAAAGAACATCAAGGACCACATTTTAATTTCTTAGACCCTATCCAGTGCATGCAGAAACTTACACTCACAGTATAAGCCATGAACTCAGAAATTATATGAATTTTAATATACTTCAACTAATTCAATTATATACTTATATAAAGCTTTAAATACAATAGTTGGTAACTGCCTACTTTATTCCTCACCAACCCACTGTACATCCCCATCTTACTCTGCCTCTCTCAAAACAGTACAGATGAAACTGCACAGCAGGCAACTACTCGGAATCCCTCTGACTAATAATACAATCAGTCTGGGTCAGCTTTCAGTCTTGATTACAGAACAGGTAGTGAAGCTCCATTATCAGTGCTCTTAAAAATCTTTACCTTCCAGCTGGGCATGGTGGCTCACGCCTGTAATTCCAGCACTTTGGGAGGCTGAGGCAGGTGGATCGCCTGAGGTCAGTAGTTTGAGACCAGCCTGGCCAACATGGTGAAGCCCCGTCTCTACTAAAAATACAAAAATTAGCTGGGCAGGCGCCTGTAATCCCAGCTACCTGGGAGGCTGAAGCAGGAGAATCACTTGAACCCAGGAGGCGGAGGTTGCAGTGAACCAAGATCATACCACTGCACTCCAGCCTGGGGGACAGAGCAAGACTCCATCTCCAGAAAAAACAACTTTACCTTCCATTAAAACAAAATAATTTAGAGAAAAACAAAGGCCTCTATTTTTTTCTCCCAGCCTTAAGCATGCACAAATGGATAACAAAATTAAAGGAATTAATAGAAATTAAGCAAAAATACAACTTGAAAACACACTAAAGTTTAAAAAGAAAAGTAGCTCTTCAAATCCCATATCCTTATATGGTATATATCTTTTAGAAAATCATCTTTTTGAAAGCAATTCAATAGAAACACATATGAGAAGGTGTGAAGAAATGGAACTACACGAGCAGTGCAGGATTCCAAATGGTTTAGGTAAATTCACAGAGTTGTGCAACCATCACCCCAAAATGAAACCCCATCCACATTCACAGTCATTCCCCATTTCCCCCCAACCTTTTCTGTCTTCCCCAGCCCCAGGAACCACTAATCTACCTCATAACTCTGTAAATTTGCCTCTTCTGGATACTTCATATAAATGGAATCATGTACTATGAGGCCTTTTGTGACTGGCTTCTTCCACTCAGCATAATGCTTTCAAGCCTCATCCATGTTGTAGAATGTGTCAATATTTCATTCCTTTTTATGGCCCAATAATATTCCACTGTATGGATATACTTCATCTTATTTATTCATTCATCAGCTGATGGACATTTAGATTATTTCACTTTTGGGCTATTCATAATAATGCTGCTGTGAAATATATGTGTACGAGTTTTTGTGTGGACATAGGTTTTCATTTCTCTTGGGCAGACATACCCAGGAGTAGAATGGCTAGGTCATATGGTAACTTTACATTGAACCTTTTGAAGAACTACCAAACTGTTTTCCAAAGCAGCTCCATCATTTTTACTGTTTTCCAAAGCAGCTCCATCGTTTTTCATCCCCAGCAGCAATGTGAGGGTACCAAGTTCTCTAAATCATTGCCAATACTTGTTATTTGTCTTTTTGATTGGAGTTTGTGAAGTGGTAACTCACTGTGGCTGATGCTCTGTATCTTAAACGAAGCCCACACATTCTGAAATGGGGACTCAGCTATTCTTCTAAGTTACACTTTTAAGTACAAAATATGCCCAACTGTCATTCCATTCTTAAAACCCAAAATAAAGCTGCATAATCTAACACTCCTTTCAGAAGTGTACATTCCACCTCCATATAATATGCACCATTATTCTACCCCAATAATGTCCAACAGCCTGACCTTTTTAAATAAAGATGTCAGGCTAAGTCGTTTGTACAAGTCAGTGCAGTAGTGGAATACTTAAACATATAACAACAAAGTTTTTGTCTAGCAAAAAAGAACACTGGATTGGAACTAAGGTTTGTCAATAATCTATGTGCAACCTGATAAATCACTGAACTTCTCTACATCCAAGCATGGTGTTCTGAGCAGCTCACAGAACTACATCCTCTGAAGTCTCTCCCAGATGCAAAGTTGTTGAAGCCTGAAAGTTTAATGAAATTTGAAAATGTACGAACACCCGTGCTAAAGAACTAGCTTTGCACAGCAGAAAAAAATTTTATCCTTAGTAGTCAGATAGGCTGGGTTCAACTTCCAGCCCTGCCATTTAGGTGCTGTATGACTATAGGTACATTATTTAGCATCTTTATATTCCAGTCTCCTGGCCTGCTTCAAGAGGTTATGAAGATTCACTAAGCTGCTATAGTCAGAGTGTGTGACATAGCGGCCAGCAAAAGTGGACATTTAAACGCTAGCTTCTATCCATCCTTCTGCTAACTCTGGGCAAAGTTTCCCAGCAAATGAAGGCCTCTTAACAACTGTCGTGGACCACTGAGAACTGAATGTGAGTCCTTGTGACTTGTGGGATTCCCTTATGAAGCACGTCCCCCATAGTATGGTCTAAAAATTGCTAAAGAGGGCTATCAACTGGTTTAAAACAAGGCTAGAAGGGGGTTCCGGGAAGGAAGCCCAGGGATGAAAAGAGCAGAGATCTCATTTTTGTCGGTGACATTGGAGTGAAAACTTCTCAGGGCTCAGAGGCAGGCTGGGCGCAGAAAGGATGCGCAGGAGACGACGGTGAGGGCTGCATTCGCATGACCCTATTGGAAGCGCGGGGCTGCACCGCGGGCTAGTGGGGTGGGGAGGGGGCAGGGGAAGGCTCTGGGGGAGACCGATGGGGGCCGGCCAGGTGCGCGGCCAAGCCCCGCGCAGGAGGGCGAGCCCCTTCCTAGCTGTGACTCCACCGCCTTCCGCGCGAGCCGGCCGCCTTCTCCTACCTGATCTGGTTGTCGCGGAATTTGTTGAGATGCGGTTGGTTGAGGTAAATTGTGCGGGCGGGTGCCTCCAGCTGGTCTCCAACAGACGTGGCCCGGGACATCTCATCCTCTGCCTTCTTATATCCCAAAGAAGAACGAACAGGTCCTGCAGAGACAGGGCGCAGGCAGAGAATACGACACAAAGAAGTCAACCGCCAGGCGGGAGGCTGCGAGCGCGGGCCGCGGGCGGGCGGCCACCGGCGGGGAAGGATGCTGGGGTGAGGCGGGCGCCGCCTATGTACCTTGGCTCCCCCTGGAGACGCCGCCGCCGCCGCCGCAGCCACGGCCGGCCCCGCCCCCGGCCCCGCCCACGCCCACGCTCCGCGCGGCCCCCGGCGCTTGTGGAGCGAGCGCCGCCCCGGGAGAGCCGCCCCCAGCTCCTGCGCTCCCTCCCTGCAGGGACCGGGCCGGGCTGGACGCCCAAGCTGCTTGCCGGGCCGGGGAGGGCGACCGCGCGGGGACGGCGGGGGCGCCAAGGCCAGCGGCATCCCCAGCCATCTGGCCGAGCGTACCCTCTAGTCCCGGGGACTGAGGTCTGGAACTGGGTTTTCTGGGATCCTTTGATCTTCCTTAGGAACAGAGACAGCAGCAACGGGAATGCGCCCTACAAGCAGCCACCGCAGAAGGAGATGGTGAAAACACAACTCTGGGCGCTAAAAATGGGCTTCCCAGACCCCAGGGTGAAGAGCTCGCTCCCACCATTGTCTGCAAGGAATCCGCTGCTCTTCTCCCTACATGCACCTGGAGACCTGAGTGCAATAGCTGTCCCAATCCCAGCTCTGGGCCAGCGCGCGAGCTTTCATTTTATTGCTTAAATTACTGTTTCTGTGGTTACGTGGCAAGCCAGCCTATCTCAAGATTTGATTTCAGTCCTATGGGTCAAGCCTTTTTGGGTGGACCCAAACCCCCGCCCCGCAATAACCTTCACTTGAGACTTTCCAGCCTAGACCTAGAGAAGGATCCAGTTATTACTGAAACTGGTACACGCATGTAGATCTTAACCTCATCTCCAACTCCAAGGCAGCATCCCTTGTTAGAAGGGGCTGCCCAGCTTGAGAAGTGACCTTCAGAGGAGAGGCGTCTGAGGTAAAGGATCACAGAAAAATTAATACTCTACAGATGAAGCCTTATCTTGTTTTTCTTAAATATACATTCGCCCTCTAATACCTGCCACGCTTTCCGACTATCAAAGAAACGGACGTTGCACATTATTAAAAAACTGACATCTTGGCCGGGCAAGGTGGCTCCTGCCTGTAATCCCAGCACTTTGGGAGGCCGAGGCGGGTGGATCACGAGGTCAGGAGATCGAGACCATCCACCATCCTGGCTAACACGGTGAAATCCCGTCTCTACTAAAAATACAAGAAATTAGCCGGGCAAGGTGGAGGGCGCCTGTAGGGCCAGCTACGCGGGAGGCTGAGGCAGGAGAATGGCGTGAACCCTGGGGGGCGAAGCCTGCAGTGAGCTGAGATCACGCCACTGCACTCCAGCCTGGGCGACAGCGAGACTCCGTCTCAAAAAAAAAAAAAAAAAAAAAAAAAAAAAAAAAAAAAAACCTGACATCTTACGCAGGTAAACCTTCACTTCCCTGTTACAAAGAATACTTTTCACTGTCATAGAGAAACACTTTGAAAGAGAAACTTTTGGCTACATCATCTTTTTAAAGTGATTAGAAGGATGATAATCCTTATCCTAAGAAAGGGACAAGTGAAATGTAAACTCGTTTACTGAAAGCTGACATATTATTCTGAATATTAAGTAACAGTTAAGTCTGAAGTGGGCTAAGGCTTCTCCCTTCACCTAGATGGGGACGCCTAGTGGGTGCAGGCTCCGGAACTCAAGCCAGGTCCCTGGTCACAGGCCAGGCACACTCCAGTTTTCCTCTTGCTTTTCGCGTGTGCCCACAGCGCCCTGGCTATTCCTCACTCAGACACGATCCCTCACCTCCTTCCCTCCAACCTCCCACTCTCTGGGGTCTTTCTGGCTCCATGGGACACTGCTTGGTCCTCTACTCATCAACAAGCGGCAGCAGAGAGCAAGAATCCCTTCTTCCAGACTGTCTGGCCCACCAGCTGGGGCTCCCAGACTTCAATCAGGGAAGGCCAGGTGTTGGAGCATTTGCTGATGTAAGACAAATGGAGAATATTTTTGAAGCTAGCCTATATGAAAGTACTGCTTTTCTCTCTGCCCACTTACTCTGCCTTATCTTCCTCCGCAGTCCTAGATATCATCATTACCTGATTTTATTTATGGATGCTCTGTCTCACTGCACCCAGGAGCCCAAGCTCCAGGACAGTAGGGACAGGCTGGGTTCACTGAACAGTGCGTGGTCAAAGTGGTTCATTGCTCACCTAGCGGCTCTCAGTTCCCCTGTGCATTAGTATTACCAATGCAGCTTTCACAATGTATTAGTTCCTGGGCCCTGCCCGCTCAGATTCTGTGGTCACTGTGTTTTGTTTCTAAAGCTCACTAAGTGATGCTGATGAGCACCCTGTCAGGATCACTTGTTAGATGCCGCTGAGAACACAAAAACAAAAGATCAGGTTCCTGCCCTTGAAAATGTTCCCTCAATTAAGACATGAAGGTGTAACCATGGTTACTTACCAGTGTGTGACTAAGAGTGGGCCCAAAGGTGCTAAGGAGACTCAGAGGTCAGCAGCCTCTTTGTGCTGGGAGGGCAGGTGGTCAATAGATTCTGAGTACAGACAGAAGAGCCTGGCAATGTGGGTGAGGTGTGGATTAGGAAAGGGAAGGGCATTGTAGGGAAGGGAAGGGCATTGTGGGCAAGGGCAAAAAGAGCCTAAGCAAAGGCCCAAGCAGACAAAATTGTATCGGGGCCAACTAAAAAAACAGATCAACCCTGAGGGTCCAAATTGGGAAAAAGTAGAAAAAAAGTTCACCAAAAAAATAGCCTGTGGCCAGACTGTGGATGACTCAATGCCAAGCAAAGAAGCTTGAACTTCATCCTGAAGGTTACAGGAGGCCACAGGAAGTTTCTGAGCAGGAGAGAAGAGCATCTGGCAGTGATGGCAAAGGGGGAACAGCAGGAGAGGAGAATTTTTAGATAAGGGGACCAAGTAGGAAATTAATTCTACAATCTAGAAGCAAGATGATAAAAGCATGAATTAAATGGAGGTTGGGATAAAAGGATGGACATGAGAAACATCTCAAAAGAAAACCCTGAGCTGGGCACGGTGGCTTATGCCTGTAATCCCAACACTTTGGGAGGCCAAGTTGGGAGGAGGCCTTGAGCCCAGGAGTTCGAGTCCAGCCTAGGCAACATAGCAAGACCTCATCTCTACCAAAAAAAAAAAAAAAGAAAGAAAGAAAACTCTGCAAGATTTCTGGGGAGGTAAGGTTTAAATGTGTGCATCAGAAAAGGAAGAAACACGAGACCACTGAGCTTTGAAGAAGACTGGGGCAAAAAAAAATCACTGATAGAAATAATAACAGGAACAATAACTTTTCCAAACAAGAATGTAGATGTTGGATAACAAATATTGTAGTGAAAAAAATTATTGACACGAGTAAATAGTGATGACAGAATGAAGTGGAATAATATCTTCTAATTACCTACCTAGCATGCTTCAGGCCAACACAGCTTTCTGTACCACAACAGGGAAAACCTTGGGATTTTTTCCTAGGTAGAAACAGTTACACCACCCCGCACTTGTCCCTAAGATTCAGATAAATTTTTTCTACCTCAGTGGCCTCATCTCAACCTAACCCTGTATTAGAAAAAAAAATATTTTCAAAAAAAAAAATATGTGGAAAACATATTGCCTAAGGAAACATTATACCATCTACAGCAAAGCACATTATGACTAAGGTTTCATGAGATAATTCTGAGTTAATGCATTTTGCAAATACTACCACATAAAATGAGTATATGCTTACACCTCCACCATTTAAACAGGTGCTGTGTCAGCAGAGAGTGGGAGTTCAATAAATATCTATTAGTTGAGAAGGAAACCAAAGGGAAGGGAAAGAACTGAGAGAACAAGAGTAAGCAAAGAGAAAAGCACTAAATTTGTCCCCACCCTGCAAAGTGGAAATGCAGACAAGACAGTGGAAGGTCAAGGCCATGAGGACAGAGACTTCATCTTTTTCACAGCTCTATCCGCGGATAGAGTGCCCTGGATCATGCCTAGCACACAGTAGACAGTCTGAAAGAATATGTCAAATGAATACATAAGAGGCTAATGTAGTAGGTGCCTTTTAAAGGTACCTACCCAGCCGCTGAACCAGCTGCTCCCTTCTCTGTCTTCCTTGAATCAGACCTCTTTCCTCATACAAGCCAGGGAGCCCATCAGCTGGGTCATATCATGCAATCCCATCTACTTGTTACAGCTCTTTGGACCAGGGATGGTTACTTGGTCTAAATTGGGCCACCAAGGGTCTCTCTTCTGGGAACTTTGACATGGGAACTAGTAGGAACCATTTCTGCATGTGGCTGACCTATTAACATATACACACCAGGTCTCTAGATGGCCATCTTCTACCCTCTGAGTGGACCAGGAGGCAGAGAAAGGATTTTTTTTTTTTTAGATAGAGATGAAGCAGCAGTTTTTTGGGTCCTAGGTCCAGTCCTCTCCGAGATCCCAGCTGCATTAGGGGGTTTGGGTTCCATGAGCCAGCACTGGATCATTCTATAAACTTCTCATAACCACATATCTTAACTAGTATGGTAAAGCAGTATGCAGAGAACCTGTTTTTCCCTATAAGATGGAAAAGCAAGAAGGGTTAAAGAGGAGGGACAAATTCCTATTCACCTGTAGATCACCACCAGGTGTCCAGGATTTTAGATAATCTAGCACAGATGCTGTTAAATGCTACAACCCAGACCCAGGAGGCTGAATCTGGCAGAGGAAAGTCTTCACAGCAACATCTGGGCCAGTAGGTTTTGATGAAGCCCCAAAGTGGGTGGGAAGTGCAAGACTAATGAGATAAGCACCCCTGTCCTCCTCCTCCTGCCTTCAGAGTTTCTGCCTGGGGTTGGAGAAAGAACAGAATGTTAGGAAATCAAGAGAGATGGTGGAGAATGCCCACCAGAGACCAGCAATAAGAGGACAGGTGAAGAACAGGGAAGGGCAGAGGAGAGCAGATCAGTTACAGTAGATACACCAGTGACCCACAGAAGCATGAGGGGATGGAAGGGGAGGGACACTCACTCAGCAGCTCACCTTCTGCCAGCTCTAGCTCTCTGGTTGATGTCTCCTCCATGCACTTTGTTCACTTCATTGTACAAAATGTATATTTTCATATTTTCAACCCTCTAACCACATGATTGGTCATGTTTTTCATTTTACTGAATGACTCAAATTCCTCATCGTTTCACTCACTTGGAATGTGTGTGTGGCAATAAGAATGTGGAAGTCACTGCTGAGGAAGCAAGGACAATGATGGACCTCACATTGTCAGGGGAGCAGGTAAAAGTGAGGACAACACCTAATTTCTATCCATTACATAAACAAATTCCATGGAGATGGTTTTGGGGAAGAAAATGAAAAATGCTGACAGGTTTTTGAAATTTGTTCCAATATATTAAATATTATAATATGTATGTATTAGTTTATGTAACATACATAAATAAAAGCATAAACTAAATAGGTCAGGGAGTTAAGAACTTCAAATAAGGGATTAAACACAAAAGAAGAGTTAACATAAGGGCAAATTATTACTGTTTCATTGCCTTAAGTAACACAGAAACAAAATCCTTCACTCCAAACTGCAGTATTTTCACCCTAACTTAATTCGAAATGTTTAAAAATCCAAAAGATGCTTGAGACACATCTAGTCCATTTCCCTGGCAAAGAGGTTTCATTATCTCCAAAAATAAAAAAATTAAAAAAAAAAAACAACTTCGGAAAGAAATACCTTCATCTTCCTTCCTACACCAGCCACACAGGCCACCCTCATCATCCTCCCAATGCCAGTCACACAGGCCACCCTCGTCTTCCTCCCAATGCCAGTCACACAGGCCACCCTCGTCTTCCTCCCAATGCCAGTCACACAGGCCGTCCCACATCAGTCAGTCTGTAACTGTGCTCCTTACGCACAGAATGAAAAGTCAAGGTGGAGTCAGACCCTGCTTGGACACTGTTGTGCAATAATGTCTGGTCTTTGTCTTCAGTTCCTGTAAGGGAGCCTCTAAATCCCTGGAATTTTGCAGTGATAGGAGCATCTTTGCTATTCATGGTGGGCCCCTCTGTGCACACCTGAGTTCCTGCTAAGATGATGACTCATGGTGGGTTGCTAGATGGTTTAAGAACGGGGTCCAGCCATCCCAGAAAGGCCAATCATGTGGTTAGAGGGTTGGGGGTTTCAGCTGGGTGATTCAGCCTGATCTTCCAACCTCTGGGGAGGGGAAAGGGGGATGGAGGTTGAATTCATGTGACCAATAATCCAATTAATAATGCCTACATAATGAAACCCCAATAAAAACTTGTGGACACTGAAACTCAGGGGAGGCTCCCAGGTTGGTGATTCACATCAATATGCCAGGAAGTGACACATCTTGAAGACACAGAAGTTTCATGTTCAGGACTCTCCCAGATCTCAACCTCTGTGTCTCCAATTGGCTGGTCCTGACTTGTGTCCTTTGCAATAAAACTGTAACCATAAATGTAGCATTTTTTCTGAGTTCTTTGAGGAGTAGTAGGAACCCTTGAATGTGTAGCCAGTTGGTCAGATGTGCAGGTGGTCTGGGAACCCCACAGCCTGCAGCTGATCATTGAAGCATGGACAATCTTCTAGAGGACTATGCCCTTAACCTGTAAAGTCTGACCTCACTCCAGGTAGTTGGTGTTAGAACTGCATTGCACACATTTCTCTGTGAACTCTAGAACGATAGAGCCAAAAGGGAAACCTTATTATCAGTCACAAAACCATATTAGCTCAAATGAAAGATATGATTAGAAGCCAGATCTGCAGAAACTTGAATCCGATTCTCCTTTAATAGAACAGGCTGCTTCTTGTGAGCTTAGGTAAGCAGGCTATCATCTGAGCCTTGGTTTCTTCATCTGCAAAATAGAAATTGATTACATAAATCAAGGGTTGGCCATAAATCAAGGGTTGGCAAATTTTTCTGTAAAGTGTCAGTTGGTGAATATTTTAGGCTTTGTGGGCCACATATGGTCTCTGTCTCATAGTCTCCTTCTTCCTTCCCCTCCTCCTCCTCCTCCTCCTCCTCTTCTTCTTCTTCTTCCTCTTCTTCTTCTTCTTCTCCTCCTCCTCCTCCTTCTTGTTCTTCCTCACACATCTTTAAAAACGTAAAACCCAGTCTTACTTTACAGGCCATGGTTTGCTGAGTCCTTATGTAAACGAAGTTCTTTTGCAGTTCACAGCCTGATTATATCCCAACTCCCATCTCAAGGAAATAATCACTTAAATTTCTATTAGCTGAAATTTCCTGGTAAACATAGGTATTCAAACTGTTATTACATGAGTTAAGAAGTTGGTTATGTCTTTTTTCTAATGTTTTAGGTACTTGAAAAGTATGTAAAGGTAGTTTTCTCTTTGCCCCCAGAAAAATCTCTAGGAAAAGAGTGCAGTCATTGCAAAGCCTTCATAACATGAGGCAGGTGTGCATGCATGTACACATACATTCCGCTCCTCAAAAGAGTTTCAAGTTCAACTATGGCCTTTACCCCATATTTACAAAGATGTTTTATAATCCTTCAGAACACAGGCACATCAAATGCAGTTCAGCCACTGGGGAAGCACTGGGCTGATTATTTCTCCTAATCAAACAGACACAGTGAAAATGCTGTGCAAATGCAAAATGTGATTATTTTAGCCTTGGCAGACACATTTCGAAGGCCTTTTCAAGACCCTCCTTTGCACAAACCGCACCTCTCCAAATATAGCATTTGCAATCCACTTCTACCCAAGAATTCAAAAGAAATAAACACGAAGGGAAAGCGACACTGATGGGTCAGGATTTCTTATTACTGCAAATACTTGTTGGTTTCTTTCTTTTTTTCAGATCAGAGAAGATGAAAAGAGAAGTAACAGGCCATGGATTCTTTATGATTTAAAATATTGTTGGGTGTGGAATGCATTCAGTTATTGAGCACCTCCTAGATAGAAGGCATTTTGTGAAGTAGTGGGTAGGGAGAGGGACATAAGCTTCCATTTTTACAGCAACAGAGAGCAAGAAATGTGGAAATTCAAAGCACAAAGATGGCTGCCAGTCTCAATGGGGGGCCAAAGAAACAGGGCGATTTCATTCAGGAAGCCATTTGAAGTAGGCTTATAAGAATGATTATGATTTGGCTGTGCAGAGAAAGAGCAGAGCATTGCAGGTGTAATTGCACGTGAGCAGGGACACATGCTGGTGATACTTTATTTACAACCTAGTTGGCTCCAGCACAGTGGGTGAAAGTTGAGCCACTGTAATTTGAAGACTCGTTTCCAATAAGTACAGCAATATACACTGGGCTTCTGTTCCTCGAAACCCATTTTATACCTTAGATGTATTAAATTTATCCTGTAAATTAAATGAAGACAAATGTGCTTTTAAGGAAATGTATTTCATATCTAAAACCAAAAAGAACAACAAAAAAAAGAAAAGCCATGTTTCAAACACTCAACTCAGAGTAATTTTTCATATGGTTGGACTGGCCAAGGTTTAAAAATACAAGTCCAGTTACTTCTCCTTAGCAACTTCCTCTGTTGCTAGGATAGACATTCTCCACTGCTCCTAGGACCCCAACACTGGCCCAAGTTAGGGACACCAGCTTTAAAATCTCATTGCTGATTCAATATGCATGAACACCATCTTTGAACAGCTAATCTAGGAGAGGTGCGACTTCCTTTGAAGTTGTGGTTTGCCTGTCCTAAGCATATTTTGTTTGTTTTTTTGTTTGTTTTTGTTTGTTTGAGACGGAGTCTCGCCCTGTTGCCCAGGCTGGAGTGCAATGGCGCAATCTTGGCTCACTGCAACCTCTGCCTCCCAGATTCAAGCAATTCTCCCACCTCAGCCTCCCAAGTAGCTGGGATTATAGGCACCCACCATCATGCCCGGCTAATTTTTGTATTTTTGTAGAGATGGAGTTTCACCATATTGGCCAGGCTGGTCTTGAACTCCTGACCTCAGGTGATCTGCCCACCTCGGCCTCCCAAAGTGCTAGGATTACAGGCGTGAGCCACTGCATCCAGACTTGTCCTAAGCATTTTGAAGACCCACACAGCTTGGCCAAAGGCACATGGCTTCACTGCAACCAACCCCATAGCCAGCCCACCTCCCCAGCGACATCAGTGACCCCTCTCCTGCTGCTCCTGAACCCCACCCATGATGACCTTCTTTCCTCAAGACATCAGCTCTGTTCCTTCTCCAGAGACCTGGTACTTGCTTTTCCTTCACCTAGAATGTCATTCCCTAGTCTTTGCTAACTAACTTCTTCCCGTCACTCAGGCATCAGCTTAAATGTCACTTCCCCACAGAAGCACTTTGTGACCACGCCCTAGCTACAGTATTCCCCTTCTCACTTATTCCCTAACACCACACAATATTTCTTGCATGGCACATACCATTCCATAAAATGTGTGTGTTCATTTTCTTTCTTCCAACATTCTCTAGGAGCTCCAGGAGGGCAGGGCCCATGCTCATCTTCATCACCTCTGCATCCCCAGGAAATGGGATGCAGAAGGCATTCAGTAAACATGTTTGACGAGTGAATCAAGTGAACACAAAATTTCACATTCTGTCTTAAGTGGACAGAGAAAAATGCAATTCTTTAAATTTAGTCTGCAACTAATCTGACCCACCTCCTAAGGCATCATCCTGTATAGATAGCTGGGAAAAAATGGAAATGTCCAGTTTTGTTTGTAGCTCAGTCCAATGTGAAAAGTTTAAGTAAGTGGTATTCACTCTTCCTTGCATAAGGACGCTTTAGCTCCCAAATCACTTAATCCTCCTCTGGCTTCTCTCTTGAAAATGGTGCTGGATCCATGGAGGGTAGAAATGGGGCCATGGGGAATAGTTGGGATCCTTACACACAAATGCCTTCTGCCTCCTCTGGTCTGAAGAATGACATCCCTGGTCTCCTTGCTGGCATTTGGGTTATGTCTGTGACTGGTCTGGCTTGGCTTTGTCAAAGGGCATCTGTGTTCCCTAGATGGCTCTGCCTCACCTGGGCTCCCTCTGCAGAGACTACAGCATCTTCTGTGCTCTCTCAGCCACCTTCTGTCAGCCTCATTCCACAACCCTGCGAAGCCAGGCCCCAGAGAGGCCCCAGGAGCTTTCAGATCAGCTCCCAGACCACATGGGAAGCACAAGTGGGCAGTTCAAGAAAACGGGACCTCCCTGTTGCTCCTCAGTATTATCCTCACTTATTCCACACACCTCATCTCTCCGACTGGGAAAACTTTCCCCAGGGAGAGAAACATCAAGGTGTATCTCATTACATTGCCTTCTTTCCTCCTCCCACCTTCCATTCCACCTTGTGAAAATCAAAAACAGGCAAGTGTTTTAATGCACTTCCCTCACGCCATCCTTCTGGATTCCAAACACTCCTTAAAAGTACAGTGGCTGGAATTGCAGGTGCGCCCCAGCACATGCGGTTTCTGCAGGGCATGATGAGTGCACCTGTAAATTCCAGCTACTCAGGAGGCTGAGGCGGGAGGATTGCTTGAGCCCAAGAGTTTAAGGCCAGCATGGGCAACATAGCAAGACCCTCATCTCAAAAACAAAAACCCTGCTCAGGTATCTCTTCTTTAATGTGGAAAATGTTGAGAGTCAAGCCATCCAACTCTTGTAAGTATGAGATGTTTATAATATAACTATATAATGCAGACTAATATATACAATTAAGTTTTGTATGTATTACAAAGAAGAATTAGTCTACAAAGTCTCCTCGTAAACAAAAGGCTGGCTTGCCTAATCCTGCTATTTTTGAAAGACATACGATGAAAACGTCTTGATGTTTCTCTTGACATTCCTTCTAATCTTTCTTGGGGAGGTGGAGGCTCCAAGCAGATGGAAGTCAGCAGTCAAGTACAAGAGAAAAACATATTCATTTGCTTCAACTATCGCCCCAGTTTCTCATGCCAATCAGCCTGTCCTGTTTGCTTACAATCACTGGTCATATGAACCCAATGCTCTACTTCCATCAGCAGTCTTAACCCACTAAATACATGCAGTCAGATTTGAGCAAGTCTCTACGGAGGCCAGCTCATTCACCTTTGTCCCAACTCCACTGACACAAAATAGACTTCCCCAGTAGGATGGCTTTTCCCGACTCTCTTGTTGAGTTGACATTTTGTATATCACGTTTTCTTCTCAGACACAGAAGTGAGAAAGTTTAAAATGTGAGAAAATCTTTAAAAAGCAAGAGCACTGCCAAAGAGATGCATATGCAATCATCTGAATCCAAGGCCTCCACAACCGACTCAGGGTTGCCAGGTCGATTTGTTGTCTTTGCCATGTCACTAAGGTGCCATAGACAAGTGTGATAAAAAGCACAACTATTGTTGAGCCTACCACTGTTCTAAGCATTCTGTATGTGTAAATCCATCCAATCCTCATAACAATCATATGAGGAGCATGCTTATTTTTAGAGATAATTTTTTAGAGATAATAAAAATGGGGCAAGGAGTAATTAAGCAACCAGCTCAATGTCCACAGGTGCATTTTTTTTTGTTTGTTACTATAAGAATCATTAATATGACCCTTATCTATATGATCATCGATATGACCTTTTACCTACATAAATCATCTATCTGACCTTTATATAAATGAAGGTGGCATTTCAAAGAGTTTCCTGAAATAGACAATAAAATATCTGTTGACTAACTGAATCTTTTATTTTTATTAGGTTTTGTGGGGTGGTTAAAAATAAAAGTATACTCTTAGAGTCTATGCATTAAAAAGAAATCCCAATAGCCATTCCAGACTCACAGGCTTTAGTGGTGGTAGCAGTGATGGTACTGGGTGCTTCAGCCAGCAAAAGCCAAGTCCCAAATACTAAAGATTAACGTATTCTAGAGCAAGCTTGTCCAACTCGTGGCCCACAAGCCACATGCAGCCCAGAACGGCTTTGAACGTGGCCCAACACAAATTTGTAAACTTTCTTAAAACATGATGAGTTTTTGGGGGATTGTTTTCTTTTTTTAGCTCATCAGCTACCGTTAGCATTAGTGTATTTTATGGGTGGCCCAAGACGGTCCTTCTCCTTCCAATGTGGCCCAGGGAAGCCAAAAGATTGGACACCCCTGTTTAAGATAGGAACAGGTATAAGAATTCAGTAAGTCAAGGAGGCAGGCAAAAAGGCTAAAGCAGACAATAAGTCATTCCGTCACCATAAATTCTGGGCATTCTGTGTGCATAATGCAGAAGTTAAAAAACCCTCTCCCTGCCTTCAAAGCACTTGTAGTCTGGAGAGGAAACTGACCCATGCGGAAATAACTAAGACGGCTTCGTATGTGGGGTGTTTCCTTTCACCTGGACTTCCTTCCTATCCTCCGGTTCTCTGCCTGCCTACTACTCACCCCTTAAGACACAGCCCAGGCTTTCTCTCCTCTGAGATGTCTTCCCCCGTCGCACACCCTCGGGTTGGGTTAGATCCCTCTCCTCTATGCATGGGGCCCCCAGGCACAGGTGGGGCAGACAGTAATTCCAGAAAGCACATTTCTCAGTCTCACACGACCAACATAACCATGTGCAGCGGTCCAGTCTGTGCATTTTCCACATTAGAATTATTCTGCTTATGTGTCTGCCTTCCCAGTTAACAAGATGTCCACTTGTATAAGTGTGGACTGTGCCTTACCATTACCATTCTCAGCACCTGTGAGAGTGGAAGAAGCAGAGACAGTGAGAGCTATGGATGTTCAGAGTCTAAGAGAAAGACCAGTACTTCCAGCTGGGGAAACAGGTGATTGGTTGGAGAGATTTAAGATGCCTTTCACTGTAAAGTCAGCAGCTGGGATTCATCTAAAAGCTTCCAAAGCAAATGGTAACGATGGAGAAGAACATCCCGTGCAGTGGGACAAAGCTGTGAGCACGTATGCTGCAACATGAACAGCTATGGTCTGGACTTCCCAGAGTGCCCCCTCCTTTGAGTTTGTGCTCTCCTCCCCCCCACAGCCAGATAGACACACAAGAAAGACAAACCCTCCTAGCTCTGCTTCCCTGCATGACACTTCTCTGAAGAGGAGGGCAAAGAGTGGAGAACGGAAAAACTATATTGATAGACCAACTATAACAAGCCGAAATGACCTAGTAGTGGAAACTTGTACAAAATTACAAGAAAGTAGAATAAGATGTGTTATAACAGATACAGGTAAGGTGTTCCCACAAAGGAAGGGTCTCTAATTATGAGTCAGAGGGTCTGGGATGCCAAGGGGGCAGCAACTGACCTCAGAAGCAGATCAAAGGAATGAACGAACGGAGTCTGGCAAGTAACTGCTTGGCAGGGATAGGAAAGACAAGAGGCCTGGCATTCTTGGCACTCTTCCTGAATTTATTCAATTTTAGCTGTATAAATTATTAGCTCCCCCCTTGAATGAAAGGCTTTTAATATCAATGAGCTATGAAATGAAATGTATAAGCTAATACAACCAAACATACTGCCTGCACAGTATGATATCCTGATGACCCATAATTCCATGAAGATAAGGAATTATAGGCCTAAGTAATAAAAGCACTGTGCTGCTCCTGGGCAGAGCTCACCATTCTGCCAAAGGCACTACTTACCAATGAGCCAAGTATTACAGAACCCTGATGGAACTGTGCCAAGCTCTCAGTAATGTCTGATATACAATCTTGAATCATAGCTGAGTGTCTATGGCATACTCGACTCCACACATGCTGCCAACGCACTAGCAGCAAGGAGGGCCACAATCAAGGAGTCTCGTATTAGGTCCAGAGCTCCCTTTTTCCGTGCTGACAGTCAGATGCTGGGCCACACCCCTGTATCAGGAGACATTACTGCGGGGTACAGTGAGGGGGAGAAGCAGTAATCAAGGGATTATATTCCTCCAGAGTTTAGGAACACCCTCTGAAACTGAACTCCATGCAAACACAGACAAAATGGATTTACTTATAAAATGCGAAACACCAGCCACTCTTAACAGAGCATCAGTAAATATGATGCTCCTAAGACCAGAGTATCTCTTAAAATTCTACAAGTAGTTAAAGCCATTGTGTTTTGTTTTGTTTTGTTTTGTTTTGTTTTGTTTTGTTTTTTGAGACGGAGTCTCGCTCTGTCGCCCAGGCTGGAGTGCAGTGGCGCGATCTCGGCTCACTGCAGGCTCCGCCCCCCAGGGTTCACACCATTCTCCTGCCTCAGCCTCCCACGTAGCTGGGACTACAGGCGCCCGCCACCTCGCCCAGCTAATTTTTTTTTGTATTTTTAGTAGAGACCGGGTTTCACCATGTTAGCCAGGATGGTCTCGATATCCTGACCTCGTGATCCACCCGCCTCGGCCTCCCAAAGTGCTGGGATTACAGGCGTGAGCCACCGTGCCCGGCTGTTTTGTTTTTTGAGATGGAGTCTCACTCTGTCGGCCAGGCTGGAGTACAGTGGTGTGATCTCGGCTCACTGCAACCTCCACCTCCTGGGTTCAAGCAATTCTCCTGCCTCAGCCTCCTGAGTAGCTGGGATTACAGGTAGGTGCCACCACACCCAGCTAATTTTTGTATTTTTAGTAGAGACAGGGTTTCACCATGTTGGCCGGGCTGGTCTCGATCTCGTGACCTCATGATTCGCCCACCTCGGACTCCCAAAGTGCTGGGATTACAGGCGTGAGACACCGTGACCAGCCAAAGCCATTGTTAAGAAGGCAACTGGGCCACTGGCTGTACGTTGCCAACCCAGTATGAGAGGGTCCCATCAGATGGGCAGTGTGGTCTGAGACCTGCCCTGCCCAGCTCTGCTTGCTTCTCTCGTTTCTGTCACAGCCATCAGATCAACATCGCCACATGAAGGCTTTCTGGGCCCAATCCCACCCCCTCCCCATCTTCATCGTTCAGAGAGGTTGTCCCCAGTAAACCTCTCTTACTCCTAACTCCAACTCTGTCTGCTCAGCAGAGAACCTGGGTTGATGCTTCTCCTCTAGCTCCAGCTGATATGTTCACACTCATGAAAAGACAGTTTCTAGTTTGATTTGAATAATGACAACAGCACTTGAGCAACTGCTACATGGTGGGTTGATGACAGGCATGCTGATGGCAAAGCAAGTAAAGTACACATCACATCTGCCAAGAGAGAGCCCAGCCACAAACAACACAGGGAGCCAGACGCAAAGAGACCATGCAGTTCACCCCTGAGTGACATGCTCCACGGTGCCAGGAGACCATGCAGTTCACCCCTGAGTGACACATTCCACAGTGCCAGTTTAGCAGTCGCAACCTCATTATGACTAACCATCCTACCGCTCATCTCTTTCTTTGCTGCCAACTACCAAACCAGTTCCTTTCCTCCCGCCACAGCCCTCCCCACTCATCAGTGAAACCCATAGCTTGTATCTAAACAAGGAAACAGAATTTCAATACCAGCTTCAGGAAAATCTATCAAAAAACACAGATCTGTACCCAAATTCACTGTACCCTAAAGCTAAGTATTAACACCTCATCTGCCTATTTCTTAGCCCTCTGGCAAACTCTCCCCAACCTCCTGGGACTTAGGAATCAAAAACCCTGTTGAGAAATTTAGTTCATTTCAGAAAGTTCTTCACAAAATCAAAACACTTTTCTTATAGAACATTAGTCTTTCTTTAGAAGCAAAGCACATATTCAGTTTACATTTGTTTCTAATAAGATTAATAGGCTAGATACAACCCCACCTCAGATTAGGGACGAATAGAGGAAATTAAATGGCTACAGACAGGCACACTAGGTCACTAGTCAGAAATGACAACTCAGGCAAGAACTAGTACAGAAGAATAAAAACGCACAAGCAAATCCCAGGGCCATAAGCCCTAAAACCCCAGCCATGAAGACAGCCCTGCTTAGACACAATGTAATCCCTGGCATTCACATTTACCATCTTGAGTCATTAAGAAAAGTTCTCCCAGTACTTTGGGAGGCCGAGGCGGATGGATAGCTTGAGGTCAGGAGTTCGAGACCAGTCTGGCCAACGTAAGGAAACCCCTCTCTACTAAAAATACGAAAATTAGCTGGGCGTGGTGGCACGCGCCTGTAATCCCAGCTACTCGGGAGGCTGAGGCAGGAGAATCATTTGAACCCAGGAGGTGGAGGTTGCAGTGAGCTGATATCACACCATTGCACTCCAGCCTGGGCAACAAGAGCAAAAACTCCGTCTCAAAAAGAAAAGAAAAGAAAAGTTCATATAACACTATTTTTTGTTTTTTAAAGACAGAGTCTCACTCTGTCACCCAGGCTGGAGTACAGTGGCATGATCTCTGCTACTGCAACCTCCACCTCCTGGGTTCAAGCGATTCTCCTGCCTCAGCCTCCGGAGTAGCTGGAATTACCAGCACCCACCACCATGCACGGCTAATTTTTGTATTTTTAGTAGAGACAAGGTTTCCCCATGTTGCCCAGGCTGGTCTCAAACCCCTGGCCTCAAGTGATCCTCCTGCCTCAGCCTCCCAAAGTGCTGGGATTACAGATGTGAGCGATCCTCCCAGCCTACCCTAAGTTATTTTTAATTCAAAAGTTTCCTATTATGTTTTTAAAAATTAAACATTTAATTTCAAAAGTTTAAAGTTGCATTTTCAAGCCTCAACCTTACCTACTTAATTCAGTACCTATTGATGAAGCTAAAAAATATATTTACTGTTTTAAATATTTGAGATCTTCCCAGAAATATAAAATGTCTAATATAACATACAATGATGTATCTTAAATACATCTGTGTCTATAAGTGCTTTTATAGCCAGTGAATTACTAATGTAGACTTAATACAGCCTGAAACAGGGTGTCAATCTTTAACAGCACTTTTCTCAAGAACACTATATTGATATTTGACTTACACAAAAATATCACAGCCAAGTGGAAATAAAAACTAGTCATAATGTTACAAGGAGAGGAAAGCATCTAAATAGAAAAAGAAGTATTTTGGTGAAGAAGGGATTGAGAATCCTTCAACCCTGTTGCACCTAAGGAACAGAACATGACCTCCTATCGGTGTGCGCTCGGCCCGTGGTGGTGGGACGATGCCAGAGGGGAATGTGGGTGGTCACCCGCTTTTCCATTCCCTGCGTCCACCATCTGAGCTGGGTTGTGACCTTCCTGCTCTCCAAGTTCTCTCACTCAAACCTGTGGACTTTTTTAAACTCATGAAGATTAGGCCGGGCGTGGTGGCTGACGCCTGTGATCCCAGCACTTTGGGAGGCTAAGACGGGCAGATCACGAGGTCAGGAGATCGAGACCATCCTGGCTAACAAGGTGAAATCCTGTCTCTACTAAAAACACAAAAATTAGCATGGTGGCGGGCACCTGTAATCCCAGCTACTCGGGAGGCTGAGGCAGGAGAATGGCGTGAACCCAGGAGGCAGAGGTTGCAGTGAGCCGAGATCGTGCCACTGCACTCCAGCCTCGGTGACAGAGTGAGACTCTGTCTCAAAAAAAAAAAAAAAAAAAAAAAACCTCATGAAGTTATATTTGCTTTTAGGAAAGGATACCTTTTCCCTTTTTAAACTCTACATTGAGATTCTGAAAACTGAACCCGGTGGGACACCTGTGGTTTTGGTCTGGGGTGACTTTTCACTATTGTAAAACAAAACAAAACAAAACAAAACTCCATGTTAGGTGATATCCAAGCAACTGAATCCCTCAACCTGTACTGTGGTGAACCTACAAAGTCTAAGCTAACTTAAAAGACAAAAAAAATTGCACATCAATTACGAAGGAAATAGAAATTAAAATGACATGATCTTACCACACAAATCGACAAAGTAAATACTAATCGGATTTCTGTTTCTGACCATGAGGGTGTAAGGAGGTATATAGACTAGCCACTCCACTCTAACAACTAGAAAACAGGAAAAGGGATAGGAAACAACTATTTTCTGATATCAAACAATAGGCACGATAGAAAAGCAATCCCCGAGAGAAGAGAAACAAAATGAGCACTAGGATCGCACTCTCTTTCTAGCTGAAAATGATTTCTGAGCCAAAGTACAGTCAGCAGAGAACTCAAACAAAAGCCTCGCAGTCTTGCTGAATTGAATTTGTAATGGAAACGAGAATACCTGAAATGAAGACACTAGGTGGGATTAATAGCAGATTAGGCACTGCAAAGGGAAGGATGCACGAATTTGAAGACAGCAATAGAAACTCTCCAAAAAGAAGCATAAGAAGAAAAATAGTAACAGAGCATTGGTGACCTATGAGACAACCTCATGGGGGTCTAAGGCATTATATAATTGGAGTCCCAAGGGAAAAATGGGTTAGAGAGGAAAAGGACATAAATATCTGAGGAAGCAATGAGGAAAAATATTTCCAAATTTGCTGAAAACCATAAACCCAAAGGCCCAGAAGCTCAATGATCACCAAACAAAATATTTTTTAAAAACACATCAAGGCCCAGCACAGTGGCTCAAACCTATAATCTCAGCACTTTGGGAGGTTGAGGCAGGAGGATCACTTGAGCCCAGGGGTTTAAGACCAGTCAGGGCCAGGCGCAGTGGCTCAAGCCTGTAATCCCAGCACTTTGGGAGGCTGAGGTGGGCGGATTACGAGGTCAGGAGATTAAGACCATCCTGGCTAACACGGTGAAACCCCATCTCTACTAAAAATACAAAAAATTAGCCGGGCATGGTGGCAGGCGCCTGTAGTCCCAGCTACTCGGGAGGCTGAGGCAGAAGAATGACTTGAACCTGGGAGGAGGAGCTTGCAGTGAGCTGAGATCATGCCACTGCACTCCAGCCTGGGCAACAGAGCGAGACTCTGTCTCAGAAAAAAAAACAGTCAGAATGGCTCTTGGTAAAAAGTAAAAAAATAACAGATCCTTGCGAAGTTATGGAGAAAAAGGAACACGTATACACTTTTGGTTGAAGTGTGAATTAGTTCAGCCATTGTGGAAGCCAGTGTGGTGATTCCTCAAAGATCTAAAGACAGAAATATCATTCAACCCAGAAATCCCATTACTGGGTATATACCCAAAGGAATTTATATCATTTTATTATAAAGACACATGCACGCATGTTCATTGCAGCATTATTCACAATAGTAAAGATATGGAATCAACCTAAATGCTCATCAATAGTAGAATGGATAAAGAAAATGTGGTACAGGCCGGGCGTGGTGGCTCACGCCTGTAATCCCAGCACTTTGGGAGGCCGAGGCGGGTGGATCACGAGGTCGGGAGATCGAGACCATCCTGGCTAACACGGTGAAACCCTGTCTCTACTAAAAATACAAAAAATTAGCCAGGCGAGGTGGCTGGCGCCTGTAGTCCCAGCTACGCGGGAGGCTGAGGCAGGAGAATGGCGTGAACCCCGGGGGGCGGAGCCTGCAGTGAGCCAAGATTGTGCCACTGCACTCCAGCCTGGGCGACACAGCAAGACTCCTTCTAAAAAAAAAAAAAAAAAGAAAATGTGGTACATATATACCATGAAATACCACGCACCACAAAAAAATTAGACCATGTCTTTTGCAGGAACATGGACAGAGCTTGAGGCCATTATCCTTAGCAAACTAACACAGGAACAGAAAACCAAATACCACGTGTTCTCACTTATACGTGGGAGCTAAATGATGAGAACACATGGACACAGACAGGAACAACACACACTGGGGCCTTTAGGAGGGTGGGGGGTGGGAGGAGAGACAGGATCAGGAAAAATAGCTAATGGGTACTAGGCTTAATACCTGCGTGATAAAATAATCTGTACAACAAACTCCCATGACACAAGTTTACCGATGTAACAAACCTGAATTTAAAATAAAAGTTTAAAAAAACAGAAATATTACAAGGGTAAAAAAGCACATTTCATAATGATAAAGGGGTCAACTCACTAACAGGAATTGATAACCCTAAGCATTTATGCATTTAATAACAGATATATAATGGAAAACTAATAGATCTGCAAGTTGAAATAGAAAAACCCGCAATTATATTCGGAGACTTTAATACTTCTTTCTCAGTAATTGATACAACACGGAGAAAGAAAATAAATAGTGATATACAAGATGTGAGCAAGACTCTGAAGCCCCTGGACACAGCTGACACTTAGGGAACACTCCATCCCACAAGTGAAGATGCACGTGGACCCCTCCACAAGATACACCACAATCTATAGCATACAACAAATCTCAGCACATTTAAAGGAACTGAAGTAACATATGGCCTCTAACCACAATTACAAATCGATAGTAGAAGGCTTTCTGGGGAATCTCCATACTTTGAAAATTAAACAACACATTTCTAAACTGTGGTGTAAACAAAGAGGATTTTTAAAAATCAGGAAATATTTCAAACTGAACAAAAATAAATATCAAAATTTGTGTGACATAACTTAGAAATCTATAGCTTAACTGCTTACATTAGAAAAATAGAAAGGTCTAAAATAAAGATGCTTTCTTTACAAACTAGAAAAAGAAGAACAAATTATAAACTCAAAGTAGAGCAAAAAGAGAGAAAGATGAGAAGGGAAGCCAATAAGAAAAGGAGCAAACAAGAAAATTAAAGTCAGAATTGGTTCTGTGAAAAGATCTTTCTAAACAGATTTATCTTAGGGGAATCATGAGGATTTTTTTTGGCAGTATTGTTTATAACAGCAAAAAGTCAGAAATTACTAAGAACTTTAAGAACTTTATTGGCTGGGCACAGTGGCTCATGCCTGTAATCCCAGCACTTTGGGAGGCCAAAGCAGGTGGATCACCTGAGGTCAGGAATCTGAGACCAGCCTGATCAACATGGTGAAATCCCTTCTCTACTAAAAATAAAAATAAAAAAAAATACAAAAATTAGCCAGGGGTGGTGGCAGGTGCCTGTATTCCCAGCTACTCAGGAGGCTGAGGAAGGACAATCGCTTGAACCTGGGAGGCAGAGGTGGCAGTGAGCCAAGATCATGCCGCCGCACTCCCGCCTCAGTAACAGAGTGAGACTCTGTCTCAAAAAAATAAATAAAATAAAAAGAACTTTATTAAATTATCCTCTGTCTTCACGAGACTACTATGCAGCTATTTAAAATGTTACAAAAGAATATGTAATAAACTTGGAAAATATTCATGAGACTGTAGACAAATAAAACAGGTTATAAAATATGACACCATTTCCCCCACTTTTACAAAAAGGTTATTTGGGCAGTTTAAATGTCGGAATGATCTAGGCTTATTCAGAGTGATTTATTTTCCTTATGTGTATCTCCCTCAGTTTTTTTGTTGACTTTATGTGTATTTTTAAATTACAAAATTAATTTTACTCTAAATATTAGTCAAAACTCAGTTTTTTTGTTGACTTTATGTGTATTTTTAAATTACAAAATTAATTTTACTCTAAATATTAGTCAAAACTCTTCAAACAAAAACTAAGCTTTAAGTTTCCCTCTAAAATGTTCCATTAAAATGAGCTGTAGTGTTTGACAGCACAATACGGTGACTATAGTTAACAATAATTTATTGTATATTTCAAAATAGCTAGAAGAGCAGATTTTGAAGGTTTCCAATAGTACGGACAGGAAGCAGGGGAATACTAGGTAGAAAAGGACAGAGTCCCTGGCAAGGGTTCCACCCTCAAGCCTGGACCCGTGGCCCTAAATGAGGGCTTCACATCCCCGTTTTGCAGCCCAAATGTCACCTTTTGGCACACCACACCCCATCCTGTGCCCATAAAGTCCCCGAGATCCACTGGTAGAGGAACAAAGCAGCATGGCAGAGAAGGCAAGAAAAGAAGCATCTGAACGTTGAGAGGCAGCTGGACACCAAAGACTACGGTTGGAGAGGAGTTTGGCTAGGGATAGTCTGAGAGGACTTCTTCCTTCTTTTTTTTTTTTTTTTTTGAGACGGAGTCTCGCTCTGTCGCCCAGGCTGGAGTGCAGTGGCGCGATCTCAGCTCACTGCAAGCTCCGCCTCCCAGGTTCCCGCCATTCTCCTGCCTCAGCCTCCCGAGTAGCTGGGACTACAGGCGCCCGCCACTGTGCCCAGCTAATTTTTTGCATTTTTAGTAGAGACGGGGTTTCACCGTGGTCTCAATCTCCTGACCTCGTGATCTGCCCGCCTTGGCCTCCCAAAGTGCTGGGATTACAGGCGTGAGCCACCGCGCCCAGCCGACTTCTTCCTTCTTCAGGGGAAAATTATCTTCCCACTCCATCCCCTCTCCAGCTCCCCATCCCACTGAGAGCCACTTCCACTGCTCAGTAAAATCTCCACATTCACCATCCTTTGAGTCCATGTGACCTGATTCTTCCTGGACACTGGACAAGAACCCATGTACTGAAATGGCAGGGTATAAAAGGCTGTCACCCTGACCCTCCACTGAGCTGATTTAACACTTAGCCATCTGTGGACAGCAAATGCTAAAAGAGCACTGATTGGAACACACGCCCTCTGGTGCTCCAGAGGTTGCAGGCAACCCCTAGACACTGCCATGGCTGGTACTGGATTTGTTCCTACTGGTGCCTAAAGGCATTCACCCCAGCTCCTGCACCTGCTCTCTGTGTGCTTCCCATTCCACAAGGGGCTTCAGCATGGCAGCCAAGTAAATGAGCCACCCCCATCACAAGTCCCATGAGGGGGTCAAGGGAACTCTCCCATCTCACCAACACAGAGAAATGATAAATGTTTGAGGTGATAGATATGTTAATCACCCTGATTTGTTCATTACCCATTGTGTGCATATATCAAAATAACATGTACCCCATAAATATGTACAATTATGTATCAATTAAAAAAAGAAAAAAAATTTTTACTTAACAATTAAGGTGAGATGATCTAGTGTGCAAACTCTAGGTTAACCCCCCAAAAATTATTTATTTGTCAAAAGCTAAATATCTCTGCTATTTAACTGAGAAGGAAAGATTATTTAGAACAAAGATGAAAATGTTAGTTTGTTTGCTTAGTCTAAAAAGCAATTTGAAGTTAACATTTAACACAATTAGGAATGTTCTAATTGTTTTATTGTTCTTTAGAACTAGGTTTAAGGCCAGGTGTGGTGGTTCACACCTGTAATCCCAACACTTTGGGAGGCTGAGGTGGGAGGATTGCTTGAGCATGGGAGGTCAAGGGTGCAGTGAGCCATGATTGTGCCATTGCACTCCAGCCTGGGTGACAGAGCAAGACCTTGCCTCAACAAAACAAAACAAAACAAAATTCTAGGTTTATAAAAATCAAAGTGCTCTTATATAAACCTCTAAGACTTCTGTATGACATTTAGGGGAAATTTTTATTATTCTTTTCTACTTAGCAAAAAATATTTTGTTCAGCTGTAGCCAGATTTATTTTAGATAAACTTTGGATTTGTAATGTTCTTCTCACAATAAATATTTCATTCAACGAGAAACTTCATAAAAATACCAAATGATTCAGTACCGCAGTCTCATTAGAAGAAGATCTGGGGTTGGCAAAGTGATATAGTTCCAAAAAAGATAATGGAATGAACAAAAAACTCAATGTACTGTGGGCGTGGTTCCAGGCTTTGGAACCCTAGGCAGAAGCATTTGTCCTGATCAGTTACACAAGTTATAAATTAACTTACTCAGCATATTTGAATGCCTATGACAGTAAACTAATCCTGTCATTTGAGGGTGAGGGAGGGGCAGGCAGCAGTCTCAGGAGCAGTTACATAAAGAGATTTAAAACAAATTCTGCACTCATTTGGGGAAGAGGGGGCTAGAAGAAAGATAAGTGGTATACATAAATATACATTCTTTGTGGCATTCCAAGCACCATTAGAGTTATGAGCCATGCATTCAGAAATAGCACAGCTGGTCTTTCTCTGAACTGGGGGTGGGCAGGAGACAATGATGGCAGGCCTGGACGGAGCCAGGGGAGCAGAGACTGATAGGACAGCCTCAAAGGGTGAAACTGAAGTCTCAGGAAGACCATCACTGACATTCAGAGCACTTACGGCACTCTATGGATAATTTCACATCCCATATCTCTCTCTGTCTCTCTGTTTCTCTCATGCACACTCCACACATGCTATCATTTACAGCAATCCCATGGTGTACACATAAACTTCATTTCATAGATAGGAATCTTGTAAGTTGATTAACTGGTCCAGGTTCCCAATAAGTAGTAGCGCTGGGAAGGAGGTCAGCCTTCAAGCTCCTCATCACTGCCTGTCTTGTACCCTCATTGGATGACCACCACTGGATTCTCATCTGCAGGCATCAATCTCACCCCATCGCACTTCTTGGTCTTCGCTAATCCACCAAGCCCGTGCATGCACTTACTCCTATTCTGCCCAAAGTCTCCTCCCCACACCCAGCCACCATCTACAGAAATCTTAATCATTATTTGACGCCAATGAGTTCCCCTCTGTAAAATTCAAATGGTATTTTTCTCACATAGTCTCTATTTAAGAAGCATAGTAAGAGTTTACATCAGGACATAAAGAGGTATATTTTGGCTAAAAATTTTTTTAAAAATCAATATTTGAGTAAAGTCAGCATTCCTGAATTCAGTCAATAAAACCACTGGCTACTTTGTGCTAGGAATAGTGTAGTGCCTGAAGACAAAGATGAATGAGACAGCTGCTGTCCTTCACCGATCCTCCAGGGCAGGGATAAAGGAGACAAGGCTGCAAGTAATTTCCAAAGAGAACGCCAGGTGCTACCAGGAGCTTAGGTACCACAGGAGGGGTTTAGATTTCAAAGTTGTTTAAACTTAATGCTTTTATTCTTTCAAATAAAAGCATCTAATTCAACCTATTTGAATTGAGCTAACTGTATTAATGCCTTTAAAATCATTCCAAGGGAGGCAAAGTTTTCTTAAACAGAACGCAAAAGCAATAAAGAAAGAAAATTTGACACGTTTGACTTCATTAAAATCAAAAACTTCGTTTGTTGAAAAGTATTAGGAAGAGGAATAGGGAAATCACAGGCTGGAAAAAGATACTTGCAATACGTGTATCTGTTGCTTGCATCCACAATAAAGAATGCATGTAAAACAATAAAGAATGTGAAAAGCAAATGTGCAAAAGGCTTCAACATGTTCTTCACAAGAAGATACCCAAATGGCCAATAAACACATGAAAAGATGCTCGGGGCCGGGCGTGGTGGCTCACACCTATAATCCCAGCACTTTGGGAGGCCGAGACGAGTGGATCATCTGACGTCAGGAGTTTGAGACCAGCCTGACCAATATGGTGAAACCCCATCTTTACTAAAAACACAAAAATTAGCCAGTTGTGGCGGTGGGTGCCTGTAATCCAAGCTACTCTGGAGGCTGAGACAGGAGAATTGCTTGAACCCAGGAGGCAGATGTTGCAGTGAGCTGTGATCCCACCATTGCACTCCAGCCTGGGTGACAGAGCGAGACTCTGTTTCAAAAAAAAAGCAAATTGAAACTATAAGGAGATACCACTGCATACCCATAAGTATGGCTTAAAAAGAAGAGCAACTCCTCGCGTTCTCCAGAATGTGCAACAGATGCTGGAGAGAATGTAAATTAGTTCAGCCACTTTAGAAAACTCTTTGGCAGTTTCTAAGAGTTAAGTATAACATCTACCTTATGATTGAGTTAATTCTACTTCTAGGTATTTTATCCAAGGTAAATTAAAAGTTATATCCACAAAAATTCATACAGGAACTTTATTCACATTAGCAAAGAAAGAAAAAAAAGGAAGCAACCTACATGTCCATCAGCAGGGGAATGGATAAACAGGTGGGGATCAATCACGCAGCAGAATACCACACACCACAGATCTCACAGACTGAGTCTGCTGACCAAAAGAAGTCAGACCAAAAAAGTGCATATTGTACAATTCCATTTATATGACGTTCAAAGGCAAACTAATCTCTGGATGAGAAAAATCGGAACAGTGACTGAACTGGGCAGGAAGGGGACTGTCTGAGAAGGAGCAAGAGAGATCTAGATCTAACCTAGAAGGGGTAAATGGAACTAGGCTATATTTTTATTTGGGTGTTAGTCACAGGTATATGAAAATTCATTCAAGTATGTACCTTACATTTATATACCTTATTTTATGCTAAATCTCAAAAATAAAAGACATTTAAAAATAAAATATGCCAAATGCATTTGTCATTTAAGTGGCTTATTTTACTTATAATATTCTATCACTCAATGGATATTTGCTGATCACCTACTGGGTGCCAGGCACCCTTCTAGGCATGAGAGCTACAGCAAGAAACAAAACAGATATAATTCCCTGCCCTCATGTAGCTTATGTTTTAGGGAGGAAAGAGAGACAATAAACAAAATAAACAAATAATTTATGCAGTATTTTATCAAGAGAAAAGTAAAGAACAAAAAATCCCAAAAGAGAATGGGGATAGGGAATGTAGACTAAAGTCTCAGCATTGCCCACATAAATGGCTGTTTAAATTGAATCATGATAGGCGCGTACAACAAATTCCATGTGTAGTTTGTTTTTTAAAATTGCATTTCTATTTGATCATTGTGAAGTATGATCCACTCACATTACATACTTAGAACAGCAGTTGTCTCACCTTCCATATTGCCTTTATCTAAAATTAACTTACTATCCTTTCTTTTTTACTTTGTAAGACAGAGTTTCTATTATTTATGAGGCACTCAAGGGAGGAAAAATCCAACAAAGCTCATGTTTACCCTTCACCATATCTCAAGGAGATGGCAATACTTCTTCCTAGGAAAATTTTCATGTTAAAGTAAATATAAAATTCCATCTGAAGTTAAGATTAATCACTATAGGTTGCTATCACTTCAAACTCAACTTTTATTCAGTAGGTTTCATTTGCTATACATAATGGCACGACAAGAAAAGTAATCCATCTCATAGTTATAAGGATGAAATTAAACCGTACAAAACAGTCTATTGAATTTGGCAATGATTTCTTAGATATGATACAAAAGGCACAGTCAACAAAAGAAAAATAGACAAATTGGACTTCATCAAAGTTGAAAAAATTGTGCATCTATTAATACTATTAACAGAGGAAAAAGGCAACCACAGAATGAGAGAAAATATTTGCAAATCCCACGTCTGATAAAGGATTAGTATCTAGACTATACAGAGAACTCCTAAAAAGTAACAACAACAACAACAAATTGACAGAGTCTTGCTCTGTCACAATACTTGAATGGTCAAATATTTCACAGTAGATTTTAAAATGGGCAAAGGTGGCTGGGCGCGGTGGCTCACGCTTGTAATCCCAGCACTTTGGGAGGCCGAGGTGGGCGGATCACAAGGTCAGGAGATCGAGACCACGGTGAAACCCTGTCTCTACTAAAAATACAAAAAAAAAAAAAAAACGCCGGGCGTGGTGGCAGGCGCCTGTAGTCCCAGCTACTCGGAGAGGCTGAGGCAGGAGAATGGCGTGAACCCGGGAGGCGGAGCTTGCAGTGAGCCGAGATTGCGCCACTGCACTCCAGCCTGGGCGACAGAGCAAGGCTCCGTCTCAAAAAAAAAAAAAATAAAATAAAATAAAATAAAATAAAATAAAAATAAAATGGGCAAAGGACTTGCATAGATGTTTTTCCAAAGAAGATATGCAAGTAAATGGCCAAAAAGCACATGAAAAGATGCCCAACATGAACTAATAATCAGGGAAATGGAAGTCAAAACTACAAAGAGATACCACCTCACACCCGCAGCACTTTGGGACGCCGAGGCTGGAGGATCACTTGAGCCTAGGAGTTCAAGAACAGCCTGGACAACATAGCAAGACTCCTCCCATCTCTACAAAAAAATTATTTTAATCAGGCAGGTATGGTGGTGTGCACTCATAGTCCCAGCTACTCAGGAGGCTGAGGCAGGGAGATCACATGAGCCCAGGAGTTTGAGGCTGCAGCGAGTTATAATTGCACTGCTGCACTTCAACGTGGGTTATAGAGCAAGACTCTGTCAAAAAGAAAAAACAAACAGAAAATAACAAGTGTTGTGTAGGATGTGGTGAGAGTGGAACCTTTGGGCACTGTTGGTGGGAATATAAAATGGTGCAGCTGCTGTGGAAAACAGTATGGCAGTTCCTTAAAAAATTAAAAGCAGAGTTATCATCTGATCCAGCAATTTCACTTCTGAGTATATATGTACCCAAAAGAATTGAAAGCAGGATTCAAAGATATATTTGTACACCCATGTTTATAGCAGCACTATTCACAGCAGCTACAACGTGGAAGCAATCCAAGTTGGTTTGCTTATCCATGGATAAATGGATAAGCAAAATGTGGTCTATACATACAATGAAACATTATTCGGCCTTAAAGGAAAGGAAATTCTGACACATGCTTCCACATGGATGAAGCTGGAGGACATTGTGCCAAGTGAAATAAGCAAAAAGTGATTCCACTTATAAGAGGTACTTAGAGTAGTCAAAATCTTAGAGACAGAAAGTGGAATTCTGGCTGGCAAGGGCTGGGAGAAGACAGGAATGGAGAGCTGGTGTTAAATGGGCACAGAGTTTTAGTTTTACAGATGAAAAATGTCCTGGAGGTGGATGGTGGTGATAGTTACACAACAATGGGAATGTACTTCAGTCCACTGAACTGTATAGCTAAAAATGATGAGAGAGTAAATTCTATGTTATGTGTATTTTACTGCAATAAGATTTGAGGAAAAAGCAAACAGTCCAATTGTTAAAGTATATATGCAAAGAAGGATGTTGTAGGGTTGGGTGTTTGTTTACTATGGCAATTTTCCTGGAAATACAACAATGTTTATAAAAAGTATATCTAAAAGAATCATAATTTGTATCTAGATTGCAAAAACCTGAGCCTCAAGTTATAGGTAGGTTGATGAATGAACTGAGAGGCCAGGAGAAGCCCAGAACGGTCAAGTATTTCACAGTCCACGCCGCACTGACTTCCTCAAGCCTTCCTCTCATGACATGGATTTGATATAAATCACTGTCAGTTCTGTGCTCAAGTCTGTGACATTGTTGTTCCAACGGTAAGGTTGGGACAAAAGCATTCAATTGCCAAAAGCAATACCTCTTGACGCACAGTGCTTTAGATTTTTCTCCTAACTAGAATTTTCATCAGTTATGACTTTCACCAAGTACAAGAAGTTGTCCAGAAATTCAGAATTCCATTTATGTTCTTTCGATTTCTATACTTTAGCAGCCATTTTATCACTGTTCTAAGCTACAAGAGCAAATTAAATACTTAACAAAAATTAAGCGTGGTATTTAAACTGAAATAAATAGCCTGCAAACAAATTGGGGGAGAGAAAAATAATTTTAAAGTAACAGAAACATCCTGATCCCCAATCAGGAGCTTATAGTTTTCCTTTTGAGGACTCCTGAGGCACAGAACCTATTCCAAGACCACAGAATACTATTAGACCATTTTCACATGTAATTGCTGGATTTCCTGCTGTCTACATATCATTTAATCCTTTTAGGTATTCATCTAAATAATTTTAATGCAAAAAGCTACGTCAAGGGTCTCAACATATTGAAAATATATCTGGCTAACATTTACAAACTGAAAAAGAACTCCATAAATAATCATCTAGGCTGTTTTTGCTTTATTCTAAGCTATATGACCTATAATCCATATCTAGAAGGCATTGGATTGAAAAATTGTTAGCTATAGGTAACCATCCGCTCAAAAAAATCACTGCTTGTCACATTGTCCTCTTTCACCCATGCCTCGTGTAGACTGCATCAATATATTTTTTAAAACTTTGTAGACGTGTCTATTACCTATGGAGCAATATCTTCTCCAGCCGCGGGTGAGAGGCATGGTGTTCGGTCCTTTACACCCTTTACATGAAGACAAAGCAGCAGTGACGTTTCTAAGTATTAGGAGATCTGAAGGCTGATCCTGTAATAATCTGGGGGAATTATATTATGCCCTGCGACTGTCCTGTTCTAGTTCACCTGGCATAGTTCTTGAGTACAAGCAACGTAGGATGGATGGTAGAGAGTTATACAGGACAAGGGGGAGCAATGTCTAATGGCAGGGAGGGACTTTCACCTACCAAATTCGCAAAGGAAAAAGGGGAAGGAAGAAACACTCAGTGGTATATCCTGACAGCACAATTTCTAAACTAATGGGACCTCTCCTTGGCTTGCTTACTTTCCCAGTAACACCAGATGATTCATTCCTAGAGCCTGTGAGAAAATTACTGGGGAGAACCACCTCCGAGAGCCAGGCTTCCCCAGCATCTGTGTAGAGCTCTTTCTGCTGACCTGCATCTTCATGCAGAATTAAGTTACGCCAACACTAGCACCCCCTCCAGATCATATAAGAAGAAGGACAGATGGGTGGCACGTGCACCCCACAGAACTTCTCCCTTGTTAACCTTCTCTCACAAAATGACCTTTGGATTTTAATACTCAAACTCCAGACTGCAATGACCTCTCAATATGATAACTTTTGGTTAACTTTTAATTTTTTTTTTTTTAGAGACAGGGTTTTGCTCTACTGCCCAGGCTGGAGTACAGTGGCACAATCACAGCTTACCATAACCACAAACTCCTGGGCCCAAGCAATCCTCTTGCCTCAGCTTCCCAAGTAGCTGGGGACTACAGGTGCACACCATCATGACTGGCTAATTTTTGAAAAAATTAGACAAAGTATCACAGTGTTTCCCAGGCTGATCTCAAACTTCTGGGCTCAAGCGATCCTCCTGCCCTTGGCCTCTCAGAGCACTGGGATTACAGGCATGAGCTGCTGTGCCTGGCCTTGGTTAACATTTACATAGAAAACATATATAAGTCCCCAAACTCAGTATGTTTAACAAAACCATATGTGGCAAATGTGTCTAGTTACAATGAACAAAACAAGTGGTAAAAAGCTTTAAAAGTCTGACAAGCAGCAAGCAGGTGTGCAAAGGCAACGACACACATTATCCTTGAACGTGATGGCAATATAACAGACGTTTTTTCATTGAAAATGCCCTAATAGAGTCTGGAGCCCCCATACAAAGACATTTATGGGGATCTACAGGAGGGTGAGCAAAGCTCCATGATGTCCTTTTTTTCATCCTGAAGCATTTCCTGCCTCCCGGGAAGATTTCAGGCGCCTCCCTATTAGGGAGACCCTGCAGGCACCAAGGCCACCAGCCTGGCTGACAGCCCCTGAGTTGAAACACTGGCAGGAATTGCCCCGAACTGCCCTTGCCAGGTCCTGTGGCACACCCCAGGCAGGCTGTCGCTAGGTTTTCTTCAGGGATGTTGTGGGAGATGTGGTTCTGTATCACAGCACCTTTTTGGATTCCTAAGGGAGAAGTTCAATACTGGGCTCAGTATCAGAAATAGCTCGATGTCTCTGGAGCAGAATTTATCTCCTCTAATGGACACTAATTCTCGTGAGGGATCATGCCTCCTTTCCACTTTGAATTCTTAAAGGGTCTGAGCCAAATATATTCTCTCTGACCTCTGATTTTGTCTTCCTGTCCTTTACTCCTATTTTCTCTTATCCTTTGTTTTCTCATTTATTTTCATTTATGACATACTGTGTCACATAGGTATATGGGGTAAAAAAATTCTTCCATAAAAAGGTCGAGTGAAATAAAATAAAACAAGTAACATAGAAATAAAAACCCAGCCAACTAGGCTGAATTTACTAACAAACTTGGTTCAAAGCTGGGAGATGGGGATTGTATGTTCTTTTCTTTCTCTTTTCTTTTTTTTTTTTTTTTTTTTTTTTTTTTTTTTTTTTTTTTTTTTTTTTTTTTTTTTTTTTTTTTTTTTTTTTCTTTTCTTTCTTTTCCTTATCTCTCTCTTTTTTTTTTTTTTTTTATCTTTCTTTTTTTGTTTTTTTTCTTTTCTTTTAGAGACAGGATCTTGCTCTGTTACCCAGGCTGGAGTGCACTGGTGCAACCATAGCTCGTTGTAGCCTCCAAATCCTGGGCTCAAGTGAACCGCCCACCTCAGCCTCCAGAGTAGCTAGGACTACAGGTGCACACCACCATGCCAAGCTAATTTTTGTAATTTTTGTAGAGATGCAGGTCTCTGTTGCTCAGGGTCATCTAAACTCCTGGCCTTAAGCAATCCTCCCTCCTTGGCATCTCAAAGTGCTGGGATTGCAAGAGTGAGCCACGGTGCCCAGCAAAGATTACATTTTCTAATTCATCTCTTACTGTCTTTGATCATTTGTAGAAAGTGAAAATCTTTCTATGGAAATCATCATGAATGGTTGATAATATATTTTAAAGCTTTTTTGAAAATAAGAGAAGGCAGTTTTTAGAGGTAGGCTCCTCTCTGACATCCACTGGACATCTCTGGCTTGTCAACCTCCTACCCAGACCCTTCCTCATTTCTCATCTGCCCTCATAGTTGAACTATCTCACAATTAAAAATCTACTAAAGGTCACAGAATGCCCTAAGGACATTCACTGATTTAAGACTTTAAAACAATACAAACACAATAAAAATAATTATGAACATAGTTCGTAATTAGAAAAAGACTAAAAGGGAAAGGGTTGTTTTCTAAAGGTTGTTTCCTAAAGCCTTAATAAATAAGGCTGCCTTATCTAACCATCAACATATAGTATTATATCTAAATTGGAGGTTGTCCAGTGGCAAAGAATCCTTTTGGGTATTATAAAGATTCCAGGATATCAATTTGTTTAAAACTTGTCTGACTCCTTCTCCAAAGCAACGTATACATGCTCTCACCCTTTCTCCCTACCTATTCTTTAGACTTCAGATAAAGCAGGAGCTTCCCTTAACATATTTTCTTTAAAATCCATTTGTAATACTGACTCTAAAAGATACATGACTCTTTAATTCTGTTTGATGGTAAGGTGTTACCATCAAGAATCTTTTAGAAATGCTAAATACAATCTCCGGCAATACAAGGAAAAACTTTATTTTAAAGTAGTCGTATTGATTTTATTACACTGATTTCCTGAACCTAATGCAGCTTCAAAAGCTTGAAAACTGACTTTATATAAGAGCTTTGATCTGTTGAAAAGTCATCAGATTTCCTAGCAAGAACATATCCCTGGAGGAGGAGGGAGCAAAATATGTAAACATTAGGGTTTCTATTAAAGTAGCAATGTCAAGACCATGGAAACCTTGTTCCGAATCCATCAATTGATTAATTCTGAATCTGATTGAGAAGGTTATGGGCACACCTTCCAAGTCTTCTTGGAATTTGACTTAAGGCATCTTTGAAAGCTCTGGTGCTAAGATGAAGTATTCCAAATAACCTCATTAAAAAATGGGCAAAGAACATGAACAGAAACTTCTAAAAAGAAGACATATAAGCAGCCAACAAGCATACGAAAAAATACTCATTATCACTAATCATCAGAGAAATGCAAATCAAAACCACAATAAGATACCATCTCACACCAGTCATAATGGCTATTACTAAAGAGTTAAAAAACAGCTGGGCACGGTGGCTCACTCCTATAATTCCAGCACTTTGGGAAGCCGAGGCTGGTGGGTCACTTGAGCTTAGGAATTAAAGACCAGCCTGGGCAACCTGGTGAAACCTCATCTCTACAAAAAATACAAAAATTAGCTGGGCGTGGTGGTGGGCACCTGTAGTCCCAGCTACTCAGGAGGCTGAGGTGGGAAGATCACCTAACCCTGGCAGGCCGAGGCTGCAGTGGAACTGTGATTGTGCCACTGGACTCCAACGTAGGTGACAGAATGAGACTCTGTTTAAAAAAAAGAAAAAAAAAAAGTCATAAAACAACAGATGTTGGCAAGGCTGCAGAAAAAGGGGGGTGCTTACACACTGCTGGTGGGGATGTAAATTAGTTCAGCCACTATGGAAAGCAGTTTGGAGATTTCTCAAAGAGCTTCAAACAGAACTACCATTCAACCCAACAATCCCATTAGTGAGTATATACCACAAGGAAAATAAATCATTCTACCAAACGGACACATACACGCTTATGTTCATCACAGTACTGTTTACAACAGCAAAGACATGGAATCAGCCTAAATGCCCATCAATGGTGGCCTGGATAAAGAAAATGTGATACATATACACCATGGAATACTACGTAGCCATAAAAAAGAATGAGATAATGTCCTTTGCAGCAACATGGATGCAGCTGGTGGCTCTTATCTGAAGTGAATTAACCAGGAACAGAAAACCAATTACCATACCTTCTCATTCATAAGGGAGAGCTAAACATTGAGTACACGTGGACATAAAAATGGGAGCAATGGATACTGGGACTGCTGGATGGGGGATAGGGTAGGGGCTGAGGGACTGCCTACTGGGTTCTGTGCTCACTGTCTGGGTAAAAGGATCATCCATACCCCAAACCTCAGCTTCACACAGTGTTCCCATGTGACAGACCTGCACATGTACCCCCTGAGTCTAAAATAAAAGTTGAAATTATTTTTTAAAATAAAAAATAAAAGTAAAATCTATTAACAAGCCAAAAAAAAAAAAGATGAAGCTTTATGGCTATAACCCAATAAAAAGATTGCCGGTGGCTTAAATGTAGTCCAAAAGACACACACACACACACACACACACACACGCTGCTTTTTCTTAACTATGTAACATTTTTCATAAGATCATTTTAGTCTACAGTTTAAAATAAAATTTAGGGGAAGCATAAATAAGATTGTTCCATGATTGCTTCTAAAATTAATAGTCTACATTATATTTTCCTTATGCAGGCCTCTTGAAGAAGAGCAGGGGCATAAATCAATATAATACAATAAGTGTACATCTCAGTGGAGAAAAAAAACCCACAAGATCCATTAACTGTGCAAATAAGGCAAAAAAAAAGAAAAGAAAAAGAACAGCAAGTAAAACCCAACAAAAAACAAGAAGTAACTTATGCCATCAATTCCAGTGACATTTACACCCGAGAAGTACTACGTTGCACTTGAGGCTAGATGATTCCAGAAGAAAGAACCTACGAAGATTATGCTGATAAAAACAAAACTTAAGCTTTACTGGCTTTCTCTCCCTGCAGATATAGCCCACATCATTTAATTGATTGTATAATTAAAGATTTCCAGCCGGGCGTGGTGGCTAACGCCTGTAATCTCAGGACTTTGGGAGGCTAAGGCAGGCAGATCACGAAGTTAGGAGTTCGAGACCAGCCTGATCAAAATGGTGAAACCCCGTCTCTACTAAAAATACAAAAATTAGCCAGGTATGGTGGCGGATGCCTGTAATCCCAGCTACTTGGGAGGTTGAGGCAGCAGAATCACTTGAAACCAGGAGGTGGAGGTTGCAGTGAGCCGAGATCACACCACTGCACTCCAGCCTGGGCAAAAGAGCAAAACTCCATCTCAAAAAAAAAAAAAAAAAAAAAGGTTTCCTATGCCCAGGAACTCCTAGAGTTCAGAAGGCTTCTGCTGTTTTCTATCAGGCTTCAGCAAAGGAACACGTAAGAACTCAAGGTGCCCCAGCACAGAACGGATGCATAGATCCCAAGAAGAGCAGAGGGCAAGAAGCACTTCTGTGGTTTCTTTCTCATTAACACCATCATCACCCAGGGATGAGACAAGATGAGATGTGAAATGCTACACAAGCCATACTTGCGTCAGCAATGCAGTGATATGTCCATACCAGTGGAACACGTGCATGCTGGAGAAAACACCAAGTATGCAGCAAGCCTATTTGCACTTCATACCTCTTATAGCATGTGGTGCAAAAATGAAAAAAGAGTGAGAGACAAGTCATCAATAAAATGCACGGGGCTGGGTGCTGAGGAACATAGGGGAAAATAAAAAAGAATCGTATTTTAATTCTGTGATGGGGCAGCTACTGTGCTTGAAAAGAAAGTGGGGCCAGGCACAGTGGCTCATGCCTGTAATCCCAGCACTTTGGAAGGCTGAGGCAGGTGGATCACTTGAGGCCAGGAGTTCGAGACCAGACTGGCCAACATGGCAAAACCCTACCTCTACTAAAAATACAAAAATTAGCCAGGTGTGTTGACACATGCCTGTAATCCCAGCTACTCGGATGGCTGAGGCACGAGAAACACTTGAACCCGGGAGGCAGAGGTTGCAGTGAGCCAAGATAACGCCTTTGCACTCCAACCTGGGCAACACAGAGAGACACTGTCTCAAAAAAAAAAAAAAAAAGAGAGAAAAGAAAAAAGTGGATAAGAAAAAGAGGCTTATGCTTCTCATCACACCTTAGGCAGGGAGCCCAGGTATGAGTCCTGAATAAATGACAAACTGTGGGTCAGTGTCCTGAATGCAACCTACAGGCACCAAGAGCCTCAGGGCTAACCATCTCTGAAAAATTCCTTGCACCACAGAAGGGATGACCAATATTCCCCTTCTGCTCCCAACAAGCATGAGATTTCTTCTTTTTTAGATTCGGGGGTACATGTGCTTGTCTGTTACATGGGTATATTGCATCCTGGTGGGGACTGGGTTCCTAGTATACCCATTACCCAAATAGTAAACATTGTACTTGACAGAAAATCTCTCAAGCCTCAGCACTCCCACTCTTTTGGAGCCCCCAGAATCTAGAATTTCCATCTTTATGTCCATGTGTACCCACTGTTTAGCTCCCGCTTGTCAGTGAGAACACGCAATATTTTCTGTTTCTGAGTTAGTTTGCTTAGGATAATGGTTTCCAGCTCCATCCATGTTGCTGCAAAAGACATGATTTCATTCTGTTTTATGGCTGTGTAGTATTCCATGATGTGTAAATACCACATTTCCTTTTCCAGTCAACTGTTGATGGGCACTTAGGTTAGTTCTACGACTTTGCTACTGTGAACAGAAGCATGTAATTTCTAATGCAGGATAGTTGTGTGTGGAACCAAGCATTTCATCTGAAACACAAGAATGAAGTATGAGCCCTCACTTCTGTGTATACAAGCAACACTTGAAAAACAGACCTGAGGTCAGGATCCATGGCTCACACCTGTAATCCCAACACCTTGGGAGGCTGAGGCAGGAGGACTGCTTGAGCCCAGAAGTTCAAGATCAGCCTCAGCAACAAAGCAAGACCCCCATCTCTACAGAAAATACAAAAATTAGCCAGGAGTGGTGGCACACACCTGTAGTCCCAGCTACTTGGGAAGCTGAGGTGAGAAGATCAGTTGAGCCCGGGAATTCAAGGCTGCAGTGAGCTATGATCACACCACTGCACTCCAGCCCAGGAGACAGAAAGAGAGCCTGTCTCAAAAACAAAACAAAACAAAAGGAAAAGAAAAACAGACCTGAAATGAATTTCAGGACACAACTGCGATTTTCAGAGATAGTCCATAACACTTCCTTCTCTCCTTTCCCATCCCCTACTCACCCAGGAAGAAACCTATGGGAAAATGCCTTTGACCTGTGATCGTCGAAAGACAGAGTGCCAAGGCTTAGGAACACAGACAGACCTTGCAACGACTCAACTCCCACAGATCAGATTTAAAAGAAATAGAAGCCATTCTGCAGACTAACTCAGATTTCTCCAAACTGTGGAAAAGTACATAAGGAGCCTCACTGAAGCTAACTACTCCCCATTCCACACAGAGACAAGAAAACCCCATGTGTGCCTGTGTCTCTTTAGACAACACATGTGCCGGAAAGTACGAGTCACAAACTGACCCTCTCATGAACTCTGTTCTAGTAGAAATAAAACGCATACATTGAAAAAAACAGCCAGGCTCCATGAAAGAACATCTACCACTTAAGAACATGTAAACATCCAGGAGTTCATCTAGTTATGCATCCTAAGGGAGTTTTTTCTGGGACTGCTTCCCTTTGAGAAGTGTAAACATGGTTGTATCATCTGTAGAAAAAAAAATGACAGGAAGAAAATGAGCAGGCTAGATGCTTGCAGCAATTCATGGAACATCACAAAACTGGGGTGCCCCTGCCTAGGAGCTCTGAGCCCTCTCACCAGCCCACAAGCACGTCCCTAGGATTTTGGTAGAAACCATCAAAGCCCCCAAACTAAAGAAGTCAGGGTTCACACCAGAAGAAAACGCTCACTCCGTGTTTATGCAAATCTAAAGATCCCCAAGGACAGAATGTCACCTGACCTGCAGTGGCTGAGGTTTCTGTTCTATGCCAGGGTCCCCAGAGACATCCTATTCCCTAGGGGAGCACTGTAGATGAGGCACAAAAGTTGTCTTCTGGCCATGAGCACCCAAACACGCGGACACACAAGGACTTCCGAGGGAAACTGGCAAAATCCCCAGTGCCGTCTCTGCCCTGGCTCCTGTGCTGAGTGAGGTGGGCTCATACTGGCTACCATAGTGTTCTTCATGCACAAATCAAGCCCCAGATCTTTAAAATGAAAACATTAAAAAGCCATTATGGTTATTAATTGATGCATGGATAAACAAAATGTGGGATATCTGTAAAATGGAATATTATTCAGAAGTAAATAAAAGAATAAGGTTCTAATTCAAGCTACTACACAGATGATCCCTGAAAATATTGTACTAAGTAAAAGAAACCAAACACAAAGGCCACACACCATATGACTGAATTTAAAGGAAATGCCCAGAATAGGTACGTCCTTAGAGACAGACAGTTGATTAGTGATTTTCAGGAGCTGGGAGACAGGGAGAAGGGGAGTGACTGTGAACAGGTATGGGGTTATTTTGAGGGATGAGGAAAATGTTCTGGAATTAGATAATTGTGATGGCTGCATGACTTTGTGAATATATTAAAATGAATTTAATGTATGTAATTTATATCTCAGTAAACAAAAAAATTAATTCCTGTAATTTTCTGTATGTAGCTTATATTTTAATCAAGAGGTAATCTTTAAAAAGTAATATAAGCCCACACTTTACAGAGAAGCAATTCATATTAATTTTTTCACATTAAAAAAAAGGCTTGCTTAGTTAGAAGAAATCAAGCTAGTACTGGAACTGGATAATCTCAAATCGTTTGGAGAGCTCACGGGAAAGAAAATCAATCCCCGTTCCATCATAATTGTATGAGATTTCCCCCCCACCCGAAGTAAAAGTTACTGTTAGAATTCATCAATTAAAATCTGTTTAGAGAAGCTGGGTGCGGTGGCTCACGCCTGTAATCCCAGCACTTTGGGAGGCCAAGGCGAGCGGATCACTTGAGGTTGGGAGTTCGAGACCAGCCTGACCAACATGAAGAAACCCTGTCTCTACTAAAAAATATAAAATTAGCCAGGCGTGGTGGCACATGCCTCTAATCCCAGCTACTCGGGAGGCTGAGGCAGGAGAATCACTTGAACCTGGGAGGCGGAGGTTGCGGTGAGCCGAGATCGCGCCATTGCACTCTAGCCGGGGCAACAAGAGTGAAACTCAGTCTCAAAAAAATAAATAAATAAATAAAATAAAATCTGTTTAGAGAGAGCATATGTACTTAATGTTGAGGTTTTCTAATCCATTCAAAGGCTATGTTATCAAAATCACCAGAAGACAGACCATATCCACACACTCATTATGTGTGTGTGTGTGTGTGTGTGTGTTAGGAAGGAATAGCCACTTAAACAACGAGTGACAATATTAAGCAGTTTCTTCCCTTGACTTATAATCATGCTTAAGAGACCACTACAAACTACCTTGGCAGGGTGTAGTGGCTCACGCCTGTAATCCCAGCACTTTGGGAGGCCGAGGCGGGTGGATCATCTGAGGTCAGGAGTTCGAGACCAGCCTTACCAACATGGTGAAACCCTGTCTCTACTAAAAATACAAAAATTTGCTGGGCATGGTGGTGGGCACCTGTAATCCCAGCTACTCAGGAGGCTGAGGTAGGAGAATCGCTTGAACCCGGGAGGCAGAGGCTACAGTGAGCCGAGATTTCACCGCTTCACTCCAGTCTGGGCAACAGAGCGAGACTATGTCTCAAAAAACAAAAAACAAACAAACAAACAAACAACAACAACAACAAAAACCTATCCCCTCATTTGCCTCTCAAAACATCTCAAACTGTCCTCTAGTCTGATCATGATTCATTCCTCAGTCGACTACACTGGCGTTCTGCTACCATCTTCTGAAATTGCTCTGCCAAGGTCAATGAAAAGTCTTCGCCAAATCCAGCCACTCGCAACCACTCTTGCTCCTACAAAACTCCTGCAGCACCTGGCATCCCCCATTCTTGCAGCAATCCCTATTTGGGCTTCTAGGAATTCGCGCTGTGGTTGTTTCCTTCCTCCTTCCCTCCACACAGGCTCCCCCATGTCCATCCCTTACCGGAGACCCCCCACAGTTGCATTTCAGCCCCCCACTCAGGATGCACATTCGCCCAAGGTCACAGCCTCCTTTTCTGAGGTAGGCTGGGGCCTGGACCTCTCTCATGGACCCGAGCCCACATTTATAGCTGTTTACTAGGTATCTCCACCTGGAGGTCCTGACTGCTTCTCCAGCTCTCTAAAACTGGAATGGAATTGTTTACCTTTCTGCAAATCTACTATTTATCTAAGGGCTCAAAACCCAAACATCAGAGCCATGACTAATTTTCTCCCTCTGTGATAACTGGCTCCTAAACCTTCCTTGTTTCACTGCCAAACTGTCTAAAAGCCCAAACCCTTCTCAAAATCCCCACAGCCATCCCTCTCCTCCAGAGCCTCATCCTCCCAGCCTGGACCACTGCACCCTGCTGACTCCTGCCCAGGCCACCTCCCTGTCACCAATGCCTTACCCCTGGCTCTAAGCCCTGGAGAGCACTCCCTGCCCAATGCTGTGGCCTCCTCCTGGCCCACACGAGGAAGCCTAAATGCCTCAGCGCATCAGACAAGGCCTTTCCCAGCCAGGCTCAAAGGGACATCTCCTGCCTCCTGAAATAACAATTTCACCCAAGCTTGTGAGGAATGTGTACCTCCCCACTGGTACCTAGTACCTGTGGAACCACCAGGTTTCCCACACGTTATGTGGCAGTCTATTAAGGTGACTCATTTCTTTAACAATTAATACACTTGAAAGGGAAACTTTCAAGGGTACAAATGACTGCAACATAAAGAACTATCCCACTCCACTCACCGAGCCATGCAGCTGCCCATTTTCCTCCTTGGGGAGAATGGGGTGAATCCCCCAGATTTGGGAGAGTCCTTCCAAAGAGTGAACATGCAAGATTACTTTTTTTTTTTTTTTTTAAGAGGGAGTCACACTGTTATGGGCTCAGGCTGGAGTGCAATGGCTCAATCTCGGCTCACTGCAAGCTCCGCCTCCTAGGTTCCAGTAATTCTCCTGCCTCAGCCTCCCGAGTTGCTAAGATTACAGATACCCGCCACCACACCTGGCTAATTTTTTTGTATTTTTAGTAGAGATGAGATTTCACTATGTTGGCCAGCCTGGTCTCAAACACGTGACCTCAGGTGATCCAACCGCCTGGGCCTCCCAAAATGCTGGGATTACAGGCATGAGCCATGGTGCCCGGCCACTAGATTATTTCTTTAGACTTAACTCTCTACTTCCCCTGGTATGGCAGGGAGCACTCACTATCTCTTAAGAACCTTCAGCCTCCCTTTCCATGGCCTGGAGCAGTGTCACCAGCTGCCTAGGTGGGGGGCATTTCCCAGACCTGTTCTGGTGTCATGCTATGAGCTCTTGCTAAGGGGACTTGAGCAGAAGTGACACGTATCCAGGCTGGACAGAGGCCATCAAGCCTCCATGCTGCCTCCACTTCTCCCCCTTTTTCTCCAGCTGATGCATAGAAATGAGGCAACATTGGAAGGACCCTGGGGCCCCAAATCCTGCTTGCGAGTGGGCTGCCTGCTGAGCCATTCTACGAGCAACACGTAAGGCTGCCGTGTTTGAGCCATTATATATTTGGGGGTTTGTTGTACTTGTGAGCTTTGCCCTAACAAACACACAACTTGCCACCTCCTCACACTTAAAACACACCTTGGTCAGACATGCCCTCCTCTCAGAGGCTCCTCTTGACTCCTGCAGGGAGGGTGAGACAGTATTCCCTGTGGTCCTACAGCACTTTGTTCATATCTTTAAATATCACACCCAGGGGTGCCATTCATCTGTTCATATGTCTGTTTCCCACAATAGACTAAGATCTCAAGGAATAGACACTATGGCTCATCCTCGAACCCAGCACATCTAGCATTCGGTGCTCCATTTGCATTTACTGAAAGAACAAGTTAACACCAAGAAGTAGTGGTCGTTGTTGTAATGGTGGCACCAAGTGTGCAGAACTCTGTAGGAAGTAAAGATTGGAAACTGAGGCATGCTTCATAAATATTTTTGTCACAGGACCAGTTAAATGTGCCCACTTCTTTTAAGTTTTAATTTTGTTAATTAACAGACTTTTTTTTGAGACAGGGTCTTACTGTGTCACCCAGGCTGAAGTGCAGTGGTACCATCACAGCTGACTGCAGGCTCAACCTCCCAGGTTCAGGCGATCCTTCCACCTAAGCCTGCTGAGTAGCTGGGACTACAGGTGCACATCATCATGCCTGGCTAATTTTTGTAATTTTTGTAGAGATGGGGTTTTGCCATGCTGCCAAGGACTAGGCTGAAGTGATCTGCTCTCCTCCGCCCCTCAAGTGCTGGGATTACAGGCATGAGCCACCGCACCCAGCCAACTTGCTTTCTCTTTTTTTTTTTTTTTTGAGACAGAGCCTCACTCTGTCACCAGGCTGGAGTGCAGTGGCTCGATCTCAGCTCACTGCAACCTCTGTCTCTCAGGTTCAAACGATTCTCCTGCCTCAGTCTCCCAAGTAGCTGGGACAACAGGTGCCCGCAACCACGCCCAACTAATTTTCGTATTTTTAGCAGAGATGGGGTTTCACCATGTTGGCCAGCATAGTCTCAATCTCTTGACCTCATGTTCCACCTGCCCCGGCCTCCCAAAGTGCTGGGATTACAGGCGTGAGCCACTGCGCTCAGCTGTTTGGTTTTTTTTTTTTTAGAGAAGTTTTAGGCTCCCAGGAAAATGAGCAGTTAGTGTAGAGCCGTGGTTGCCAACCTTTTTGGCACCAGGGACCGGTTTCATGGAAGACAATTTTCCCATGACTCAGGGGTGGAGGGATAGTTTGAGGATGATTCAAGCACATTACATTTATTGTGCACCTTATACTATTATTATTACATTGTGATATATAATGAATTAATTATACAAATCACCATAATGTAGAATCAGTGGGAGCCTTGAGCTTGTTTTCCTGCAACTAGATGGTCCCATCTGGGGGTGGTAGGAGACAGTGACAGATCATCAAGCATTAGATTTTCATAAGGTGCACACGACCTAGATCCCTCACATGCACAGTCTAATGCTGCTGCTGATCTGACAGGAGGCGGAGCTCAGGCAGTAATGGGGAGCTACGGGGAGCAGCTGTAAATACAGATAAAGCTTCACTTGCTAGCTCACCCACTGCTCACCTCCTGCTCTGCAGCCTGGTTCCTATATTGGGGGAACCCCTTGTGTAGAGAGTTCCCACATACTCCCTCACACCCCCTCTGGCTTTCCCCCTTTATTAACATCTTGCGCTGGTGTTTTACATTTGTTACAAGTAATGAACTGATACTGATATATTATTATTGTTATTATTATTATTTTCCTAGAGGGAGTCTGGCTGTGTCACCCAGGCTGGAGTGCGGTGGAGTGATCTCAGCTCATTGCAACCTCTGCCGATTCTCCTCTCTCAGCCTCCTGAGTAGCTGGGATTACAGGCATGTGCTATCGTGCCCAGCTAATTTTTTTTTTATTGTACTTTAAGTTTTAGGGTACATGTGCACAACGTGCAGGTTTTTTGGTAGAGACAGGGCTTCACCATGTTGGCCAGGCTGGTCTCAAACTCCTGACCTCAGGTGATCCACCCATGTCAGCCTCCCAAAGTACTGGGATTACAGGCATGAGCCACCGTGCCCGGCCCTGATACATTATTATTAACTAAAGTCCACAGTTGGCATTAGGGTTCACTCTATGTTGTACGGGCTATGGTCTGGACAAGTGTATAATGATATGTAGCCACCATAATGGTATCACACAGAGTAGTTCTACTGCTCTCAAAATCCTCCATGCTTGATACAGTTTGGATATTTGTCCCCTCAAATCTCATGCTGAAATACAATCCCCAGTGTTGGAGGTGGGGCCTGGTGGGAAGTCTTTGGGTCTGGGGGTGCGGATCCCTCATAGCTTGGTGCTGCCCTCATGCGTATGAGTGAGTTCATGTGAAACTAGTCGTTTAAAAGTGAGTGGCACCTCCCCCACCACTCTGTCTCTTGGCTCCTACTCTTGTCATGTGATGCGCAAGCTCCTGCTCCTCCTTCTGCCATGAGTCACAGCTCCCTGAGGCCTCACCAGAAGCAGATGCTGGCACCATGCTTCTAGTACTGTGTGCAGATCTGTGAGCCAGTTAAACCTCTTTTATCTATAAATTACCCAGTCTCAGGTGTTTCTTTATAGCAACACCAGAACAGCCTAACACAATGCTCCACTCAGTCAGCTCTCCCTCCCCCAACCCCTGGCAACCACTGATCTTTCTACAGTCTTCACGGTGTTGCTTCTTGCAAAATGTCCTTCAATAGGTGAATGGATAAACAAACTGTCATCCATTCAGACAAGGAAGTACTAGTCCACAATAAAAAGACTGAGCTATCAAGCTATGAAAAGACATAGGGGAAACTTAAATGCATAGTGCTAAGTGAAAGAAGCCAATCTGGGCTGGGCGCGGTGGCTCACGCCTGTAATCCCAACACTCTGGAAGGCCGAGGCGGGCGGATCACAAGGTCAGGAGATCGAGACCATCCTGGCTAACACGGTGAAACCCCGTCTCTACTAAAAAAATACAAAAAATTAGCCAGGCATGGTGGTGGGCGCCTGTAGTCCCAGCTACTTGGGAGGCTGAGGCAGGAGAATGGCGTGAACCCGGGAGGTGGAGGTTGCAGTGAGCCGAGATTGCACCACTGCACTCCAGTCTGGGCGACAAAGCGAGACTCCATCTCAAAAACAAAAAAAAAGAAAGAAGCCAATCTGAAAGGGCTGCATACTGTATGATTTCAAATTTATGACATCTTGCAAGTACTAGAGATCTAGTACTAGAAGCTGATGTTTTTTCCTAGTTAATTTTTTTCAGGCTTTGGGGGGTGCTAGGGGGATTCTAGCATTAAAAATAGGAGCAAATTGATCTTGAGCAGCAGTTGGAGGCACTGTAAAAAGCAAAATGTATATACAAAACACAGCAGTAATGGAGCCCAAGTGCTCTAATGATAGTATAAGAAAAGAGGGTAGCCTATGTGCTGAGACTTACACACAGAGTATATATTTCAGGGTGTGTACTTCAGTCAATTTCTTCATTTTTAAGTGATGTGCCATGTCGTCACCTCTTTAAAAACCGCTAGTAGCTAGAAAACAAAATGAATCTCCACTGTCATCACGGAAATGCACATGATCTATCAGGAAAACTTGCAGGAAACATCTTTAATGACATAAATCAAGCCATCTTTATTTATTTGAGACCAAGTTTTGCTCTTGTCACCCAGGCTGGAGTGTAATGGTGTAATCTTGGCTCACTACAACCTCTGCCTCCCGGTTTCAAGCAGTTCTCCTGCCTCAGCCTCCCAAGTAGGTGGGACTACAGGCGCCCACCACCACGCCTGGCTAATTTTTGTATTTTTAGTAGAGACGGGGTTTCACCACGTTGGCCAGGTTGGTCTTGAACTCCTGACGTCAGGTGATCTGCCCACCTGGGCTTCCCAAAATGCTGGGATTATAGGCATGAGCCACCGCGCCTGGCCAAGCCATCTTTATTGAATGGCTTAAGTGAACTTGTTTCCAAAAAGAAGTTTGGCTGAGTGTTTTATCACTGTTTCAAAGGAACCCTGTAAATATTTTAATGTGTTTTACAAGCCACTTTCTATTAAGCGTAACAGCAGTTAGACTTAAATATATGCCTATGACTGAGATATCCTGCTCAGAGGTCCCTGCAGCGATCATGAGCAGTACTCACAGGAGAGAAGAAGGGAAGGCTGTCATTCATGTACGCCTGATAACAAAAACCAATTAACTTCCTCCTATATTGGAAGGTGTCTGGAACGCCAACCTACCTGTGTTGATGATGTGATTACAGAGAATCTAAGGCTGAAACAACACTGCCATGTGTTAGAATGATCTGCTATAGAAGAAAGGACACAAGAATGGGAAGAATGGATATTGGACCAAGCAGGTGAGTGAAAACATGGAATCATCACCTTCAGTCAACACATATTTATAACAGATAATAGTAAGCATTTTATGCAGTGAGAACAGGATTCCCGGACCCTCTGCTGGGCCCATGGAAGAGGTTTCTTCTCCTGAGCATGTCACAGAAGGTCCACGATCCCCTTCCCAGCTCCATTTCCCACACCAAGCCCTGCGTGACAACTTGCCTTTCTAAGACACCATGTGCCGACAATTTCACATTATTGATGGCCCTCCCCATCTGCCACCTGGAGAAACCTTCAAACCTGGCTCAAACCTGACCCTCTGAAATCCTCATCCTCACATCCCTTTTTAAACTTTGCCCACTCTGTCAACGGACACAACTCACATTGTTAGAATTATTTGTGCACACCTCACTGCCGCTCACTAGCTTGTAGATTCCTTAAAGGGAGACATTTAACCTCCTTAATCTCTAAATCCCAAGTGCTTACTAGTCCCTAGTAGACCTTAAATTATATTGTTGTAAGGAAAGATCTATGCCAAACATCTGATCTCCAACTGATAAAATTGACCAAGAACTTATAAAAAGATGCACAACTTCATAGTAGTCAGTAATACACAAATTATAAGAATTAAAAACACATTTGACATCCTTTAGATTGCACAACCTAAAAAGACTGATGATATTCATTGCTGCTCTGTCTAAGTGGAAATGGGTACTCTCGTAGATTGTCATATAAATATAGACTGGTACAGCTTTTAGAAAAAAATCACATGGAAGTGTACTACAAAATTCAAAACCCGATTCCACCCTTAGATTCTATCATACAAAAATATTCGAAAATGTACACAAAAATGCACATGGCCAAGGATCACTCAGCAAGCTTTGTAAAAGCCAGACATCCTAAAAGTTTATTAATGCAGATTCATTTCATTACCTTGGTACACACATACTATGAGATATATTATACTGCTTTAAGATAGGGTAGACATATACAAATAAGGAAAGCTATCGAAGATACATTGAGAAAAAGAAAGTTGCTAATAATGTATAATCTGATCTAATTAATTTTTTTTAAAGAAGAGGGAAGGCTATGTGTAGGTAAAAAGGCCTGGAAAGAGCACTGAAAGTGAAGCTCAAGTGATGCCAGTGCCCATCTGTCCAAGAGTCAGAGGGTGGAAGTTGATGCCTTCTGTCACAATGCCTTGGTGGGGGTAGAGCAGTGAAAGGAAACACGTGAAAGTTGTCAGAACCAAAATGGAGTCACTAATGTTAAGATAACCCTGAAAAATAGAGCCAAGGAAGGCCATGAAGAGAGGGCTGTCCTTCATGTACGCCTGATAACGAAAATGATTACCAAAAACTGCAAAAACCACAACCACGCACAAAGTCTATCAAAACCTGACACAAAAAAATACTTTTGTAAGGACATTTGCCCCAGCGACAGCCTGTGCAACCTCAGACTGGTAGCACTCTTGTTACTGATCTTTGTAGCCAAGGATAACTATTTCAAACATTACGTAATCCTCCTCATTTTTTCCTTTAAAAGCTTTGGTTTCCCTTTACCTCTCTGAATACACCACCGTTTTCACTATGGCATGTACATTCCCATTGCAATGCCTATTTCCAGATAAACATTCTTCCTTGTAAAGAGCCTCTCTGTGTGTGTTATGTAGGTTGACGCGTGCGAAGGTCAAGTTCATTGTTTTCTTAAAATCATGAATAGTAATGGGAGTTTCTTATGACAATATATGCAAGTATCTTTTGGTAATTTTTTTAAAAGGCTGTAAGCAAAACAGGGAAGGCAAGGATGTTTATTGACAGAAGACTACAATGACAATGGGGATTTTAACTCATTGGTCTAATAGGGACTTTTTAAAAATCTTCTAAATAGAGCCAGTAGAGCCTTCCAAGTGTGTGCTCTCAAACCTGACCTTTGGCCTGACATGAAGCCTTACAAACAGGTCAATGCTTTAAAAATAAACACGTCTTAGTCTATTAAGCAAATGCTTGTGCCAAAATATATTACTAAGATCAATCATACTTGCTTTCAAAAATGCCTCTGTATGTATTTACTAAGTCCTTAAGAAATTATTTATATTATTACTCTTGATTCGTAAGTGTTTTTGTCTGTTTAAACAATACTATAGGAACAAGCCAGAAAAAAGAGAGGGGGCAATGATACCGCTTTGTCTTTTCTGAAAACCAGAGCTCAGGGTTTGAGCCCTACACCTCTTTTCATCACTTTCAAGTGTTGTTTCTTATCATCATTTCATAACTGGTGGGACTGAGGTGGGGAGCAGATCTGTTCTAGGTACTGCATGATATGGAAAAATGCTGATGAATTTAAGAGAAGCAAAAAAAAGAAAGAAATGGAAATATCCTCAAAGGGAACTTTTATCAGATGTTGCCTTTATCAGTCCTGCCAAGCTGCAGAATTTGGCATCAAATACATACACACAGTTGCTTCATCTGCAGCAGCTTGCATGGCGCCACGTAGAGCCGCTGCAGGCTATATAGATCAAACTCCATGTTTGTTTTCTTTTCTCTAGTGTCTACTTCCAGTCCTGTACAAGTAAAAACTAATAGTTGCTTGTGTAATTTTCAAGTTTCCATATAGTTTACTTCTCTTTTAAAAGGAGAAAAGGGACAGGCACGGTGGTTCACCCCTGTAATCCCAGTCCTTGGGAGGCTGAGGCAGGAGAATCACTTGAGCCCTGGAGCTCAAGACCAGCCTGGGCAACACAACGAGACCCTGTCTCTACAAAAAATTTTAAAAATACCCAGGTGCAGTGGCATGGGCCTGTAGTCCTAGCTACTCGGGGGGCTGAGGTGGAAGGATGATTTGAGTCCAGAAGTTCGAGGCTACAGTGAGCTATGATCATGCCACTGCACTTGAGCCTGGGCAACAGAGAAAGACCCTGACTCTAAAAAAAAATTAAAGGAGGAGAGACTATAAGTTTTAGAGAAACATGTTTAAAAATGTGAAAAGGACAGTTTCTGTGTCTCACACATAGTAAAGAATGGGGCTCTGGAAGGACCTAGAAAACAAAATGTACTCCTAAGTAAGTATCTGATTATCCACTGCAATGCTAGGACCACTACAGGAATACTCTATGCGAAATGATTTTTAATCTGTGCTCTCTATGTCAAAGTGATTAGCAATATTTCTAAAGAATGTGAGCTCTCTGTCGATCTAGAATTATATCACACTTTACACAACAGACAAAATCCTAAATATTTCATGTGCAGTCTTAGAACCTCAATCAAAGCTTTAGAAATAAAGGGAAGGCATGGTTGAAATAAAATAACCTCAGAAAGACACCCCATGGAAGTAATTTTTTAAAGTAGGTAGAGGTTTGTACAGAGCTGTTTATAGCTACACCAGTTAAACCTTAAATTTGTCATTTAATGCTTGAGCTTACTAAGAACAGAACAGAGTCTTCAGATGAAACTGAGCTTCTTGTGTTCAAGTTGCCTGCTTGGATATCCATTCCTACCATCAATATTCCGGAAATATTTATAGGTAACTATCTGTGACCATGTGAATGAGAGTATTGAACTCTTTTCTTTTTTAAGTTCTGTGATACATGTGCAGGATGTGCAGGTTTCTTACACAGGTAAACATGTGCCATGATGTTTTGCTGCACAGATCAACCCATCACCTAGGTATTAAGCCCTGCATGCATTAGCTATTGAGAGCATTGAATTTTACAAATCAAATGTGAAGCTCATTTCAATTATCACCAAAAATTTTATTTTGTAGTCACCAAATTGCATCTAAAAGCCTATCTATCGTTCAATGTAATAAGCTCAAGGATGTCACATTTCCCAGAGAACAGTTTTTAACATGCTAACCAGGGAGGCACAGCCTCTTCCAAAGCCTTGAGTCTGCTCTAGCCAAAACCACTCCTAGCCACCTGGTCCCACTTCATCCTTGTCTTTGATGGCAACAGAGCCCCGCTGTGCCACCTTCCTGTCTGTATTAACCTTCTTCTGGCCAATTCATTCTAAAGTGGTTCTTTTCAAGTGGTTTTCTAAAAAAATACAAATGAAGAATTTGTAAATTACAGAAAAAAATAAGCCTGAAAGGACAAGGAGGACTCCCTTTGGGCCCTCTCCCTATCTTTCCAAATGAAATCAAAATCTGAGATGCTCCCAATCTGAAGTCTGAACGCTGAGTCTGTGACTGATTTTACACAGAAACCCTTCAATAAAAGCGCCTAGAGTTCTGGGAAGGTAATGTACCCACCATCAGTATATACATTTTTCCATGACCTACGTATCGTATTCCTTCCTAGAACTATTCATCCACCTGCCTCAATTCTCTGTTCCTTTCAATTGTCAGCAGAATCGGAGCCACAACTGCCTGCATGTGCATTGTCAGAAAATATAAATTAAGGGCCAGGGTTCTTTGCAGAGCACTGTTTCCTGACCACCTAGAGCAATGATCATCTATTCACATTGCACCACTTAATAGCCCTTGATCATATTTCACTCTCACACTTGCTGTTTCCTGATCATTAATCTTATATTTCAATTTAATATAAATTCCCTAAAGCAAGATATTATATCAATTCTTTAGAGGCCTGCACAGAATCAACACTTGTACTAAAACATAACGGTTGATGAGAACAAATGAAAAGCTCACTGCTGGTTCTCAGGGGCTCTTCCCTGTTTGCATCATGGCACTTCTTTTGTTCCTGGAAACTCCAGCTGCCCAGTGAGTGAGTGTGTTGGGCATTAGTCAAAATGGCCTAAAAATAGCATAAAAATGCTAAAACAGCATAAAAATATATTTCCTTGTTTCTTTGGGTCTTCACTCCTGAAAGTTCCCAGGTCACAGAAAACTTACATTAAAGGTGTATGCTTTTCTCTTATTAATCTGCCTTTTGCTACAGATAGGGGCCTCAGCCATGAGCCTGGTGATGGGGGAGGAAAAGAAAGTAGATTCTACTGCCCTACAATAGCAACATCAGTATTTCTCCATGTTTTAGATGAGGGTATTTGGAGTTAAGTGATTGGACCGAAGCCCGAAGGGTGCAAGTCACTGACCAAGACTAGAACTAAGGTTTCCAGGGCCAAGTGCTGGAGTCACTGCACTGAATGATGACGATGGGAACCTAAAACTTCAGAGCAGTCATATATCTCAGCAAGGGGATGTAGAGCTTTTCCTAAACACACATGTGCACACACATGCACACAGACACACACACATGCAAGCACATACATGGCCCTGGTTCTAAGATGATACTGACACATCCTTCTTCCCCCTCCCTTCTCTTCCTTTTTTCCCCCTCTTCCAGCCCACTACCTTAAGAATCCCTTCATTAGAGAACGTGGTTCTGTTTTTGACACAAAGACCCAGACGAGAAATCTCAGAGCAGCCCAACTTAGGATGAATTCCCTCTTACAAACTGACTGTTAAACACAAGTACATATGGTAAAGGCAAGGAAAATTGGTGCTTCAATAGAAAATGATGAACTGTTGAACTCACAGCCTTCTGAGATATTTGATTCTAGCATTTCATTGTCTGAGCTCTGTGAATTGTGGATCTCGGAAGACGATACAAAATCATCCTTTTCTGTAGACGTGGAAATGCTGTCAGGTGACAGCTCAGCTCATTGCTCCCACCATACTGTGGAAGACGCCAGTTTGGCCTCTATTTGCACATTCATTTCATTCTTTTTGATCTACAAATGCATCTGCTCTTTGCATTCTGCCTGGAATCAATTGTAACATCTTCCCAGTTCTCTCTTTAACATTGTGTCTATCAGAGTTATGATTTAACTTTTTGGAAAAAAAAATCCTTTAACATGGTACGGTACTAGATCTAGAGGAGGCAGAGTAGCGTTGTCCCCAAGGAGACCACAGTTTCTCAGTGAAGGTCTGCCACTGCAAGGCTTAAAACCCTATTTGTTACCTTCTATAAGGTACTGCCATTTATCCATAGACTTTAAAAGACTGCAAGAAAATGTCAGCTGATGCCGCTTTAACACAGAGCCTTTCCTAGTTCCATGCAAATGTTAGGGGCATTATTACAGGACAGTGGGGATCTTTTGACACAGGGTCCCGTTATTCCGCATCTGAGGGTATGTATTCATTGGGAGCTATGTCCTGGTCAGGGAGACCTTGGCTGCCTAATTGCTAATGGGAGAATTAATGGGCTTCCTGAAGCAAGCCACTGAAGGAAAAGGCGGGTTGAGAGAGTCTGTTAACAGGGGGAAATGGGAGTTTATTGGACATATGGGTATGAGAAGTGTAAGAGGTAAAATCTGAAGCCTATGGCATTAGCAAGGAGACCTGGGAGCATGGTACACAGAGCACCAGTTAATTTTACTTTCAGACACTTGAGTGCCAATCAACTGATTCTACAGTAAAACTGACTGCATATTGTGTCCATTGTATATCTGTTTATGCTTAAAGGTTTTAATACTGACCTGAGATTTGCTATGCATAAGTTAAGTCAATGAACATTTGGTGAACATCCCTGCTGAGGCAGGCACTGTGTAAGCACAGAGGCGCAGACAGCAGCCTCCTGATCAGAATCGTGCTATTGCTTATGAGAAATGCAGATTCCTGGGCTCCACCCCAAATATAGTGAGTCAGAAATCTCTACTGTAAACAAACTTCCAGTCCTACGCACCGAAGTTTCAGAATCACTGAGCTAGAATAATTATCCTAACAAGTCTAAATTGAACAATTGGGCTATAGAATTATCAAATTTGGAGTGTTAAAGAGGCTTTAATCCCATCTGTACCATGAAGTTAATAACATCAGACTTTCATCTGCCTCACAGGACTATTAGGATAATCAAATGGTATAATACATCTTAAAGTGCTTTGTAAGCTAACGAAGTAAAAAATTGTCCAGCTGTCTTAAATTCTTTCTGAAACAAATTAGAGTATGGGTCCATGAATCAATGAAAACTTATCCAGCATCTGAGACGACAGTCCATAAATATCAGCTCATAAATGAATAGACTTACAGGTTGTCCAATACAACTATCTCATCTATGGATGAAGAAGATGGAAGCCAAAATGGTAAAGAAACTGGCCAGTGTCAAGCCCAGACCAAAAAGGCAGGACTTAGAAGCCAGGCATTTGGGGAAATGGGAGAAATGAAGTCAAATAAGAGCAAACGTTCCTGGGTAGTTAGGACCCAGCTTTGTAGAAGATGGGGACTCAGTTACACCAGCAGGCTGAAGATGAATGAAACACCTGGCTCAGCCAAAACTGGGGGAAACTAAACCACACGTGTCTCCATAAATGGCCAAGAATTAATGGGAAACTGGGGACAAAAGAAGGTCTCAAGATGCAAAGATGACAAGCAAGTGAAAAGAAACTCAATACCTCAATAATACATAATTAAAGTTCTGATAAATGGCTTTACTTGATCTGGAATCCAGTGCTCTAAACCACCCCCCAAGATAGCCCAAGTTTTCAACCACATGGCAATTCCAAGCAGCAAAAGTGCTCAAGACTGTACATCACTCATCAAGAAACACAAGTCACGAGCACAAAATATGGTTTGGCTTATTGCTCCATTCAAATATCTTTACTTTGTATATGCCTCAGTATTTTCAACCTGAAAAGAAGTTGTTTTGTGTATCTCCCACGAATAAAAGAAAGTCAAAAAGCTGAACGATACCATTCAGAGGCTAATCATAAATATTAATAAAATTAATTCTTCTGGAAGTAGTATTGACAATTTATGCTTCTCCTGGGCAATTTGTAAGTCATGTGATACAAAAAATTACAGCTAATGTTTCCTGAGGGCTTTGGAATTTGTCCATTTTGAGAGGACTGGGTGGGAGAGTAATACAGGTTCTTGAATTTCTGTAAAGGAGATAAATATGCAGACATTAATGCTGTCCAGAATCAATGCACACTGTCTGCACTTGCTCTGAAAACACATCATCTAGGGCCCTCATCTTCTAACCCTGGTGCCAGGACTAACCCTGGAGTCTTCCAAGAGACTTTCAAGTGAAATCTATTGATAACATTTTATTTTAAATGGGGGTAGGGGTGGGAGCATGGGAACAGCAGCACAAACAAGTCCAATGGCAATGACAGGACAAGCCCTAGTGTCTTACCATCTGCAGGCTGCCAATGCCCTTTCAGTTTTATGGGTTTTAACAGGAATTTTAATCACTGACATACAGTTCTCAGATAATCCCAGTAATTCATTCAATAAATGTTTATTTTCTATAGTAGAAACAGTGAACCAAACCCAATGCTTGTCTCATGGAGGCTGCAATCTCGGGGGTGGGTGGGGGTGGGCACATGATAAATGAACGAATGTATAATGTATTCAACAAAGAAAAAAAGGCCAGGTGTAGTGGCTCATGCTTACTATCCCAACACTTTGGGAGTCCAAGGCAGGAGGACTGCTTGAGGCTGGAAGTTTGAGACGAGCCCAGGCAACATAGTGAGAGTGAAATTTTAAAAATAGCCAGAGTGGTGGTGAACACCTGTGGTCTCAACTACTTGAGAGGCTGAAGCAGGAGGATCCCTTGAGCCCAGGAGTTTGAGGCTGCAGTGAGCTACAATTGGGCCTCTACATCCAGCCTGGGTGGCAGAGCAAGATCCTGTCTCAGAAAAAAGAGGATAGGGGGTAGAGAGGGACCAAGTGACTAAGAAGATCACCTTTAGATGTGGAGGCCAAGTAGGCATTTCTGAAGAGGTGACATTTGATCAGATAATTGATTGAGATGAGGAAACAAACCCAATGAGAGAAGAGCACTCAAGACAGACAGAAGAGCACAGGCCGAGACAGGGATGTGCCACTGCTTTTGAAGAACAGCAGGAAGCCAGTGTGCGTGCGTGCAAGTCAAGAGGAAGAGACTCAGGATGTCAGGGCTCGAGAGCTGGACCACATAGAGCATTTACCCTGTTGAGCTCCGGTTTATGTCTACATAGAACTAAAAAAGCCACTTTGCAATTCAAGTGGGAGTGTCATTTGATCGGATGAAATCTTCAAAGGCTCAATCTGCTGTAGGCTAGAGAATAAACGGTTGAGGAATGTAGCAGGGTAGAGGATCAGTGCAGACTCCAGTTGAGTGATGACAGTGGCTTGGCCCAGGGCCTTAGCTGTGCAGATGGTGGGAAGTGGTTCTATTGGGAACCTGTTTCAAAGGCAGAGGCAGCAGGATTCGCTGAAGGACTAGGTGAGAGAAAGGGCAGTCAAGCATTGCCCCAAGATTTGGGGCCACATACTGGATGCATGGAGAGGGCATGGGGAGGAGGATATGCTAACTGTAATATACCCACAAGACATCCAACCATGTTCATAGGCAAACATGACAGTGAATAACATTCTGTGCTATTGGATCTGTAGTGGTGAAAATGTTATTCTAATGCAAAAGCTTAGAAATTCTCATAGCTGTCACAGTCTCAGTTGGCTTTCAGCGCCACTTTTCTCTGAAACCATCTCTCTATACCATCTCCCTGAGCAAAAGCACCATGCTCTTTTGCTCCTTCTCTGGCAAATGGGCAATGTGTGTGCTCCCCTGGTAAAGTATTTACCCAGCATCTGCTCTGCATGACCCTGTGCCACAAGCATGGGACAGGAACTAATGAAGAGATGAATGATAGCTGGGTTATGGGGAGAGCACAAAAGAAGGGAAAACAAGCAAATAGCAATGAAGGGCAATTCTCTCAGAACAAAGTATACATTAGGTAATTAACCACAACTTGGGCAATGAAATTCAGCACCATGTGTGCTTCTGAGACTTTGAAGCTTGGAATTAATACTATGAGTGGGATTATTAATATGTAAGAAGCCTCAGTTGAATAGATGAAGGCACTCAACTTGTGGGAAAGTGACATACACATAAAGTACATGCGGGGACTGGTTAGTATGATGTTCCAGACTAGGTCCTGTAGTTGAGAACAGCCAACTTAATCTCCTAAAATTTATTACATTTACTTATATAGTTTATTATGATGGGTACTTCTGTTTAAGAAACAGCCTGGCTGGGCACAGTGGCTCAGACCTGTAATCCCAGCACTTTGGGAGGCCAAGGTGGGTGGATCACCTGAGGTCAGGAGTTCAAGACCAGCCTGGCCAACATGGTGAAACCCTATCTCTACTAAGAATACAAAAAATTAGCCGGGTGTGGTGGCACATGCTTGTAATCCCAGCTGCTCAGGAGGCTGGGGCAGGAAAATCACTTGAACCCGGGAGGCAGAGATTGCAGTAAGCTGAGATTGCATCATTGCACTCCAGCCTGGGTGACAGAGTGAGACTCTGCCTCAAAAAAAAAAAGCAAACAAAAAACAAACAAAACCACAGCCCTTGTGATAAGATAGTCACAGAGTCAAGTGTCAGGTTGTAATCATGGTTCTAGTTATTGACAAGTCATCTGGTCTCTATGGGTCCCGGTTTCCTAATCTGGGAGTGAAAGTCAGGCTTAGTGATCACCAAGGTTCCTCCATGGTTCTACTCTCTGATCATCATCACCCCACATGGCAGATACTGACCATGCCTCACGCTCACTCCACTGCCCTCATGAAGGCAAGAAAAGAGCCACCAACTATTAAAGATTTTCGGTCAATCCATGGAAAAATGATAAACCTCATTAGTCATCAAAGAAATAAAAATTAAAACAGGGGATTGTTAAAGAATAAAGTAGAGCAGCTTTTAAGGGAATAAAGAGCCCTCCTGAAATGATGACAAGGTCTTTGGCCAGCGATGGAAGACAGACTCCAGAGAAGACCTTTGCCCCGCACCTGCTTGGCCTCTAAATCGCTGGTAACTTATCCTTCTGGCCTCTAGATTCCCATTAAAAAGGAAAAAAACAGAATGGCTTGAACTCCACACTACACTTAAGGATAAATTAGAATTAGAAATAGCAACTAGGCTCACTTAGATTTTAACTTAAATTATCATATTATCAATTAAGGTTGTAAGTCTTTGGAAAAATAACACTTTGGGAGGCCGAGGCAGGCAGATCACCTGAGGTCAGGAGTTCGAGACCAGCCTGGCCAACATGGCAAAACCCCATCTCTACTAGAAATACAAAAATTAGCCAGGTGTGGGGGCGGGCACCTGTAATCCCAGCTACCCAGGAGGCTGAGGCAGGAGAATCACTTGAACCTGGGAGGTGGAGGTTGCAGTGAGTCAAGACCGTGCCAATGCACTCCAGCCAAGGCGACAAGAGTGAAACCCCATCTCAAAAAAAAAAACAAAAAAAAACAAAGAGAAAGAAAAAGAAAAAGAAGTCTGACTACAAGTATAAAAGATATTCTAACCAAAACTACTAGAAGAATTACTTCTATTGCAGTACTGCACCAAAAAATCAAGCACAAAGCCAGATTTTTGTTTTGTTTTACTGAGTTTACAAACTGATCCGTTTGGGGCCAGCACGGTGGTTCATGCCTGTAATCCCAGCACTTTGGGAGATCAAGGTGGGTGGATCACTTGAGGTAATAAGTTCAAGACCAGCCTGGCCAACATGGTGAAACCCCGTCTCCACTAAAAATACAAAAATTATCCAGGTATGGTGGCACACACCTGTATTCCCAGCTACTCAGGAGGCTGAGGCAGAATTGCTTGAACCTGGGAGGCAGAGGTTACAGTGAGCCAAGATCATGCCACTGCACTCTAGCCTGGGCAACAGAGCAAGACTCCATCTCAAAAAAAAAAAAAAATTGATCCATTTGGTATTACTGGGGTATGCTCATGTAGGTCCTACCTGGACGCTGTGGGGTCAGAGAGGGAACAGGCTGGTGGGTGACCAGTTGGCTTTGCTGCTCTGTGATGAATCTATGATTCCCCCATTTCCTAGGCCCCTACCTCCTTCTTATCATTATAACTAGATGCACGAGGCCTAAGGGGAGATGTTCTCTACCTTTTGCTCCCAAAGAAGTCTTCCAAGAAGCCTGAAGGCCCTTCCTATAAGTCCTTGGCAGCCACCTGGCCAGTGGTTCTGTGGATGGTAGGTGTCTTGAGCTCTGCTTTCCTTAACTGGATTATTTTAGCATCTAATATAGTTTGAGCACAGCCTGTGGCTATAGAAAACAGATGATCTCCAAACAATCAGACGCATGCCCTCCATCAGAAACAAAGTTATTGCTTGGAAGATAAATCCCTTTAGCCTCCAGTCCCCAAATATGGTGGCTTAAGCTATAGACCTTATAAAATAAGCAATTTCTCACTCTTGAATACTGCTTTATGGCATCCTAGGTGTCCTGCAGGAATCATTAGATAAACTGCTGCCCATCATTAAATAACTCCCTGGTACTTCTGCCCCTGAAGCATCCCTATATAGAGTTGTTCATTTACATGATCCAACTCTATGGCTCAACCCAGCCTATACCTGTCCCCCTCCTGGAGGATGCCTGCCTGTCTCTGAGAGGGGCACCCACTACCCCCTGCCAAAGGAACTTTATGTTTACAAAGTAGTCTGTATTTTCATCCAGACTATTGTCAACATTCCCTACAAATCTTTACAGCTAAAAAGAAATCTGTACAGGTCTGATGCAGGAAGAGACAGAATTACAGGCAGACAAAAACTGCATTTTTATTTAGACAGTTTTAGGAGGAGAAGAGTTTGGGCAGGAAGATTTCAAGTTCTTTTTATTAATTTGTTTTCAATACTGCAAAAGAAAAGGTAAAAGTCACCCAGAATCCCACCACTTAGAGAAATGTAGATATCAGAAATGAGATGAAATGACATTAACTCTCCAATCACATTGCACTCACAGTTGTGTGTGCCGCCTTCCAGTATCAGCCGCTTTTTAATGCATGTATGTATATATAAATATGTATGTGTATGTATGTGTATACACAAATAAACATGCACTTTTTAACATAAAATGGAATTATGCAGTATTTTTTTAAAACAATACATTCTGAGCATCTTCCCAGAGCAGTGAACTACAGAGCTATGCCACCTCATTATACGGCTACACTTAATTTGTTAAGCCAGTCTTCTCAGTCTCCTAATAACAGTATAAAACATTTTTGCTGACAAGATAGACAACTCTCTGAGATTGGCAGGGACTATTATTCCTGCTTTATTTATCAGAAAATTAAGGCTCTGAGAAAGCTAAGTGATTTGTGAAAACTCGTGTAATCTGATAAGTGGGGAGCCAAGAAGCAAACATCAGATTCTCCCTCTTCATCCAGGTCTCCTCTCACAGTACTAGCCACCTCTCAGGAACAAGCAACCATGTGGAAACACACCTGATATTCTCCTTCTGGCTGAGTAGGACAAAGCATGAACTGCAGCAGGGGAAAAACCTTTAGTCTTTGCAAAAGAGATTACCCTCCTTAAAACTTATGAATAGTATGGTATATCCCTAGTATAGAGCTAGTTTTAAAAGAAGATTGTAAAAATTTTATAAGTTTGACAACATCATTAATAAACCTCATCTTTTGCTAATATTGTCATAATGAATTGCTTCCAGGAGAAAGGAAAAGGGAAGGATCTACCTGAGAGATTAAGAGCCCAGAACTCCTGGAGTACAGTCAGTAAGAGAACAGAGATGTTAAAAACAGAGCAGAAAAACTGGATGAACATAACAGGATTGGTTATATGAAGGCTTTGATATCAAGAACAAAGGAAAATGGTTAAAGGAGTGGTTGTGAAAACTTGGAAGCAGGCTGCAGGCCTAGAAGGGAGTAGAACCAGTTCAGAGAAACTCCCAAAGTGAAATTCCAGGGGTGATGTTAGCTCAGTCAACAGCCAACAGAGAAATTCCCAAGTGACAGCTATGGTTACTGTAGACTGAGCACCTATCTCACATTAGACACTGAACATACAAGGGACTTGATCTTCAGACCATCCCATTTATGGATGAGGAAGCTTTCTGTGCACATTCTTCCAGCCCTTACTGCAAAGCTTAGCAGAACACCTGACCCTTATGCAGGGCCTTGCTCACAGGAGTACTGAAAAACTGTGTTGATTTAATGAGATCTGCTGTACAAGGTACTAATCCTTTTACTTTGTTTAGAATGAATTGACATGCACCATGCACAGTGTTGTGCACTGAGATTACAAATAAGAATAAGATATGGTTATTGAGCTCAAATAACTTAAAATTCAGTGGAAGAAGCAGGTATGTAATGACAGCAGAAGAAAGTGAATTAACTTCTATGTAGGAATAGACGCCACTGGGGCTTTGAGGAAATGTTAAATTCATTCTGACAGAACAAAAGGTGAAAAGCTTCCCAGAACAAATAGCATTTGATGAAGGTCTTGAAGACAAACATGAATTCAATAATCAGAAACTGGAGGGAGAACATTTTACCATAAGGGAAAAAAAAAACCACTAAGGACTATCTACATAAATTCATTTACACTTGTAAGTGCCATGGCTGATGGGAGAAGCTGATGGGGTTTATGTGGTAAACCAAACCACTACAGCAAGAGCCGTGCAGAAGGCTGAGCTCACGTTGTATGTCATGTATTCAGAAAACCATTCTCCTAATGGGAGATTTTCAGAAAATCATTCTCCTAATGATTTTCTGAATACATGACATACACAAATATGTATATTTGTGCATACATATACATACACATACATATTTATATATATATATATATATACACACACATTAAAAAGTGGCCGATACTGGAAGGCAGCACACATAACTGTGAGTGCAATGTGATTGGAGAGTTAATATCATTTCATCTCACTTCTGATATCTACATTTCTCTAATGGCTGACTGGAGTCAGACTATACCCTAACCATGACTACCTGCCATAAAAGTAATTATGGTGTCATTGCAGTACAAAATTAGGTGTCATTGCAATTCAAAAATTCTATTACCTCTACTGGCAAAACTTGAAAGGCAGGTGATCCTTCCTGATTGCAAGGCGGTATCTCCTGTTTCATTGATGTAGATCAACTTTTTAAAAATTCTCAATATTTTCCCTAGTTATCCTCTCTGGGGAGGTACCACACCTGACTAAGCTTCACGGTGCCTGATACAGTGTTTTTGCTCTGTCTGAAGCTCATGACAATCCATACAAGAATCTGAAAGAAGGTATTATCATTCTCTTGAATCACTTTTTCCATGTACTCTTCCAAGTTACCTGTTTTGCCATGTCTTTCGTATTTCGGCTTGGCTATTTGCTGTGATATTTGGAATATTACATCTTAGATCTTGAGCCCTGGGTGTCCAGGATCTTGTCTTTTTGTTTTTTATTTTTCCTGCTTCAACACAATTATGCTCAGGGTGATATATAAATGTCCATAATTATTCCCTTTCTCCCTGAAAGGAAATGAGGTCCAGAAAATTCATTTTCCGTAAATAGACACAATAGACATTATTACTGAGCCTGCAGACTTTAAGTCAATACTTCAGTAGACAGCATGTACCAGGGCTGAGAAGAGATGAAAGCAGGCCTGCTGATCTTGCCAATAGTGTTATTTTCAGAAATTGTTGTTTGCAGAAAAAGAGGGCTTTACAGAAAGATCAAAATAGAAAAGGGCATACACTAGTACAGAAAAATAAAGAAGAAAGATACTCAAATAACAATTCCATGAAATAACCTATGAATTTGCAAACTATAATTGAAGATACTAAAATCAAGCATCACAACAATGCTTTATTTCTCTAAGTATTATTGTAATTCTTTGCATGTTTGCAGAAAGCTCATTATTTCCATATTTAAGCTGCTCCTTTTGCAGCATTCCAAGAGGATCATAATATTGTTCTGCATCTACAATCAGAAATTAAAATTATTGGATGTAAAATTAGTTTCCTTGAACTAGCTGAGCAAGGAACCAAGAAAGTGGTCCCAAAGCGTAAGAGATCTGAGGAGTCTCTAACTATAAACAGTCTTTTAAAATAAGGCCAAGATTATTTTGGGAAAGTAAAGAGTTTAAGGTAAGGGCTTAGTGTAGATCACCTATAAATAGAACTCATTAATAAGACATTACTACAATACTTTGCAAATCTTTACCTCATTATATTAAAACCTAGTTACCGAATAAAAACCCACTGACAGAAGACAGAAGAAAAGTATCTTTCAACAAGATTAACACATCAGTGTGCATGAACCTGCCACAGTGAACTGTGTATGAGTCTTCACTGCTCACCATCCTGTCTGTATGAGTCTTCACTGCTCACCATCCTGTCTGTGGGAACCCAGAAGGGCAGGGCCAACTCACCTGGGATCCTGCACAAGCTTTTTTTTTTGAGATGGAGTCTTGCTCTGTTGCCAGGATGGAGTGCAGTGGCATGATCTCGGCTCACTGCAACCTCTGCCTCCTGGGTTCAAGCGAACCCCCTGCCTCAGCCTCCCAAGTAGCTAGGACTACAGGTGCAAGCCACCACGCCCAGTTAATTTTTTGTATTTTAGTAGAGACAGGGTTTCACCACGTTGGCCAGGATTGTCTTGGTCTCCTGACCTCATCATCTGCCTGCCTTGTCCTCCCAAAGTGCTGGGATTACAGGCATGAGCCACTGCGCCCAGCCACATTTTTTTTTAATGTCAAATATACTTTTTTTTTTACTTTAAGTTCCAGGATATATGTGCAGAATGTGCAGGTTTGTTACATAGGTATACATGTGCTGTGGTGGTTTGCGGCACTGACCAACCCATCATCTAGGTTTTAAGCCCCGCAAGCATTATGCATTTATCCTAATGCTGTCCCTCCCCTTGCCTCCTGTAGGTGGGAGTTCATGCCTTATGCTCCCTGGTATTTCCCACAGAACTGATGTGATGCCATCGAAGGCACGTTTGCTAGTTTATTCAACTTACAGGAGGACAGAGTGCAATCGCCTTTGGAAACCCATATAGATCTCCCCAGCAAAATACAGGGAGGAAGTCTTTCTTAACCCCTCAAATATCCTCTTCAGTTTTAACCCACTTTCTTCTAGGTCTTTCCATTGTTTCCTCATGTGCAGTCTCTTAATAGCTGCTCATCATTTTCCTCATAAAGCTTTTTTATAATCCTCCTCAAAATCAAGTAATCCCTACTTGTCAAGCTCATAACCACTTCCCTAGGCCTCAATATGGAGGGAAATTCTAGGCAGTAGGAAGATAGTGTTTTTTCTTACTCTTTACTGACTTCACTGAATATTTGGGATATGAGTTTCTCATTTAGATTACATTTCAGTATTACCATAACTGATGCAAATTGCACTTTCCAAAATACATACAGTTGGAAGAGTTTGGTTTTTTAAAATTGCTTCCTTGTCTGCTGGGTTTTAACTCTTACCAGTGAGGAAGGGTCTTCATAAGGAGCAAAAATTCAATTAGCCTTTTTCTTCTGCAAGATTCTGGGTACAGGCTGGGAAAGAAGCCAAATGATGAAGATTTAAGAATTCGTCTGTCTTGCCTTTCCCAAACAGCACAGCTTTCCTCCTTGGCTTGAAGGCCTTGATACTTATCAGCACGACACATTCCCAGAGAGTCCTCTGAGTTACAACCAACTGATCTGTGCTGAAGTGGGACTGATTCTCTCAGAAGTGCTTGCATTTCCATAAGAAACCCTGGATCTAAAAGAATGCCAAGAAGAAGCCCAGCCTGTACTCTGGCCACACCAACGCTTGATTAGAACATTGGCCTGTCTGGATATCAGGGTCCCCCAAAGCTTCTTGTGAAACAGGGTGTTTCCTCTCTTCATGGGGACCAGTTCCTTAACTATCAGGGTGCATACCAGACAAATACGGCCTGAAAGAAGAAGCCAGAGTTGCATCTAAATGGACAGGAAAAGAGCCTAGATTTCTCACTGGGGGGTTTCCTTCGGTTACTTGAGGATGTACGATTTCTAGATTTCTAGTAGATTTCTCTACTCAGAAATCTGAGTAGAGAAAATAATCAATCCTGTCTACAAAGACAGATTTCACTAAGTCCTAAGATGAGAAGAATAGTTAAAATTGAAGAAGAGGGGACATCAGCAGCTGCTGCTCAGTTTATTTATTGTACTTTTGTAAGTACTAATTGGGAGAGACAGTCTCCAGCCTTAATTCAAAAGCAGAAAACTGCGACTGCTACAGTAACCTTAAACTTTCACAGTAATGTGGTCACTGCAATCAGAGGGAAACTTCTATTCATTCTTTCTCTCATGTATTTGTATAACAAATATTTATCACGCACCTGTTAAGTCCTGAAATCTGTACAGGTGTGGGCAATGCCACGGCTTACAAATCACCTTTTGCAAAAATCCATTTCTCTCCTCATTGAAACAAACACGCAAAATATAGTCTAGAAACAAGCCCCTATATCAGAATTCAAAGACATTCTTCCTTTTATCTGAAATATACCATCCAGAAAGAATGCCTAAGTTTTGTTTTCTCTTTAAATTACCCTGTAAGGAAAAATATATATTCAGGATGATAGGACATCCATTCTCTTCTGAAGCCAGCAGTTTTCCTAGTTTGATTACATTTAATGATATAATCTTTTCTTTCATGAAACCTTGGGTGGACACTGAGAATATCATCACAACATCTGAGATCTAGGCAGTCTCTTCGGCGGTTCTTAATTCAACCCAGTCATGGTATCTTTAAGTGGCCCTTAAAATCACCACTGCCAGGTAAGTGTCCTTTCTCAGCAATGCTGTTGCTGTGTCCAGAATCTGGAAGCAGCAGTAACAGGCTGGAGCCAATAGAGAGGAGACGCTATCTTGGTGGCCTGATGATCTGAGAGACATGGCCATCTGCCAGCCTAAGAACGTGGCCCACATGAAAGCCACCACTTGGGGTGAGGCATTAGCTATACAACGGTTTGTGAAATAAAAACATCTGACCTGGAAGAGATAACATATTTTCTGGGAAGAATAACAAAACTGGTTCAGCAATCCCTACCCAAGAACTGGCCTTCCAGAAGTCAGGTGGGTCCCCAGGAGGGAGATGAGGCAGGAGATTCCAACCCCAAACATGGTCTCAATGCCAGCCACCTGGAGAGAGCCAACTCCAGGCTAGACTCAGATGCCACCTCCTCTGTGAGCCCTCCTTGTCCTTTCTGCATTCCCAGGCAGATATATGAGTGCCCTCTGTTGGGCTCTCACTGCCGTGTATGCACAGTCCTGTGAGAGCATTGGCCATGTGGAAGCAAAAGCAACTCCAACTCCACCTTCAGAGCTAATCTACCATGTTGGCTTGTGATTAACTCCTGTTCAGGGAAGGCGTCTAAGATTTCCAGTTTACCTATTGTTTCTTCTGTAAGAGCAGGTACTTACCATAAATCTTACCCTTAGGTCAAAGCAACCTTATATTATCATACTTTAATTGTCTACACCTCCCTTCTGAAACACCACCCCCCTATAGTGTGTAAGCCCTGGATTTGAAGGTTAATAGCACCGGGATTCCACCATCTCTCTGCCACCTGAGACAGAGGCATGGCTCCTGTTCGTAAGTCCCTATTAAATGTTTCTTTCTGAGAAACTGTATATATCAGCCTCTTTCTTCAGCCTCTCTGCTTCCTCAGAATTTGGGGGTAGGTTTGCATAGACCTGACCACTGGAACAGGTCATACCGCCCCTATCAGGCAAAACTCTTGGTTTACCCATCTTTGAGTTCTTAGTGCCAATCGTGTCCTGGAAGGTGGGTCCTCAAAATATTTTTGATGAATGAATAAATGAATGAGTGAATGGACGAATGACCCAACATGCCAGAAGCTAGGTTGAGAGAAGACAGGGGCAGGAGAATAAAAAAAGAGTGAAAGGGGAAGCAGAGAAGTCTGTGTGCCTGTGGATAAATCGCTTTTTCCATTTCCCCCAGAATGTTCCTGCCTAGGACGTGCACTTCGAAGTGCAAGGCACTGTCTCGCCTAAAAACATAGCACAATAGTGTATATAATGCTGTATCTTAAGGCTTCGTTTCTAATACATGATATCTAGGATTTTGTCCATTTTTTCAAAACTCATGATTCAGAAGGTGTGGCCCTGAATGAGCTTTATTTGTTGGTTTGTCAAACTCTCCTGGAGCGGCAGGTTACAAGTTTGGGCAGTACCTCACTGCCCAGGGAGCCGGTCCTGCATAAGCTCTTTAGGGTCTCAAGAGAGCACTCTGGGAGTGCCCCAAGGAGAGAGGTCCGAAGCAAAGGAGGATACACCTGCTGGGAAGCTAAGATATGTGGGCCATACTCAGAAAGAAGACCTGGGGGACTCCCAGAAGAAAATGAATGAAGGCAGATGGGCTTTAATGCTAAATGTCTGTGCATTCTAATTTAACCGGATACATAAGGGCATCCATGACTTATCATATGCGGTAGATCCCATTTCTCTTCAGGACTCCATTTGCTGGACTCGGATCAACTTTTCAGCAGCCTTTTCCCACCCCTCCCCTTGAAGCTGACCTTTTGGGAAGTGCTGTCTACACTTTCGCGTCTGCGCCTTCCCTCCTCTTCTCCTTCTGCACTGCAATCAGGCCTCTGTCCTGAGCCTTCCATGGAGCTGCTCTCATCAAGGTCTCCAACAGCCTCTTGCTGCTGAACCCAAACACCCTTTGCCAGCCTTCATCTGACCAGCCCGGCAGCATTTGGCCCTGCTGAGCACATTCAAGTTGAAATTCAGCCATCCCTGTGCTTCCGAGAGACCACCCTCTGCTTTCCCCCAGCGCTCTGGCCACTTCTCAGTGGAATTTCTAGCTTTCTCTTCCTCTCTCTGCTTGTCCCTTAGATGTTGACGTTTCTCCGAATTCTGGTCAGGGCACTTTTTCCTCACCTCCCCTGTTCCCAGGGCTACTCCTCCATCACTAGAACATCAGTTCCCATGAGTGCCCATTGATGCCTCTCCAGTCTCTCACCTTCCAGCACCACACCCTCAGATCCAGCTTCCTGCTGGACACCTGCCCTCCCCCACACAGACACCTCAATCAGCACAGCCAAAAAAGAAAAATGATTATCCCTACACAACCCTGCTCTTCCTCCCGCATTCTGCACGCACCCAGTTGCGCAAACCAGAAATCTGAGCAGCACACTCGCCTCCTCTTTCTCCCTCCTTTCCACATGGATCAAGTTTCTCAGATGCACATCCACTGCCCACCATCCTCACTGCCACTCCCCTGGGTGTTCCCCTGCTTATTCCTCTCCTCGAATGCTTTCCTCACTGTGACCACTCTCCAAGCCACTCTCCACAGTGAACCAGGGCCAAAATCCTCAAGTGTGAATCTCACTGTGGCATGGTCACATCGTCCAAAGGATCTCCACCACCCTGCAGATGAAGTTCAAATCCTTTAACCAGGCTGAGCTTTTCAGTCAATTCTGCCCCGCTCCACAAATGCCAGCCAGGTGGATGCTTCCAGCTCTCCTCCCCAGCTCTCACACATCTCCAGGCTTCTGGTCACCTTGGCTTTGGTCATGCTTGCCACCCCCAGCTTCCTTATCTGCCTAACTGAGGCTTCAGTCTTAAGACCACTCCCCTCAGGAAGCCTGCTCTGGCCTCTGAGTCTGGGTGATTTTCCTATGTGCTTCCTCTACTTTCCCTGCTGAAGCACTTACCAATCAGCTTATGTCTCCCACTGAGCCATAAGTTCCGTGAGAGCAAGGATTATACCTAATGCACCGGTACATCCTCAGCACTTAACATGGTGCCTGGCATACAACAGGTATTCAATAAACATTCAAATGGATGGATGGGTAAATGAATGCATGGATCCTTTCCTGCAGCCCTCTCCCTCCTTCATACTTCTAGGATTTATCTTACCTGGGATAAATAAAGCAAACTGATAACTTTTGTATTGATTATAGCAACTATCTGCATTGGATTTTCATGGACAGTCCCAACTTCAAGTCATCTACTCTTTGAAACCACTGATCTCCAAGTGCCATAGCTGCAACGAGGGACCAAGGAATTGAGTTGGCAGGCAACACTCCATTCAAAATAAATATATGTTAGAAAAAATATTTCAAGACCATATGTTCCTATTGTGTTCTGGAAAAAGTATGGTTGCCACACAGATAGAGGCAATCACCTAATCTCCTGATCTAGAAGGCTGGCCTAGAATGAAAAGTCTGGATGCAGAGGAGTTGAAAACGTATTCGAGGTCATTCAGTGAGGTCCCAGTGAAGCTGGAGATAGGATCCACAACTCAACTTGAATTCTCTTTTTAAAGAATTTTCTGTACTTTTCTCTAGCACAGTACATTGCTGTACTTTCCAAGCCTAATTTAACTCAATATTATAAACTAAGCTGGGCTGGCCTGGGAACAACCATTTTCCCAGGCAAACCCATCTGGGACCTTTGTCTTAGTGTCTTCCTCCTGCTGTAACAAAATACCACAGGCTGGGTAATTTATAAATAGAAACCTATGTCTCACAGTAATGGAGGCAGGGAAGATCAAGATCAAGGTACCTGCAGATTCAGTGTCTGGTGAGGGCTGCTCTTCCAAGATGGTGCCTTGTTTGCCACGTCCCCTCATGGTGGAAAGGCAAAAGGAGGTGCTGTGGTTGGAATGTTTGAGTCCCCTCCACAATTCATATTGAAATGTAATCCCCAATGCAGCAGTATTAAAAGGTGGGACCTGTAGGGATGGTTAGGTCATGAGGTCTCTGCTCTCACGGAGAGGATTGGTGCCCCTATCATAGGGATTCAGGGAATGAGTCCATCCTCTTTTCCTTTCTATCTCTTGCATGTGATGACATGGCAACGAGGCACCATCTTTGAAGCAGACACAGGGACCTCATTGGAAACTGAATCTGGCTGTGCCTTGATCTGGGACTTCCTAGCTTCCAGAACTGTGGGAAATAAATTTCTATTACTTATTATCTACTTAGTCTAAGGTATTTCATTATAGCAGCCCAACCAGACTAAGACAGGGCAAACTTGCTCCCTCAAGCCATTTCATAAGGGCACGAATCCCATTCTCAAAGGTGGAGCCCTCAGGGCCAAATCATCTCCTAAATACTCCACCTCTTAATACTGTTGCACTGGGGACACAAACATTCAAACTATAGCAACCATATTTCCATGAGGGTCTTTTCCACTGCCTGACTCAGCTATACCCTGCTGAACAGGCAAAGAAAGAATTAGATTGAACCAATAAATCATATGCTTGATTCGGTGCTGACCCAGGAGCCAGTGCCAGGGCACACCAGCACAGAAGAAAAGAAACGATGCTATTTTTAAAGGACCTTTAAAATCATCCTGTCCTTTTATCCATGCAGAAAGACACTCACACCCTGACACACGCAGGGCCAGGTGTCCATGAAGCCTGTTTGTGTCTGACACCTTGCTCTCATATACAAGAGCCGCTTTGACCCACCGTTTTGCTTTCTGCAGTTTCAGTTCCTTGCAGTCAACCGTGGTCTGAAAATATTAAATGAAGAATTCCAGAAATAAACAACTCATAAGTTTTAAACTGCATGCTGTTCTGAGTGGCATAATGAAATCTCGCACCATCCTGCTCCTTCCCACCTAGGGTGTGAATCATCCCTTTATCCAGCAAATTCACGATAAGGATGCTCCCAGCCAGCCCATTTAGTCACTTAGGAGTCTTCTTGGTGGATCGACTATCGTGGTATCACAGTGCTCAGATTCAAGTAGCCCTTATTTGACTTACTAATGGCCCCAGGCTGGGTGCAATACAGTGGCTCATGTCTGTATTCTGTATTTTGGGAGGCTGAGGAGGGAGGATCATTTGGGCCCAGGAGTTCAAGGCTACAGAGAGCTAGATCATGCCACTGCACTCCAGCCTGGGCGGCAGAGTGAAACCTTTTCTCTAAATAATAATAATAGCCCCAAAGCACAACAGTAGTATGTTGGTATATTATTATCATTGTTCTATTTTATTATTGTTGTTATTAATCTCTTACTGTGCCTAATTTATAAATTAAACCTTATCATAGGTATGTATGTACAGGAAAAAGCATAGTGTATATAGATTTCAGTACCATCCGAGGTTTCTGGTACCTACTGGGTGTCTTGGAATGTGCACCCCATGAATACTGGACACATCTACTGCTTTTTCCCTCCTGAACCGACAAACACTATTTCTGTCACTCACAACCTAGGCTGATTGTATTCATTGCTAAAAAAAGAACAGCTTGAAGCAGGACAATAATAATGAAAATGGTTATTTTCAGGGAAGAAAAGCTTTTGTCTGCCACTTAAAGGAAACTAGAGCCTTCTTACCACAGCCCAAGAACAAACATTTATTAGTAATCTTGCTGCTAGCTCTTTTTTCAGATTCAATTTATAACTTGATTGATATCAGCATTTGCTACAGTATACTATTTCAGGTTGAAAATATTTAAGAAATGCCACTTCTTTTTAACACTTACAGTAAAAATCATAACAATCCTTTTCATTTGCCCAATACTCATTTTAAATGGCACATTTTAGAGGGCTTTTGCATCCTCTTTCACTTTTATCCTCACTATTCTGCAATATTGGAAGGACAAGAATGTATTCAAATTTTACTGAGAGTGCTGCGTCTCGGAGGAGTTAAGGACCGTGTCTCATTTCCAAGCTGTGCCACACACTCACTGCACATTTGGTTCATTTTCCTCTAAACCCAGAGTGCCTGGCAGTTATTCTATGAATGAAAAGAAGAAGTTAACTATAAATGATTCCCCAGGACTTGGTAATAAAGAAACACTAGACGAAAACTTCCTGTTAAGTGGGCAGTCACGGAACCGATGTGTATTCAGGGCTGATATGCATAATACATCCTTCCTGTTGTTGAAATATCAAAATGCTTCCACATAGTGATAAATAGCCACTGTCCCAAGGCCTTCTGTGGTCCCACAATGCCGGCCTTCTCAGACCCTTTCCCACAACCCTCAAAGCCTTCCTGTAAGCCAGTAACTGCCACAGCATAGGAGGCCCAAGAACCTTTCTGCACCATTACAGCAAGAGTCTGTGTTCACTGGTGTGACCTCATGCTGTCTGGTATTAAATGGTTTAAATACCCACCCTATGTATTACTGTGCAGAACCATAATGGATGTGCATTAGAATAATCCGGAGTCATCGGGAAAGGATTCAGTGGTGTTCAGAATCCTCTGGTTAAGAAAGCAAAGAAGTGTTAACAACAATATTGTGTATATTTCAAAATAATTAGAGAGGACTTGAAATGATACTAACAAATAGAAATGACAAACATTCAAGGTGTTGAAGAACCCAAATGCCCTGACTTGATCATCACACATTCTATGCAGGTAACAAACACTCCCATGTACCCCATAAATATGTAAAATATTATGTATCAATAAAAGAAAAAAAGAAAGCAAAGAAGTGGAAAATTTATTTCAGTAAGTGTTCTTTTAATATGACCTGAAGAAACAAAGATTTGGCATTTGGAGAGATAAACTTTAGTTATCCAGATAAGTCATTTATGTGGAATGCTGTGTTCCCCAGAAGCACTAAGAAACCAGATGTGGTGGCTCACACCTCTCATCCCAGCCACTTTGGGAGGCTGATGTGGGAGGATCTCTTGAGCCCAGAAGTTCACACACTATCCTGGGCAACATAGGAAGACCCTATCTCTACAGAAAAATTAAAAATTAGCTGGGTGTGGCAGTAGGCAGTGTGCCTGTAGACCCAGCTACTTGGGAGGCTGAGGTGGGAGGATGGCTTAAGCTCAAGAGTTCAAGGCTGCAGTGAGCTGTGATGGCACCACTGCACTCCAGCCTGGCTGATAGAGCAAGATCTTGTCTCAAAAAAGGAAGAAGAAAGAAGAAAAGGAAAAAGGAGAAAGAGAACAAGGAGAAAAGAAAGAAGAAAAAGGAGAAGAAGAAGGAGGAGAAGAATAAGAGGAGGAGGAGGAGGAAGAAGAAGACGAAGGAGGAGGGAGAAGAAAGGGAAGAAAGAGAAGAAGAGGAAGAGTAAGAAGAAGAAAGAAGAAGAAGGAGAAGGAGAAAAGAAGAAGGAAGAGGAGGGAGGAAGAGGAGGGGGAGGAGGGAGGAAGAGGAAGAAGAAGAAGAAGAAGGAAAAGGAGAAGAAAAAGACGAGGAGGAGGAAGAGGAGGAGGAAGAGGAGGAGGAGGAAGAGGAGAAGGAGGAAGAGGAAGGAGAAGAAAAAGAAGAACCACTAAGAAATCAGGATCTTACTACACACCAGTGATTCTCAAAGTGTGCCACAGACCAGCAACAGTAGCAGCAGCATCCCCTGAGAATTTGTGAGAAATGCAAATTCTTGGTCCCATCCCAGACTTCCTGAATCAGAACTTCTGAGGGTGGGAAATAGCCACCTGCATGTTAATAAGCCTCCAAGTGACTCCAGTGCATGCTTCAGTGTAAGAACCACTGCCATGCCCAGCAGTCCCCACACTGGGTGGTATATAACATCCTCCTGAGAGCTGGTTACACATGCAGATTAGATAGCCAGGTCCTGCCTTCTGGGATCGTGCCTCTGCCAGTCCACAAATTGGCATTTGGTGATCACTGTTATAAACTGCAGCAAATTTTCAAGTAGAGGAAAAGAGTAATAGTAGTAAAAATATCTTATTATACATATGTACAGAGCCTGAAATTTATAATGTCTGCCACCTGTCTTATTTTTTTGATATGCATTACTTCAGTTATGGATGAACATTTTATGGCAGACAGCACCCTTTTCTCTCATGAAGTCTTTCTTGGTCACCGTCGTACCTGGTGAGAAGGATGCTCTTCTCTTTCCTGCCACTTCTCGACCTCACTGATAGCTCTTAACAGAGCTTATCATGTTGTATTGGAAATAATTCTGCAGACACCTTCCCCCTCTCCTGAGTTCCTCAAGGACAGGGACTAAGTCTCATTCAAATTTGTGTTTCCAGAAGTTTTAGCACAGGGCATGTAGTCAACAATGTTTATTAGCATCTACTGTATGTCTAGCACTAGGGACACAGCAGTGAGCCAGAGGGGGCAAGGGCTGCCCCCACGCACCAGACGGCCCACAGTGACGACAACTGGGTAATTGTACATATGAAAGCTGCAACCCCAAAATAAAATTATAAGCTCCCCAACCGACTGAATGGATCCCCTTCCAGCCAAGGGGATTCCAAAGAAGTCCTGAAAAACTAGCTTAGGCCATGATAGGAAGGAGGGGGGTCAGACATACCTCATTATACATTCTCTCTTTTGATGTTTAGGCGCAATTGACCATCATTAACATTAAAGTAGAGATCTGAAGACTGAGAAAATAGACTCTTTGCAGCAATAAGACCCCAACTCCAGTCTGCTCTGGTGTAGCATCACATGACAGATAACAGGCTCTAAAGGAAATCAAAGTATTTACCCCAAAATATATTTCTTTGACATATTTTGAAAAGGCCCTGCAAAGCCATCTCACGTGGGGAAAATTTACATTCTATAAGGAATCTCCTTCCATTTCCAGGTCTTTTCCTGATCCAGGAGAGATTAACTAAGAGTCTGACACCTTTTAAGTTCTGATAAGAGGCATTTACCATCTATTCTCCCTGAAGGCTGCTACCTGGAGGCTTCATCTACATAACAGGACCTTGGCTTCCACAATCCCCCTTATCTTAACCCATGCATTTCTTCCTGCTGCTTTCAACAATTCAGGCAAAGCTTAACTCTTTCAACCAATTGCCAATCAGGAAATCTTTGAATCCACCTATGACTCGGAAGCCCCCACTTTGAGATGTCCCAGCTTTCTTGGCCAAACCAATGTACACCTTATATGTATTAGTTTATGCCTTTGCCTATAACTTCTAGCTCCCTAAAATGCATAAAATCAAGCAGTAACCCAGCCACCTTGGGCACATGTTCTCAAGACCTGATGAGGCTGTCACAGGTCATGATCCTCACAATTGGCTCAGAATAAAGCTTTTCAAATATTTTACAGAGTCTGGCTTTTTTCCTCAACAAAGCGTAATTGTTAGGTAACAGGAGCACCCTAATGGCACTGGTTCCGGGTTCTTCTTCCTCCCCAACACAGGCCCGCCAAAAGGAGCCAATCAGAGGTCACGCCTTCCCGCCTCAGCCTAGACCCAGCCCCTCAGCCAACCAGTGACCTCCCCGCCCCGGTAACGTCCCTAGGCATAAAAGACGGAGGCTGCAGAGCCCTCGCTCTCTTTCTTCTCTTGCTTCGGCTCTCCCTCGGACTCCTCCAATAAAGATCTCTTGACTGCAACCGGTGTGGTGTGGTCTGAGTCTGAGCCTACAGAGTCACCCTTTCATTGGTGCCGTGACTCAGATTGGGACTCCCCGCCTTTGGTGGGACCCCAATCCCTCTCAGGCTCAGACCAGGCCCCAGTCAGTCTTCACCCATTTTCCTGTTCGCCATGCTCTTCGCCCACCACCGACCTCATCTCGGTAAGTTTTCCCCTCCTGGGCCTACCTCTTGGGCAAATTGCCAGACCGTAGCCACTCCCGTGACAAACACATTTCGCCCGACGCCCCTACGGCAGTGGTAGGCCCCTATCATTCACTTCCCCTCCTCGACCCACAGGGAACGGAGTTTTCATTCTCTCCTCCTTGCCCCTCCGGCCTGAGCCTCCGCCCCGCGCCATACTGTTGGCTACATACAAAATGCTGGTACCAGGTGGCTCACGGTCCCTCGGCCATCCTGTTGGCCCTTCAGTCCCTTCGCCTTGGTGACGACCAACTGAAGGCTCTGAACCTGGTTACAGTGTTCGGCTAATTAGGGGACGCCCTCTTAGCCATCACTGCCCCTTCTCCCACTATGGGAGGCTCCGCATCCCTGCCGGCCGACTCTCCCCTAAAATGCCTTCTAGACAATCTGGCTACCCTAGGCCTTGCCGCCGACCTCAAACCTAAACACTTAATCAAATTCACAACCCCTTAAACAACCAAAATAAAGGCCCATTTATAGGCCTCTAAATATCGTGAGCGAACAGGAGAATGGGAAGAGATCCCCTATGCCCACAGCCCCCGCATAACCCTCAACATCTTATCGCTGCCCCCACCTTCCCCCAATCTTAACTCTGTATCACCACCCTCAGCCCCACCCTCCGGCCGCCGCCCCTTACCACTTCCCCCCAACCTCTCTTTTCTTTCCCCTTCCTCCGCAACCTCCGCCGCTCAGCCCTCCCACCACTCGTTCCAGATCACACCTCTCCGTCCTCGCCCCTCTTACAGAAGTTGCAGGGGCAGAAGGCATTCTTCGTGTCCATGTTCCCTTCTCTATGGCTAACTTATAAACGCTTAGGCTCTTACACTTCTAACTCCACCTCTTATATCAAATTTTCTCTAACACGTTCCTTCTCAAGAAGTGCAGGCAGGTCTAGGAGCAGGCCCGTACTTATGCAGATCAGGTTCACCAAACAACCCCAGCCCTACCCATCGGGGTGCAGGCAGTCCCCGAACACGACCCTGGCTGGGACTATAACTCCCAGAACAGTGTCTTGGCCCGAGACCACTTCGCCACCTATTTAATAACAGGTCTCCGCAAGGCAGCCCAAAAGGCAGTCAATTTTGAAAAACTTCACGAAATCATTCAGGAAAAACATGAAAACCCGTCTGCCTTCCTCGCCCGCCTTACACAGGCACTCCAACAATACACCAACATAGACCCCGAAGCCCCCGACGGCAGGTAACTTCTCATGTCCCATTTCTTCGCACAAAGCTTCCCAGACATTCGGGCCAAACTATTTTTAGCTTTTTAGCTAGACAGAGGTCCCTTTACCCCACAGAGCGAGATCCTCGCCACCACATTCAAAGTCTACCACAACCGTGACGAGCAGGCAAGGAGGCAAGAGTGCCAGATGTTGGCTCAGGCCTTCAAGGCCTCAACCCAGCCTATCAGACGCCATGCCTCTATGTCCACCACTCACCACCAACCCCCTGGACCCTGCTTTAAATGTGGGAACAAAGGTCATTGGGCTCGTGAGTGTCCTAATCCCAGGCCAACCAAAAGACCGTGCCCCAAGTGCCAACAATCCGGCCACTGGGCGACCGACTGCCCCAGCTCCCTCGGGGGAGCTGGGCCAGACCCCTGTCCTGAAGCCGATCTCATTAGGTTAGCGGCCTATGACTGACGGGGCCCTGGGACCTCTTCCCCGACACACACCATCACCACGCAGGAGCCCAGGGTGCCTCTTACAGTGGATGGGCGTCTCGTCATTTTCCTCCTTAATACCGGAGCTACTTTCGCAGTTCTGCAGGAGTATTGGGGCGCTGTCTCCACCTCTGGCCCTCCCATAGTCGGGGATCATCAGCTCAGGAATCCCAAGACACCCGTGAACAATTAGAGGACTTGCACCTCCTATTTCAGAAAGAAACATCCCAGACTAAAAGGCTCCTACCACTAATCCTGAGGAACAACCGTTTCCTCCTTAAAAAGATAAGTGAAAGAACTCATACTAGATTAAATGATCTCGTTTTCCAGAACACCCTCTTTACCTTCCTTTTTACTCTTTGCCTATGTGTCCCTCCTACTTCCTTCAACACCTTATACAACCACCTCTCCTCTTCCACTAGCTCCTAATTACCTCTACAAGACTCTCAACTTAACTCACACTCTGTTAAACCAGTCCAATCCTTCCCTGGCAAATGACTGTTGGCTGTGTATCTCTCTATCAACCTCTGGCTATGTTGCCACTCCCATTCCCGCAAAAAACTGGGTCTTCACCAACTTGACCTACCGCCCTCGTTATGAAGGAAAAGACCCTTTCCAACTTCTAAACATGCAGTCATTAGCCGACTTCCCCATATCTGATAGGACCAAAGATACCATAACAGGACGTGCAACCCAACTTTTACGTTCTTACATTTCCAACCTCACCTATTACACAAGCAATGAAAAGCCCATACACGGCCCTGTAACCACAAATACTATTTTAACTTTCCAAGCCCCTTTATGCATACAACGCAACCTGTCATCTGGCCTGCCTCTAGGGCACCTACCACCGCATCAGTGTAATTACACCCTACAACTTCAAGCCCCAGTTGATCATAGTAACTTTCAAGTCACCCAAACAGCTCCATTCAAACAGCTTGTCCGCTTCTCTGGGCCCCCCAAAATCCTCACCTCCTCCCTGCTCAACAAACAGTCCAGGTTCTGTGATGGCAGACATACTCGCGTGACCATTCACCCCTGGACTCCCTGCAGCAGCGCCCCCACCACTAGTGAATGCTTTCAATCGCTCTCTCAAATGGCTCCTAGTAGATGCAAAACGTTTTTTTCTCCAATGGGAAAATAAAACACAAGGAGCCACTCAGTTTACTCCCAACACCCCTTTCCAGCCGCTCACTGGAGCCACCTTAGCAAGTACTCTAGGAGTATGGGAGAATGAAAACAACAAACTCACACACCTTTTTAACATACATAACGAGTTCTGTCTACCCAGCCAAGGCATATTCTTCTTATGTGGAATGTCAACCTATATCTGCTTCTCCACTAACTGGACAGGCACCTGCACCTTAGTCTTTCTAAGCCCCCACATTGACATTGCCCCAGGGAATCAGACCTTGTCAGTACCCCTCAAAGCTCAAGTCCGTCAGCGAAGAGCCGTGCAACTAATACCCCTACTTATAGGATTAGAAATAGCCACTGCCACAGGGACTGGAATAGCCGGCTTGTCCACGTCATTGTCCTACTACGACACCCTCTCAAAAGATTTCTCAGACAGTTTACAGGAAATAACAAAATCTATCCTTACTTTACAATCTCAAATAGATTCTTTAGCAGCAGTGACTCTCCAGAACCGCAGAGCCCTAGACCTCCTCACTGCTGAAAAAGGAGGACTCTGCATCTTCTTAGGGGAAGAGTGTTGTTTTTACACTAATCAGTCAGGGATAGTGCGAGATGCTGCCCAGCGTATACAGGACAAGGCTTCTGAGATCAGACAACGCATCTCAGATTCTCGTTCCTTCTTCTGGGACACTCTAAAAATGCCTCTTTTAGCTTATGTCTTGCCGTTTCTCGGCCCCCTCTTAGGCATAGCGGCCTTGTGTATTCTCCTCCCTTGCCTAATAAAGTTCATACAACAACGAATCTCCTCCTTATCTAACCAGACTTTTAACCAGCCTCTCATTAGGCACTACCAACTCCTAGCAACCGAGGAAGACTACCAGGACTCCCGTACCCATGGCCTCCACCTCCAGGACCTTTAATTTCTTAGATTTCCTCCAGGCCCTCCAAGAAGATAGGTGGCTCATAGCAGATCCTTCCCTGCCATATGGATGGCTCACGTCCATAGATGACCTCTACTTACAAGGGACCTTTTTAGACTTCACACCCCGGGAAGTGTTCACCTTCAGCGCCGTCTTCTTTGGCCTCCTGCTGTTGCTCTGCCCCTACAGTCCTCCAATATCCCTTCCCTACGATGCCCCCATTCAGCAGGAAGTAGCCAGACAAACAGCGACGCCCACCTCCCCACTTCTTAAAAAACAAAAAAGGGAGGAATGTTAGGTAACAGGAGCACCCTAATGGCGCTGGTTCCGGGTTCTTCTTCCTCCCCAACACAGATCCGCCAAAAGGAGCCAATCAGAGGTCACGCCTTCCCGCCTCAGCCTAGACCCAGCCCCTCAGCCAACCAGCGACCTCCCCTGTAACGTCCCTAGGCATAAAAGATGGAGGCTGCAGAGCCCTCGCTCTCTTTCTTCTCCCGCTTCGGCTCTCCCTCGGACTCCTCCAATAAAGATCTCTTGACTGCAACCGGTGTGGCGTGGTCTGAGTCTGAGCCTACAGAGTCACCCTTTCAATAATGACTAATAATAAAGGAAAATTCTCAGAGTTTCCCAATGAAGAGAAAAATGGATCCCCAGAAATGGACCCATATTGCAAGAGGCCCGTCCTGGAGTGTGACTGTGCACTGAGTCAAGTTGGGTGAGGAGCAGAGAGGACCCCTCCACGCCTTATTAGGAAGTTGTGGTCATGGGCCAGCAGCAGCAGAGTAGGCAGGCTGAAAGGGAACTGAGCATCACAGGATTTCAACCACTTGTTCACAGAGGCTGGTGTTTTATGACTTGATAGAAAAATATTAGTATATTGATGGTTTTGATAATTCAAGTGGACTTTCACAAGGTCCTATAAGAAGGAGACAAGCCTTTTTCTAAGGTGCTATAGGACAACTGTCTGGATGGCCTTGGAGACCCAGCTCTTCCCCTCCTTCTCACTGGTAGTTCCTAAGGACAACTGGAGAATGTGCTGGGAATGCGACAACCTGAGATAAGGAGGCACTGACCAGAACAGCCTAGGCTCTGTTCCCATCTTCCTAGAGCAGGATGTCCAGCAAGGCTTTATTTAACCCAGTGAAACCAGCCACCCCCACCCCCACCAAGGGGCACGCCTTTGGTGTCAAAGACAAGACTCCATCTGCCTTGGGCAGCTTTCGTGAACCGTGAGGAACTGGCCCACCATGGGCCCAGGCTTCTACCATCTCTTGCTGCCTATCTGTGAGTAATAAAGCCGCTTTGCTGAAAGCTTGCCGTGTGAGTGTTCTGTCTCACCACAGTCATGCCAGTGGATTGATAACATTGCATATATTGGCAAAGTTTTTAGAGTCCTCCCCGCGATAGATGTGTCTGAAAAGCCTGAAAGTAGAAAGGAAAGGAAATGCATACTTGCTAGTGGCAGGCACTCGCCCACAACTAAGAGTCAGTGTTAAAAACATGAAATTTCCAGCCCCAAAATAGAGTTCGTGAGAGCAAAGATTGGGAACACGAAGATAATAATGCACCCAAGAGCACCCTCATGATTGCAGGCTACCCGGGGTCAAGGGCAAATTAGGCCATGTTCCTAGAGGCAAGAGCCAGAACAGAAGCCGGCTGGGACTGAGAAAACAATACCCTAAAATCAAGGCCTCAGAAGCAAAAGTTTCTCTCTGACCTTCTTTTGCCCTATTGTCTGTCAGTCCCATTATCCCCAGGCTAGCCATAAAAACTAGAATCCCTCTTCCTCAAGGCAAGTCATAGAAACCAGAACCCCTTTTCCCCAAGGCCAGCCATAAAACCTAAAAAAAGCACTCTAACTTTTCCTCTTTCTGTGTAAAAACTGGCCATAAAAAAGTTGTCTGACCTCCGTTGTTTGACTGTAGGCCCTAAGTTCCTCATTGCAGAGAGGATCCCAGTCCACACCAAGAAGGAAGATAGGCTGCTCCACGAGGCAGAGAAGAATCCAGACAGACAGGCCTTGCTGGGTTTCCCCACTCAGTCTATTAACATTGGATCAGGGCTGGGCGCGGTGGCTCACGCCTGTAATCTCAGCACTTTGGGAGGCCAAGGTGGGCGGACCATGAGGTCAGGAGATCAAGACCATCCCGGCCAAAGTGGTGAAACCCCCTCTCTACTAAAAATAAAAAAATTAGCTGGGCATGGTGATGCACACCTGTAGTCCCAGCTACTCAGGAAGCTGAGGCAGGAAAATCTCTTGAACCCAGGAGACGGAGGTAGCAGTGAGCTGAGATTACGCCACTGCACTCCAGCCTGGGGACAGAGTGAGACTCCGTCAAAAAAAAAAAGAAAGAAAAATTGGATCAGCCAGACACAGTGGCTCGTGCCTGTAATTCTAGCACTTTTGAAGACTGAGGCAGGGCGACCACTTGAGGCCAGGGGTTTGAGACACCCCTGAGCAACATAGCAAGACCCCATCTCTACAAAAAAATTCAAAAATTAGCCAAGCATGGTGGCACATGCCTGTAGTTCTAGCTACTCAATAGGCTGAGCTGGGAGGATCGTTTGAGCCCAGGAGTTCAAGGCTGCAGTGAGCTATGATTGCACCTTTTCTGTCCAATCATCTCTCTTTCTGGCTCTCTATACTTTGTTAAACCTAAGCACAAAAATGGACAATTTTCCTTTATCTTTTGGTCTTTATTCTGAAGGCTCCCATGTATACGTTAATAAATGTGTATGCCTTTTCTCTAAGTAATCTGCCTTTTTTGAGTAGATTTTTTCAGCAAACTTTCAGAGGGTGAAGGGAAAGCTTTCCCTTGACCCCTAGAAGCCACAGAACTGAAGGTGAGGATGACAAGCAGAGTCTCAAGGCCTTTTTAAAAAAGACAGAAGCCCCCTCAGGCCCAAGACAAGATCTCTGGCTTTGGTAACTAAGTGGACACATTGCAGATGGACCAGCAGCCTACTGAGGGATGACCAGAAGAATGCCAATAGTGGGTGAAAAACCCTGCTCTCTACCATCCTAGGTTCAGCAGCGAGGGCCCTGCTAATCAAACTGACAAAAGACAAATGAAGAGAAGAAAAGGCATGCAAATTTTATTTGACGGTCATAGTTTTAGGAAGACATAGAGTCTTTGTATGTATATATAGAGAGACCCAAAGAAGTACATAGGCTAGAGAGCTTACATACTACTTCAACAAAGAATGATAAATTGTGAAGCTGTGACAAGACAAAGGAAAAGGGAAGGCTTCTAAGGGCAGTAAATTGTGGGAGGGTAAATATGTGGGGAAATTAATGGAAGATAAGGCTGCTTTAGTAAGGCTTGTCATGCAGGCTCCACTCAGTGCTCTGGGCTGATAAGACTCTAGTCATCTCAGGTGACGAAGAGTTATTTTGCTTTTTCTGGTATGGGAGAGGGAGACACTTTTACAAATGGAAATTTATGTCCTGTTTTTAGCCAGATAGGGGAAGGACAGTAAGCCTTTTTTTTTTTTTTCTTTCTGCATCTGATGTTTCTTAATTGCCTTCAGCTCAAAATAACCCTTAGTCCAAAAGGCATATTTCAGGGTAACATATTATGGTCCCCTTCACAGGCCTGGCAAGCCTAGATCTGACCTATGTCATCAACCTGGCCAGCAATTGGTCTCTGCCACCTCCTGCTTTGTCTTTATCTTCCTCTTCTGATTGGTTGCCTCTCAGGCTCCCGGGCACAGCCTGGATTCAGCCTGCCACATCCTAGTTAGACTTGGAGTTTTATGTTGTCTTGGTTTTCAGTTTGCTTCTTTTATTTTGTTTTCTATTGTTAAGTAAAACACAGATACCAAAAATTACACAAAGCAAGTTTATGTCTTAATGAATTATCCTGAGCAACATCTTTGTTGATGCCTGCCTGAATCCAACTTCCCTGCATCATCGCTAGCCAGTAATGAGCTCTCCTTCCACTAGACTCTCAGCCTACCAATGGCCAGAACAGGCAGACATGTCTAATCACACTATAGAGAACAAGCCAAGCTCATCTACAGCCTGTAAATGCCACCTAAAATACTGAAACCATCCATCAGAATCTTTACAACCTGTTTTAAAGATGCACTTACAAGGTGATGACAGTTACAGTGATCATTCACTTCATTTTTTTAAAACAACCAGGACAATAAAACAGTACTCATAGAATAACTATCAAAAGCTAGGCAGTTTGCAGTTCCTCTCATTGATCCTAAGATAATATTCCTGTTTTATAGGTTACTACACTGAGTCTTGGATAAGTTTCATAGTTTTCCCAAGATCCCGTGATCAGTGTTCAAGATTCAACCTCAGTCTACCTGATGCAGAATTCTGGACCCTTCCCAGCTAACCCCACTGTCTTATGTCAGATTGTCAATAAATGTGTACTGAGCATGTGTTATAGTCAAGGCGTGCACAACATAAAATGAACCTCAGATTCTTAAGATGCTGAAAGTTATATAGAGGAGTCAAAAAGTATGTAAATAGGGGCTGGGCACAGTGGCTCATGCCTGTAATCCCAGCACTTTAGGAGGCCGAGGCAGGCAGATCACCTGAGGTCAGGAGTTCAAGACCAGCCTGGCCAACATGGTAAAACCCCATCTCTACTAAAAATACAAAAGTTAGCTGGGCATGGTCGTACATGCCTGTAATCCCAGCTACTCAGGAGGCTGAGGCAGGAGAATCACTTGAACCCAGGAGGCAGAGGTTGCAGTGAGCTGAGATTGCATCACTGCACTCCAGCCTGGGCAACAGAGTGAGACCCTGTCTAAAACAACAACAACAAAAAAAGTATGTAAATAGGTTGGGTGAGGTGGCTCACACCTGTAATCCCAGTACTTAGCCAGGAGTTTGAAATTAGCCTGGGCAACATAGTGAGATCCCATCTCTACAAAAAAAAAAGATAATTAGCCAAGCATGGTGGCATGCACCTGTACCCCCAGATACTCAGGAGGCTGAAGCAAGAGGATTTTTTGAGCTTAGGAAGTTGAGGCTGCAGTGAGTTATGATCATGCCTCTGTGCTACAGCCTGGGTGACAGAGCAAGATTCTGTCTTTAAAAAAAAAAAAAAGTATGTAAATAAATTTGAGAAGGTTAAAAAAAAGTATCCATGAACTAAAAAGTGGTACAGATAAAGTGTCAATATGGCTCAGGGAAAGAAAAACTTATCAATCTTTATCAGCCATGAAGGGTCCCAGGGAAAAGGGGACATTTGGGTTTGGAGGGACATGTCAACCTGAAATAATCAAAAGGATCAGAATCCAGTTCATTTTTTTTGCTTGTTTTGTAGAGATGAGGCTTCATTGTTTTGCCCAGTCTGGTCTCAAACTCCTGGCCTGAAACAATCCTCCTGCGTCAGCCTCCCAAGTCACTGGAACTATAGGTATGAGCCACCACGCCCAGCTTAGAATCCAGTTTTTAAAAGTTTATTCAAGCAAAAAGCTGTAAATTGGCATCCTAGAAACACATGCTCCAGAGAAATGGGGTCACTGCTCTGAAGTTCAAAGTTAAAGTCTTGTTTTTGTAAGAAGAAAACAAAGAAATTTAACGGGATTACAACTTTTTTTAATAAAAGGCTAGTTTATGAGTTGCAATAATTTAATTAGTTACAGTTTGTTTTCCTTTCTGAAAGCCTTTTTATTTCTTTTCTAATTTAAAAGAATATATTTACCATTCCATCTTAGACTGTGTGACACTCATGAAGTCTGTGTGAGGGAGCAAAGAAGGAAGTTAATTTCACAATGAAGATCAACAGTGGAGAGGGAAGAGGTCTTCCATGGGACTGTTTAGTCATTTACAACATTTTACAAAACAATGTAGGTAAGGAAAAAGGCCAATCTATAATCAGAGAAACTAAGGTTACAGCTCCTAGGTTACAACTGCCTGTCACATGACTCGGGTCCCATAATCACATTCCCTTAAGGCTCAAAATAATTTAAAGTTTCAACAGCTTAGATTTTAAATTATTTTCGCAGACAGGTGCTGATGTGCAAAGGAAAGGTACAGTATGCACCAAAGAAACAGAACGTTCTTCTGACTAGTGTATCAGGCACTTGAGGGGTGGTGCTCGCTATCTATTGCTGCGTGTGACGTCAGCCCCGGAGAGCTTCTGTTGACCAGGGAGGGCTGAGCTCACTGCACTGTCACATTGCACCAGCACAGCACTAAACGAGCAGACTCAGCGACAAACTGGCTGCCTTTGCAACCTGTGCATGGAATCTCATAGTTTGACTTTTATATGCATGCATTCATATCAAAGTGTGATAGATGCCTGTTGGCATTTTCCAAATCATTTTTTTCAACCGCATATTCTTTTTTTTTTTTTTTTTTTTTTGAGACGGAGTCTCGCTCTGTCGCCCAGGCTGGAGTGCAGTGGCGCAATCTCGGCTCACTGCAAGCTCCGCCTCCCGGGTTCACGCCATTCTCCTGCCTCAGCCTCTCCGAGTAGCTGGGACTACAGACGCCCGCCACCACGTCCGGTTAAATTTTTTGTATTTTTTAGTAGAGACGGGGTTTCACCGTGGTCTCGATCTCTTGACCTCGTGATCTGCCCACCTCGGCCTCCCAAAGTGCTGGGATTACAAGCTTGAGCCACTGCGCCCGGCCTCAACCGCATATTCTTGATGAGGAAAATGTAACTGTTGCATGCTATGATTTTCCCTGAACCCTCCATCCACTCAAGACAGCCTGTTCAAGAGTTCCCACTGTGGCCTTCCTTCTGTACGGCCTCTGTATGGCCTCCTGTAAGGGCAAAAACGTCAGCATCCATACACGTAAGTTTCTTTCTTTTCCAAAGGCCAAAACTAAGCTACAGTGCTGCAGCTTTAGCTACTTTTTGTACTTGTTGAACTCTTATGATATTCAAGGCACTGAAGTAGATGGCAAGGTGAGCTTCCTGCCCCCAAGGATACACATGGAGAGTAAAACAATGATGTAAAGCAGTATACAGTTACTGTTATTAGCTTCACCTTTCTTGCTGTTTCCCCCAGTAGATTCCTAAGAACTCCTTGGGGAAAGGGATTATGATTTTTAACTTGTTTAACCTGTTCGTGAGTCAGTGCCTGGCATGTTGGTGACCTGAAACAAAGGTCGTTAAATGAAGGACAAATAAAATAGATGATGAAAGAATGGGGGGATCAATGATGGATGGATGGACAGATGAATAGATGGGTGAAGAATGGACACATGAATAGAAATTCAGAGTAGGGAGAAATTACTGCAGGTTGAAGTATAAAGGAGGAGATAAGGCTTGAGCTGGATTCATTTATAATAAAAATGCAGATGAAGCCTCATATCCAGGAGTCATCTTCTCTGACTTACTCGTTCTTCCCAGAAGCAGGATACATCTCAGTGACTCATTCTATTCTGCCTTATGCCATTTTACCTCCAATTATACCATTTCCCCTCTCTCCTGACCATTTAAATCTACTGTCCTTTGAAACTTAGCTCAAAGAAGCAGTGGAACTAATGAACAAACTGTAGTCCATCCCTATAATAATAGAACACGACTCAGTAATCCTAAGGAATGAAATCACTGAAACATGTGGCAACATAGATGAATTTTTTTTTTTTTTGAGACGGAGTCTCGCTCTGTCGCCCAGGCTGGAGTGTAATGGCGTGATCTCGGATCACTGCAACCTCTGCCTCCCGGGTTCAAGCAATTCTCCTGCCTCCCTGAGTAGCTGGGATTACAGGTGTGTGCCACCACACCCAGCTAAGTTTTGTATTTTTAGTAGAGACAGGGTTTCACCATGATGGCCTGGCTGGTCTCGAACTCCTGACCTCAAATGATCCACCCGGCTTGGCCTCCCAAAATGCTGGGATTACAGGGGTGAGCACCTGGCCGGATGAATCTTAAAAGCAGTATGTAAGTGAAAGAAGCCAGACAAAGAAGACTGCACACTGTTTAATTCCATTTGTATGACATTCTGGGAAAGACAAAACTACAGAGTCAGAAATCAGATCAGTGGTTAATAGGGGCTAGGAGAGGGGAAGAGAACTGAGTACAAAGGGACAGGGGAGAACTTTAGGGGTGATGGAAAATCCCTATCTTGACTGTACACAGCTGTGTATTTGTCAAAGTCATCAAGCCACATTATACACCCATACACTATGCATACTATACACCTCAAAAGGGCACATTTCACTGTGTGTAAATTATATCTTAATAACCTTGACTTTTAAAAAGCCAAAAAATGGGCTGGGCACGGTAGCTCACGCCTGTAATCCCAGCACTTTGGGAGGCCGAGGTGGGTGGATCACTTGAGGTCAGGAGTTCAAGACCAGCCTGGCCAAGATGGTGAAACCTCATCTGTACTAAAAATACAAAAATTAGCTGGGCGTTACGGCACATGCCTATAATCCCAGCTACTCAGAGGGCTGAGGCAGGAGAATTGCTTGAACCTGGGAGGTGGATGTTGCAGTCAGCTGAGATTGCACCACTGCACTCCAGCCTGGGTGACAAAGCAAGACTCTGTCTCAAAACAAAACAAAACAAAAGGCAAAAAATTGAAACCTAACTTGTGTCCTCTTCTCAAAAGTTGACCATGACCACTCTTTGCTTCAAGTGTTCATTTATCCTCACAACTCCTTCAGCAGTTAATTACGCCTTGTGAGCATCTCTTCTAGTATTGCCTTGGACATTGCTTACTTTTTACCGTTTCCTTTTTACATGTCCAGGTCTTCTCTCCCCAGCCAGATGGTAAATGCCTTGGAAATGGGAACTATGCAGTATTATGCATCCTTCATCCACAACTATGAATCCAGGTCACTGACTGACACATTAGACACAAAAGATGTTCAACAAATATTTGTTGATTTGAGTAAAAAGCAGCTAAGTGAAGCTACTCGGTGTACTTCTTCAATCCAAAGTTGAATTTGATAAACAGGCTCACAAATGCATTTCTCCATTAATTACCAAGCACAACTTTTCTCAGCGCCTCTCAGGGTGTCTAAGTCAATCACTCGTATATTTCACCCTCGGTGCTCTAGTTCATTTGTCCCTGACTAAAAGAAGAGGCTGAAGATTTCCAAGTAACCCTAGACCAGTTTAGCACACCTCCCAGAAAGTGCTTGGACTGTGCCAGTGCTGACGCCGCCTTTTTCAGCCTATTGTCTTATTTCCTTGGCTGACAATTACTGGCCTCATTAAGCCCAGAGTTTTAGTATTTTAGGGGCGAAAATATGACAGAAATAATTATTATACTCAACAAAGTCATGTTCTACTTTAATATTACAAAAACCCAACAATTTCTATTTGATTCTCCTTACATCCAAAATGCTAGGGTTTCCTATTTCCAAACTTGCCTATTTTCAATTCCTGCAAGTAAAACAGTGGCTACTTCCAGCCTTGGCTTCCCCCAAACTTCATTGAGTGCCACCATCTTGACCAAGTTCTTGTTTGTCTTATCACAACCTTATAACAGGTAATTTAATTGTGACGAGTCTCCTATTGGGTGCGGGCAGATGGTCCTGTGCTCACTGAATCCCCCTGCTGCAGAGCTGCATTTCTTCCACATCACAGAGCTTTGCCCAAGACCCTTTCATTGGATTCCCATTGGCTTTTTCTTCCCTGGTGAATCTATTTTCCATCAAACAGGTGGAGACATCATTTCCTTCAGCATGTGTTTTATACACAACTGCCCTCACCCCTACTTCCCCTCCTACCCATTGCTGGCCATGTCACTGCTCCTGTGTTCAGCTCCCTCCTGATAAGGGAGGAGACCACCCCTCATATTGTCTTATGCCCAATTTCTGCCTCCAAAGAAAGAAGTAAAAACTAAAAGGCAGAAATGAAATCCACAAGCAGACAGCCCGGCACCACACCTGGGCCTGGTAGTTAAAGATCAACCCCTGACCTAATCGGTTATGTTATCTATAGATTACAGACATTGTACAGAAAAGCACTGTGACAATCCCTGTCCTCTTCTGTTCCATTCTAATTACCAGTGCATGCAGCCCCTAGTCACAAACCCCCTGCTTGCTCAATCAATCACGATCCTCTCACACGGACCCCCTTAGAGTTGTGAGCCCTTAAAAGGGACAGGAATTGCTCACTCAGGGAGCTCGGCTGTTGGAGACGTGAGTCTTGCGGAAGCTCCTGGCTGAATAAAGCCCTTCCTTCTTTAACTCGGTGTCTGAGGGGTTTTGTCTGCAGCTTGTCCTGCTACACTGAGACAAGCTCTCCTGACCACAGGAACTGGGAACTGTGCTGAAGTGTCCTTGACTTGTCCCCCTGGAGCCAGCTTTCTTCTTTTCACTTCCTTTATCCCTTCCTTCCTTCTTTCCTTCCTCCTTCTTTCTCTCCTTCCCTCCCTTCCTTTCTTAATTCTGACACTAAATAAGGTAACACAACAATATCTCAACCAAAACAGCCCTCAACATAAAAATAACTGAAAACACTAGTAAAGAGATTTTTTTTTTTTTTTTGAGATGGCATCTCGTTCTGTTGCCCAGGCTGAAGTGCAGTGGCGCAATCTTGGCTCACCACAGCCTCTGCCTCCCGGGCTCAAGCGAATCTCCTGCCTCAGCCTCCTAAGTAGCTGGGATTACAGGCATGCGCCACCATGTCTGGCTAATTTTATATTTTTAGTAGAGACAGGGTTTCACCATGTTGTCCAGGCTGGTCTCAAACTCCTGACCTCAGGTGATCCACCCACCCTGCCCTCCCAAAGTGCTGGGATTACAGGCATGAGCCACCACGTCCAGCCTAGTAAAGAGATTTTAATCAATATATAGAAACATTTATAGATTAAAGAACGAAACCCCTGTCTTTAAACTTTTAAGTTTAAAGACTTATCAAAAACTCTGAAAATTCTAAAATTATTCAAGTTTTAGAAAATTACAGCTCTAAATAATGTTTCAGTCACTCCAATTGTTCTCCTATTTCTCTAGGTGCACCTCGAAGTAAGTTGATAAATGGGTTTGTCGTTTATGCCCGTTTCAGAGACTGGTGAGGTCACTAAGGCAGTGAAGCTGTGCACGTCCCAACAACCGAAGTGGACCACCATTAAACCGAGGCTCTAGCAGGTGAACCCCACCAAGAGCTCAGCCCAACACCCGAAATAGTTAGAATGTGCTACGATAACCTAGGACATGACTAGGACTGAGCCCACCTCAAAGTGACCCACAAAAGCAGAAGCAAGTGCTTAGAGACGAATGTGTACAAACAGGCAGAAAGACACGTTTCAGGTCTGGAAAAGACGGGTCCATTTAGACCCTGCAGCGCAGACCCATTTGTGCTATTTAAACTCCTGCTAAAGCATCCAGCTTGAGGCTCATGGCTGCTCACCGCTGCCCTGGAAATCCTTGATTGCTTTCTAGGCAGAACCACCTTGGCAATGTTTCTCCGGTTATTCACTGTCTTAGTCCCAAGCACGGAATGAGCCAGTTCTCTATATTAACAAAGCTAAGGAAGTGGGAAAATTATCTTCAGAAAAGTCCAGAGAGAAGTGACTGAATCCTGTTTTGTTTTTTTTTCTTCTTCTTTTTGAGATGGAGTCTCGCTCTGTCGCCCAGGCTGGAGTGCAGTGGCACGATCTCAGCTCACTGCAAGCTCCACCTCCCGGGTTCACGCCATTCTCCTGCCTCAGCCTCCCGAGTAGCTGGGACTACAGGCACCCGCCACCACGCCCGGCTAATTTTTTGTATTTTTAGTAGAGAAGGGGTTTCTCTAACAAGCCAGGTTGGTCTCGATCTCCTGACCTTGTGATCCACCCGCCTCAGCCTCCCAGAGGTGCTGGGATTACAGGCATGAGCCTCCGTGCCCGGCCTGTGTTTTTTTAATAAGTAGTTGAACACCAAGAATCCTGTATTGACAGGATCCACTGACAAGAGGTCCCCAGAAAATGTGTTCTGTAGGGAAATCAAGGCAGAGAAAAAAACGCCACCAATAAATTGTTTCAGAATCTGGAATTAATGTGGGGGTCATAGCTTTCATTCTTAGAGAGAAGAGGAAATGGCTATTTGGATTCCAAGGGAAGAACCATTCATCCCTATTAATCTTCAGACTACCACATGGCTTAGCATAGTTTGCTGACGTGCAAGTTTGAATGGGTGCCACCTCAGCCTGCCTTGATATTCCCATCAGTGACCAGGGCAGGGGTGGGGAGGTTGGTTAATAGGACTCTATATAATGACTGAGTTCCTCTAAGTTTAACGAAGCACCATTATCACAAAGAAAACTGGTTTTGTTTCTCAGGAACAACTGAATTCTCCCATGCACTCACTGATGTGAGCAGACCTTTATAATGCTCTTTGAAAATTAAGCCCAGCCAGGAGAGGTGACTCACACCTGTAATCCCAGCACTTTGGGAGGCCGAGGTGGGTGGATTACTTGAGGCCAGGAGTTCGAGACCAGCTTGGCCAACATGATGAAACCCTGTCTCTACTAAAAATACAAAAATTAGCCAGGTGTGATGGCTCACGCCTGTAATCGCAGCTACTTGGGAGCCTGAGGCAGGAGAATCGCTAGAACCCGGGAGGCAGAGGTTGCAGTGAACCGCTGAGGTCGAACCACTGCACTCCAGCCTGGGTAACAGAGCAAAATTGTCTAAAAAAAAAAAAAAAAAAAAAATTAAGCCCAAGCCTGGGCAACACAGGGCGACCTCATCTCTACCAAAAATGTTAAAAATTAGCTGGGCATAGTGGTGTGTACCTGTAGACCCAGCTACTCAGGAGGCTAAGGTGAGAGGATGGCTTGAGCCTGGGATGTCAAGGCTGCAGCAAGCCATAACTGCACCACTGCACTCCAGCCTGGAAACAGAGCAAGACTTCATCTCAAATAAAAACAAAAAAACTTAAGCCCACCAGGGGGATCATTAAACTTTCCAAAGGCATTGTATCCACATGAAATTCGAATTATATGAAGAGAATTTACCAATCCAGTTATAGACAAAATAAAATGGAAGAGGTTCAGCTCTCTATGCCCCTGGTATATTATTCTAGAAATAATAAGATCTTTTTTAATTATTAATTTTATATGAATAGGTAATCCTTCACACTATTTCAGGTAGTGTGAAGTGCTTTATATACGTTATCTTGTTTAAGTCTCAGTAATTCAGTGAGGGAGGTATTACTACTGATATTTTATAGAGGAGGAAAGTGAGGCTGAGGGAATTAGGTAACTTCCCCAAAGATACCCAACTAGTAAGTGCCAGGATCAAAACGTAAAAGCAGGTCTGACTGGCGTCATCTGGACTATATCCTTGCCTAAAGAAAGGGCTGAATTCAGCACAAACTGCAGCACAAGTCACATGAAATAGCACAGCTCAGTTGGCTTCCCTCCTCCACCAGCATGCAGGCGTTTCAGCAAAAGAAAGGGAAGAGCAAAATAAACTCCTTGCATGGCTAATGTGGTCCCTAACAACACCAGGTTAAGGGTTAAACCACTAAAATACTGGCCCTCTGAAAATCAAAAGACTAACTAAAGCCCTTTGGAGAGGGCTTCCCCGCTGTTTATGGAACTTGGAGCTGCTTATGTGGAAGAAACATTGGGCAACATAGCTCAGCAAAGCAGCCACTGGTGCAGCCCAACCCAGGGCATGTCCCACCCATCCCTGCACTTGCTCAAGGCAATGTCACACAGCCCTGCAGCTTTTCACTGCCTCCTCCTGGGGCTCCTGACTGCCAAAAAACGGGGGTGGGGGTTCTGGAATCATAAGGCATTTAAGATTCATGAACACCAAGAAAAAGAGGAGGCAAACAGAATTTAAATAATAAAACACTCAGAAAAAGATTTTTAAATAAGTGTAATTCATAAACTCCAGGAAATGGATGCATATTCAATCATGAAGCAATACTAGGCTGTTATGAAAAAAGAGTCAGAGATCTTTCCAAGAAAAAATATAATTATTGAAATAAAAACTTGATAGATACTACAAACTGGAGAGGATAAAAACAAAACAACGCAAAACAAAGCTGAAGAGCGAATTACCGAACAAGAAGACAAAGACAAGAATTCTTCAAAAATGGGGCACAAAGAGATTTAAGGAAAATTAAGAAAGCTGGGAGCAAAGACAGAAGTGGCAAGAGCAGTCTAATTCTAGAGTTGCCAACAGAAAAGGGAGAATGCACGGAAGGCCACACTTGAAGACATGAGACAAGAGGACTTCTCCCCAAAAAAGAAAGACTCAGTGTCAGATTGCAAGATCTTTCCAGTGTTGACCAGACAACTAATGGAATAAAAGAAATACTTAAATCATCATATTGAAATTTCAGAACATCAAAGATAGATATATCATTAAAAACTAATCAAAACAAAAAAATAGCTAAGCTGCAAAGGAACAAGAACCAGACTGATGTCTATGCTCATCAGCAAATCCGGGTAGGAGTAAGATAATAAAGCAGTGTGCCAGAGGAAAAGAATTTTGAATCTAGAATTCCTTAGACAGCAAAACTGTCACTTACTTGTGAGGATGACATGAAAGCATTTTTAGGGACATGAAAAAAATAAGACAGATGGCCACTCACAGATGCTCCCTAAAAGATCCCCGGGGATCTACTCCAGCAACGGGAATAAAACCCAAGGAAGCGCAGCTGAGTAAAGAAAGTCACACATACCTGTTACCCAGAGAAAAATAATTACTCTCTGGAACCAACTCAGGTGACTGTGACAAGAAAGAAAGTAGGGGAGAGTCAGGGGTAGGGAGTAAAACTGTGCCAAAGTTTTTGCCTTCTTTTTGTTTAGAGAGGGTCACTATGGCGAGGAAAAGGATATATATACTAATTAACTCTAGCCATTGTTAGGGACAAAGTAAGTAAATACTATATTTGTAATTTAAGTATACCCTCTAAAAGAATAAATTTGAATGTATAATTTCAAAAAGGTAAGCAAAAATATTATCAAAAAACCTTGAAACTCCAGAAGTATAATTCATGAAAGAACATATTGATAAGTTGGATTTCGCTAAAGTTAAAACTTCACCCCACAAAAGACACTGTTAAGAGAATGAAAAACAAGCCATGGACTGGGAGAGGATATTTGGAAAACATGTTTCTGATTTTTTTATAAAGGACTGGCATCCAAAATACACAAAGAACTCTTCAAACTGAAAACTAGGAAAACAAACAACCCAATTTAAAAAATGGACAAAAGGCACACGCCTGTAATCCCAGCACTTTGGGAGGCCGAGGTGGGTGGATCACAAGGTCAGGAGATTGAGACCATCCTGGCCAACATGGTGAAACCCTGTCTCTACTAAAAATACAAATATTAGCTGGACATGGTGGTGCATGCCTGTAGTCCCAGCTACTTGGGAGGCTGAGGCAGGAGAGTCTCTTGAACCCGGGAGGAGGAGGTTGTAGTGAGCTGAGATCGTGCCACTGAGCTCCAGCCTGGCAACAGAGCGAGACTCTGTCTCAAAAAGAAAAGGCCGGACGCGGTGGCTCATGCCTGTAATCCCAGCACTTTGGGAGGCTGAGGTGGGCAGATCATGAAGTCAGGAGATCGAGACCATCCTAGCTAACACGATGAAACCTTGTCTCTACTAAAAATACAAAAAATTAGCCGGGCGTGGTGGCGGGTGCCTGTAGTCCCAGCTACTCAGGAGGCTGAGGCAGGAGAATAGCGTGAACCCGGGAGGCGGAGCTTGCAGTGAGCCAAGATTGCACCACTGCACTCCAGCCTGGGTGACAGAGCGAGACTCCATCTCAAAAAAAAAAAAAAAAAAAAAAAGGACAAAAGATCTAAACAGATGTTCACCAAAGAAGATATGCAGATGTCAATTAAATATGGAAAGATGCTCAATGTCATATGTCATGAGAAAATTACAAATTTAAATAATGAGACACAATTACACATCTATCAAATGGCTAAAATTCAAAACACTGAAAGCACCAAATGCTGGTGAGGATGTGGAGCAATAGGAAATCTCATTCATTGCTGGTGGGGATGCAAAATGGTACAGCCACTTTGGAAGACAATCTGGCAGTTTCTTCCAAAACTAAACATACTCTTAGCATAAGAACCAGCAATCACACTCCTTGGAATTTTCCCAGAAGACATGAAAACTTATGTCCACACAAAAACCTGCACAGGAGTATTTATAGGAGCTTTATTTGTAATTTCAAAAAAGTGGAAGCACCCAAGATATTCTTCAGTAGGTGAATTGATAAACTGTGGTACAGCTAGGCAATGGAGTATTATTCAAGGATAAAAAGAAATGAGCTCTCAAGCCATGAAATGACATGGGGGAATGTTAAATGCATATTGCTAAGTAAAAGAAGCCAATCTGAAAAGGCTTCATGCTATACAATACTAACTACATGGCACTGTGTAAAGAGCAAAACTGTAACTATGGAGACAGTAAAAAGATTAGTGGTTGCCAGAGGTTAGAGAGGAAGGTTGGGATGAACAGCTGGAGCACAGGGGATTTTTAGGGCAGTGAAACTCCTCTGTATGATACCACAATGGGGGATACATGCCATTATACATTGTCACGGTGTGACACAGTGTGACATCATGGTGTGACACTATGGTGCTGAATTCATAGTGTTAACGCAGACATCATCACAGTGTTTACACAGGCAGCATCCCCACTTCCTCTGCACAACACTGCGACATTGCCTTGTAATATCTTGTCAACATATCACCCTGCATAGAAGAGCCTGGTGAGTGGTCTCAGAACTCTGGACTAGCTCTCCTACCCTGGGGCTCTTCAGCCACACTGTATACCCACGCTCAGAAGGCCGAGATCTCCACTGAAAAATACCACAGACTGCAGACAACACAGCTCTCATCATATGGACTCACAAATTATGAGTGAAATCAAAGTAACCACACACTGGTTATCAGACAACTAATCATCACATAGTATTATCTTGGTTGCCACCACTGTGTTTATCATCACAGTCCATAATTTCATCAATGTAGTTTAAAAGAAATGCCTAAAAACTCAAAGTCTTGAACAATTTTAAAAGTCCGGCAGCATCCCCTGGTAATAAAACCTACCTTTGTCTTCCTAGCAGGACTCAGAGCCACTCACAACCTAATGGTATTTGAACATTATCTATTCAGACTTTTTCTCTTTTGTATTCACTTCCTCCATTTTTCCGACATACTTATTTGAGAAAGTAATATGTTATGGAGAAAACGTGCACTAGCAGGAACACATTTTTAAATGTATTGCTTTAAAAGGTGCTCAACTCCCATCAATGACTGGTCTCTGAGAAGAAAAACATTGCTGCTGAGATGCCCACTGGTCTTAAAGAAGGTTGTTGTGTAGGACACTAAGATTTGTCATGCAGTCAAAAGTGAGATTAATCATAAATTGTGAGTGTGTTGAAGATCCTCTCCATAAATACTGACTGATAATATCAGACCATACTAAAAGACGCAAGCAACCAGATTCTATTAGAGATTAGGTTCAAAGAAATATTATAGTATTTCCTAGTGCCATGACCCAGTTCATTTTCAGAATTAACTTAAGGTGGATATCTTAGAGTGTGCCCGGGGGAGATATTGACTCAAGAGGAAGATAAATAACCCTGAAAAAAAATGCTGGAGGGAGGGGGCAGGGAAGAAAAACAATTTTTGTTTAATACCTGGGGAATCCAAAGACGTGGCTTTAGTTCTTTCACACTGGTACTATCCTTGGAAGACCAGACAAGTCCCTGGAACTTCACCTTTCATGACCTTGGTTTCCCTGTGTAGCAATGGGGGTGTTGACTGTCAGATAATTTTATTTCTGAAAGTCTGCAATTCCATAAATAATCAATTAAAATATTTGGACTAGATGATCTATAATTTGTTCACCAATAGAAGTATGATGCAGACCACATATACAATTTTAAACTTTCTAGCAGCTGCACTAAAAAAGTAAAAAGTAATACATATAATTTTAATAATATATTTTATTTAATCTCACATATCCAAAATATTATTTCGATATATAATAAACAGAAAACATTATGAATGAACTGTTTTATTTTCCTTTGTCATACTAAGTCTCAGAAATCCAGTGCATATTTTGCCGTTGCAGCCCAGCTCAATCATGACTCACCATTTCTTCAGCCACATGCAGCTAGTGGCCACTCTACTGCACAGCAAAGATCTGTAAAGTCACCTTCAACTTTAATAATCTGACTCCACAAAGTATTGCCTGCTCTGTACAAAGTATCTTGGGCTCTCTAAAGGACAAATATTAGACAAGCAAGCTACAAGCTCAACAATTCTACTTGCCCAAGACCAGGGAGAGCTCCTCCCTCATCTCTCATCTCCCTGGTTTCCATTTGTATGGCTTGATTGCAACCCAGCTGTTTTCCCTCATCACTTGCACTTCTCTCCGATGCTGCATGGGTTCAGGCCTCATTATTTGACACCTGGAGTATTACAACAGGCCCTAACTGTGCATTTCGTTTACAATCTTCACTCATCCCTGTGTTTGCATCCAGCCCAGTTTATTCTTACCCGAGAACCCTTCTCAGTTGCCTGCCCACACTGGTGTCTTCCCTTCCAGAAAATTTGCCCAAATTCTAACACCAGAAAATCAGACAGTAGAAGAGTTCAATCGAATTGAATAAATGTATTTCCAAGCTTCAGGAAGGGGCAACAGGAAAATGAACTTAGAGTGGACCCAGGAAGACTGTTTATTTCTATTATTCTCTCCAGCACAAATGGACAGCAGAGTAACTTGGGGACACGGCACGCTGGGGCAGGGGACGCAGCAGAAACGGCACACTATCTTACACGCTTAGCAGGGCCCGCTCCGCCGAGTCCCAGAAGACCACTTAGTTTGCTACATATACAGTAACTACTGAGGGTTAAAAACAAAAATTCTTCAGTTTTAAAACCAATGTTATGTTTCCTCAATGCATTAGAATAAAGACAACAAAAAGAAAATGGAAGAGACTTAAACAAGGATAATCATTATGTGACTAAAAATAGCTGATAAGAGGCCTGATCCCATGGTGCAGTAACTGAATATATTATCAGCCAGGCCACGGTTCTCTCCTTTGAATATGAATGAACTGCTCCCCAATATTAACATATCATGACCGTGAAAAAAGCAACTGTCTTTGAACTAAATATCTGGAATGAGATTCCAAATGTCAGTATAGAGAAGTACTCACTCACTCCATGGAGTAGTTTGCTTACCCTAGTTTCCTATATAATCAGTCTCCATAATGTGCTTAAAATATTTACAGTAATCCTGGGATCCTCGGTGCTGCATTTGGCTTACACAGTATCTCTAGAGATAGAAAAGGGAGGAGGAGCACCCAAATGCTTCCCTGCAATGTGTGAAATGTACATTGCTGATGATTTGGCAAAAGATTACACAAGACAGGAACACTTACTTTTGAATGCAAAACCTCTGAATCAAAATTAATGAGCCTGCCTTAACATTCTCTGCAAAAGAGGAGAAAAGAAAAAAATACTTCTCCTATCTGGAGTATTTCTTCTCTCCTGCCTTTATTTAAAAAGAAAAGTATACAAATATGTATATAGAATTTTTAAATGGGAGGCAATAATAATATATTTCTCAGAGGGATGGTGTGAGGATCAGTAAGAAAAATATGCAAAAAACACTAAAGGCGTATTAGTAATTACCTTTATTATCTTTATTCTCACACCACCAGACTCACTTCCTTTGCTCTCTTCCCAACAGCACTGCCTGCCATCAGTGGCGCAATATCAGGTGGGCAGAGCTACAGAGTAGCTAAGACAGCAGGGACGGAGCTAGGACAGCAGGGACGGAGACAGCCAAGTGCTGTCAGTTATGCGGGCTAGTGAGGAATATGTGGAGAAGCTGCTTCACTCACAATTTTGGAACCCTGTAGCTATTCACCCTGTATATGGAACAGATGCTAAAAAGAAAAAAACTTGTCAGCTTGGAAAGCAGAAACTCATACTAACCAACTCTGAAGTGAGAACTCCAGTGAAAGCCAAAAATAACAAAGTTCTCTTCTCTGTGACAAGAAAGGGGTATTAAAAATTCAGGCAACCTGAAACTTACCAATCAAAATGGCATAAATCTTCCTGTAATATTTTACCATATTCCTGAATGCAGCTTTTTCTACACTGACCTGGGAATGATTGTGATGGAAAGCAAAATGGGCAGTATTTATAAACTAATGATTACAAAAAGAAATGCAAAACTCTGGAAAAAAAACAGAATTAATGAGGATTAGATCACTTTTTAGCATGAAATATTATATGATAAGCTTTACAGGGGCAGTAAGGGAGGGAATAAATCAACCGTCAGAGTAAGAGACCTATTCACATAAACAAGCACACATGTATCTATGGTAATACTGGGCCCAGTAACCCTGTCCCATCACAGCTGGGGAGTGACCAGCATCATTCATGTGCTCTTTTTTTTTTCTTTAGAGGAAGGGTCTCGCTCTGCTGTCCAGGCTGGAATGCACTGGTGCAGTAGTTCATTGCAGCCTCAAATTCCTGGGCTCAAGCAATCCTTCTGCCTCAGCCTCTCAAGTAGCTGGGACTACAGGCATGTGCCACAATGCCTGGCTATTTATAATTTTTTTGTAGAGATGGGGTCTCACTATGTTGTACAGGCTGGTCTCAAACTCCTGGCCTCAAGTGAACCTCCCACCTGGGCCTCCCAAAGTGCTGAGGTTACACACGTGAGCCACCAGGCTTGGCCATTCAAGTACTGTTTTGTTTTGTTTTGCTTTGTTTTGTTTTCTTAGAGATAGGGTCTCACCCTGCCACCCAGACTGGAGTGCAGTGGTGCAATCTTGGCTCACCACAACCTCCCCGTCACAGACTCAAGTGATTCTCCTGCCTCAGCCTGCTGAGTTACAGGGATTACAGGCGTGCACCACTACCACTTGGCTAATTTTTGTACTTTTAGGGTTTCACCATGTTGGCCAGGTTGGTCTTGAACTCCTTACCTCAAATGATCCACCCGTCTCGGCCTCCCAAAGTACTGGGATTGCAGACATGAGCCACTGTGCCCAGCCCATCCAGGTACTTTTACGACAGATCTATGCAGGCAGACCCAGGCAGCCACTGGGGTGTGACAAGTCCCCACTCCTTACTCTATTCCTGGAAGGGCTCTCTCCTGTCCTGGAGTAGGTCCTGTTTCTGTGTTTGCCCTTGATGATGATGGGGAGAAACTCCCAAGGCATGGAGGTGAGATCACTTTTATTTTTAGCCCTTCTTAATGGTTGTTAACATTTGTGCTGAGCACTTTTCCCAGCCTAAGTGGATGTAAATAACATCTTGTATCCAGTGTGGTATTGACCAGAAGTTATATTTAGTAAATGTAAAGATCCAAGGAGGAAGAATAGAGACCCTTCTTTAGAGGCACTGTGTACACTTCCTCTCATAAATGCTTAAAAACTTTTTCGAAAATAGCTGTAAAATATTCCATTTGTCTAGCTGGCACCTCTGAGGAGGGTTTAAGATAACACATCCGTTGTAAATGTAAAATCAATTACTGGACAACGGAAGGTGTTCACAGAGGTGCTTATTGGCCACCTGTGGGGTAGAAGACGGTCTTGTAGTCAGGACTCGTTTCAACAGAAGGTGATGACCTTCAGAGCCACTAGAGGATGAACACTCTGATTCAGAGCTCCTGGTGAGTAAGCGCTTATTTCTGCAACCATTTACACCTGGATAATGACAGTAAAAACATTTAAATTCTCCTGTGATGACTATGCGGTCCTCTCCTAGTTAGGCCTCCATCATTAGATTTAGAAGGGAAAATAATAACAAAAATTTTTGCCAATTCTTCTATTATATAGGATAAATACCTAGATGGAGGACTTTGCCTTAGATGACGATGGGCAGCATGGGAGAAATCTAACATGTTGTCGATATCATCTTGATAATGTGTCAGTTAATGCATGCACTTATATGCACATACCCACAGACCACTACCAACCACCCATGAAGTGCAAACTCTTATTTTTATCTTTATCTGTAACAGAAGTAAATGAATCTTTTGAATGTCATATAGGTAGAAATGACAGTGTTAAAACCTGAATTCAATTCTCTTTAACCCTAAATTCTGGGGTTTTAACCCCTAGATATACTGCCCTTAAGAAACTTCCAAACAGAATCTAGACCATTAGACCAAGTCCAAAAGCTGCCTAAGACAGAGTTCAGTAAAATCTGTAATTACTGAGCACACGCAGGGTAGCATAGGAAATGGAAGCAGGAGAAATTAGATTATTATCTTTATTTCTTATCAAGGAAGAGAAAACAATATAGAATCAATGAGCGTATTCTGTTTCATTTAGATCTGATATTGAACTAGGCAGGTGGGCAATGATAAGAACCACACTGGACTTGCTAATTAGCTTGTCCTGACAGAAATTGCGCAGCAAGTAAGGAATTTCTCTGAATTTTTTTTTTTCATTTGTAAAGTGAAGGGATCAGACCATCTCTGAGATATCCTCCAGCTATTACATTCTCACATTAGCACAGCTTGTATTTTCAGCTGCCCTGATTCTCCTCCTTGAAACTTGGGGCAGGTTGTTCTGGCAAAAACAGAAAACACACATTAAAAAACACCTTTGATGACCAGCAGAGGGCAGGGTAAGTTGGGTGTGAAATTTAGAGGAGGGTTCCAGGGGCAGTTTCTAGAAGGTTTGTAGTCCTGGTCCAAACAGTGGTTCACGCCCGTAATCCCAGCACTTTGGGAGGCCGAGGTGGGTGGATCACGAGGTCAAGAGATCGAGACCATCCTGGCCAACATGGTGAAACCCCGTCTCTACTAAAAATACAAAAATGAGCTGGGTGTGGTGGCAGGAGCCTGTAATCCCAGCTACTTGGGAGGCTGAGGCAGCAGAATTGCTTGAACCCGGGAGGCGGAGGTTGCAGTGAGCCGAGATCACACCACTGCACTCCAGCCTGGCGACAGCCTCAAAAAAAAAAAAAAAAAAGAATATTTGTAGTCTTCTGGGTTCTGCATTTGGTCTGTGCACTTCCTGCCTGCTTGTTCTTTCACTAAGTCCAGAAATGAAGTAAGATAGGGAAGAGCTTCTGCCCTAGACAGCACTGATGCTGTCATCCATAGAAAACAACTTCCTTCCTTTCTGTCCCCACTCCTCCCCTCCCACAACCCCCGACACCCATATTCACATGCACACCCTTAATTTCCTTACTCATCTGGGTCAAGGTGAGAGAAGAGAGTTGAGAGCTCTTCCCACGTGCATTGTAGTCACTGCCTAGACCATAAGCTCTGTGAGCCACACTGCTGTGTTCACTGCTCTGTCTCTGGCACCTAGAGCCATGCCTGGCACATAGAAGGCACTGATACATATTTGTCACTGACTTTGTTTCCATTCCAAGGGGCTCCTCCCTGAGCAGACTGTAAGCACTATAAGGGCAGGAGGATCCCCATGGTCACAAATCTTTGGATTTTCATCATTTGGTAAAATGAGACACATTGGCACCAAGTAGATACTTGGGGAAAGGTAAAACTGATCAAGGTGCAACTAAATGTGCAGAATAAGATAAGAGTCAAAGATGGCTCAGACAAGAAAATATTCCAGAATTATTTTTTAAAATAGTATATAGCTCAGCATATAATCTTGAAGCTGACTGTGATCTGCAATCCTTTCATCATTAGTTTATTTTTAAAAAATGAGAAGTAGCAGACTTCATTAAAAATCACACATCTTTGTTTAGTATTTTTATGGGAGTACATGATTGTCAGGCCCTTTGCCCCTGTTTCCATCAGTGTCCCCAGGAGCCCACACTATGCAGATCCTCTTTCTTCTCCATACATTATGCAAATACTCTAAACAGACCCCATCTCAGAGCCTCCACTCTGTCTCCTGGAACTCGTCCTATCATCAGCAAGATCCCTCACAACCCGACCCCTGTGACTATTCCTGAAACTTCTTGCCTTAACTGCTTCTCATGGTTACTCTCAGATCACTGCCTTCCCCCCTGCTCCCTAAAAGCTCCCTGCGTTGATGTTCATGCCATCAGACTGTAGGACAGTCTCAAAACAAAGTGACCTCTCTTGAACTCACATTTTCCTCCAGCTACCACTCGATCTGCTTCTCCCCCTCCCTTTTCTGCAATATTCACTCAAAAGAGTTTTCCGGACTTGCTGTTTCCAGTTCCTGTCCTGTTGCTCTCTTACACCTGCTCTATTAGGCATTCTTCCCCACAATGATATGCTAACAGCTCTTTTCAAGATCACCAGTGCCCTCCACTTACACAACAGTTCTCCAGCCTCATCTTTATTGAGCTCAGCAGCACTGGGCACAGGTACACCCCACCCCTTCCTGAACATCTCCACACTGAGTTTCAGAGCACTCCCTCCGGGTTTCCAGGGACCTCCCTGGCCATCCTCTCAGGCGCCTTCTTTGTCCTTCATCTCCCCAACCTCAAAATATTAGAGTGCCCAGGACTCTATCCAAGGACCCCTCTTTTCTAGGTCACATCTATACACATTGACAGCTGATCACATAATTCTTAGGGGCCGGTGTAAAATGAAAATGTGAGCCTCTTGTTCAAAAATTAAGACATCCAAGCAAGTGCTTACTCTTGTAAGAGCCAGACTCTGAGCAGCTGCAGGGCATACACTCTTGGAGCCGGTCCTGCCGACGACTCTTGAATCTCTGTCTGGCCTTGCACACTCCCCGGAGCCCCAGACTCATAAATCCAGCTCTCTACTAATCATCTCCACTTGGCTCTATGGTAGGCATTTCAGACCAAATTCTTCACACCCTCCCTCTCCGCAAAAGAGAACCCTGGTCCTCCGCAGTTTCCCCATCTCAGCAAGGGGTGCATTCTTCCCGTGTCTCAGACCAACACCCTTGGGGCCATCTTTGATTCTTTTCTCATACTGAAGCCCCACATCCAAATCATAAGCAAAAGCCTTTGGCCCCACCTGCAAAGGTACAGAGGGTGTCCCCAGGTCTCCTCAGGCTGCCTCCACCTTGGGAAATAAATTCTCACGCCTGTATGACTGCGCCCTCCCACTGTCTCTCTGCCGCAGCTCTTCCCCGCTATTTAGTCTTGACCCTGCACCCCGTGACCCCTTCAGGCGGGGATTCTCCTCAAAATGAATGTGAAAGTGTCCTGACTTTACCCAAGTTTAACAAACATTGGCTTAAATTACCTGATAAGCTTGCTTCCCTCTCACGTTACTCAACTACGGAAATACAAAAGTCGCTTATTTTTATGCGCCTATTTTCTCAAAACAAAAAAGCACGAAGACAAGTGAGCCCAGCTCCAAACTGTACACCCTCTACCTTCCTCGTGTCAAAGATCTACCTGCAAACTTGGCGCAGTCCTGAAACGGTAAGAAATCATTTTGGGGGCTCCTCTTTACGTCTGCATTAACTAATGGTCTAGGTAACCTTATCAAGTGTCATCGCCACATAACATCCGGCTCCACGACATCATAGTTTCTAAATGTGTTCTATAATCATAGAATGCAGGCCTCTAACAGCGTGGGTGGTCGGGTATGGTACGTGCGTTTTTGGCTTTAGGTTTCCAGTTCCAACACCCAGGCGCCTGCAGGCAGGGTGTGTGTGCACGCGTGCGTGTGTACGTGTGTGTGTGTACCTGTGTGTGCGCGCGAGCGTGTGCGTATATGTGTTCGTCTCCAGATGGCTGTATGCACGGATGGTTATGAGCCAGTACGTCGCCGCTGTGAGCGCGCGAGGACCTGGGGCTCCAAGTGGTGAGAATCACTCGAGGGACCCTTCGGATGCCTTTTTCCCCGTCTGCCTTTGAGCTTTGCAGCAGCGCGGTGCCGGCCGCAGGCGGGGAAGGCTGCATCTTCTCTGCGCCGCCAAACCGTGCCCACCACCGCGGGGACTGCCGCCTAAGTCGCATCCCTGAGCCGCAGCCGCGCGTAGGGGCAAACGGGCACGCGCACAGGGCGCGCGCACACACACGCGCGCCCGCACACACACACATCTGTACAGGGACGAGCCGGGGGTCTCTGACGCCCGCCGCTCCCCTCGCCCCGGCCTGGGGCCTTTTGGCCCCGCAGGTGCAGCGACGCCCAGCCCCCGTGCGGCCAGCGCGCGGCGTCGGCGGATCCTGCAGCCCAGAGAGCCCAGGGAGCCCAGGGAACCCAGGGAGCCCAGGGAGGGGAGAGGGGCGCGGGCGGGGCAGTGTCGCATAACCGCAGGCGCGCCCCGCGCCGCCCCCGCCCCGGGCCCACCCTCCCCTGCCGCGCCCCTCCCAGCTCACCTACGGACGAGCGGATCCTCGACCTCCGCGGCAGAGACATCTTAAGAGCCTTGTCCAGGCCTGCGCCGTTCAGCATCTCGCCCGTGTCGGGGGCTCGGCGGCCCTGGGCGAGCGACTGAGGCTACGCGCAGGGCTGGGCGCAGGGGCCGCGGCCCGAGGGCCATGGGTGGGCCAGCGCCTCGTCGGGCTGCTAGCTGGCGGGGACCGCCGGCGCCTGTGCCGGGCCGCGCCCGAGGCTGCGCCGTCCGTGCCGCAGCGGCCAATGCGGCAGCGCCCGCGAACGCCACCGCGGCGGGCCCCGCTGGCCCGGGCTGCGGCGTGGGGGCGGGGGACCGGCCCTGAGCGGAGCCCCGCGGGAGGAGGAGCGGACTGGAGGCTGGGAGGGATCCGCAATATTACGCAGGACCGGGGGCTTTTAGGTGTCGGGGAAGGCGATGGGGAAGGCTTGGTGGGGTGGGAGATTGGGCCTGTGCTTTCGGGGGCTCTTCCAGGAGAGCGGCGCACCTGGGGGACTCGGAGTCTCTGCCTGTCTGCTACCTGTTTACCTGCCTGTCACTTTTCCTGTGCAAGTGGAGGCGCTGTGATCCCCCAGGACTCATCCTGTCCCTTTCTTTTCGCAGTTTCTGTTCTTCCGTGCCCAGCCTGGTGGGATCTGTGTATGCTCTTCGTGGAAGGGTTATTTCCAAAGTGTCTGATGTGTGACTTGGCACTCAGAGAAGTCGGGGGTCTCCAGCCCCCCACTCTCCACAGCCTGCCTGGCATTCTAACCACGCATATTAAAGCTGCAGGTAGCCCCAGGGAACCTTAGCAGCAACCCCCCTGCACGCGCGCGCGCACACACACACACACACACAGACCCATCGACACACACTCACACCTTCTTGCATAAAACAAAACCATCGAGAGGTAAGGTGACTTGTCCAAGGTCATTTGATCTATTTTTTGTTTTTTCTTATCGCGTAATGTTTAGACTGTGCTTGGTCTTTCTGGGCACAATCCCATGAAGATAAAAAGCTAAATCTTTATTGTGCCTGATGACATTCTGACCTCGGAGTAAAAACGGAACAAAACAAAAATAAAACTGTTCAGGTGAAAGTCTGACCTTGCATTTACTGATGCGATCATTACATTTCTTTTAACCTAAATTAACATTAGGGACTGACAAGAAGGAGTACAGAGTCCAGCAGAAAGAATCTGTGCTAGCAAAGACAGCAGTGCGGCCTGAGCTCCTCCTGCCTGGCCTCTGCTTCTGATTTTATTTTCTTTTACTTGTTTACTTTTTTTTTTTTTTAACAGAGTTTTGCTCTTGTTGCCCAGGCTGGAGTGCAATGGCGCGATTTGGCCCACTGCAACCTCCATCGCCTGGATTCAAGTGATTCTCCTGCCTCACCCTCCCGAGTAGCTGGGATTACAGGCGCCACCACCATGCCCAGCTAATTTTTGTATTTTTAGTAGAGACAGGGTTTCACTATGTTGGCCAGGCTGGTCTCGAACTCCAGATCTCAGGCGATCCACCTGCCTCAGCCTCCCAAAGTGCCGGGATTACAGGCATGAGCCACCACGCCCGGCCTCTGCTTCTAATTTTCTTAAGAACAAACATCCAGGCCTCGAGCGGTGGCTCACACCTGTAATCCCAGCACTTTGGGAGGCCAAGGTGGTCAGACCATGAGGTCAGTAGATGGAGACCATCCTGGCTAATGCGGTGAAATCCCGTCTCTACTAAAAATACAAAAAGAATTCACCGGGTGTGGTGGCGGGCACCTGTAGTCCCAGCAACTCAGGAGGCTGAGGCAGGAGAATCGCTTGAACCCAGGAGGTGGAGGTTGCAGTGAGCGGAAATCGTGCCACTGCACTCCAGCCTGGGTGACAGAGTAAGACTCCGCCAAAAACAAAACAAAACAAAAAACAACGTCCAAAAGGGACAGGCAACTTACATTGAAAACTGCAGGCTGGCAAGAATCTACATTAAATGTAACTTCAGGTAGGATTATTTACCTGTCTCTTCTGGGCCCTCAAAAAATTTTTCTGATAAGAAATGAATCTTTATCAGGAAGATAAAGGAAAATAAAATTTTCTAAATTGTTGAGCTAAGCTTCAGAGTGGGAGAGGTTTTCTCAGTGGCTCTTCACTGCTGCTGAAGATAAATCTTAAAGCTGGGGTTAATCCTAGGACTGGATTTGTCAAAAACTTGTCACTAATGATTCAGTAAATTTTCTGTCTGTGGTAACACCTTGATGATCTAACCAGAATTGAAAGGAACTTAAAAGGAAAATGTGTTTTTTTTTCAATCCCCAAACTTCAGGATAAATAGAAAACTTTTTTTTTTTTTTTTCTGTAACTTTGATGGGAATAGAAAGAGTAGATAAAGGTTATTTTTAATTTTTAAGAAGCAGAGTATGTTACATATAGAATATTTGCCTTGATCACTGAAAAGTGACCAAATGTCCCACCCTGACTTTGTGCAGCCCCATCATGAAATGGAGTTGTTGCTTCCCTTTCTATGTTTATCTTCCAATAACCAAACTGCCCTGACAACTTTGTAGGTGTGTGAAAGATAGCTGGGTTGGCCACCTTGAAGATCACAGCCTAGACTGCAAGGAGCAGTAGGTGAATATTTCACTGCAACTTGTGTTGTCTCCTTGATGTCTTGGTTAATTCCCCTGATCTGACTGCCTCTTGGGATGTTGGGGAGATTAGTAGGTTGGCATTGGCCAGAGTCCAGACCTAAATCCCATCTCTGAGGTCTTCAAGGGAAATATATGCACAAAGCACAAAAGCTAGCAAATGGACAGTATTTATTATTATGCTTAGAATCCAGTGCCGATGTGGATCACCCTGTGACCCAGGCTTGGCTTGGAGACATTCTTTCACCCTTGCCAGAGGCAGCCTAGGTTAGAACCAAAGGAGATAAAGAAGCCTGTGAGGAGAAAGAGCAAATGCAAAAGGCACCACAACCAGGACAGTCAGGGAAATGTGCTCTGTCTGTGAAAGCAAGAACTCCTCAACAAAGAGAGTTTGCCTCAATTCTTAGAGCCATGACCCTACACGTTCACAAGACAGGTAGAAAGGCAGCCTGCAGCCCCCAGTAGGAGCCAAGTCCCTAGCACTGTGGGTCGATGAGTGTCATTGAACTTAACTAAGCCAGAGCAACCCTTTCCTCCTGGAGGAGGAAGTGAAGGGAAAGGGAGAATTCTTTTTCTTTCCCTGAAAGGCAGCTGTCGTCATCCTCTCACTATTCTGTGTGCCCCTCTCCTTATGCAGTAAGTTGAGCCAAGACAGACCGATCTCCCAGGAGAGGACCCAAGCCCTCCAATGCTGTGACGGCACAGAGGCTGCCTCTGCCTTTCCCGGTGATTCCCAAGGAAGGAGGCCAGATCGCTTCTCTTGGCAGCCCACTCCAGTGTTGAAGAACTAGTGTTTTGAAGTAGTTTGTCCTCTGAACATCTTAAATTTCTCTTATTTTAACTTAAGCCTATCCTTCCTTTTTACTCGTCATGGTCCTAGAAAACAGTCAGTTGGCATCCTTCTCAAGAAGTTCTTTTATACAAAAGAAGACTTCAAGCCATCCCTTAAGCCCTTCTTTTCCTCAAACTAAAAAAGCCCCATTTCCTTTTTAAAATGCTTATGTGTGTGTCTATATCTTTTATATCTGTATACATATATGTATATATGTGTAAACATTTTATCACTTCTTTTTTATTTGAGACAGAGTCTCACCCTTTTGCCCAGGATGGAGTATAGTGGTGTGAACACGGCTCACTGAAGCCTCAACCTCCTAGGCTCAAGCAATTCTCCTCCATTAGCCTCCCAAATAGCTGGGACCACAGGCACGTGCCACCACACCCAGCTACTTTTTGTATTTTTTGTAGAGACAGGATTTCACCATGTTGCCCAGGCTGGTCTCAAATTCCTGAACTCAAACCATCCTCCTGCCTCACCTTCCCCAAGTGCTGGGATTACAGACATAAGCTACCGCATCTGTCTACATAAACACTTTAAAAAGAAAATGGCATACAAGTAGCATGTTAAAAAATATACATAAGCATGTACCAATCATTCCTGTACCTGTTCTGCTGTTTAGGAAACAAAGCAATATAGGCCTGCTGAAAGCCACTTGTGTACTCACCCCTAATCCCTTTCCTTTCCCTCTGTCCGCAGATCAGTATCTTCATAGGATCTCTTTCCTCTCTCTTGATTATTATTTAACAACTAACAACTAAAAGAGACACCCCGACGGCACTGGGCAAAGGATCCGGGAAGGGAGATGATTTAATGGAAATCTTTCTTCTTCATCTTCTTTTTTTTTTTGAGATGGAGTCTCGCTCTGTCACCCAGGCTGGAGTGTAGTGGCGCGATCTCGGCTCACTGCAATCTCCGCCTCCTGCGTTCAAGCAATTCTCCTGCCTCAGCCTCCTGAGTAGCTGGGACTACAGGCATGCGCCACCATGCCCAGCTAATTTTTGTATTTTTAGTAGAGACAGGGTTTCACCATGTTGGCCAGGATGGTCTCAATCTCTTGACCTCGTGATCCACCCACCTCGGCCTCCCAAAGTGCTGGGATTACAGGCATGAGCCACTGCGCCCGGCCAGAAATCTTTATTCTTTTATGAGGTTCTTATTAGGCATTCTGTAAATGCATTTTGATGACTCTTAACTCTTCTCATAATTCTTCTCATTTTACACATTGTTTTTAGAGAGCAGTGTCCCAAACGAGACTTGGAAGAACTATTTAGAACTCTGAATCTCTGTCTTCCTAATAACAAAAGAGGCAGTTGCCCCAGACCCCCTCCCCCAAAATTATTTCACTAATTCATTAACATCATGTCTGGCATTTGATGCTCACTGGCAGCTGGAATCTTAGCTGGGCCTGTCAGGTGGTCAGCTGGTATACCTACCTGTGGCCTTTCTGGCTGGGCTGCCTCACATCCCAAGGATGGACATCCCAAGAGACAGTGCCAGGTGGAAGCTGTATCACATAGTCTAACCTAGCTTGGAAATCACACAGCATCACCCCCATCACCTGTTTGTTAAGGCTGTCACAAAGGCCTGGTCAGGCCAAGGGGAAAGGAAATAGACTCCATCTCTTGATGGGACAACGACAAGATTCTAGAAGAATGTGAGAGCTGGAAACATTGTAGCCATTTCTAGAAATACGAGTTATCAAAGCTGGCAAGGAGCATTTCAATTTTGATAAAATTTATTTATAATTTACCATAATCACATACTATTTATGGAAAAATTAATGAAAGAGGTATAAGACCCCCACACTGAAAACAAGGCATTTGGATTCTCAAAGAACAACACTGAAGGACTTAATGCTACTTGGTTTCTAGCCTTCCTATGATACCATTACCAATCGAACACTGTGTTGTAGGCATATGAATGGACAAACAGATCATTGAAACAGAATAGAGTCCAAAAATAGATCCACACATGTATGGTTAACTAATTTTGACAAAGGCACTAAGGCCATTCAATAGAGAAAAGTCCCTAGTCTTTTCAATAAATGGTGCCATAACAGTTGATATCCATGTAGGAAAAAAAATAAGCTTTGATCCCTTAACCATACACAATAATTAACTAAAAATCAATCATAAACTTAAATGTAAAAAGCTAAGCACCTAAAGCTTCTAGAAGGAGGCCAGGCGAGGTGGCTCACGCCTGAAATCCCAGCACTTTCAGAGGCTGAGGCAGTTGGATCACCTGAGGTCAGAAGTTCAAAACCAGCCTGGCCAACACGGCAAAACCCCGTCTCTACTAAAAATACAAAAATTAGCCGGGTGTGGTGGCAGGCATCTGTAATCCCAGCTACTTGGGAGGCTGAGACGAGAATCACTTGAAACCAGGAGGCGGAGGTTACAGTGAGCTAAGATGGCACCACTGCACTCCAGCATGGGCGACAGAGCAAGACTCCGTCTCAGGAAAAAAAAAAAAGGAACAAGTGCTAGATCATAAAATAAGTCTCAAAAACATTAAAGTAATATTTGAAACATTCTAGAACAATTTAAGTTAGAAATCAGTAACAAGCATGGCCGCACGAGCTCATCAAGTGGAGAGGCAGCCGCGGGGATGGACGTGTTCCTCACGATCCGGCGCCACAAGACCACCATGTTCACGGACACCAAGGAGTCCAGCGCGGTGTTCGAGCTGAAGCGCATCGTTGAGGCCATCCTCAAGCGGCTGCCTGACAAGCAGTGGCTGTGCTAGGACGACCAACTCCTGGATGATGGCAAGACACTGGGCGAGTGTGGCTTCACCAGCCAAATAACACAGCCACAAGCCCCAGCCACAGTGGGGCTGGCCTTCCGGGCAGACGACAGCTTTGAGGCCCTGTGCATCAAGCCGTTTTCCAGCCCGCCCGAGCTGCCTGACGTGATGAAGCCCCAGGACTCGGGAAGCTGTGCCAATGAACAAGCCGTGCAGTGAGGACCCCCGAGAGGCCCATTCCCCCCAATAAAAGAGACTTGGGGGTGAAAGAAATCAATAACAAAATTAACACTTGTATTTTAAAGAACATGGTTGGGAAATAACTCTAAATAACCCCTTCTAAATAACTCACGAATCAAAAAAATCAGGCTAAAAATTAAGAAATACTTAGAAGTAAGCATTTATAAAAATAAGATATCAAACTTGTGGCATAATGCTCAATTGATAAACGGAGGTAAATTTTAAAACCTCATCTTTATATTAGAAAAAAAGAAATTTAACACAATTATTAGCTAAATGTGCCTTCTTAGAAATTAGAAAAAGGGCAATAGATTAAACCCAAAGCAGACAGAAGATACTAAATATAAGAACAGAAATCAATGAAATAGGAAGAAAAGACAATACAGAGAATCAACAAGGTCTAAAGTTTAATAGAATAGATAAAACACTGGTGGGACTTGGGGAGAAAGAGAGAATGAAAGAAGGTAGCTTATAAAAAAGGAAATACATTATGACCAATTTGGGCTTGTCCTAAGAATGCAAGGGTAGTTTCACAGAAAATAAATTCATGCAATTTACCATGTTAATGGATTAAAGGAGAAACTTATCTCAATGGTTGCTTGAGAAGCAAGAAAGTCACAACATTTTCATGTTTAGAAAAATCTATTTGGCAAACTAGGAATACAAGCAAACTTCCTCAACTACATAAGGAGAATATTTAAAAATATAACCCTTACTGACCAGGCGTGGTGGCTCAGACCTGTAATCCCAGCACTTTAGGAGGGTGAGGCAGGTGGATCACGAGGTCAGGAGTTCAAGACCATCCTGGCCAACATGGCGAAACCCTGTCTCTACTAAAATACAAAAAAAAATAAAATTAGCCAGGCGGGGTGGCGCACGCCTGTAGTCCCAGCTACTCCAGAGGCTGAGACGGGGGAATCACTTCTGGGAGGTGGAGGTTGCAGTGAGTTGAGATGACGCCACTGCACTCCAGCCTGGCAAGAGAGCGAGACTGTGTCTCAACAACAACAACAACAAATATATATATATTTGTAGTTCTCTTTGAAGAGGTCCTTCACATCCTTGTAAGTTGGATTCCTAGGTATTTTATTCTCTTTGAAGCAATTGTGAATGGGAGTTCACTCATGATTTGGCTCTCTGTTTGTCTGTTATTGGTGTATAGGAATGCTTGTGATTTTTGCACATTGATTTTGTATCCTGAGACTTTGCTGAAGTTGCTTATCAGCTTAAGGAGATTTTGGGCTGAGACGATGGGGTTTTCTAAATATACAATCATGTCATCTGCAAACAGGGACAATTTGACTTCTTCTTTTCCTAATTGAATACCCTTTCTTTCTTTCTCCTGCCTGGTTGCCCTGGCCAGAACTTCCAACACTATGTTGAATAGGAGTGGTGAGAGAGGGCATCCCTGTCTTGTGCCAGTTTTCAAAGGGAATGCTTCCAGTTTTTGCCCATTCAGTATGATATTGGCTGTGGGTTTGTCATAAATAGCTCTTACTATTTTGAGATACGTCCCATCAATACCTAATTTATTGAAAGTTTTTATCATGAAGGGCTGTTGAATTTTGTCAAAGGCCTTTTCCTGCATCTATTGAGATAATCATGTAGTTTTTGTCATTGGTTCTGTTTATATGCTGGATTACATTTATTGATTTGCGTATGTTGAACCAGCCTTGCATTCCAGGGATGAAGCCCACTTGATCGTGGTGGATAAGCTTTTTGATGTGTTGCTGGATTCGGTTTGCCAGTATTTTATTGAGGATTTTTGCATTGATGTTCATCAGGGTTATTGGTCTAAAATTCTCTTTTTTTGTTGTATCTCTGCCAGGCTTTAGTATCAGGAAGATGCTGCCTCACAAAATGAGTTAGAGAGGATTCCCTCTTTTTCTATTGACTGGAATAAGTTCCCAAAATGCTCTTTGGAAAAAGCACAGGTCACTCAGATCCCACTGTAACTTGTGTTTCTTTCTCCTAGGCATGGCCTCACCCTTTGCTAAATAAACCTCTAATCAATTGAGATCTGCCTCAGTCACTTTTTGGATTACATAATGAAATTGAAAACTACTTTAATGGGAATTTCCATGTACTTAAAAAGCAAATTCTCAACTTTGTATAGCAAAGCCAAAGGCCAAGAATAGACAAGACACTCTTAAAATGAACAGAGTAGAAGAACTTAACCTACTAGATTCATTATAAAGTTAGAGAAGTTGGTAATTAAGACTCTATAGTAATTAAGTGTGGTTTCAGTGCTGAGAGAAACAGACCAATAGAGCAGAATAGACAGAAAAGGATGCACACATACATGAAACTTGGTCTATAACACAGGTCATACTTAGAGCAGTATGGAAAAAACAGATTTTTCAACAAATAGTGTTCAGTTTCCATGTGAAAAAAAATAAAATTGTCCTGGCGCAGTGGCTGGCACCTGTAATCCCAGCGCTTTGGGAGGCCGTGGTGGGTGGGTCACTTGAGGTCAGGAGTTCAAGACCAGCCTGACTAACATGGCAAAACCCCATCTCTACTAAAAATACAAAATCAGCCAGGCATGGTGGCCCATGCCTGTATGCCCAGCTACTTGGGAGGCTGAGGCAGGAGAATCGCTTGAACCCAGGAGGCAGAGGTTGCAGTGAGCCGAGATCGTGCCATTGCACTCCAGCCTGGGCAACAGGAGTGAAACTTTGTCTCAAAAAATAAATAAATAAAAATAAAATAAAACTGGATTTCTGACATCATACACACGAGTCAGTTTCCAACTGAGTCAATTTCAGTTGGAAAGAGTAAAACTATCATAGTGTCATATGGAAAATAACTTTTGTTTCACTCCTCATCTCCCAAGAATTGGCTTGTTTATTTTCTTTCTTTTTTCTTTTTTGAGAATAATACCTTTATAACTTCTAAGTAAAGAAATATTTTCTTAATAAACAAACATAACACAAGCCATAAAGAAAAAAATGAATAAGTTCAACAGCATTAAAACTAAGAATTTCTGCTCATCAAAAAACATGAAAGATAGAAAAAACAAGCCACAAACTGGGATTAAATATGCGTAACATAGTTAACCAACAGAAGTTGAACAGTTGGCATTTTTGAGTTAATAAGAAACAGATAATGCAATAAAAAAACGGGCAAAAGATATCACAGGTAGTTAACAGAAAAGAAACGTGAATGGGTCCATAAGCATATGAAAATATTCTCAAGCCATAGCAGGACAAGCCGCAGACAAAACCCCTCAGACACCAAGTTAAAGAAGGAAGGGCTTTATTCATCCAGGAGCTTCCACAAGACTCACGCTTCCAACAACCAAGCTCCCCGAGTGAACAATTCCTGTCCCTTTTAAGGGCTCACAACTCTATGGGGGTCCACGTGAGAGGGTCGTGATTGATTGAGCAAGCAGGGGGTACGTGACTGGGGGCTGCATGCACTGGAAATTAGATTGGAACAGAACAGGACAGGGATTTTCACAGTGCTTTTCTATACAATGTCTGTCATCTATAGATAATATAACCAATTAGATCAGGGGTCGATCTTTAACTACTAGGCCCAGGGTGTGGCACCAGGCTGTCTGCTTGTGGATTTCACTTCTGCCTTTTAGTTTTTACTTCTTCTTTCTTTAGAGGCAGAAATTGGACATAAGACAATATAAGGGGTGGTCTCCTCCCTTAAACCTTATTTTTTAGGAGCTAAAAATTTAAACCACCAGGAGATTCCATTTAATACCAATTAGACTAGCAAAAATTAAGGAATTTCTCTTCACTAAGGCTAGTAGAGATGTAGAATGGGGCTTCTCAAACACTGCAGGTGGGAGCGTAAATTCACAATGTAAAAGACTTTGAACATTTGCATACTCACATATTCTGGAGGAGTGGCTGTAAACCTTTTGACCATCACCATAATAAGAAACACATTTTATATCCCAACCCAGTGCGCGAACATGCTTACAAGTAAAATCAGTTTAGCGAAACAATACTTGCTCTTACTATATGTGGTATGCTCTGATATTTTATATTTTTTCATATAACAGTTTTCATGTCTTTTGTACCAGTCCTACATAAATTTATAGAGTCAATTCTGGCAGTTTAGACTCCTCACCTTGGGCCTTCATTAATAGATTTTTCTGGAGTGAAGTAGGATGAACCCTGGTGTTTCTCTTTTTTCACTTTCGTTTTTTTTCCCATTGTTTCTCTTCACGTTCCTGGAAGTTACCTCAGTTAATTACAGGACTTAATATACTTAAATTGCACATTAATTCTCCTGACAAATATCTTCTTTGATCCAACAATTTCCGCCACGTGGTATTTCTTTCCAGTTTTGTTATGGTAACATTTGTGGGATCTTCCTCTTAGAATAGTACCCATTCCCTTCATGTCTACAACTTTCGGGGAGATTCCTACACATGCAGTAAAGGGAACAGCTCTGCCAGGCATGGTGGCTCATGCCTGTAATCCCAGCACTTTGGGAGGCTGAGGCAGGTGGATCACCTGAAGTCAGGAGTTTGAGACCAGCCTGGCCAACATGGCGAAGCCCTATCTCTACCAAAAATATAAAAATTAGCTGGGCTTGGTGGCGCATGCCTGTAATCCCAGATACTCAGGAGGCTGAGGCAGGAGAATCACTTGAACCCGGGAGGAGGAGGTTTTGGTGAACCGAGATTACTCCATTGCACTCCAACCTGGGCAACAAGAGCAAAACTCTGTCTAAAAAAACAACAAAAACAAAAAATGTGACTAGTGTGACTGAGGAACTGAAATTTTCATTTGATTTACTTTTCATTAATCTAAATTCAGATAGTCACCCAAGGCCAGTGGCTATTGTTTTGGAAAACACAGTTCTGGACGTTGTCATGATCAGTAACTGGAAAGCCTCCCTCCCAACCTCATTTTCAATCATCACACTCTACTGATCGTCACATTCTACTAACAGCATCTATTTTTCCAGCATATTTTTTCTAATATCAAATCCACTGATCCTTCCAACCCTGTGAGACCTAAAACCCACTGATTCTACAACTAGTTCATTGTCCCTCAATTCTGCATTTCCCCCCTCGCCCAGTTTGAATGCCATCATCTCCCAAACACTTGTCCTTCTCCGGCTTCATTGTTTCTGTTTGGCAAAAACTGAAACCTGATTTAATCTGAGTCTTTTTCATCTACATGCTGAAATCTTCACATCTCAATGTGGAGAAGAAAAATGCCCAGCTCGGCCAGGCGCGGTGGCTCATGCCTATAATCCCAGCACTTTGGGAGGCCAAGACGGGCGGATCACGAGGTCAGGAGATGGAGACCATCCTGGCTAACACGGTGAAACCCCGTCTCTACTAAAAATATAAAAAAATTAGCCGGGCGTAGTGGCAGGCACCTGTAGTCCCAGCTAATTGGGAGGCTGAGGCAGGAGAATGGCGTGAACCCGGGAGGCGGAGCTTGCAGTGAGCCGAAATCGCGCCACTGCACTCCAGCCTGGGCGACTGAGCGAGATTCCGTCTCAAAAAGAAAAAAAAAAAAATGCCCAGCTCATTGAATTCATGACTGCCAACCTCAAGAACATGTCTGGGCATTGCTTGGCAAGCTAACTTCTTCACTCTACTGCTGTGTCGGGGTAACTATTTTATATCTTCTCTCTCTTCAGACTTCCCTATCTCCACTTGCATCACCACTATTAGCTTTCACAAGCTTCCACCCGCCCATCTCCCACCTTCCAGCATCTGTGCCCATGAACTCTGCACCTTCTTTTGTTATTACGTCTCTCCTCTTACTTCAGACTCGTCCCCACTCCCCCCCCCTCCTTTTTTTTTTTTTGAGACAGAGTCTCAATCTGTCACCCAGGCTGGAGTGCAGTGGTACAATCTTGGCTCACTGCAACCTCTGCCTCTTGGGTTCAAGCGATTCTCCTGCCTCAGGCTCCTGAGTAGCTGGGATTACAGGTGTGTGCCACAGATGCAGCTAATTTTGTATTTTTAGTAGAGACGGGGTTTCACGATGTTGGCCGGGCTGATCTCAAACTCCTGACCTCAAGTGATCCGCCTGCCTTGGCCTCCTAAAGTGTTGGGATTACAGGTGAGAGCCACCATGCCCGGCCTCTATTGACCTTTTGGCTGTCTCTCTTTGTATATTTATTGGTGGTGGTAATTGCTCCAGGCATTACAATATGTACACCTAAACTTTCAAATCTATTTGGGGTTCATAAACCATTCAAACCTTGCAACCGGCAGGGCATAGTGGATTATGCCTATAATCCCAGCACTTTGGGAGGCCGAAGTGGGCAGATCACGAGGTCAGGAGAGCGAGACCATCCTGGCTAACACAGTGAAACCCCATCTCTACTAAAAAAATACAAAAAAGAAAATTAGCCGGGCATGGTGGCGGGCGCCTGTAGTCCCAGCTACTCGGGAGGCTGAGGCAGGAGAATGGCATGAACCTGGGAGGCGGAGCTTGCAGTGAGCAGAGCTTTCGCCACTGCACTCCAGCCTGGGTGACAGAGCGAGACTCCGTCTCAAAAAAACAAACAAAAAAACCGTGCAACCGTGGAGGTCCCTTTCCTCCCTGCCAAATACTCTTTATGTCAGGAGTTATCATAAGTATCATATCAACGTATCTTGAAAACCCTGCCTAACAATGTCATAATTTAGGTTTTAAATAGTCATATGTGTTTTAAAGGACTTAATAGGATCCAAATTTCCATCTTGTATCATTTTCTTTCAACCTCAAGAAATCCCTTTAGCATTTTTTATAGAGGTCTCCTAGAGACAAATGATTTGTTTTCCTTTATCTGACAATGTTTCTATTCATTTTCATTCCTAAAAGTGTATTTTCACTAGATATAGAATCCTGGATTGACAGTTTTTTTCTTTTAGCACTTTAAAGATGTTGATCCACTGTCTTTCATGGTTTCTGATGTGAAATCCATGATTATTCAAATAGTTTTCCTTCACGTGCAATTGGTCCTTTTTCTACAGTGAGTTAGAATTTTTCTTTATCTTTGGTCTTACGCAGTTTGATTATGTCTGGGCATGATGTCTTTAAACTTGTTCTGCTTGGAGTTTGGTGATCCTTTTGAATCTGTACATGTATGCCTTTCACCAAATTTAGACAGTTTCTGGCTAGTTTGTCTTTAAATGTTGTCTTTGGCCCAATCTTTAATTCTAACACTGGTGTTCTTATTACACAGATGTTAGATTTTTTGATATTATACCACAGGTCCCTAAAACTATATTCATTCATTCATTTTTTTTTTTTTTTGGAGACACAAAACTTGATTTAATAGAAATTTTGTTTGTAGTTCTTACATTCTCAGTGTGAACCGATCTGCTACCCACTGCCCCACCCAGAAGTGGCCCAGTCCTGGGGGCAGGGGAGAAACGGAGGGGTGAAATGAGGAGCCCCATTCTTCTCAGGCTGGGGGGCTGGAGATGCCACCCCCTTCTCCTGCCCCCCTCTGGGCTCCAGGAAGGAGAGCAGATGGAATCTCATGCCTGCGGCTTCTCCACACCACTGCCCACCAGGTTGGAGGGGAGCTAAGAGATATGGTGAGAGAAGGGGACAGAGGCAAGAAAAGATGTTGATCAAGAAAAATGAGAACGGGGAGTGAGGGCTGAAGGAGAATCAAAGATAAAACACCAGTAAAAAAATCTAAAAGAAAAAAAAAAGCCGAGGGGAAGAGTGAGGGAGGGGAACAAAACCAAAATCCACCCCAAATCCGAACGAGCCTGGAAAAAAATGAAAGTTCTCGAGTATCATAGAGACATTATTTGGCGCGGCTAGCTCTGCAGCAGGAGCGCTCATGTTCATTCTTTCAATCATTTTTCTCTCAGTTCAGATTTGATCATTTTTATCGATCTTCAAGTTCACTGACTCTTCCATCATTTTCATTTTTATTAATTTCTACAGTAATTTTTATTTATTATTTATTTATTTATTTTCAGATGGAGTCTCACTCTTGTCACCCAGCCTTGAGTGCAGTGGCTTGATCTTGGCTCACTGCAACCTCTGCCTCCCTGGTTCAAGCGATTGTCCTGCCTCAGCCTCCTGAGTAGCTGGGATTACAGGTGCCCGCTACCACACCCAGCTAATGTTTGTATTTTTAGTAGAGACAGGGTTTCACCATGTTGGCCAGGCTGGTATTGAACTCCTGACCTCAGGTGATCCACCCGCCTCGGTCTCCCAAAGTGCTGGGATTACAGGTGTGAGCCACCGTGCCTGGCCTCTACAGTAAATTTTTATTACAGACACCACAGTTTTCAGTTCTAAGATATTCACTTGGTTCTTTATTGTAGTTTTTATTTCTCCACTGAGATTTCCTGAGTTGGTTTTGTGTGTGTGTGTGTGTGTGTGTGTGTGGTGTGTGTGTGTGTGGTGTGTGTGTGTGTTCTCACTTCATTGAGCATCTCAGGATTGTCTTTTCTCTTGGGGATGGGTCACTTTTTTTGGTTCTCTATAGGTGGTAAAAGTTTGTACAATGTCCTGGGAACATTGTCCATGTTATGTCATATAAACTCTGGATTCGATTCTAATCCCTTAGAGAATGCTGATATTTTGTTCTATTATACAATCACCCTGGTTAAATTCAGATCATAAGTTCTGTTTTGCCTTCAGTGATTCAAGTCTCAGTTCAATTCTTTAAGCATTTGCTAACCTGGTTTGGGTCTGCCCTGCACATGGGTGGTTTGGGGTTAATCTGAGACTTATACAGATTATGGAATTCCCTTCTCTGGCTTTTTCCTGTCTCAGGTCTCCCCTACTACATGTACACTCTCTCCAGTCTACAGGGGCTCTTTTGCCCGACTTCCTGTAGTCAGAAAGACTGAATTTATTTTATTTTATTTTGTGTGTGTGTGTGAGGCAAGGTATCCCTCTGTCTTCCAGGCTGGTGTGCAGTGGCACGATCATGGCTCACTGCAGCCTCGACCTCCTGGTTTCAAGGAATCCTTTCATCCCAACCTCGCAAGTAGCTGGGACTACAGGCATGTACCACCACGCCCGGTTAATTTTTAATTTTTTTATAGAGACAGGGTTTCGCCATTTTGCCCAGGCTGGTCTTGGCCTCCTAGGCTCCAGCCATCCTCCCACCTCAGCCTCCCAAAGTACCAAGTGCTGGGATTACAGCCATGAGCCACCGTGCCTGGCCCTGACTGAGAAGTTTCTACTGGAGTTTTAGCCACCTGAATTGCACTGATCAGCCACTGAGGCCTGCCCCTGGGGCAAAGCATTGAGGGGGAAAAAAAAAGCAAAAACAAAAAATAAAACACAAAATATTTAAAAAAAAAAAAAACAACCCAAAGAACAAAAAAAGATAATGGGAAACAGCCCCATGAAGTTCTCTAAGTTTTAACTCCCTTCCACAATCTGCCTTCTGTTACATAGTATTCAAAACCCTTAAGTAGCTGTTTTTGTGTTTTATCCAGAGTAAATATCTGAAATCAGCAGAAGGGATTGGCTACTGGAGGAATAGACCATAATAGCCAGATCGGGACTCTCCCCATGCTCCTAGGACCCCACTCCAGTCAGGCTGTCCTCCTTAGCGCTCCACTCACCCACACTTCTCAAGACAAGCAGAGATTCCCATCCTTGACAGTTCACACCTTTCTCCTATCTCATGGACATGCAGAGCCTCCTCGCTGCTTCCTGCTCACTACTCCAACTTCTTCATGTTGGGAAGCCCCAGACCTTATCTCTTTTCTAAGTCACTCATCTGTTGATCATCTGACCTGATGAGATTCCCGCATTCATATCACCCCTCAGGCCTCTCTTCCAAACTGGACTTGTGTTTTCTCCTGTCTGCTCCTCATGCCCACTTGTATGTCTAAAGACATCTCAAACTTCAAATGTCTCAGACTGCACGTGCAATTCTGCAGCCCTTTCCCCACCTATTTCTCCTTCAGTCTTACCCTTTTCAGTTAATGCCAACTCCACTTTTCCCAACACTCAGACCAAAATCCTCAAAGTCTTCTCTGATTCTTATTCTCACCCTACATTCCATCTGTCAGCTAGTACTCTCAACTCCAACTTCAGAATATATCCAGAGTCATCCTCCACACTGCCCCAGCCTGCTCCAAATCGTTAGGGAAACAGGAGCATAGGAGAGCCAGGATGACACCATTTTAAACTCAACTCCATCTTAAAGCCAGCAAGGCACACTCCTTTGCCAGTGACGACCCATGATCATAAGATGTTTACAGCTAAAGGCTGGGCACGGTGGGTCATGCCTGTAATCCCAGCACTTTGGAAGGCCCAGGCAGGTCGATCACCAGAGGTCAGGAGTTTGAGACCAGCCTGGCCAACATGGTGAAACCCTGTCTCTACTAAAAATACAAAAATTAGCTGGGTGTGGTGGCAAGTACCTGTAATCCCAGCTGCTCAGGAGGCTGAGGCAGGAGAATTGCTTGAACCCAGGAGGCGAAAGTTGCAGTGAGCTGAGATCATGCCACTGCACTCCAGCCTGGGTGACGGAGCGAAACTCCGTCTCAAAAAAAAAAAGAAAGAAAGAAAGAAAAAAAGATGTTTACAGCTAAGGAAGCAATCTAGGAATGCCTGCAAGGACAAACGACCATGACAGCAGAAGATGTCCCAATATTGCATAAGAATATATGCTTTTAAGATACAGCCATGTGTTGATGTACTCATGCACTAAAATGCCAAAAATAACTTTCTTTAAATCAACAAAGTACTAAATTTTGTCATGCTGTCAGTCCACCCACACAGACATAACTTAGCTTAGCTTTTACGTAGATAAGACCCTTATATAAGAAAAGTTTAATACAAAGATGGCAGGTTACTCCTCTTGCCTTCTGAGGATACCCTACTCTGTATCTGAGTAGCTTTCAATGAACTATCTCCTCACTGCACTCTGCAACTCACCTTGAATTCTTTCCTACACGAGATCCAAGAATCCTTTCTTGGGGTCTGGATCAAGACCCCTTTTCTGGCAACAAAATCACCCTCACTTCTCACCTGAATTGCAGGAATAGCCTCTCAACTCATGTCCTCATTCTTTCTTGCTGTGGTGTTTCCAGCTTGGTTTCTAAATTCACGGTTGGTGGAAGATCGTTCTCTGCTGCAAAATGTTTAGCATCCCTGGTCCCCAGTCATTGTGGCAACCAGTACCCCTCACACACATGCACATACATTCATCTCCAACATCCTGTTAAGATGGGGCCAGATGTTACCTCTCCATACAAAACCTCCAAAAACAGGATCTCACAGTGAAAGCCAAAGTCCTTATCAAAGCCCACAAGGCTCTATGCAATCTGATGACATTTCATCTCTCTGTTCTCATCTGCTATTTTCTGGGCCTCTTTTCTCCTTATCTCTGCATGGCTTCCTCCCTTACGGCCATCTGTCTTTACTCAGTCACCATCTTCTCAGCAAGACTTTCTCTAGCTGCTTTATTTAAAATTTCAAGCTTCACCCCCAGCAGTCTCTATCCTCTACTTTTTTTCTTTCCATAGTACTATCACCCCCTAACAGCCTACATATTTAACTTATTTATCTTACATATTGCCTATGTCCCCCAACTAGAATATATGTTCTAGTTGAATGTCCCCCAACTAGAGGGCTGGATTTTTTTGTTTTGTTGTGTTTTGTTTTAGTCAAGGTCTCACTTTGTCACCCAGGCTGAAGTGTAGGGGTGTGATCTTGACTCACTGCAGCCTCGAATTCCTAGACTTAAGCGATCTTCCCACATCACCTTCCCGAGTAGCTGGGACTACAGGTGGACACCAACACTCCTGGCTTATTTTTGTATTTTTTGTAGAGACAGGCTTTCACCATGTTGCCCAGGCTGGTCTTTAACTCCTGAGTTCAAGTGATCCACCAGCCTGGGCCTCCCAAAGTGCAGGGATTACAGGCGTGAGCCACTGCACCTGGCCTGGAATTTTTGTTTGATGTGTGCACTTACCTATTCCAACACTTTAAAAAATGTCTGACACATAATAGTTGCTCACAAATATTTGTTGGCTAATTGGATGAACATAGAATGGTATATACGTAAGAATGAGTTGCATAATATGCAAATGGACAGTAAGTATGTGAATAAAGATGTTCAACGTTAATCATTAGGGAAATGAAAATCAAAAGCACAATGAGATACTTCACGCTCACTGGGATGGCTATTAGTAAAAAAGACAGACAATAAAGGATATGGAACCCTCATACATTGCGGGTAAGAATGTAAAATGGTGCAGCAACTTTGGAAAAGTTTGGCAGTTCCTCAAAATATTAAATATAGAGTTACCATATGACCTAGCACCTCTGCTTCTAGGTATATACCCTAAGATAATTGGAATCATGCATTGACACAAAAATCTGTCCATGCGTATTCACAGCAGTAATACTCAATAGCCAAAAAATGGAAACAGATATTCATCAGCTGATGCATGGATAAATAAAATGTGTTATACCCACACAATCAAATATTATTTGACAGGCGCGGTGACTCATGCCTGTAATCCTAGCACTTTGGGAGGCTGAGGCGGGGGGATTGCCTGAGCTCAGGAGTTTGAGACCAGCCTGGGCAACATGGTGAAACCCCGTCTCTACTAAAATACGAACAATTAGCCAAGCGTGGTGGTGGGCGCCTGTAGTCCCAGCTACTTGGCAGGCTGAGGCAGGAGAATGGCATAAGCCTGGGAGGTGGAGATTGCAGTGAGCCGAGATCATGCTGTTGCACTCCAGCCTGGGTGACAGAGTGAGACTCCATCTCAAAAAAAAAAAAAAAACGAAACAAAACAAAATTATTTGACAATAGAAAGGAATGAAGTACTACTCATATGTGCTACAACATGGATGGCCCTTGAAAACATTATGTGAAGTGAAAGAAGATGGTCACATTTTATATAAACTAATCCAGAACAGGCTAGAGAGGCAGAGAGTAATGATTACCTAGGACTTAGGGTGGAATAAGCAGTGACAAAATGTTCTTACTGGTTTTTTTTTTTTTTTGGGTGGGGTGGGTGGTGAAAAAAAAGTTCTGAAACTAGACTGTGGCCGGGCATGGTGGCTCATGCCTGTAATGCCAGCCCCTTGAGAGGCCAAAGTGGGAGGATCATTAGAGGCCAGGAGTTCGAGACCAGCCTGGGCAACATAGAGAGACCCTATCTCAAAAAAAAAAAAAAAATTAACCAGGTATGGTGGCACGTGCCTATAGTTCCAGCTACTTGGGAGGCAGATGCAGGAGGACTGCTTGAGCCCAGGAGATGGAGGCTGCAGTGAGCTATGATCACCCTACTGCACTCCAGCCTGGGTGACAGAGACTATCTCTAAAAAAAATTTTTTTTTTTTTGAGACAGAGTCTCACTCTATCACCTAAGCTCGAGTGCAGTGGTGCAATCTCGACTCACTGCAACCTCCGCCTCCAAGTTCAAGCGATTCTTGTGCCTCAGCCTCCCTCATAGCTGGGATTACAGGCGCCTGCCACCACGCCCGGCGAATTTTTGTATTTTTAGTAGAGACGGGGTTCTCGTGTTGCCCAGGCTGGTTTCGAACTTCTGAGCTCAGGCAATCTGGAAAAAAAAATTTTTTAATTAAAACTAGACTGTGATAATATTGTACAACTTTGTGAATACACTAAAAACTACTGAATTTTGCTTCAAATGGGTGGACTGTAATGGTATGTGAATTATATCTCAATAAAATGTGTTTTCTTTTTTTTTTTTTTAAAGAGTGAGTTGCATAATTGGAACTTAGAAGTATTTAATTCACTATACTTGGTAAATTTTATTTTGCACCATCTTTTCCTACTCCGTGAGTTTTCCACCAGTGCCTTCTATACATTGAATTAGTGGTCTGCTTCCCAGTTCCTCTAAATACTCAGAGGATCTGGTGTATGAGCCACTAGATTGTCCTTAAACACCAAAGGCAAGTTTTATTTCCTTAATTCTAAACATCTTGACCAAACCTACTCTAAGCTTAATGTGCTTTTCTTGAATAATGGGATTTACAAAATGAGAATTAGAAGTTCCTTAAAGGTAGATATTTGTTGATTCAAGGACTGCTCAGAACTGGATTTTTCTTCCTACTTCATTGGTTTCTGTAACACTGGGTTTTCGAAATTCAGTTAAAATCTGTGATTTGTTGCCTGAGAGAAAGAGAAAAATCGTTTAGACTGTATTATGACAATAGTTAATATTTGTTGCATCTTAGCTTACACCAGGAACATATTTAAGCACCTCACCTAAGCTAACCCATTTTAATCTTCACAGTCAACCTATAAGATGGATTCTTATCTTCATTTTACTAATGAGGCATAAAGTTGTTAAATAACTTGCCTAACTAGAGCTACCAAGTGATAAAGCTGAGATTCTAACCCTAGTAGCATGGTTCTAAGGCCTATATAGGGAAAGATCAGCAGGGAGGGTCACTGAAGTAACCCTTTTTCCACTGCATTATTTAATTAATAAACATTAATAGAATCCAGTTAGACTGTAAGCAAAAAATAAACCCAAACTAAAAGAAGACAGGGCTCCTGTCCTGGGAGGAGCCTAATATGGGAGACAAAGATACCACCAAGTAATACAAATATAACTTGGTAAGCCTGTATTGGAAGGTCCAAAGTCCAACCAAAGTGAAGAGATACAAACTAACTTTGTCGGGGGGAGTTAGAGAAGGATGAGGAAAGATGATGCCGAAGGGCTAAGTTACTCCAGACAAAAGAAACAGCCCCTGGTGTGAAAGAGCATAGTGTTTGGGAATGGTCTTGGTGTGGGAAAGTGTCAGAAGGGACTGGTAAAAGTAGAGGCCGGACTATGAGGGGCTTTGTATGTTACGAAAAAGAGTTTGAAATAAAGAGCACCAATGAGTATCGGCTTGACATGACCCTGTTTGTGAAGATAACTGTAGGAGCTCTGATGATGAACAAGGGTAGACAAAGAAAGCAGGGATACCACGTAGGAAAGTGCTTTAACAATCGACATAAGAAGCAAAAAGAAGCAAATTAAATTATCTGTAATTTATTTCTCTTTTAGACATATAAGCCATATTTGGTCCCAGAACCATGGTCTGCACCGTCTAAAGCAGCATAGTCTAACAGAAATATAATACGAGCCACATATATAACTTTAAATTTTATACTAGCCAGGTGTGATGGTGTGTGCCTGTAACCCTAGCTACTTGGGAGCCTAAGGTGGAAAGATTACTTATCCCAGGAGTTCAAGACCAGCCTGGGCAATGTAACAAGACCCTCCTGTCTCAAAATACTAATAATAATACATTTTATACTAACCACATTAAAACAAGGAAACATTTTGAAATATACTTAATATATTTCGACATGTCATCAACACAAAATCATTACCAAAATATTTTGCATTTTTCATACTGTCTTCAAAATCCGGTGTGAATTTTATACCTAAATATTTTCAATTTGAATGCTAAATTTCCTTTGAAACTTAATTTGCATTTAGATTTTATAAATTTTACAATTGACAATGTAGACTCATATACTCAAGTTTTTCCAAACACACTTAAATGTTGCCCAATATTTGAATGGTGTGTCAGTTTTTAAATTTAAATTGATAAAAATTAAAGTTAAAAGTTCAGTTCCTCAATCACGCCCACCAGACATGGCCAGTAGTTACCACTGTGGACAGTGCAGACTGCACTGCTTCTCAACCAAGGGAGAACAACTGCCAGACACTCCCTTGTTGGACTGTAATAGATGTCCACAAAATATGTTTATTATCAGGATTTAAAAAGGAAGAATTTCTCGTTCTAAACCAACTGCAAGTAAAACACGGTATAGAGAAGGAGAAATTCTTGACACCAGAAGGAGTTAATGCTCAGCACATTATTGTTTTTGGCTAAGTTACTAAAACAAGAGTATTATTCTTTAGATCAATCCTTGTTTGGCTAATAGAGAAGATGTAAACAATGATTTGAAAGAATTTTTATTAATGCACCTATAAAAACATCTACAAAAACAAGCTCCATTATGGCCTTCTGTTAGTTGTATGTGGAGTAGACTCCTAAAACACAGCCCCACTACAAAACACCTGAAAATAATGAGGGCAATTTTTAAAAACATCTTTTAAATGCATAGCTGAATTAGCCAAAAAGTAAATCCTTGGAAGCCAAAAATGAAGTGAAAGTGTGAGAACAATGGAGCACTGAGACTTGTGGTTGCTAACAAAGACATCGAGGTTATAACCCTGCTCAGGAGGCAAGCCGAGGCCCAGCAGCCTGTGGAGATTTACTTATTGTACCCTAGGTAAATTCTCCCCTTCTTCCTTACCAGTGCTGGTTTTAGCTGAGTGCGGGACACCTAGCAAAAGACATTCCCCAGACCTACTTGCAGCTATGTGACTAGGTGCTGGCCAATGTGGTATGAGCGAAGTATGCAACTGCTGGCTCATACTCCTGAAAGGAAAGGTATTCTCTTCACTCATTCCTTCTTCCCATGAGCTGGAATGCAAATATAGGTTGAGAATCCCTAACTTGAAATGCTCCAAAATCTGAAACTTGAGTGCCAACATGAAGCCACAAATGGAAAATTCCACATCTGACCTCATGTGAAGGGTCAGTCAATACTATATTTCATACAAAAAATTATTTAAAATATTGTATAATATTACCCCCAAGCTATGTGTATAAAAAACATAAATGAATTTCATGTTTAAACTTGGGTCCCATCCCCAAGATGTCATTACGTGTATGAAAATATTCTAAAATCTGAAATACTTCTTGTCCCAAGCATTTGAGATAAGGGATACAAACCTCCTCTGGAGGGTAAAGTATTAGTTGCTTTTTATTTTGAACCCCTTTATGTTGTTCAAATTTAACATTTTAAATTAAATACCTGGTTCTTTAAACTTGTAAATACTTCATAAAATATAAACCATATTCATATTTATTCCTCAAAGCCACCTATTTTCTTGATTCCCTCAGGCCAAATTAATCTCCTCATATACTCCAGAATTTTTCTTGTATCTTTTTTTTTTGAGATGGAGTTGTGCTCTCATTGCCCAGGCTGGAGTGCAATGGCGCGATCTCTGCTCATTGCAACCTCCGCCTCCTGGGTACAAGCGATTCCCCTGCCTCAGCTTCCCAAATAGCTGAGATTATAGGCATGTGCCACCACGCCCGGCTAATTTTTGTATTTTTAGTAGAGACAGGGTTTCTCCATGTTGGTCAGGTTGGTCTTGAACTCCTGACCTCAGGTGATCTGCCCACCTCAGCCTCCCAAAGTGCTGGGATTACAGGCGTGAGCACCGCGCCTGGCCTTCTTGTATCCTTATAACTTAAGAAAGCCCACTTTATATCATTAATTTACGTAAAGTTAAAAGCCTACACAGACTCTACATATACTGCCTGGGTTTGAATTCTGGCCCATTCACTTGCTAGTTCAGTGGTGACTATTATTTAACAACTGTGCCTGTTTTCTCACCTGTGAAAAAAAGGAACAACAGTACCCAGCTCACACGATTGAGGACTAAATGAGTTAACGTATGGCAGCTCATGAGAGTAGATCCTGGCCTCTGCTTAGCACTGTTAGCTATTGAGTACAGACAATATCCTACCCATATTTATTTATATTCCTAAATTTCCAGCAGTGGATCACACAAATTATTAAGGAATGTTTACTGAATTAAACTGACTTGCCTCCCGGGGGATTAAAAGAGGGGTGGTGATGACAAGAAAGGAGCTTTCCCCAAGTTAATTCTGCAGCACACTTGTCAGCAATGAAACCTTTGTGAGCCTGGTAGGTTTTTTGTTTCTATTAGCTGACAAATAGACTAGGTAGAAAAAACAAATGCATTCTACTGAATGAATGGGAAAAAGGCAAAAACCATTCTGGGCCACAATCAATTTTTCCATTAATCCCTACTCTCTCCTATGTATGTTGCGGCCTCTCATTCTTGCCTGTCTCCCTGGTTCTCTTGAGCTTTTTAAAGGGCCAGTTGAAGTTTATCTGTACCAGCAAGTCTCACTTGGTCTGAGCATGTGGTGCTCTTTTGAGTCACAGGGGAGTCATACAAGCCTCCCAGGAAAGGTTTTCTTGTTAAACTTCTCTTTGACAATTTCTAAAATTCAAATAGTCAAAATTGCTCTGCTTACCTTTTCCAAGGTGGACAGACCCCCCCCACCGCCCCCATCACCCGGTTGCTGGGATGATGCTTTTCTCCACAAACCTCTTCATAGGGAACCAGCAGGAAAAGGTCAAAGATGGACTGCACAAGTCCAGCTCTTGTTTCTTCATAACGCTCTTTACACCACAGATATTATTCCCTCTCCTTTTAAATCATAGACCTAGGTACTCACCTTACTTTGCCCTGATCTAGTCTATTACATACTTGTAGTTTCCCCCATATGAACTGTGTAATCACATTACCTTCAGTGCCTTTCAGTTAGTCATGAAAATCAGCACGCTATTCCTGGATCAGAGACAGGCAGTAAAATATTGTGCTTTGGAATTAAACAGATCTGGGTTTAAAACCCAGCCCTATGACTTAGCTATGTGACCTCAAGTAAGTTGCTTAACCTTAGCCTCAGTTCCTTCATCTATAAATTGGGTATTTCTGCTTTACACGGTAATATTCAGACTAAACATGGTCAAGTACATAAAATGCCGAGTGGTACCCAGGACAGACTATGCACCCAATAAATGGGGATGTGATGTAAGAGGCAAAGAGGACTTTGTGCATGAGATTTAAGTTAGGTATGCCAACTCAGACTTCCCAGGACACTGGCTCATGTTAGCAAAGCCCAGAATCCTGTGACTGAATAAGCCTGTCTTGGTGTGTGCTTCAAAAAAGTGTGGCAAAGTCAGCCTTATTCACAGAAAAGGTAGGACATTAACTCAGATTTACTATATTATCATCAGAAAGGACAGGTAAATTAACTGGTTGTAATAATGTAAATGACCTCATACCTACTACAGGATAAAAATTTGCACTCAGAATTCAAATCAAGATGGTTAGTAAAAATAATCAAACAAGAATCTAACAAAAACTTTGCTAAAAGAACAAAAGACCCAACAGATGCATATATCATGCTGTGCTTATTGTTGTCAATTTCCCCCAGGACATATTTTGTGTAAATCCAATAAAAATCTCAGAATTTTTTAAAGAAAAATCAAACTCAATAAAATAAAATAGACTAAAGTTCATCTTAAAGACTAAGTGTCCTAGAATAGCCTCCCCACACAAAAACAAAAAGGCTAAGATAAAGCAACTTCATATCAGGTATACAAATAAAGCATCTGGCTACAATGATTAAGGCAGTGGGGTACTGGTGCAGGAAAACCTAATGCTTCTCAAGTGTCAGGGGTTACACTATCCAAATGCTTTAGATTATATTATTAATATAACCACCCATGTATATTATCCTCATTTTCTAGAGGATAAAGCTGAAGTCTAGAAAAGTTACATAACTTGCTTAAGATCACACATGGTCAAGGCAGGATTCTGAACACAGCTGACTAGACATATCTCTCAGGAAAAATATTAATACCTATTATCTACAGAGGTTCTACAAATCATTAAGAAAAAACCCTAATTTAGTATAAAAATTGTCAAAGGATATAATAAGCAATTACACTAATATACAAATAACTGATACATATTAAAAAGTTTGACCTCACAAAGACTTAGGATTACAATTAACTAGGATCACAAAGAATACTAGGAAATGGATATACATGCTGGTAGGAGTATATATTTGTACAGCATTTTGGGAAAGCAATGTGACATTAAAACACACAATTTATATGACTTTTCAGCAATTTATTTTCAGAATCAACCCCAAAGAAACTGAAATAGTCAAATGAACCTAACCATCCATAACAGAGAATAGTTGGTGTGTGGGGTGTGTGTGTGTGTGTGTGTGTGTATGAAATACTACACAGCCACTAAAAAGGAATGAATGAATTGGCTGGGCATGGTAGCTCACACCTGTAATCTCAGCACTTTGGGAGGCTGAGGCAGCAGATCACCTGAGGTCAGGAGTTCGAGACCAGGCTAGCCAACATGGTAAAACCCCATCTCTACTAAAAATACAAAAATTAGCCAGGCGTAATCATGCCTGCAATCCCAGCTACTCGGGAGGCTGAGGGAGAACTGCTTGAACCCAGGAGGCAGAGGCTGCAGTGAGCCAAGATGGCATCAGCCTGGGTGACAAGAGTGAAACTCCATCTCAAAAAAAAAAAGGAATGAATTAATTGGTATTTGCAGCGTGGATGGGATTGGAGACTATTACTCTAAGAGAAGAAACTCAGGAATGGAAAATCAAACATCCTATGTTCTCTAAGTGGGAGCTAAGCTATGAGGATACAAAGGCATTAAGAATGATACAATGGACTATGGGAACTTAGGAAGGGGTGGGAAGAGGGTGAGGGATAAAAGGTTACAAACTGGGTTCAGTGCATACTGCTCAGGTGATGGGTGCACCAAAATCTCACAAATCACCACTAAAGAACTTACTCATGCAACCAGATACCACCTGTTCACCAATAACCTATGGAAATAAAAAAATTTTTTAAAAGAATTACATTTCCTAAAAAAAACACAAAACAGAATAGTTGGAACAGATCATTGTACACCCATTCTATGGGACAGTATGTAAAAAGTAAATCTATATAGACACAGAAAGATGCTGATGATAGACCAATAGAAGAGAAAAAGAACAAGTCCAGAATACCGACTTTTTAACCTATTTGTTAAAAAAGTAAAAAGAGGGATCCAAGAGAATAAAATGTGATAAAAAATCAGAGAGAATATAAAAGAAAAAGAAAAGAGAAGTAACATTTATATATTCTTTTAAGACATATTTAAAAGGGTCTACAAGGATACATATCAAACCATTAGAGTGCACAGTAGGAAATGGAAGGGAATTAGAGCCCAAAAGTTCAAGGGGATTTTTCCTTTTTACTCAATATTCTTCTTTATAAATAAAAATGCTGTTTTTGTCATTTTGAGAAGACAAAAGCAAGTGAGAAATAATTTACTATCTTATGTTCACTCTTCTGTTTAAAAAAGAGCAATGAAGGGAATACACTAAAACCCAACCAGAGACTAAAAGAGCAATAATAAGAAAATTACATATTAAGAACAGCTACTGACACCTACAAAGAATCAAAGCAACTGACACAATAAATTTTATTGTTTCCATAATAATAGGCTCTGGACAAAGACAATGGAGACAATGACAACACATTTAAACTCCTATAACAAATTAATCTGTTACAAATTTCCAGTGGCTCAACATATTAAAATGCAAAATATATAAAGAAAAAAACAAGAAATATATTCAGATTTTTGCAGTACAATGAAATGTCTTCTAAAAAAAGTTTGTTGTAATTGTGTATGTAATTCTGACAGTAATTCAAAACACAAAATCACACATTTTCCCTAACTTCCCATGATCTGGATCTGGGGACTGCAGTATTTCAGAAATACGCAAAAATAAGTTTAGTGCTCAGAGATAAATAATTTTCCTTATTTCAATGCATCAATGCGCAAAAATTTCAATTCAAAAAAGCCAACCACTGCTATATGCAGATAAATAAAACAGATTTGACAACATTTTTATAATCAAACCCAACATTATACAAAAAATGTGTGCGTGCGCACGTACGTGTGCATGTGTATGCAATGCCTATTTTAGAAAAAAGGTGTCTTGATGAAAATGATTTTGAAAATAGTCACTGACACACATTATATACAAAACCTTTTATATAAAAAATTAAACTATTTTCAGTGAAATTCCATGTTCACATCCTATCTGAAAACTGTAATTGAATCATAAATAGGTCTACTAATGAAATCATGGCTAAGGCAGTTCTCTTTCCAAGGGTTTTCTTTTATATCCACCTGATGTTACTAATACTAATGTAGTCAAATATACAGATGCAACCTGACATGCCTATGCGTTATTACCTGGAGCTCTGTTCACTGTTATAATGGGAGAATTTACAGTTGCTACAAAGAATATTTTTCTTTTTTAAAATATACTGGTTTCTCTATTCCAAATTAAGCACTTACTTAAGACATTAAGAGGCTGAGAAGCCACTCCATTTGGTGTCATTATCAATAGCCCTATAAGAAAGAACTCTGTATTGGAATAGCTAGAAAAGTTCTCACTAAAGTGAGAACTTTAGTGCATCCTTCACCTGCATAGAATCAGTTTGGCTAATAGCTCTTTGCCCCAGAACACCAGTCTGGAGTTCAAATAGGCTCCTGAAAGTTCATCTCAGATAAGAAAAAAACATCTCACAGAAGCAATATAAGGACACACAGGATAATAAAATGGTTAAAATCTGTTTGATGAGTCTTACAGCATTCCTCATTTGGAGGAGCTGCTATAGGTTAAGGTGGAAACAAAAATGGAAAAGATCAGGGGCAATAAAGTTGAGTTGGCCAAGTATTTACGCCAGTAACCATTTCAATAAGTCTTTAAGCAAACAACTGCAATGACCTGGTACCTCTAGCTCATCATTCTACAAGCACTGATGATATGAAGCTTAAAAGGTGAAAACTTGAATACCTTTAGAAAAGGGGAACAGTCTGAGGCAAAAGTTGTAGGCCTGTAAATATATATTTTATTTTATTTTCATCTTTTTTGAGACGGAGTTTTGCTCTTGTTGCCCAGGCTGGAGTGCAGTGGTGCGATCTCAGCTCAGTGCAACCTCCACCTCCTGGCTTCAAGCGATTCTTGTGCCTCAGCCTCCCGAGTAGCTGGGATTATAGGCACCCGTCACTATACCCAGCTAATTTTTTTATTTTTCGTAGAGATGGGGTTTCACCATGTTAGTCAGTCTGGTCTTGAACTCCTGACCTCAGGTGATCCGCCTGCCTCGGCCTCCCAAAGTGCTGGGATTACAGGCGTGAGCCACCACGCCTGGCATAAATATGTATTTTATATGCACACACAACTGTGTGTATTATTCTGTATATATTTACATACATATTCACAAGATGCCCTGCAGTATAATTCAAAAGGCCTTTATCAAGAACAAATTGATTCTAGTATAGGCCCTAGAGTTCACACCATCTGTATAAGAAACAAATGTGCATAATGTAAACCTCATCAACAAAAACGCTAGGTTAAATAGTAAGTTTTAGGTTAATGGCTTCTAACCATTATCAATCAGTGATGTAATCAGAACATTTCTTACACTGAGAATCAAATTAAAAAGAAAACACAACTGGACTTTAAATTCACAAGAAAAAAGATGTTCAGTATGGCAAACACGAAGAAAGTTCAAATTCCAGAGTAGGGAAAAATATCAAAACTTTATAAATCTCCTGGGATGCAATTTAATTACTGCATCATTAGAAAAATAGACTCATAGAATGAACGGTGCTGCTAAGGATTCTCTCAACACATCAACCCATGTTTATCTTTTTCCTCTTTTGTTTCCAGCTGGAGGTTTCTTCAACTGAAGGAGTTGTCCTCCTGTTCCAAAACCTGCAGAGGCAGGATTGGACACCCCAAAAGTCAAACCAGCTGATGCCGTGATGCCAGGATTGCTGAAGTTAAACCCAGATGTACTTGAGCTGCCAAAGCCTTATGTTTAGGGAAAAAAATATTCATATCAGAAGTTGAATTCCAAAAACAAATATAAAGACAGGGAAGAGCAGTAAATTTCTATCTAAAAGAATACATAATCTGTAAGAATAGCAAATATATTAAAGCCCTAAATTTCTAACATGAAATTTTAACAGGAAAATAATTTAGCTAACAACTAAGTGGCACCCTGAAAGAGAGTTTAGTGATGCAGGCCAAAAGAGAAACCTTAGCACAAATTACTAAAATCTATAGAAACTTCAAGTTGCCAGAAACTTTCCTGTTAATTAAATATGTCAAGGTGCCTTCCTCCTTAGACCCACCAAAAACATTTTATCAACACGTAGAAGAGGGACATTCACATATCTGGACCTACCCTTGCAATTCCAAGTCCTCCATGAAAGCTTCAACCCACAATGTTCAAGACAATGAACAAACAGAAGAGCAGTACTTACTGTTTTGATTTTATAAGATCTTTTGCAAAATTAAGATCTAGTACTACTACTGCCTAGTTAACTAATACAATATTTCAATTACAATCCTGATAACATGGAATCCTATTATTATCTTCCTCCACTGGAACTGATTTTAAATGCTACTTATATTAAGTGGAACTTCCTTCAAATTCTCTAAATTTAAACACATCTTTCACAGTATTATGTCATTATATTAGATATGGTATTTGTCCCTAAGCACTGCACATTAAAACAAGCCATATTTACCAATATAGAGTAAATGCAAAAGTAGATGAAATTTGGAATTTTTCGTAAGAGTCAAAAAATTATACCTATTTCAAAAATGAACAAGAAACTAAATTAATAATATTTGTAAGACTGTGGTATTCTTAAACCAGAGGGACCCTGGAATAGAAATCATTCTCCAGGATGAATTATGACAAAAAACTTAAACTTTCACAATGATGGGTTCCTTTTGCAATAATGAAGAAAATTATTTAACCATGAAGTTAGTAACGAGAGTTCAAATGAATCTCTACTGAGTTAGAAGATGTAATTAATTATTAAATCAAACTAAGAAGTCTTGTTAGAAGTATTTTACAAACCTGCCCTTTAGTTTATGAAAGAGATAAAGTAAAATGATTAGTTAGGCTTGCACACTTCAATCAGGGAGTAAAAACTGAATCAGGGAGGGAACTTTTTGGGTTACTGGAAATAACAACACATACTTTTAAATTAAATAATTTACACCTTTAAATTTGCCTGAAATCCAGGCAGAAACACACAAACCTGCACTAAGACTTCCTGAGGGTTTATTTGTTGTTCCAAATCCAAATGTGGAGGCCCCTGTGGTGCTGCATCCAAAACCAGAGCTAGTTCCAAATCCTAGTGGAAGGGTAATAGAAAAATATACAATGGCACATAAAACACAGGTTAAAGGATACGGACAAGTACAACCGAAAATCATCAGAGGTCTAATAGATACAGTGCTGAAAAACATGGCCTTATTAAGGAAATCTGCTTACTCCTTTGCATGAGACTTTTAGAAGAACTAGACTAATTCCGAAATAAAACATTTGTATCTATTTAGACTAAGTTTGTGACCCATCAATTTTTAAAGAACAAGGCCATAAAAAAGAAATTAGTATTTTCTCTTTTAAATGTGCTAGAAAATTTTACCCATCATTCAAGTATAATTTTAGTCAGTTATAAACATTTCCACTTCAGGGGTATTTCATTTCACAAAAAAAGGACTAAATACATTAATAAGCATGACATGCACTACAATGTAAACACTAAATACTACAAGGTTATTTTACTCTGCTCTTTCCCAAAACATTTTTAACTAAGAATCTGAACCGCTGAAAAACTCTGCATAACTACATAATCAAGCACTTTAAATCTACTCAGTAACAGTAGATTCCTGCCATACTACCAGCCAGTTTAACAGTGAAAAATTGGTGGTGAGAAGATCATGGTTTTTCTCTTAACAATACTATCTTCATCATTTAAAAAAAGAAGTATTTTTTATCACACAAAGGTCATGACATTCTAAGTACTTGAAGACTAGTTTCCACTCTCCTAAGAGACAGGTGCTCTACAAATAAAGTTCAAATTCTTTTTCGGTTACTTTGCAATAGCTTATCTAAAATACTGAGTGTGACAGTATCATTGCCTGTAACAGTAAGAAATGTGATGGCAAATTAATTATAGATTATAGGAATTATGCTATCTGCCATGATTCTAATAATTCCTAATTTAGAACAGAGTCTATATTAAACAACCATAATAGCTTATAGGTCTCCCATCTTATATTTTAGTGGAAATAAGGGCAACTTATTCATTACATTATAATGTGCCTATGAAAACATAACCAACTTTCAGTTATCCATATCAAAGAATTGTGAATGCATTTTTATTTAGCATTATGTTTTTGCAGAGGACTTACCTTACTAAACTTATGAAAGTATTAAAATAAGCTTAATTGCTTATGTAAACAAGTATGTATATAGGCAAATTTGCCAAATGTGCTTAGAAATGGACATGAGTTGAGCTGTTCAATTCATAATAATTTCCCTAAGTACTCATTTTTAGAAAAAAGAAGATACTGATTAAGAGAATGTATATCATCCAGAAGTAGTTCAGACTCCAAACTAAGACTATTAATTTTAAGATTTTTAATTAAGATGATTAAAACTAAAGAATTCTCAAGTTCATGTGTCAGCATATTGCTTTGAAAACATGAACATGCCTACCACTTAATTTTAATACTTTATATTTGCTATTCACAGAAGATGGAAGGATTCTTTAAGTTCTAAATCTAATATTAGAAAGCAATAATTATGTTTGAGAATCGTTTTTGCCAGATGGAACCTTAACTTCCAAAATAGCAGCAGATTCTCTTAGAAATTTTTTTTTTACAGGCTAGTATCAATTCAAATATATAATAGTTCAATGAAATATTAGAAAAGTTAAAGTGTACCTCCAAGGTTTGAAGAACCTAAGCCACTTGATTGCAAGCCAGTGCCAATACCTGAGCCGAATGGCGTTCCAAAACTAACTCCCAGAGATGGCTGTGGCCCTGGTATAAAAAAAAAAAAAAAAAATGGGGGGGAAAAAAAAACAAATTTGCCTTACTCTTTCAAGATTAAAGATTCTTTATGAAATTATTTTTTAAATGAACAGTGATTACTTTTAACTGATTCCATTTGTTAAAACTTAGTTTTCAGGATGTCTCTCCAGTCTAACTTATCTATCCAAACTGATTTATCTATCTAAAAATTAAAAAAAGATTTTAAAAAAATTAACCTGTTCAGAACTAGACAATTAAAAGAGGCTTACCGCAATGAAAGATAAATGTTAGTTTAATCTACTAAATAATTTGAAATCTTTAATGTATCATAAATTATCGTTCCTTTAGATTTACTTCTAGAATTATTTTAGATCTCCTCACTTGTTTTCTGGTAAAACTAGTTGGCATAATCAGTAAGCGGTTTTTACTTTTTTTAATCAAGCTCCTTAGTGTTAGAGTCAAGTCTCAACTGATCAAGAGAGACTGACACTAACATGGCAAAACTATCATGTTATTTCATAAGAGTAAGTACCCAAAAAACTAGGCATGATTTCTCATATGAAATATAAATGATATACAATAAGTAGATAAAAAACAAGACAATGTTTTATTTTATTAAATTTATTGTTCATTGTAAAGCAAATCAATTACACAGTAACATGACAATTCCAACTTGTTCACAAAAAGTGATAATTGAGTTCTATTCTTAAGCTCTGCTACATTACACCACTTATCACCTGATTAAATAAAGTAATGAACATTTACAAAGGCACCGCTGTGTACCTTGACAGATTCAATACATTCAAGATTTCAATTCAGAAGTTTCTTTCCAACGTTTTGGAAAATGTACTCAGAAGCAGAACGATTAGTCATCCTTTTCCCACTTGTTACTTTAAAGATTTTGGCTGAGTTTGTTTGGCAAGAATAGCATCAAACTTACTAGCCTCTCTTTTAAACTACTATTTTTTTTTTAAACTAAGCAGAATACAAAAATCTAAAAATCTCTCATTTGGATAAATAATTTATGAAAATTATTCAATAAACTTCATAGTACAATCTTCAGTATTGTCTTTTTCAAGCACAGTGATCAGTGCATCTCGAAGATGAGGGAACTGTCAAAGTAATATACACACTAAAATTTAAATTTTTAAAGAAATCAAAGCCTTCAAGTTATCCAATGAAGAATGAGGTTTGTATATTGAAAAGGTAGTGTAAAATTATAAAGCATTTAAAGAAAAACAACCGAGGAACTACATTTCGCTACACTGGGACAGAAACTGGACTTTTCAAATAGCTTCTACCCAGAAAATAAACAATAACTAATAGCAGCCAGAATTCTTATACTACTATTAAAAAAATAATTTAAAATTTTACATCCAGTTTGAGATCAATTTGAGAATAAAATACCTGCCTAGCAGCTCTTTTGTAAAATGTTACTATAGGAAAAAGAAACCAAGCATATTATTATACTTTCTGATTCCTAACAAAAAACATAAAAAACACATGTCCAGTTTCTTTAACATCGAGAGACTTGTGTGTCACAGGTTAACAGGAGGCACTGCTGGTGGAAGACCCTAAAGAATAATGCACACCACAGCCCTCAGCCTTGTAAGTCATAAGAGTTACTCAAATAGCATGCTTTTTGTTGTGTGTGGGTCTGTTGTTAAGAGCAACAGAACATAAGGTTTTTCTAATAATCAATATTCAAGAATATAATCAAGAACTCATATCTAATGATGACAAGACTTTCCATTGCACATCAGATACATGATATTTTTAGTTTTGTACCTTCACACAAATTCTGAAGGCAACATCATTTATAAAACTCGTAGGCAAATGTATAACATTTTTTAATAGTAAAAACTCATGATAAATATCTCCCATGCCAAAGTATTAGCATATATTACACTCTGGCCACCATATATATTAGTTTCACTATTAGAAAGCAGTCTAAATCTTTCAGGCAAAAGTTACGTAAACAATTCAAGAAGTCTGCTTTGAAATTTGAATAGTCATTCAATGAGAGGTTCTTATTTCCATAAATAAAATTAAGTTTGTAGTGATATATACCAATGACTGACCAAAGTGAAATCTTCATGTAGAGTAACATTTTACAAAAGTTACCATAGAATATATTCACACACAACAAAACCAGGTTTAGCACTGTAATTTATATTTTCCAGAATAAATTCTACTTTCTTAAAAGTAAAACTGCATTAACAGAAAAAGGACTAAAGTGCTAAAAATATTTTATAATTTTCCATGATCACCCCAAACGCCTAATGTAATTAGTATGGTTATTTCTAAGTCACATTTTAAAATTATTTTTCTTTAAAAAACCTAAAATGCGTTTTCCCCAGTTTGAAAAATTTTACTCTTACTGATTTAATGGGGAATGTTCCTTTGGTTATTAAATACAACAAAATCACAAAACCACAAGAAACTAAGATGAAATACTTAATGTTTCCTATTTAACACTACACCTTAAATGTCCAAACCTACACTAAGCTAAAAAGTAGGAATTCCTAACAAAACGTCTTGGCTCTCCTTAAAACAGCAGCTAAGTCACATAAGAAAGTCTTATTATGTAAACATCAAGAACTCTTAAAAGTGTCAAAACACAATAGCAAAACTCAATCCCAGGTACATTGCTAAAAAACCTATCCTAAATTAAAATTATACTGAAAAGCCTAATGTAAATGTCTTCAGTTTTTCAGGAGGCTTGAGAAGCACTTATAGACAAGTGTCAAGTTCTGCCAACATGAAACTACGTTATCCACGTATTGATGCTCATGATTTCATACACAAATAGCCTGCTGGATTTTCAGTTCTCTGCAGCCTTCAGAACAAATAACTGTACATCACACATGCCTAAACCCTAGTATATTTTTTCATTAAAAAAAATTGAAGAAGGACAAAGAAGTCGTTTAAGTCTATTCCTCCTCCTCTGAGAAAGATACAGAAGCCACCTTCAGAAGGCAGCAGTCTAAGAAACTATTTGCTCTGTGCCCATATTCATGTTAATAAAAATTTTATATGCAAATAAAAGCAAAACCCTTCTGATAACTCAAATCTTGTATAGATCAACAGTGATGTATAAAAACAATGCATAAGCTCTCTCTACCTTCATCTAGATGGTCTAAAATTTGTTACTGGCACTTAAAAACAAAGATTTCACAGAAGTCACAGGGCATAAGGGATAACTTACGGGGTACAAAACACCATTCAATAAATAGGGACATTTCTAAATGTATCTAACAGAGCTCATAAATCTCACATCATGGTGACATGACTAAAATAACGAAAATCTTGACTGGGAAGGCCTGGGAGACCTTTAGAGAAACAAAAGGAGAAAGAAAAGATAATGTAAAATTGTTATCACTGTTGTTTAGCTTCTCAGTTCTAAGAATTCATACAATTCAAAGTGAAAACACTGTAAGGTTGTTTAGGTTAATAAATTATAATTTCTGCCATCTGATTAGAAAGCCCTTATGTGGACTTCAAAGTTTCAGGGAAGAGTGAAGGCAGTCAATTTCCCCAAAGTCTGGGAAAAGTCACAGACAAAATTAAAGTCTATGTGCAAAAGGCTCCTCAAGAATACTCCAGATTAAGCTAATATTCTCAACCACCACAGAGGGCAAAGACCAAATTTATATTGTCTACCTTTGTATTCCTCGAGCCCAGCACATAGTAGGCACTCATTTAGAGAATGAACACACATCTCCGTAAGTCCACGAGCTCAAAATGTATGAGTGAAAACCTATGAATTTCTCAAAATAATAGTCTATAGATAAGAAAGTTACACACACACACACACACACACACACAAACCCTTGACAGGAGGTTTTGCTTCAAGTTTAGATATTTATCATAGAATATATTCACTTACAACATAACTTTTTATATAACTGATATTTCTCAAGTTTTATTTAATAGAATGGAAATTCACTATGTTTAAAGAACACTTAACCAAATCTACACTTATCTACTTTAGGATTAATACTGGCTCTAAAAAGTAAACTAGTACTATGGTTGGTTTGATTAACTGGTTAAGTAATCACGAGAGCTGATGGTCATAATTATGCGATTGATTCCTTTTAAGAAGAAATATCAATCCTCAAAGGAATCAATCCCATAATGACTTTGTCCCTCCATAACTTGAAAATGCAATCCTACACTCCAGCCAGCTAGAGAGCTACCAGACAGTGCTCATGCAAGCCACTATTCACATGGGTCCAGCCAAGGGATATGGAGGATTTGGCATAAATCTATTATCAACCCTTTACTTATGGCAAGTCAATTCTGTCATCTCCAAATGTGAAGAACAATTTTTTAAACTGCCAATAGTGAAAACCAGAGAATGCTTCCCTAGTTTAGGTAGCTTGAATGCAATCTAAATATGTATTAATTTTTTTTTGCATTATAATGTACTACTGGACTATATGGAACTCTCAGAAAGACACATGCTATCGAATAATAAGCATTACTAAGAAATTTATGAATGATTAAAATAAAAAAATCAGTATCAATTAAGACTATTTTTCCATGTCAAGCTTTAAACAGGACAAAAGGGATGCAGGATTAAGATAATTATTAACCTCCGAAAGACACAGGACCAAATAAAACACTGTAGAATGACCACAGAAAATGTTTCTCTAATTAGAAGTGTAACTAAACCAAGGAATAAAATAATATGCTTTCCATGTCATCAATTATTTTCATCTGTTCAACTTCCCAGTTGCTCCTTAATGTGCAATCCACATCTCAAAACACCTTTTTCCTGCTCTTGCTGTTCTGTTCACCTTGAAGAGGTATAATTCTAGCATGTATCTTCTTCAAAATTTGGTTTAGAGAGCTTGTATTCTGTTTACAGTCAACATACATACAAACGAGCCTACTGATCTTCAACATACCTTCAGTCAATAAAAGCATACTTCATCCTGAATGTGGGTACTTTGTAATCACTATGTATGAGGAAAATGAGAATGCACCATCTATCAGTATCATATATGAAAAATTCAACGAATGGATGGATGATCTCTGACTTTAAAACAATAAATGGTACAATCATGATTTCAGAATCTAATGTTATTCTTAAATGTAATTCACTAGTGAAACACCATGTTCTAAAGGGCATTTATAGCAATACAGCAAATAACATTAAGTAGATTCACAATATTCAATATCTAATTGATGTATAATTATTGCTAAGACTACCCTGCCTTTTTTATCAGGTATGTTTATAATTGTGTCCATCACAATTTTAGATTGTATTGGAACAGCTACTCATAGAAATTTCAGTGCTCACACAAATGGAAGACTTATAAAAACGCACATAAATGTTCTGCATTGGAACAGTAAGAAGCTATAACTTGAATGCGTTCAGACCTGTAGCAGGCTGTTGCTGCTGTGTAAGTGTTGCAGCCATGGCAACGGCTGCTGCGTTTGGCATGGTGCTGAAAGGGGTGGGTCCAGTAGTAACTCTGGGTGTGTTCTGCCACTTCTTGGCTTCTGCTCGCCTTGTTTCAAACACATCAACAGCATCTCCCAAGAACATTTTCCTGTAGCCAAGGTACTGTTCTTTCAGAACCTAAAAGAATAAAAAATAAACAAACAAAATGGCTAAATGAAGTTCCACATTGACTACGGTAATACGTGGATTAATATAACCATAAGTTACCAAAGACACTCCCAATATTATACATTCAATCCAAACTGCAAATTAGAGTGCTAATAATGCACTTTGGTGTAGGAAGTGATGAGTTCAAGAGTTCTACTGCTCCCTTGAATAGTTTACTCCCTATCTTTACAATATGCTTCCTAAAATATTGTCTTTGTGAGGCCTTGTTTAAAATAAATCAGCTAAGCTTTTAGACAGAGTAATATTTAAATACTCCATCAATGTGCAGATGGATGGATGAAAAGAATTTGAAAATAAATATTCCAGTTTTTCAAGAAACTTTCCCCTCAAATGTCCAACCTTTTCACAGCCTTCTGATTAATAAAACAGTTTAAAAAAAAAAAAGAAAAAAAAGTCAGCACTAAATATATATACTTTCAAATACATTTTTTAGAAGGCCTGGGTAACACATGCTAAAATAAGGTGTTGCACCTCAGCAGTGCTTGGAGGGTATGATGAGGGCTTCTACTTTATTGCTATTATTTGACCATCGTACAATGAGACTTGATTCATGTTAAAGTTATGAACCCAACCACCCGCCTCAAAAAAAAAAGTGAGTTTATAACTCCAGAGTAAGAAAAATTCCCAAGTTCATAAAGTGAGCTGCTTTTACCCAATGCAGCATCTGCCTTGATTAAGGCCATTAACAGCAACAATTCTGTTTCACTTAAAATTATTTAATGCTTTCATTGAAGATTTAGCCTAATTTAGATAGGTTTTTAACCACTTTTTGAAGAGACACAGATTTTTCATATTTCTTACATTTCTAGCGGAAATTAGTAAACATTAGGTTCTGATCATAACAAGTACAGCACTTAAAAATCTTACTGTTGTTTACAGTATTTAAAAGCTATCATCGCCCTTTTTGTGTGGATGTCAGTGTTTGATGTTCCAATTCCAAACTTTGCTACATTTATGATGTATTAAAAAAGGGGGCCTGCCAAGAACTGGATATTGGGGAAGATACAAAGCCAGAATCAAGATATATGATGTAAGAAAAACAAGCACTACCGATCTCTTGCAAATCCACACCCTTCCTTTTCCTGGGCAAGCATCAGTATCCCATAAATTTTAGTTCTACTTCAGATAATGGAAAATAATGATACCCTTTAGAAACTTAAGACCATTAGTTAAAAGAAACAGGCTGGCTGCGGTGGCTCCCACCTATAATCCCAGCCCTTTGGGAGGTCTAGGCAGGAGGACTCCTTGAGGCCAGGAGTTAAGATAAGCCTGGGCAACACAGCAAGTCCCCCTCTCTACAAAAAGTTAAAAAAATAGCTAGGTGTGGTGGTGCATGTCTGTAGTCCTAGCTACTCAAGAGGCTGAGGCTGAGGCGGGAGGATCACTTGGGCCCAGGAGATTGAGACTGCAATGAGTCATGATTACGCCACTGCACTCTAGCATGGTCAACAGAGCAAGCCCCTGTCTCAACAAAACAAAACAAAACAAAAGAAAATAATAAAACAAACAAAAACCTTGGCATCAGCCATGATTTATAAAACAAATTGCTAAAACTTCCAAATATGTTAATGTTCCTGAGGCCTGGCTGGATAAGATAGCTAACGCCTGTTTCAACAGATTACCTAATGAAAAACAAAACGAACAAAAAAATGTCTCGTGAGATTTCTACAAGAAATAAAGAAACCTAGAGCTTAGTTTGCTCACTAAATAAGCTAAAAGTAATGGCAACATACCAAATTTGATTATAAAATAATCTTTGGTTCTTGGGAATATCCTTTTGTTCTTGGGTTGCTTAAAGAGTAGGTCAAAATTTCACGTCTACAACGTTTATCTGAAGTGATCTAGGGCAGTTTTATGTGGTCTTGGTCTCACTGTTTTATGGTCATATTACCAAAAATGATATATTTTCCAAACCAGAGAGGAGAAAGTGCTATTAAAAAAAATGTACATTTACACCTGGCATTTGCTCTGAAATACTGCCGGGGGGGGAAAAAGCATCTTCTGTGGAGCATTGATAAAACAAGTTCAGCAGGGTTTTGATAATGGTTGAAGTTAGGTAGTCATACCTGGGCATTCATTATAATGATAGCCTACTTTTGTGTATATTTGAAAGATTTCATAATAAAAATTAAGGAAAAAAATTCTGCGCAACGGACTTCCAAGTGCCATATATTAATTTTATTAAAAAATTAAAGTAACATTTATTATAGACTAATAAAATTTTTTTTTAATCTGATAAAATTCCTCTTTTGGAACTAAATTTAAAGATTTGGGTTACAGTTTTAAATCTACTAAAGCAAAAGGTCTAAAGTGCACTACCATTTCAAAAATGGTGTAATTTAAATGGTTAACTTAAAAAAATTCTGTTACTATGCATGAGATCAAAATAAAAATGAAAATGTTGATAATTCCAATTAAACTCTCTTCTACACAGTTGATAATTTATCTAGACTCAGGTTCTGCCGCTTGAATTTTAAAGGTATTTTGGACCACATACACTCTAAGATTAAAGAGTTTAGTTACATTTGCTCAGTTAGAAAAGATGTACTTACCTTGAACATTTCACTTAAATACATTTTTAAAACTAACGTTATTATATGAGAGTCAAAATATTCAGGCTGGGTGCAGTGGCTCATGCCTGTAAATCCTAGCACTTTGGGAGGCCGAGGAGGGAGGATTGCCTGAATTTAGTAGGTTGAGACCAGCCTGTGCAACATAGCAAAACCCTGTCTCTACAAAAATACAAAAAATTAGCCAGGCGTAGTGACACGTGCCTGTAGTCCCAGCTACTCAGGAGGCTGAAGCATGAGAATCACTTGAACCCAGGAGGTGGAGGTTGCAGTGAACCAAGATCATGCCACTGAACTCCAGCCTGGGCGACAGAGCAAGAGTCTGTCAAAAAAAAAAAAAAAAAAAAAAAAGCGAGAGTCAGTCTAAATATTCAGTGATATATCATTTTATTTACATTATTTAATAAACACAAAACAGTTCCCTGTGTTTAGAAGGGAGAAACGTTGTAAGCAGGTTTTTAATGCAGTGGCCAATAAACACTTAAAACACAAGATAAAATTAAGGTAGTTCAAAATCATTTGCTACTAAGAATGCTTATTTTTCCTTTTACTTTTGTTTTTGTTTTTTTTTTTTTTTGAGACAGAATCTTGCTCTGTTGCCCAGGCTGGAGTGCAGTGGTGTGATCTCGGCTCACTGCAACCTCCACCTCCTGGGTTCAAGCAATTCTCCTGCCTCAGCCTCCCAGGTAGCTGGGACTACAAGTGCCCGCCACCACACCCGGCTAATTTTTGTATTTTTAGTAGAGACGGGGTTTCACCATATTGGCCAGGCTAGTCTCAAACTCCTGACCTTGTGATTCGCCCACCTCGGCCTCCCAAAGTGCTGGGATTACAGGTGTGAGCCACCGTGCCCGGCTAAGAATGCCTATTTTCTACAGTGCTATTTATAGTGGTAAAGAAATAGAAACCACCTAAATATCCAACAGAAAATGGGTTAAACAATGTACAAACATACAACAAACTCCTGCGTTAACTATTAAAAATGATATTCAAGAAACATGTATTAACATAGAAAGTTATTCACAATGCACTGCTTAAAAAAAGTTATAACAACAGACTGTACAGGGTACTTGGATCTTTTTTAAAAGAACAGGTATCAATCGTTATGTCTGGGTATGTTATGGATTAGAGTAGTTTTCATCTTTTCACTTATATGTAATTTTAGCTATTTCTGTATCAAGCAGGGACACATTTGTCCCCAGATAAACAAATACTTGGGTCTACATATCCAGGTAGATAAATGGGCAATGAAAACTTACCTTTACGTTTTCATGAATAGACTGAAGTTGTGCCGCTAAAGCTACAAATGTTTGATAAATTTTCTGCATAGCCATTGACAAATCTATAAAAGAAAATTACATTATCACCCAAATATATACATATATATAGCACAATCCATTTTATTTTTCTATTTGAGTCCAATTTTTGGCATAGTTAACGTGTAGGAGAAAAAACTCTATCAACGTTCTCATGGCTAGAGAACATACAGAGTAGCAGACTGAGAGAAGGTCTACAAAAGAAATCTGGGGGGAAGGCCCTAAGATTTCTGCCCTTGTTACCACAGTAACAATTCATATAATAAAGCATATTATATTTATAGGGAATAAAGGAGTAGTAAATGACTTTTAAGGAAATTTTCTTAAAGGGGCTACCAGTAGTTATCCAGAATACCTATTATATAACCACATCTATCTCCTACAAACAAAAGTTCAAAAAAAATTACCACAGTAAGCATGTTACCTTGAGGGGTTATATGTGAATTATTTGCTTGAGTGGCAAGATGGTTTTCTAGTTCTTCAATCTGCTGCCTGTACTGCTGAAGCTGTACCTCAAATTGCTGAACCAAGATTCTGAAGTAGCTTTAAAAAACATTTAAAAAGTCAGATCAAATGTTTTTTTAATTTGGAGTGACAAATCCAAATTAAGGAACATTCTGCAATAATTTAATAGTCTTCAAAAGTATCAAGGTTATCCAGGGAAAGGAAGGACTGAATAACTGTGACCAGAAGAGATTAAGGAGAAATTACAAATGCACTGTGAATCCCAAATAGGATGCTGAAACAGAAGTACATTAGTGGAAAAACTGGTTGAATTGCAGTAAGTTTAGTAGTTTAGTTAATAATATTGTAACAATTTTAGTTACCTGTTCTTGGTAACTATACTATAGTTATAAATTAACATAAGGGGAAGTAAGGGAAGTGATATAAATAAATTCTCTGTACTACTATTTTGGAAGTTTTCTGTAAGGTTAAAATAAATTTAAAATAAAGTAGAAACGTCTATCAACCAGATTTCAGAATTAAGAATTTATAGTTATCAATAAAATTTATAATCTGAGAACACCATAGTATACTACAGAAAGCACATGTAATTATTGCTACTTTTCTAATAAATTTACCCACAGCGAGTGCTAGATAGATTAAAAAAAAGAAAGTATCTTGAATAGTATACAAATGAATCTGAATGTTTTTCAGTAAAAAATGGGCAACCATGAATGCATTTTGCAAAATTAGTTCTGATGGCAGTATTAAGTACAAGACAGAGGGATAAAATAGTAGAGGAAGTCCAGTGAGGAAGCACATCCAATGCCAATCTGAGTAAGACGAATATCATGGGCATTATGAATTTCCTGAATTTGAGAACTGTTAAGTATGAGAATATCCTTATTTTTAAGAAATACCCACTGAAGTACTTTAGCATAGTGAACATTATCTCTGCAAATAACCCAAACTGTTTGGGGGAGAAATGTATACATACATATAGAATGTGAGGAACAAAAATATGGTAAAAATGTTAGTGTAGGAAATTGGAATGAAAGGCATACAGGAATTTTTAGTTCTCATCTTGAAACTTTTCTGTAGACCAAAATTGTAATAAAAAACTAAAAGAATAAAATAAGTAAGGGGCCAGGCATGGTGGCTCACATCTGTAATCCCAGCACTTCGGGAGTCTGAAGCAGGAGAATCACTTTAGCCTAGGACCAGCCTAGGCAACACTGTGAAATGTCATCTCTACAAGTTAATTAATTAATTGTGAAAGACCAGGAATCAAACAGACCCCCACCATTCAACTCACTTTTGCATACCTCAGTCTCTTTATCGCTAAAACTGGAATAACAACAGCTACAGAGATCTTGTGAAATATGAAGGTAAAGCATGTGTAGTCCTAAGCACACTGCATGGGAAATAGTAAGCATTTGGTAAACATCAGTTATTATTATCTTCATCAACATGGAAGGACATAAAAAGAGAGACAAGATATAATTTACATGTATGGAAACCAAATGTATACACAAGCTGAGTGATGTGATTACAGGTTGGTTTTTTCTTCTACTTATCTATATTTTCTATTTTTTCTTTATTTTTTTTAATTTGCATTTTTTTTTTTTTTTTGAGACGGAGTCTCGCTCTGTCGCCCAGGCTGGAGTGCAGTGGCGCAATCTCGGCTTACTGCACGCTCCACCTCCCGGGTTCACGCCATTCTCCTGCCTCAGCCTCTCCGAGTAGCTGGGACTACAGGCGCCCGCCACCGCGCCCGCCACCACGCCCGGCTAATTTTTTGTATTTTTTTAGTAGAGACGGGGTTTCACCGTGGTCTCGATCTCCTGACCTCGTGATCCGCCCGCCTCGGCCTCCCAAAGTGCTGGGATTACAAGCGTGAGCCACCGCGCCCAGCTATATTTTCTAATTTTTCTTCCAGAACATGTATTACCTATGTAAATGAATAATGGTAATTTTCCATTACCAGCAAAATTTAATAAAATGGAGCAGACTCTGTAATATGTACATGAAGTATAAATGCATAATAGTGGTGAAAAGCTCAGATCTTAGCCTTCACTTACCCTGCAGTCAAATGGTGTTAATGGAGATAAACCTTTTTAGGGTTATTATGAAATTTAAAATCCATGTAAAGTGCTTACTGGCTCAGCCTTTCCACATAGTATACTAAAAATATTTAGTTTGTATGCTATTATTACTGTTCTTTCTGAAAGTGAGAAACACTTGTTTTTAAAAATCCAGCAACTTACTCAGCAGGAGCTGCATATTCATGTTGAAGTCCAGGTGGTGTCTTCTGGGTTCTTAAAGCTATTTCAGCATTCTTTAACTCCTAATATACCAGAAGATTAAAAAAAGAAAAAAAAAAAAAAAGCCAGTTAAGAGTTATGTTAAAAATACCATACTAAAAAAAATATTCAGTCTCTGGACTGAAACTTCAAACAATTCCTTGGAGGTTCATGCTATAAGAACATATTATGGATGAAGCTGCTTCACAAGTTGCTAAAACCTTTCAAGAGCAGACAAATTACAGTTTTAACAAACTTATAAAGAGCTGTAGATCTATTTTTAAAACTATGGATTTCTGTAGGATTCATGAAGTGAATTCATTTACAGTGTAAAGATTATATTACTACTTAAAATCTTTAATATAAATGCAGAAAATACTTTTTTTTAAAGGCAGGTAGTAATAATAATGTTGAGGCTCAGACAGGCACAATTAACATTTGGGTGCTTGCTATGTACCAAACACTATGCTAAAAGTTACTTCTCAAGGACAACATTACAATGTAGGGAATGTTTCCCTTTTTATAGATGATGAAATTGATTTACAAAGCCATTAAGTAACTTGCCCAATATCATGTTGCTAGAAGACCGGAGAACTAGATCTTTTAAAGCTTACACACTCATCCATTCTTATACTGCTTTCTGCAATTCCAGCCAATGTTTTTTCAAGATTAGTATCCTGTTTACCCCCTTACATTCCACATTCCTATCATTTCACTATATTTTGATCTCTATTTAAGTATTCTTTATTTCACAAAGAGTTACTTTAACTTTATATTCCCTGTAGCAGCATCTCTCCCTCATTAAACTGCCAAGCTGCTAAGTTGATGACTGTTTTTTCTACATCCTTTTCACTCAACTGAGGCTTCCATCCCACCCCACTCCAGTACAAATACATGTGTAGATGATTCAAGACTCTAACCCCTGCTACCTCTCTAAGCACTGACTCTAGCCAGGCCCAGACTCTTATAACACTAAACTGCTTGTAGATCTTCAGACATGCCCATACTCTCGTTCATGATACTTTCCTCTTTTTCAAGACTCAATGTAAAGGTATTCTACACTGGACAGATGATAAAAATGCCCACTTGAGGCCTCTGTGCCCCTACAAAACCCTTGTACCTGGATCATATCACTTGATGGATTTAACTCTCTCCCTAGTCTAAGTCTTGATCCCTAATGCCTGCTGAAGCACCTGGCACATAACAGATCTTTTAAAAATGTTAGTTGAATGACTGGAGAGATGAACTCAGTAATTTAACTTCAATAAACCATGCGGCCCCCACTCACTCCAAAAGAAGAACCATCCTATTTTAATTTAAACTCAAGTTACTTACTAAAAATGAAGTATATAAAACACTTTGTCTTCCATAAGAATCTGGTCTACATCAGTTCTAACTGCAGAACTGCTTTTATTTCCCAGAAAGGCTTTCTTTGAAGAAAAGGTTTTAGGGTTAAATAAGATTGATACTTTATAGAGGATTCAGAACATTTTTTTTCAATTGGTAATTCACTAGACCCTTAGTAGAGTATTAGTTTCTAGCTACCAGAAATTAGAGTAATCTCAGATCAAATTTCTTTAAAAATTTTTTTTTATTTTCTCTTTTTCTTCTTCCCCTTTGACCTGGTGAGCATGAAATAAAAATCTTTTTTTTTTTTATTTTACTTTTTAATTCCAGGGTAGATGTGCAGGATGTGCAGGTTTGTTACATAGGTAAATGTGTGCCATGGTGGTTTGCTGCGCCTATCAACCCATCACCTAGGTATTAAGCCTAGCATGCATTAACTACAAAATTCTGGAAATTCAGCTCAGATGATTTTTCCTTAAGAATACTTTGACTCCCAACCTCTTATTCCTTTGCCACCTTTATGCTCTTCCCAATCTTTTATTATTTCATTCACCCTACTAGACTTTTAGTACCTTTGGAGTTGTCTTTTTATCTCTAAAAGACTATTAATGTGCCCACTATATGACAACTACTCCACAAACAGCGGTGAATGCAATCATTCAGTTTTAGAGTTAAAATGGGTCCCATTACAGCATTCACTTCTTTCTTTCAAGTTTGCCTCCTCCATTATTTTGTTCTAATGATGTTTTCTATATAACATATATATAATTTCAAATATTTCACATAATTTCATGTGATGTTTAATCACAGTCTAAACATTCTCCAGTATAAAAACATAATTAACTCTTTCTATTCCCTAGAAAGGACATACGTGATGATTAAGAAGAATAAGTGGAGAGGAAACATGGGGCAATACAGGTTGAGTATCCCATATTCAAAAAGCTTGGGAACAGAAGTGTTTTGGATTTCAGAATTTTTCTGATTGTGGAATATTTGCATACATAAAATCAGGCACCTTGGGGATAGAATCCAAATTTAAACACAAAATTCATTTGTGTTTCTTATACACATAGCCTGAAAGTAACTGTATACAATTTTAATAATTTTGTACATGAAACGAAGTTTTAACTGTAACCTATCCCATGAGTTCAGGTGTGGAATTTTCCACCTGTGGCATCATGTTAGCACTCAAAAAGTTTTGGATTTTGCAACATTTCAGATTTTGGATTAGGGATGCTCAACCTGTATTACATTCATATTTAACCAAATAAATGTGTTAAGAGACCAGGAAATCTGAGGACAGACAATAAACTCTTTGAAATCCCTTTAGCCATTACAGTTTAGAGTAGCTCTTTTAGTAACACATCATTATTAAAAAGATTACAAGATATTCTCCAATAGTAGACTTAAAGACCCAAAAGCACCTTTAAAAATTTTACTTAAAATACTACCACTTCATTTGTGAAGATTACAGCCCTCTGATAAATCCACAGCAAAAAGGCGTATCTCACATGAAGTTCATTAACAGATCAGGGACAACTTCACGGAAAGATTTCTAGACTGCTATGATGAGATCAAGTATATTCCGTAATTACGGTAAGTACAACACAAATAAATCACCTATCGTCATCCTTTCCCACTGAGGTAGAAAAGAACTACATATATTTAATATGTATTGTATATTACACCATAAGGAGGAAAAACAAGTAGACATTAGTGACAGACAACATTAGCCACATTACTATTTATTTTTATTTGTATTTTTTTAAGATGGAGTTTTGCTCCTGTTGCCCAGGCTGGAGTACAACGGTGCAATCTTGGCTCACTGCAACCTCCGCCTCCCGGGTTCAAGCGATTCTCCTGCCTCAGCCTCCGGAATAGCTGGGATTACAGGCATGTGCCACCACACCTGGCTCATTATTGTATTTTTAGTAGAGATGGGATTTCACCATGTTGGTCAGGCTGGTCTCGAATTCCTGACATCAGGTGATTTACCTGCCCCGGCTTCCCAAAGTGCTGGGGATTATAGGCGTGAGCCACCAGGGCTGGCCTACTATTTTTATTAACTAAGATTTAACCACAACTTGCAAGTCATCACTCAAATTTAATATCCACACAGCATGATATAATTTTTATTTAATAACTGACAGAGTTAAAAAACATTATTTTCTGACTAGCTATGTTTCCTCCTATATAATAGGCCAATTTAGCCAGCAACCATGCTTATGAAACCTAGTTAGTTAACAGCATAAGCTGTGGAGTTGGATTACCAGGGTCTGAATCCAGGCCCTTCAATTTACTAACAAAGCTCTGTGCTTTTTTTCTTATTTATACAATGGGGATAATAATTCCTACCTCGTTGGGTCTTTTCAGAAACACTTAATTGTTTTAACAGATATAAATCGCTTAGGATACTGTCTTATATACAGAAAACGCTTAATAAAAACTCATTATTAAAGTATATGAGTTATCTGGTTTTCTACCGGTATGTCTGTATCAAATTTTATAATTAAAAACAAACAAAACAAAACAAAATACCTTATTTCCATTTTGGAAGAAAAACAAAACAAAAAAACCCTATGGTAAAATGGCAATAAGTTGGTATACCTGAGCAGTTTCTATTTTCAATTTGTCAATGTTGAGAGTGTTTCTCTGTATTCCATTGGCAGCCAATGACAGGAGCTGCTTCAGAGCTTTAATATCTTCTTGTACCTTAAGCATTGCTTTTGAAGACATTCTACTGATTTCTTCTTGAACTTGTTTCTGCTCCTTCACAAATTTCCTAAAAAATATATATTTAAAATTGAGTTTTAAAAAATATATCTTTGGTTTCCTACTTAAAACAGTCCAAGTGTTTTAAAATACAAAACTAAAAATTCATCTATAGTTCACACTTTTTTACAGAATGGCAGTTATACAATTTTAATTCCTGTTGTTCTGCTTTTTTTCTGATTTCTAAAAGCATTAACATTTTAACCCTAGTTAAGAGATGCTCCTCTAGGATGCGATTTTAGGAGGAAGAGATGCTCCCCCTTAAGAAGTATTCTAGAATTCTTCAAGTGTTAATTTATCTAATTATATTTGACACTTACTGGAGATTTTCAACATCCTGGCAGATGACAGGAGGTAGATTTTCATCCTTCAGAGCTTTACTATCCCTAAGAAAAACGCAAAACATGTATTAAGATCACTGAGATTTTAAATAGTTGACAGCTGAGTTTTAATAGTGTATTAGAGTATTAAGACACCAGAAAATATAGCAAAAAAGCACGTGTGGCTTCTCTGGATGATTTCAAAGTTCTTTATAAAAAACATAAATTTATTGTAAATAGGATCTATAAAATAATTTTAACAATTCATCTGACATGAAGATTTCTTATCTAAGAAGACTGGCATCTATTAAAAACATACTTAAAAGCATTTGACTAAATGTTTAACAAAAAAATCAGAGAATACTGCAAATTGGGTGAGATGTTAAACTAAGTTCCCTCTGGCTTAAAGATTCTGACTGACAATTTATTCCGTTCCAAAATATTAACGTATTCATTAAAGAAAGTCTACAAAACTTCTCACAACGAGATGCTCAAAATACTTTTGAAAAATAACTTCAGTTAGTTCTTCAGCATGCATTAGAATGAAAAAATAAGACCTAGGCAGAACTTACCGGAATAATAAATATTTAATGAGAACAAGAACAAGTGAAATTTGGCATGCCGCATGGAATCATGAGTTAGATTTCATAACCCTTATGCAGATCTTAAGTTTCTCTAATCTTCTTCATTTAAATAGTAAGCTAAAATATACACAGGATGTTTGTAAGGAGTGAATTTGTCATTTATTTATGAATGCTTTATTTAATATAGTACAAATCATGTGAGAAAATATAATTGGTAATAAAAAGAATGACCATCTTCAAACATACAGATGATGTATATGGAGGCTATTCTTTTCACTGAAAACACCAGGACATAAAATGGGACTGGCACAATAATTCATATATTTTTTAAATGCTTCAAAAGTAAAGTTCCATGAGTTGTTCATAGACTAAAGAAATAAAACACACATATTTGTATTTATTTATATTATTTAGAGAAATACCAAACACCTTTCTAGAAATAGTTTTAAATTTTCTTAATGACTAAAAACTAAAGATTTGACCTTTCATTATCTTACCAGAACATATGTCTATTATTTTACTTTTAACAAATACCATTACAAAAAAGTTTTTTCTCCTAAATGTATATGATATTTACTTTCAATTATACCATCTGCCTACAATTTAATTAAGTTAAACTCTTCAATTAAAATGTCTTAAGGGTAAATTTGTAAACTTACTCTGGTCTTGTTCCCGTTTTATCACCTAGAAAATTCAAGAAGCTTCACGTAAAAAAAATTGGTAATTGAACAACATACTCCAAATACAAGTTTTAAATTAACACAAATTAAAGTATAAATATAAACTGTTAAGCATTTCTTTGCTTGCCTCTTGAACATCATGTGACGTCATGACTCGTCATGAACTCAGAAGCACAGCATTTTATAAAGACATCAGTACACATAAGTAGATATATGGCAGATGTACATCTACTTTCAAGGGCAAGAATCTTCCTTTCTCAACCATCTTCCGTGAAAAATATCCTGTATGGAAAATTTATGTTCTTGCCTACCAGTTTAACTCCTGATAACTTTACCTGACACTTTTTAAGGCCCTATCATTACAGAATACTATGTCAGATTACCTGAACTTCTCCAATCTGACAATCCCTTAAAACAATTATCACAATTTATCTTCCCATCTGCCATGAATACCTTCTTTATCACACCCTCACAACAATCGACGTATTTTTTAAAAAACCTTGCCAGTTATGTAGGTGAAAAATGCCACTTCACAATAATTCTTAGTTTGTATTTGGTGAAGAAAACCATTTTCTTCAAATGCTCATGAGACAAGTATATTTCTCCTTTCGTGAACTGCTTGTGATTTGCACACTTTTCTTGAGGTGTTTTTCTTATATATTTCTAAGAGCTATTTCAACATTAAGTATATTATTTGTCTCATTTACATAATTTCATATGTATTTCTAATATTAGACTCTTGTAAGATGTATCTCAATTTCAGAGATGTTAAGATGTGAAAAAATAAGCACCTAAAAATCAAGCATTTTGGGCAGACTGCTTGAACCCAGGAATTGGAGACCAGCCTGGGCAACAGGGCAAAACCCTGTGCCTACAAATGTTTTTTTAATTTCTGAGACGGAGTCTCACTCTAGTGCCCAGGCTGGAGTGCAGTGGCGTGATCTCAGCTCACTGCAACCTCTGCTGCCCAGGTTCAAGCGATTCTCCTGCCTCAGCTTCCCGAGTAGCTGGGATTACAGGTGCCTGCCACTGTGCCTGGCTAGTTTTCGTATTTTTAGTAGAGACGGGGTTTTACCATCTGTGTACTTGTGGTCCAAGCTACTTAGGAGGCTAAGGTAGAAGAATCACTTGGAGCCAGGGAGGTGGAGGTTGCAGTGAGGTGCGATCACACCACTGCATTCCAGCCTGTGTGACAGAGCAAGACTCTGTATCCAAAAAAAAAAAAAAAAAAAAAAAAAATCAAGCATTTTACTTTCCTCATTTACCTTTTACCTCTGCACATGGGGTTTTACTTTTTTACCTCTTTCATCCAACTGTAATTTATGTTTCCGTGTTTTGTATTTTATTAAAGATTTTTTTCTTTCATATTTAGTATCTCTAAAATTGCCACCTATCTTCTACAGATGTCCTAGATTTTATGAGACATGGAAATAAAAATAGGGATTTAATGTTTTTCCAAATAATTCACCAACTTTTAAATTGACTGGCATATTATTTCTTTGATATGACATTTTATTATATTTTGTAAATACGTACACACAAACATGTATATAAAAAAACTTGAGCCTGTTTCTACCATGGATCCCTGATTATCATGGACCTCCAATTAATCTACCTAGCTTTGCCTCAGTAATACACGTGGAGCACTACAAAAGCTTCCTAACAGTTCTCCACGTCTATTCTTGCCTTCCTGAATGCTATTTTCCATATGGCTGTCGGAATGCTCTTAATCTTAAAATGCAAATCTCATAAAATCCCTTTAATAGACCCAAATTGCCTGAGGTATTAATATAATGACAAAACTCGACATGGCAAATAAGGACTCCATGACTTCTGGAACCTCATCTTTCTGCTCTATAGCTAATCTGGCCTTCTATCATTTCTTCAAAAGGGTCAAGGTCCTTCTCATCTCTAGTCTCACTTTACACTGTCCCCTCTTCACTGAATGCTGTTTATTGCTCCTCTCCATCTGGTTAAATCCCACATTGGTACTGCAGGGCCCAAGCTAACTGATACAGCTACTAGAAAAAGAGAAATCATTTGGATTAAAAAAACAATCCCTTGATATGAGCAACAGATAAAAGGGAACTGGGATGTAGTAATCAGAGATCCACAGCAGAAACACACCCACGTTTTTTATATACATGTTTGTGTATACATAAATATTTATAAAATTTAATGTCATATCTAAGATATTTATTGCATTTATTCTATGTATTCTCCGTGCCCAACTCTATCTTAGGTACACTATGAAAGCAGGAAGATGTGGGGAGGGGCAGAGGAGGGGAGATTAATTTCATACATTTATTTACCTTACTCTTCTGCCTTAGCCTGCTCTTCAAGCCTAAAAACAATTATAATAGAGAAGTACTCTCATGCTTAAAATAAAAGTAACAAAAGTGGTACCAAGCTATTCCATTTGAGTAAACAAATAAGCTACTAAGGCTGCTTTCCTAATTATGGAGTTGCTACAGAGAAAACTAAGTAAAAACAAACTTTGTTTAGAAATTAGTCAATTTTCATTGAAAGAAAAATCTAAGCTTTGTAAAAGTTTAAAAAGGTTTTACCAACTTTAAAATAGTAATTCACCCTAGAATAGTATCTCCTTATAATAAAACCTGTGTCTTTTAAAAAAAAGTCATATAGATACACAGATACTATTTCACACCTTCATCCATTTATCTTTCTTCAGAGAAGTTCAATATGTATGTATACACCCTCGTATATATGGTATATATTCTAGTGAAACATGCTTTCATCAGAAGCAGAAGAGATGGTGCAAAACAAAGTAACACAAAAAACAATAAAAACATTTTCAAAATGAATTTGGATTAGCAAATTTTTAAAACCAAGATTCAATGTGGCAAGGGCACAGCAAGAAAGGTATTTTCATACTGGTTAGGGGGTAAACTGGTAAAATCTTTCTAGGAAAGCGATTTCACAATCCATACACTAAAAGTCTCCAAAATATCCCTCTCTTTAAGCCAATGATCCAATTTCCAGGTATTTTCCCTAAGAAATAACCAAAAATATAAACAAACATTGATAATAAAAGGAGACACCTACATGTCTGGCTCTGCTAAGGTTTTACAAATAGTAACCCTCAAACCATTTAACAGATAAGGAAAAACTAAAGCACATTATATAAGTAACTTCAATAAGGTCAGAGAGCTTATAAGCAGTTAAGCCAGGATCTGAACCCAGGCAATTCCACTCCAGAGTAGACATTCATAAACTTACTATATTAGGTTGCCTTTTTAGATAAAGATGCCCAGTGTTTTACTTCCCAGAGTAAAACATCTGGAAATAAACATCTAACAAGAGAACAATGGTTGACTAAATTATCCATCCATAAAACTGATATTAAGCAGCATTAAAATATTTAAAAAGAATTACCAACAAATGCTTCTGATATGTTAGATAAGAACAGACTACAAAACAATACTGCATATGTATCATGATCCCTATTAAAAAATACATATTCGTATACACATTAAGATAGCTACGTAAGACATATGCACATACAAATCTGTTATCTACAAAAATAAAACCTTAAATGAACAACACACACAAAATTTGTGAAATATTAATACAAACAAATTTAAAAGTAAAAACTGTTACTACTAAATATACAACTACTAATCTTCCACACAAAGGAATTTTGAGCAACCTAGACTTTCCCTCAACAGTACTGTTAAAACATAAAGTTACAACAGCATTACTTACTCTTTTTATCTGAGGAGCTACTGAAATCTATACCACCAAGGCCTTCATTGCCTGCAGTTGAAGTAGCTGCTGTAGTTCCCAAAGTCAACCCTAAAGCATTCTGTCCAAGTCCTATAAATAAAACATAACTTATAAATTCCATCGGAAGACTACAACAATTTCCCCTTACTGATCAAAGGGCTCTAACGCTTTTAAAGTTGGATCCTAGATTTTCTTCATATTTGATTTAGGCAAATAACAAGAAACAAGGCTGGAGCATGTCTTGGCCAAAGACTGATAACCTTTCTTGAATTCAATGGCATACGTAGTTTGGATGATGCGATTTTTCATTATTACAAGGGCCAGAACGTATATCAATTCAGTATGTAGGCACTCAATCTTTATTTGCTATAAAGGGGTTTTGTTACAGAGGGCTTTTAAACCCTCTCTACAAAAGCAGTTTCAGTTGGTGTATTTTCAGGTGAATACATCTTGTCTTCCAAACACTTTGGAACTACATACTTTTAAGATAATCTAGTGTGAATTTATAAGATTTGAATATAACATGTATTGAATATAATTTCATACTCCCAAGTTCTTTTCACAAAACTTATAAAAAACTATTAGAATTCATTTGTTTATTTAAATCTTCCCTCACTGACAAAAGGAATAAAAAGGACCAGACTATGGTTAATCATAAGTCATTAATGTATACTTGTGAGTCAAGTAGCAAAATTTCAAGAATCTTGTGTTGATAAAGCTGTACTTCTTTTTTATTGTTATTATTGTTTTTAAGATGGAGTGTCGCTCTTGTTGCCCAGGCTGGAGTGCAACAGCATGATCTCGGCTCACTGCAACCTCCGCCTCCCAGGTTCAAGTGATTCTCCTGGCTCAGCCTCCCAAACAGCTTGGATTACAGGCATGCATCACCATGCCCAGCTAATTTTGTATTTTTAGTAGAGACGGGGTTTCACTATGTTGGTCAGGCTGGTCTTGAACTCCTGACCTCAGATGATCCACCTGCCTTGGCCTCCCAAAGTGCTGGGATTACAGGTGTGAGCCACCATGCCTAGCCTAATAAATCTATACTTCTATAAGACCATGCATTCCTGAGCTGATACAATTTTTGTTCTTTTTAGAAGAAATGTTATCTCTAGATCAGTTTACTGACTCCTTAAACAGGCTCTTCTTTGTTTCCTTATCTGGTTAGTCAATATTGAGAAAGCGGAAAATGTATTTCTAAAATATGGCTAATGGGCTGGGTGCGGTGGCTTACGCCTGTAATCTCAGCACTTTGGGAGGCCGAGGCAGCCGGATCACTTGAGGTCAGGAGTTTGAGATCAGCTTGGCCAACATGGTGAACCCCTCATCTCTACTAAAAATACAAAAATTAGCCAGGTGTGCTGGCACACACCTGTAATCCCAGCTACTCAGGAGGCTGAGGCAGGAGAATCTCTCTTGAACCCTGGAGGTGGAGGTTACAGTGAACCAAGATCACGCCACTGCACTCCAGCCCAGATGACAGAGCCAAGACTCCATCTCAAAATAAATAAATAAATAAATAAAATACGGCTAATACATCCAATTATGTATGAAAACCATCATTTTATAATTTAGTTTTCATATTTAAAGGAAAATATGCAGATTAAAGAGAAAAAGTCACCTGCTCAAAGTACTAAAATAAAAATAAGTACATTTAAATATAAATATTTACTATTCTGGAGAATAAGTACCATCAATATTACCTGATGTTCCTGTGTTTGTACTCTGGAAAAGTGAACCTCCCAAACCAGCTAAGGCTCCCCCTAAAGAGAGGCCTGTTGATGCAGTTGTAGTTGTGGCTGTTGTTCCACCCAAATTATTTAGAGTAAATCCTGTGGATGCTATAAAAAAAGAGATAGTAAGCTTTCAAAAGGCAACTTATTTAACAGCACCATAGAAAAATACAAATACAATGTTTTTAAAAACTGACATCCATGATAAAATTGGCTCTTTGGAAGAACTACTTGCTAAAAATTACATACTTAAGAATAAAGAGAAATAGCAGCTTTAAAGCAAAAATCTGTGACAGAAAGAAGGGTTTTGAGGAGTATTAGAATGGTACCAGGTAACTGATTCTAGATAGCAATATTGTCTTCAACCCAGGCCACCAACTTCACCTTCATATTAAATGAATCATTAGCCAGGCAAGGTTTATGCCAAGTCTTTGTCTTTCCCTGTCACTAAATGGCTCCTTCAAAACAAAGTCAATATTAACAGCTTTACATTTTACCTCTCTAGCCCTCTCCCCTGCTTTGCTCTCTAAATAAGGACTATCTCCCAAGACAGCCTCTCCTGCTTCAATGCTCAAAGCTGAATTTTCTTCCTTATAAATCAATAATTTCTGTAGTAAGGTGACTATCTATGTTCTCTAACCAGATAAAATTGAAATTTAACCATTAAATGCAACGGTTTTTCATTCTGCCTCACCTGCTGGAGTTGATGTCAGAGCAGACGAAAGAGTCAGACCGCTAGCTGAGGTAGAGGTAATAGGAAGAGCAAATGGTGTGGCAGATGCTGCAGGTTTATTGAATCCTAAACTGAAGCCTGTTGTAGCTGCAGATGTAGTGGCTGGCATTCCTATTTAAATAAATAAATAAATAAATAAACAAACAAAATCCTACTTTACTTGTAAGTGTTCTATTATACTGGTTTCAATAAGGATCCCTAAAAGTTTGTGATACTACCTTTTGCCAATAGAAGAAGGGTGTATCTGTGAGAGAAAATATGTAAAAGTTGAGACTAAACCATGGTGAACACAAAAAAGATGGCTCTTTAAGAAAAACAAAAGAATGGCCAGGTACAGTGGTTCACGCCTGTGATCCCAAAACTTTGGGAGGCCAAGATGGGCAGATCGCTTGAGGTCAGGAGTTCAAATCCAGCCTGGCCAACATGGTGAAACCCTGCCTCTAGCTAAAATACAAAAACTAGTTGAGTGTGGCGGCACACACTTGCAACCCCAGCTACTCGGGAGGCTGAGGTATGAGAGTCACTTGAACCTGGGAGGGGGAGGTTGCAGTGAGCTGAAATCGCGCCACTGCACTCCAGCCTGGGAGACAAGTGAGACTCTGTCTCAAAAAAAAAAAGAAAAAACAGAAGAGAAAATCCAATCGATGTGATACATCAATTTTAATTCTACTCCTAGATTGACCTCTAATGTAGCATTTATCCTCCTCCTTTCCCTCTCAGCAGAAAAATGGTCCCTCCTCTCTAATACTCTATCAATAACCATTCTCTATTCCTTTCTTCTGGCCCTTGTGTCTCTGTCAGCCCCCAGCTGTCTCCCTATTCCTTTTCAGTCCTTTTTTTCTGTAGCTCTCTTTCTTCTGTTCATGTCTCAACTGACACTTCCTACGGTTCCACTCCTACTTCCTTAGTTCTCCAATGACTCACCCACTTTCACCATTTCAACTACAGGTGATTACGTCTAAACCGACATTCACCTAAGTCCTCATTGTCTAGTTCTATCTTGATGTCCCTTTGGCCTCCTACATATCTCACCACAAACAGTTTTTGCTACATCTCCAACCTTGCTCAGTTGAATTGCTCAAGCCAGAAACCAGTCATCCTTGACATCCTTTCCTTCTCCTGTACTCCATTAGTTACAAATCCTGTCGATCCTACTTCAGAAATATCCTGTACCACAAGCATCCTTAAAAACCTTAGCTTAGGCTGTATCTCTCTTAAGAACTACTACAACGGCATTTACTTCTCTGGTATCAGCCTCTTCTAACCTCTAATCTATTCCTAAAATTATCTCGGTTACCTTAAAAAAAAAAAAAAAAAAAAGCCAGGTGCGATGGCTCACGTCTGTAATCCCAGCACTTTGGGAGGCTGAGGTGGGCAGATCGCCTTAGGTCAGGAGTTTGAGACCAGCCTGGCCGACATGGTGAAACCCCGTTTCTACTAAAAATACAAAATTAGCTGGGCGTGGTGGCACATGCCTGTAATCCTAGCTACTCGGGAGGCTGAGACAGGAGAATTGTTTGAACCTGGGAGGCAGAGGTTGTGGTGAGCTGAGATCACGCCATTGCACTCCAGCCTGGGCAACAAGACCGAAACTCCATCTCATAAAAAACAAAAACAAAAACAAAACACAAACCAAAAACCCCCACAAATATCCTGGTGTTTCTGCCCAATTTAAGGTTCCTATTAGCTCTAAAATAGAGTCTAAAGGCATGACGTATACCTCCCTTTCCTATCTGGTCCCAACCTGCTCCTCAAATCTCAACTCTGCCCACTATTTCCACCTCTGATTTCTAAGCTCCAAAACCAAAATATTTCATACTTCCCAGAAAGCTTTTATGACTGGGCCTTTGCACTTGCCACTCCTCCGTCCGAAATGCTTCCTGCCCATAAAGTAAACCATACTGTTTTCTTCCTCTGCCTTCCATGGTGCCTCTCCTACATCTTTTAGGACATTTATCAGATTATACAAGAACATGTTAATATACCTGCCTATCCCTTTCACCTCACAACAGACTGACTGTCTTGCTCCAACCCTTAGCAGTTCCCAATGTCATCATCAAGGACCATCCTCACCACCAGTGCCACAAGATAATATTCAACGTTCAAGGCATTATGTATACACAAGGCCGCGTGGTTAGGAAGTAGTAACTGCTCAAACAATATTAAATAAAGAAATGTATGAATGACCTGCATGACTCAACCTGAAATCACTGAGAGAAAAGAAGCCAGAAACTATGCTTCTGGATTGCCCTGATCACAACTAGAAGTTCCTGCCAGAATGCAGTGCTTTAAAATCATGTATGGGGTTACAACCTCAGAAAACAAGACTCAGGCTTGGTGTGGCTCAAGCCTGTAATCCCAGCACTTTGGGAGGCCAAAGAGGGCACGTGGCTTGAGGCTAGAAGTCCATGACCAGCCTAGGCAACACAGTGAGACTTTGTCTCTACCAAAAAAAAAAAAAAAAAAAAGGCCGGGCACAGTGGCTCACGCCTGTAATCCCAGCACTTCGGGAGGCCAAGGCGGGTGGATCACCTGAGGTTGGGAGTTCGAGACCAGCCTGACCAACATGGAGAAACCCCATCTCTACTAAAAACACAAAATTAGCCAGGCGTGGTGGCACATGCCTGTAATCCCAGCTACTCGGGAGGCTGAGGCAGGACAATCACTTGAACCCAGGAGGCAGAGGTTGTGGTGAGCCGAGATTGCACCATTGCACTCCAGCCTGGGCAACAAGAGCGAAATTCCATCTCTAAAAAAAAAAAAAAAATTAGCCAGGGGTTGTGGTATGTGCCTGCAGTCCTAGCTACTTCGGAACCCCAGAGAAGATCGCTTGGGCCCAAGAGTTTGAGGTTGCCATGAGCTGTGATGGTGCCACTGCACTCCAGCCTGGGCAACAGGGGAAGAACCTGTCTGATGGGGGAAAAAAAAAAGCAAAAAAGAAAACAAGAAGATTCACTTGCTTGTCTTTGTAGCTAATCCAGTCCAAAACTTTGGTGATAAACAGATGTGTTGTTTTCTGTTAATAACAGGTGTAGCATCCAAATGAAGAAAGTCTGCCAATCCTTAACTTAAAACTCAATATAAGAGCTTCTGAATGTTCTTTCATTTCCTTTTCCTTTCCTTTCACATTGTTTGCTGCCATCCAGAATGAAAGCTGGCTGAAACCGTAGTTATTCACATTCCCTTTAGCGTAACACTACAGAAGGTATTATGCGTTTGGATATTAGTTCAATACCCTCAATTTTATAGATAACTAAAAGCCCCCAAATATTACCTAAGGCCTCACAAGTATTTTAGAGGCTTAATTCCAAAATTTCTGGCTTAAAGTTTGGTGTTTTTTCCACTAACTGGAGTCAAATGACTAAAAAAGTAATATGAAATAAACTTCCACATTAAAAACAATTTCTGCATTTAAAATACTTTTCTGAATTATAAAAGTACTCTACGAAGTCATTCCTTTTTTTCATACTCAAATACTGAAAGGTTCTCCGATAAGTCACCATCTGTGATATACACTTTTTTCTATACCCCAGCTCTGTGAGATATAAGAGAGAAGACTAGAAAGATCACTCAATTTATTAAAATTATTAGAAGACCACAGAGCTGGGATCTTTCCTCAAAAATTCTTACCCAGAGTTAATCCTGTAGTTATAGTTGTTGCTATTCCTGGGGACAAAAAGAGAAATAAAATTTAATCATCAATGAAGATGACATTCTTTTGGTTTACTTGTCATAAGGGAAAGACTTAAAATCACCCTCAGGGAGTGACAACACTTCTAATTAGAACAAATACATATCATAGTATCTGCCACCATAACCACTAATCATGCATTTTTCCCATAGCACTGGTTTTCATATTACAAGCCATACACAATTTGATTAAGGAATAAAATTTATAAAATGCAAATAACTATTGCTTATAACAAAATCAAGCAAGACCAAAAAAAGCAACTCCAAACAAAATGCTACACTGAGCTATCTCTGTAGTTCTTCCATTTTCTAGATGTGGCTGTGAAATGTGCTGCACCCAAAGCTGGAAGATCAGTGCAAAAAGTAGTAAGAATGACCAAGAGGCTCTAAGGGTAGAAAATGAAGGGTAAATAAAGAAGCAACTTTTTAAATGGTCAGCTCCAGTGAAACATTATTTTTCCAGCTGTACTAAAAACAAAAACTTTCAATTGTTTTGAAATCTTCAAGTCCTTTACCTATTGCCCTTTTCCCACTTGTTTTAATAATACAAAAATGTAAAACATCTCTTAGGAATGTAAATTATAGACCAGGCATGGTAACTCAGGCCTATAATCCCAGCACTCTGAGAGGCCAAGGCAGGAGGATCACTTGACCTCAGGAATTTAAGACCAGGAGGAGACCTCTTCTCTATAGAAAGTAAAAAAGTAAAAAAAAAAAAAAAAAATTAGCTAGGCATGGTGGTGCACCCGTGTGGTCCCATCTACTCAGGAGGCTGAGGTGGGAGGATCACTTGGACCCGAGAGGTTGCAAGGCTACAGTGAGCCATGATCATGCCACTGCACACCAGCCTAGACAACAGGGCAAGACTGTGTCTCTATAAAAAGAAAAAAAATAGAAATTATGTTACAGTAAGGGTGCTGATCATCTCATGTATGTTCATGTTCCAAATTGATAAAGCTGGCTTAAACAACAATCTCCACTAAGGAAAAACACTACATTATATAATCCAAAAATTTAAATTAATGTTTGTATGTTTTCCTTCCTTACATCAGAGTAGATGACAGTCAATGATTGGGCCTATCACTAGCACTTAATTCCAATTCCTTGCATTTCTTTTCATCTTAGCATTTACCATTTTTTAAGGTCTACTACCAGTGATGATCCTTGTAAAGGGAGATACAGGACAGAATTTAGGAAAGAATATCCCAAGCCTACTCTCTGACAATGTGATCAGATCCTCCTCACCTGTATTTGTTCCTCCTAGAGTGAACCCAGTGGCAGGTTTAGATCCAAAGAGCCCGGTTCCAAAACCACTTGAAGGAGCAGATGTAGTTGCTGGAGTTGAAGTACTTCCAAGATTTCCAAAATTGAGCCCCACAGAAGGGTTGCTTATTTAAAGAAACAAAAACAAAACAAAGATCACATGCACAAAAGGAAGTCTACTAGAGCCAATATTTACTTAAGAAAAATAAAAATTAACTCTTTAAGATAATTTCATTCACGTAACATATCTAATACATTGTCATAGGACCCAAAAAGAAAAATAAATTTACCTTTAACCCACCAAGTTCAAATATGTTTCCGTTCCTCCTTAAAAATAAATCCACATGTAAAAGTAATCTTAAAAAACACAATACCAGATTTCAGGCTGGGTGTGGTGGCTCACACCTGTAATCCCAGCACTTTGGGAGGCTGAGGCGGGTGGATCACAAGGTCAGGAGTTCGAAACCAGCCTGACCAACAGGGTGAAACCTCGTCTCTACTAAAAATACAAAAATTAGCCAGGCGTGGTGGTGGCGCGTGCCTGTAATTCCAGCTACTCAGGAGGCTGAGGCAGGAGAATTGCTTGAACCCAGGGGGCAGGTTGCAGTGAGCCGAGACAGTGTCACTGCACTCCAGTCTGAGTGACAGAGCGAAACTTCCTCTCAAAAAAAAAAAAAAAAAAAAAATACAATACCAGATTTCAAGAAAAACAGTCTACAGCAATAAGGATTCCAGATCTCAAGGTAATCATAAGTAGGGATCACAATTATTCTGCTTTCACCAATTTTTGCAACCTAGCATATTTTTAAATGGCCATAGAAAAGTTATTTTAAGTTATCTTCACTAGCTCTCCGTTGCTACATTACCACATTCATGGGGCAATGTGGGGTTGGGGAGAGCACAGAGTTAGGTATTTTATCACCAAAAAAAGGATAGAAAAACTAGTGGGGACATTTCCTGGCAAAAGTTAAACGCAAAGCAAAATCACCCTGTCTCAGGATCATGTATTCATTAACAGAAACTCTTCAGAGCACCTTGGAAAGCTTAAAAAAAAGAACAGCTGATAAAAACAAGTGAATGTGAACAAAGTTCACAACTTTTCAACTACTCTTATCAAGACTCAGAGGTTCAGATTTGCTATGAAAAGGTGGGAAGACAAATTGTGAAAATAAGCAAATTTTGACAAGTTGACACTTCAAAAATTATGTAGGAGAGTTAAGGGAGACTATACAGCATAATGGGGAATTCTCTTTATCCTACATATTTATCTTTATTATTTCCCTTGCTGCCCTTCCATAAAGAATAATCACCATGGGAGAACCCAATGTCATTTTTAAAGTCTCAAAAGCCCTGGCAGCAGTAGTGTGACTCGGTTCCAGTACCAATCCCCCCATGTTCTGGTACTTGTGTGCCATCACTTAACCTTTCTGAGCCTCTATTTCCTCACCTGCAAAATAGGAATTAACAGTACCCACTCGGCAGAATTTTTTTTTTTTTTTTTGAGACGGAGTCTCACTCTGTCGCCCAGGCTGGAGTGCAATGGCACTCTGCAAGCTCTGCCTCCCAGGTTCACACCATTCTCCTGCCTCAGCCTCCCGAGCAGCTCAGACTATAGGCACCCGCCACCACGCCCAGCTAATTTTTTGTATTTTTAGTACAGACAGGGTTTCACCATGTTAGCCAGGATGGTCTCAATCTCCTGACCTCGTGATCCACCTGCCTTGGCCTCCCAAAGTGCTGGGATTACAGGTGTGAGCCACTGCGCCCGGCCAGCAGAATTTTTTTTTTTTAAATATAAGGGTTCGGAGCACAGGATGAATTAACTTCAATAAATGTTGTTACGACTGTTATCATTAGGGATACTTATAAATTCAACTAAACATATTATGTACAAGGCGTTATGCCAGGAATAGCAAGGGAGCAGAAAGATGTCCCCTAGCCAAGGAACATGCCATTTACCAGGGGGGTTAAACAACACAAATAACTGTACTCCAAGCCAGAAGAGTTCTCCAAGTTTCTTGGATCTGGGTGTCTTCAATTTCATAATCAGCTTAAGAAGCCACTCAGATTTTTGCAAACATTGGGGGACAAGGAGGAAAAGAAATACTCAAGCAGTAGATAATGCAAGCAGTAGAAACGTACACACCTTCAGTAAGTTTAGAATTACTATACGGCAGATTATAATCAAGTACCAAACGATGGCAAAGAGATACTGCAGAAGTTTGAGGCAAAGAGCTAATCACTGTGAGGGGAACGGAGGTGGAGGAGCTTATTAAGGGGTAGACCTTGAGATGTGCCATCCATACTGAGCAGGTAAAAGGAGAGGACGCACTTAGTTTACTACTGATTTTTAAAATGTGTTTGTGTGCACCTTGGGCGTATGAAGGCGAGGCAGGAGACAAAGCAGGGGGGTAAGCTCTCACTAACAATTAAAACACAGATCTTGACCAGGCCGGGTGGCTCACGCCTGTAATCCCAGCACTTTGGGAGGTTGAAGTAGGCAGACTGCTTGAGCCCAGAAGCTTGAGCCCAGCAGCTTGAGACCAGCCTGGGCGACATGGTGAAACTGTCTCTACCAAAAAAAACAACAACAAAAAACTTCCAAAAAAACAAAAATTAGTCAGGCGTGCCGATGCACACCTGAACGTAATCCCAGCTACTCAGGAAGCTGAGGTGGAAAGATAACTTTAGCCCAGGAGGTGGAGGTTGTAGCGGGCTGAGATTGCGCCACTGCACTCCAGCCTGGGAGACAGAGTGAGGCCCTGTCTCCAAAAAACAAAAACAAAAACAAAAACAAACCCCCACAGATCTTTAAACATTTAGTCTTAATTTAAAAGGTATTTTTAATAACATATTGCTACAATCAAAACTAAGTGAGATATCACACACACAGAAACCTAAGTGAGCGCTACAAGCAAAAGAATATAGTATGTAACGGCTATATCCAGACAACATAGGTAGTACAACCATAAAAGGGACATATATGCCAAAACATTTAGCTTAGCTGGTGGTAGTCTGATCATATTGTTATTTTGACACTGTTGTGTGTATAATGTGGAGTAGAGTAAATGAGTATTTGGGGGATACTAAAACATTATTGGCGGCCAGGTGTGGTGGCTCACACCTGTAATTCCAGCACCTTGGGATGCTGATGTGGATGGATCACCTGAAGTCAGGAGTTTGAGACCAGCCTGGCCAACATGGTGAAACCCCATCTCTACTAAAAATACCAAAAAAAAAAAAAAAAAAAATTTAGCCAGGTGTGGTGGCGTGCCTGTAATCCCAGCTATTCAGGAGGCTGAGGCAGGAGAATCGCTTGAACCCATAAGGGGGAGGTTGCAATGAGCCGAGATCGTGCCATTGCACTCCAGGCTGGGTAACAAGAGCAAGACTCTGTCTCAAAAAAAAAAAAAAAAAAAAAAAAAAAAAAAAAAATACACACACACACACACACATATATATATATAATGTCTTGACAACATAACTGAAGACATTATGAAGTATTACATAATGAAAATTGAAAATACTGCCAAAGAAACACATCAAAATGAAATTTTTCTCTACCACAAAAGCAAAAGAGAAATTTTGGTGGCAGTGAAAATTTACTAAATTCAAGAAAAACAAAGGCTACCCTAGACTTGACCAATTATTGCCTCAAACCAATGTTATATGCCAAGGACTTGATAGGACGTGCTGTAGAAAAGCCAACTTGACTCAGTCACATCCGGAATGTTATTTTAACTTGCCCAGCTTGCCCTAATGCAGACTTGGTAGCTAACATAATAGTTAACATTTACTGAGCACTTAGCAAGTGCCAGACTTGATGCTAAATATTTAAATACTTCATCTCACTCATCAACTCAGGTAATATATTACACTCCTTTTCCAGATGTGAGAACTCCCCTAAAATGACCAACCTCAAGACATCAAATCACCAGGTAGCACTAGGGGCTGTCAGGCCTCCCAACCAGCACTCTAACAAATTTATGTCGGACAGTCTCCTCTTTCATTAATTTATCCAAGCCTCTCCAGAACTTGGGTAATTTTTTATAGCTTATTACTAATAACTCATTTGCTCAAATTGTTATTAAAGCCCTTTTTCTATGCCAGGCACTGTCCTTGGGACTGACGATGAGGTGGTAAGTTAAGACTCAGACCCTGCCCTCAGGCAGTTTCTAGTCAGTGAGAGACACAGATATTAATTATTCTAGTGCTGAGATCTAACAACAAACAAGTTAACAATAAATATAACAAACTGATTACAATTGTGATCAGCACTCTAAGAGTACTAGGAGAATGGAAATCTCCCCTAGACTGACAGGTCAGAAAAGGCCTCTCTGGGGAAGAGACCATTTGATATTTGCAAGGAAGGGGCTGGCAAAGCCCACTTGAAAAGAGAAAAAGGCCATGTTGCTAGGACAGGCTTTCTCACACTAAGATCAGGACCATGAGAGAAATATAAAAATTAATTCATCAAGTCATAAGCAACATTAAAAAAAAAAGAAATAGAAAATATCGAAGTGCATCCCATGAAGTAAGAGTATCTTTCTCTGAAACTTTATTTCAGTTATTTGTGTGCAGGTACTGGTGTACCGGGTGGTAGTTGTGTGTTTGTTTTTAACAGTGGGTCTGGATAGCTAAAATAAAAAGACGGGCTCAAGAAGAGTCCCCAGAGGTTCCAGCAGAAGTGGACCTTGCAGACTATGGTAAGTTTTTTTTTCTTTTTTAAACTTCATTCTAATGATAGCGGGTAATGATTAAAGGGGGAGCAATGGGAATTTTTTTAAAAAATTACTCTGGCTACAATGTGGCAGAACAGATTGAAGAAGTTGATTGGAGTACTTTTCATCTAAAACAAGAAAGACAACTGGTTAAAAATCTGACAAGAATCAGAATTATTTTCATAAGAATGTAAGGATCAAGAGAGCAAGACTCTTAATACCTAAAACAGAGCCTTGCACATGGGAATCTGTCCAATAAATATTTGTTCCATGAATGACAACAGCCTGAGCAGGATTGTGGAACTGGAAATAAAGACAAACAGATATGGCAGAAGTAACATTATTAGGACCTGTTGTTGAGCGAGTAGAGTAAGAATAACGGAGGTATGGATGAAAATTCAAATTTCTGAATTGACTGTGTAGTCCGTGGTTCCTCCTCCTTCCCTTTTTAAACTGCAGGTCATGCTTAAGTATTTGCCTTTTAAATCTACAGCCACATCTTTTAAGCTTCAGGAAGTATCTTGTTGACAGTGTGCACACTCCTTAACTTTATGAACCCTTCCACCTTTATCTTAAAAAAAAAAATTGAGTTCTAAAGCTTAAATCTCTCATTAAAATGTCTCACCACTTAGTCTCTTTCTGGACAGTTATGTTTTTGTCGCCACCTGAACTAATGGGTTGCACAAAAACGAGGAACATGCTACCTACGTTTTGTAATTTAAGTAAAAGACAATACTGAGTTATTACAACACAACATTCTTGCATCAGATATACTAATCTGCACATACTGCAGAAAATTGCCACTAATAAACACTGTAAAAAAGTGTTTTTGTTTTTGTTTTTTTAACAAAAACAGATAAGGTCCCATGTGGCACAAAAGCTTGAAAAGCTGGTTAAAAACCAGTTATTAAAACACCGTAATATCCAAAACCGCAAATGCTGCAATGAAATCGGACTTATCTAACATAAAACCCCACAATATGCTATAATTTCATTCATTGACTCAATGTTCATTCTATACCTAAGACTGACACATCGCTAAAGCTCCGAGGTAGACCCCCAGGCCCTTCCATGCAGGCAAGACCCCACTAGGTCCAAACAATGCCTGAACTATACATGGATTCTGGAAACCTCACAGCACAGAACCCATCCCGCCCTCCACTTCACCAGGCCGCGCTGGGCCCGGGTACCGCGGCGAGAGGCCTACGACGCTGGGCGGCTAGATTAAGTGCTTCTCTCCAGCCCCACTGGGAAGGAAGCCAGCGGGAAGAGAGAGGATGGGGACACCAAGGGAGCTTTGCGTGGGCAGGGGTGGGGGAGAATCCGGCCCGGGAAGGCGAGAAAGTGCGGTTACCTAGACGCTCCCGTTCCGAAGGAGAAACCGCCGCCTGCGCCGGTCCCGCCGGCGGCCACGGTGGTGGAGCCCAGAGTCCCGGACCCGAAGGAGAACCCTGTGGACATGTCTGGCCGGGGCTCGACGCGGTCAGCAAGGCGAAAGGAGTCTGGGACACTTCTCTCGCCTCAAAGTCGAGGCGGGCCGGGCAGCATCTCTCTCACCCGGCACTGACCTGGCGGGAACTTCCAGCCCCAACAGCGGTGAAAGCAAGGCTGAGGGGGTGGAGCAACCACGTAAAAGTACGCCCGACGCTCGCCGCGCGCACTTAGCCCGCCGGAAGTGAAACCGCCGCGCAGGGAGACCTGGGACGTGAGTGGGCGATCGGCAGCCGCGGAAGGCACCCTGGGACCAGGCGGGAATCGGCGCACAGCCTAATCTCTTAAAGGAGTAGGCTCCCAGAGTTTAAAAAAGTAACACTATTTCTGTCATTTTTTAGTTCTTCTATCGTAGCATCTGTACTGACATAATCCGCACTTTAGGGTGATGAATGTCAATTGCTGCTTCTATCTAGCCTCCTGCCAAAAATGATGCGCAGAATCGGGGAGGTCCCTCCTGAGCATCTCCAAGCTCCCCACACAGAAAAGGAGGCGGCTTCGGGCTTTCGTTGGCTGCCGCCCCATCCCTAAGAAGGAAGGGGAGCGTGTCTGCTTCCTGAAGGTTCGGAAATCAATCGAAAATAATCCATGCAACCGGCTCACGACGTGAGCCCCACCCCTGCGCCCCAGGCCGCGCGGAGCCAGTTGGACGCAGTTGTTGCGAGCCCGACGCCCAGCCCCGAAGGGGGCCCAGAAGAGCGTCCCAGGCGTCCGTGGGGTGGCCGGCTGTGGTCCTGGCACCCAGAAGTGGCCAGGCCCGCTGGATTTCCTGGCATGCGGTCAAGTCCACAAATACTGTCTGCGCATTCTGATGCGGGAGGGCGGGACTTTGAGACGAGCGCGTGTGGCTCCGCCAGAAGGGCGCTGGGACACACCCTGTGCTGGAGGAACTGCAAAGAGGGAGGATTAGGAAACGCACAAGAACATGTACGACAGAAGGCGAAATGTAAGGTGTAACTTACATTTCTAGGGTAACTCAAGAAAAATTCGCGTTTAAAGAGAACCTCTCTGGCGAAGCATCAGGAAAGGCTTCCTGGTGGGGGTGCATTCGAGGGTTGTCATCATAGTGTTAGTTTTTATTTTTCCCTCAGAGATTGTTATATTACTCCTCCAAATGGTTTTCCTACTCGTGATCTCTAACAAAATCCATCCCATAAGCAACCCCCGGATTTATGATCTAAAAAGCGCAGTGGCTCTTTAGTCTGGCATTTGATGACCTCCGTATGATTAGTCTTTCTAACCTTATCTCACAGCTCTCCGTAATTCAGTACTTTAATCTTGTGTTGAGCTTGGGCATTGCCAGCAGCTGTGGACTGAACTATTTCCCTCCTCCCCCAATCCATGTTAAAGCCCTACCCCACCCCAATATGTTGGTATTTGGAGATGGAGCCTTTGGGAGGTAATTCAATTTAGATGAGGTCACCTGGGTGGGTCCCCCATGGCGAGATTAGTGCCCTTATGAGAAAAAAACAACAAAGAGTTTGTTCTCCTCTGTGTGCCATGTGAGGACAGAGCAAGAAGGGGCTTTCACCTAGAACCCAAACTGCCCCATCTTTATCTGGGATTTAGCCTCCAGAATTGAGAGAAGTAAATGTCTGTTGTTATAGCCACCTCAGTCTATGCTATTTTGTTATATCAGCCAAGCAGATTAATACACAACCTCTGTGTTTGTATAATTAAAAAGAAACGTACATTTTATTTTATTTTTTTAATTTAATTTATATTTTACTTTATTTTGAGACAGAGTCTCTCTCTGTTGCCCAGGCTGGAATACAGTGGCGCGATCTTGGCTCACTGCAACCTCCATCTCCTGAGTTCAAGCGATTCTCCTGCCTCAGCCTCCCAAGTAACTGGGATCACAGGTGCATGCCACCACGCCCGGTTAATTTCTGTATTTTTTAGTAGAGATGGGGTTTCACCATGTTGGCCAGGCTGGTCTCGAACTCCTGGCCTCAAGCGATCTGCCCACCTCGGCCTCCCAAAGTGCTGGGATTACAGGCGTGAGCCACCGTGCCCGGCCATAACATTTTAAAAGTCATGGAGGTCATAATGGGAATGATAAAAAAGAAAAAAGGATATATTTGGATTAAGATATAAATAAAAACTTCATAGTTATCGAACAGGAGGCAAAAATAAAAGATTATTGTGAGTTTTAAAGCTTCGGTGATATAGAGAAAGCTATTTTCAGTGATGGCTATAGGGTGGTCAGTAAGAGGATTGTTCACATAAAGTCTAGGAGACTTCCTTTTGACTGAAAAAAAAAAAAGATCCACATGATTTTATGGGAAGACAGAAAGGCACTCCCTATGTCTTTTGATTTTCTCGTGTATTCTTTCCAAAACTATTGAAGAATACCAACCTACAATTAGTAATAACAAAATGGCTGGCACTTAAGAAATATATATTAGTGAACAAGACTTGTAATATTCACAGGAAGGAAAAAGCATGTAAAAATATCATAGGGACTAATAATGGGGAAACTGGGTGTGAGGAATATGAGCACACTTTGTAATAATTCTGTAAATGTATAACTTTTTTTTTTTTTTTTTTTTTGCATGGAGTCTCACTCTGTCACCAGGCTGGAGTGCACTGGCTAGATCCTGGCTCACTGCAACCTCCCACTCCCTGGTTCAGGCGAGTCTCCTGCCTCAGCCTCCTAAGTAGCTGAGATTACAGGCATGCGCCACCATGCCCAGCTAATTTTTGTATTTTTAGTAGAGACAGAGTTTCACCATGTTGGCCAGGATGGTCTCAATCTCCTGATCTTGTGATCTGCCTGCCTCGGCCTCCCAAAGTACTGGGATTACAAGCGTGAGCCACTGCGCCCAGCCAAATCTATAACTGTTTTAAAGCTAAACGTTTATAAAAGAAATAAAGGAAATCTGACTTAAAGTTTGGGTTTTGGGGGAAGCCATTCCAATTAACAAGCAAACTATCCTTTCAACTTTATTTTATCAAAATTTTAATGTAGCATTTCTTGCCTTGTATCTGGCAGAATAAGTTATGCTACAGTAATAAACCCCCAAATCACTCAAGGAGGAGCACTGCAGAGACAAAATCTGGAATATTTGATGAGCAGTATTGCAATCTACCACTAGATGCACCAACTATAAGACTAGATCTCAGAGACCTCTTCTCATCTCATACCTTGTGCCGCTTGTCCTATTAGTGAAGAAAGAAATTACATCCTTACCTTCTACAGAA